>NC_064923.1:710001983-710616233 GCF_023897955.1 Schistocerca gregaria | reverse complement strand
ACACCCTCCTACGTAGGAGGAAATGATCACCATAATAAAATAAAAGAAATCAGATGTATAAAAGAAAGATTTGTTGTTGTTGTTGTGGCCTTCAGTCCTGAGACTGGTTTGATGCAGCTCTCCATGCTACTCTATCCTGTGCAAGCCTTTTCATCTCCCAGTACCTGCTGCAGCCTACATCCTTCTGAATCTGCCTAGTGTTTTCACCTCTTGGTCTCCCTCTACGATTTTTACCCTCCATGCTGCCCTCCCTAAATTGGTGATCCCTTGATGCCTCAGAACATGTCCCACCATCCGATCCCTTCTTCTAGTCAAGTAGTGCCACAAGCTCCTCCCCATTTCTATTCAATACCTCCTCATTAGTTATGTGATCTACCCATCTAACCTTCAGCATTCTTCTGTAGCACCACATTTCGAAAGCTTCTTTTCTGTTCTTGTCTAAACTATTTATCGTTCACGTTTCACTTCCATACATGGCTACACCCCATACAAATATTTTCAGAAAAGACTTCCTGACATTTAAATCTATACCCGATGTTAACAAATTTCTCTTCTTCAGAAACGCTCTCCTTGCCATTGCCAGTCTACATTTTATACCCTCTCTACTTCGACCATGATCAGTTATTTTGCTCCCCAAATAGCAAAACTCCTTTACTACTTTAAGTGTCTCATTTCTTAATCTAATTCCCTCAGCATCACCCGAGTTAATTCGACTACATTTCTTTATACTTCTTTTGCTTTTGTTGATGTTCATCTTATACCCTCCTTTCAAGACACTGTGTATTTTGTTCAGCTGCTCTTCCAAGTTCTTTGCTGTCTCTGACAGGATTACAATGTCATCGGCGAGCCTCAAAGTTTTTACTTCATCTCCATGAATTTTAATACCTACTCCGAATTTTTCTTTTGTTTCCTTTACTGCTTGCCAAATATACAGATTGAATAACATCGGGGAGAGGCTACAACTCTGTCTCGCTCCATTCCCAACCACTGCTTCCCTTTCATGTCCCTCGACTCTTAGAACTGCCATCTGGTTTCTGTACAAATTGTAAATAGCCTTTCGCTCCCTGTATTTTACCCCTACCACCTTCAGAAATATTTAGGTGTTCCTTTTTCCCACGTGCCATTCAAGAGTGGAATGGTAGAGAAGTAGTATGAAAATGGTTCGATGAACCCTCTGCCAGGCACTTAAGTATGAATTGCAGAGGAGCGATGTAGATGTAGAAGACAGAAGATGGAACCTACCCCCACTTGGTCCATTTGCGAAAGGCCTATACTTCGAAGTACAGCGAGAAGCGCATGAATGCTCGTGCTTGTCTGCTGCATTTGACTCTGCGGCGTCGGACCTGGATGCTGTGTGAGCCACGGCGCAGGCGTACGCCGCAAGGTGCGTCACTCCAGACGTGATTACACGACGAGCCAACCTGTTGATAGCGCAGCGCTCCTGGGACGAGAAACCGCCAAGTCTGGTACAATTAGGAGGGTGTCGCCGTCGCCGGCGTCTTGACGGCAGATTAATGACGGAAGGGGACGTTCTCAAGGCGTGACGCGCTGGTAAAAAGAGGCGCGACAAGGGGGAGCATCGACTCCTGTACCCTAGCGCACTACATCTACCGCTGTCGGAGGTTTCGTATCATCAGAGAGCAGGAAACAACGTGAAATCATTCGACTATTGCTATTTAGTACCCGTGGCTGGGCTCCCATATCAGTTGTTCCGTTATTGTGAGTGTCGATGAATAAGTAAACTACTGTACGAGCAATAACATCAGTTGAAGTCACTAGTCTGCGTGTTCGGGCAAGTAAATCTCGTGATGTGTGACCCCCTCTCTCTCCTCCCAAGTTGTTCCAACGCACGAAGCGTCATGATCCGAAGTATCGCTGCAGAGCAGGATGTACAGAGGGGCATAGGCAGCAATGGGCATCTATCCATCGTGCTATTGAAGTACGAGGGGCGTTTGAAAAGTACGAGCAAAGTTCGGCGAGTATCTAGGTCATGTTTAGTTAGTAGCATCTTCGGAAAGAACGCACACCAAGTTTCAGCCATATTGGTCTATTTCTTTGTGTTTCGCATTCGTGTCAATCAAGGAGGTCGAGTGATTGTCAATAAATGGACGAAGACGAATTTCATGTGGTGATTAAACATTATTTTATGAAAGGAAAATAGCCTCAGGAGGCTAAAGAGAAGCTTGATAAACATTACGGTGACTCTGCACCTTCGATTAGAACAGTTTATAAGTAGTTTCAAAACTTTTGGAATGAGCGTATGGGCACAAGTGATGATGAACGTTCTGGACGCCCTGTGGGGTTACGACTCCAGAAGTCATTGATAAATTCCATGATATGGTGATGGATGATAGAAGAGTTAAGGTGCGTGAGATTGCTAGTGCTGTGGGCATCTTGAATTAACGGGCATATAATATTTTTTATAAACATTTGGACATGATAAAGCTATCCTCAAGATGGGTTCCGCAATTGCTCATGCTTGACAAAAACGAAATCGTCTGTTCAGGAAGAATCGGCATGGCTTTAAGCGTCGTTTCCTCACTGTGTATGAAACATGGACACATTACTATACTCCTGAGACCAAACAACAATCTAAACAATGGGTTACCAAGGGAGAATCTGCACCAAAAAAGGCGAAGACCAGTCTTTCGGCCGGAAGGGTTCTATCGATTGTCTTTTCGGATTCGCAAGGGATAATCCTCACCGACTATCTGGAGAAGGGTAAAACTATAACAGGTGCATATTATCTATCGTTACCGGACCGTTTGAAAACTGGGCTGCAAGAAAAATACTGGCAATTGGAGCGCAAAAAAGTCATTTTCCATCACGACAATGCACCAATACACACCTCAGCAGTTGTGGTCGCAGAATTAATGGTAATAGGATTCCAACTCGTTTCACATCCCCCCAATTCTCCAGACGTGGCTAACTCGGACTAGTATTTGTTCCCCAATTTCTAGAAATGGCTTTTTTTTACGGACTTTTCAAACGCCCCTCGTAGAAATAGTGTGGAAGTATGGATTATCAACACTGAACATTGTACAAGTATTGTATTCAATACTTTGAATAGCATCACAGAGCACATGCACGGTGATAATTGTTAAACTATATGAAAATAAAAACGTAATTTCATTACGAACTACGGATCGCACATACTTTATTAAACATGTAAACGTCACTACAGATTTCAGATTTAGGTTATGAGATGCTCGATATGCCTGTCATCATTGGCGATGATTTGGCGCAGACGAATTGCGAAATTCTGCATGACCTGCAGAAGTGTCGGAACTTTGATGCTGTCGATGACCTCCTGAACGGCTGTCTTCTGCTCGGAAGTAATTTTACGGTTATTTCTGTACTCCTTGTCTTTAATACAGTCCCGCAAAAAGCAGTTGCGTGTGTTCAGATCTGGAAAGGTGGCGACCAGTCGCAACCCATGCCAGTGGCCTCCGAGTACCCCACAGCCCGAATGCGGTCCCCAAATTGCTCCTCTCCTGGACATGAAACACTCTCCTGCTTCGATGGGGTCGAGCTCCATCGCTTTGGATAATGGGGATGAAATCATCTTCCCAAAACTTCACGTACCGTACAGCAGTCACCGTGCTATCATGGAATATCGTACCGATTATTCCGTGACAGGACATTGCACACCACAGAGTCACACGTTGGGACTGAAGAGACTTCTCGATCGTGAAATACGGATTCTCTGTCCCCCAAATGCGCCAATTTTGTTTATTAACGAACTCATCCTAACGGAAGTCTGCTTTGTCGCTAAACCAATACATAAAATTCCCACCATTCCCCGCGGGCAACCTTGCAGATTCAATGTCCTAACGCAAACCGTTCAGAAGTTATGAGGATTTAGTTTCATGTAGCTCAGTAATTCTCACTCTGTAAGATGCAATAAAGGCATATTCACAAATACACTCCTGGAAATTGAAATAAGAACACCGTGAATTCATTGTCCCAGGAAGGGGAAACTTTATTGACACATTCCTGTGGTCAGATACATCACATGATCACACTGACAGAACCACAGGCACATAGACACAGGCAACAGAGCATGCACAATGTCGGCACTAGTACAGTGTATATCCACCTTTCGCAGCAATGCAGGCTGCTATTCTTCCATGGAGACGATCGTAGAGATGCTGGATGTAGTCCTGTGGAACGGCTTGCCATGCCATTTCCACCTGGCACCTCAGTTGGACCAGCGTTCGTACAGGACGTGCAGACCGCGTGAGACGACGCTTCATCCAGTCCCAAACATGCTCAATGGGGGACAGATCCGGAGATCTTGCTGGCCAGGGTAGCTGACTTACACCTACTAGAGCACGTTGGGTGGCACGGGATACATGTGGACGTGCATTGTCCTGTTGGAACAGCAAGTTCCCTTGCCGGTCTAGGAATGATAGAACGATGGGTTCGATGACGGTTTGGATGTACCGTGCACTATTCAGTGTCCCCTCGACGATCACCAGAGGTGTACGGCCAGTGTAGGAGATCGCTCCCCACACCATGATGCCGGGTGTTGGCCCTGTGTGCCTCGGTCGTATGCAGTCCTGATTGTGGCGCTCACCTGCACGGCGCCAAACACGCATACGACCATCATTGGCACCAAGGCAGAAGCGACTCTCATCGCTGAAGACGACACGTCTCCATTCGTCCCTCCATTCATGCCTCTCGCGACACCACTGGAGGCGGGCTGCACGATGTTGGGGCGTGAGCGGAAGACGGCCTAACGGTGTGCGGGACCGTAACCCAGCTTCATGGAGACGGTTGCGAATGGTCCTCGCCGATACCCCAGGAGCAACAGTGTCCCTAATTTGCTGGGAAGTGGCGGTGCGTTCCCCTACGGCACTGCTTAGGATCCTACGGTCTTGGCGTGCATCCGTGCGTCGCTGCGGTCGGGTACTAGGTCGACGGGCACGTGCACCATCCGCCGACCACTGGCGACAACATCGATGTACTGTGGAGACCTCACGTCCCACGTGTTGAGCAATTCGGCGTTACGTCCACCCGGCCTCCCGCATGCCCACTATACGCCCTCGCTCAAAGTCCGTCAACTGCACATACGGTTCACGTCCACGCTGTCGCGGCATGCTACCAGTGTTAAAGACTGCGATGGAGCTCCGTATGCCACGGCAAACTGGCTGACACTGACGGCGGCGGTGCACAAATGCTGCTCAGCTAGCGCCATTCGACGGCCAACACCGCGGTTCCTGGTGTGTCCGCTGTGCCGTGCGTGTGATCATTGCTTGTACAGCCCTCTCGCAGTGTCCGGAGCAAGTATGGTGGGTCTGACACACCGGTGTCAATGTGTTCTTTTTTCCATTTCCAGGAGTGTATGATAAAGATAAAAAGTCAGAGCTTAAATAGCTGTTTGAAAAAGCAAATATTTTTCCTAATTCGCGTGATATTCTTCAAATCAATAAGTAACTTGTAGTACAGTATTTATAAAGCAGAATGTTCTTCCTCAAGGTTCAAGATATCTCCATAACCAATGTTATCAAAAGCGGTTCAGCAGGTTAGTTGCGAAAAGGTAACACAGAAGTACTTCCACATTTATAATATTAGTATAGATAAAAAAAATTCCGTGACCCAATTCTGAGACATAAAGCCTGTACGGTGCCATTGGAAACCACATGGAAATTCGATACAGTAGTTATGGAGATTAGCGCGTTTAGACTGACAGACAAGGCGGTTTTAGTAAAACTTCAAATCACTTTCTTTTTATTTCTTCGTGCTCCGATTTTGATGAACTACAGCCTATACTGCGCCCCAATCTATGCTCCAAGAAGATTCGTCAAGTACTTTTGGCGAAGCGCGTACAAACAGGCAGACATGAAAAATTTCCACATTTATTATTAGTATGAAAGATTCCCAAGTGCATTAACATTTGTAAAAATAATTGTACCAGACAAACCTACTGATCTTACGTGTCATCAGTTTGCCTCTTTTTTGTGCACCAAATCGCCTGTAACCGAACCTACCGTTTTCATAACAGTGTCTGATCTGCTTTACGTAACGGTACGAGTAACTTAGTGTATTTGGCATCCTTTGATTTAATAACGTGTCTCGTCCACTCAGCCTTTAGCGAACGTGGTGCACAGTTCGTGCTGCCCGGTATAACAGCCCGTTTGGCTCCCCTTCGCGTGGCTTGGATGCGTGACCTTTCCAAAGCAGCGCAACGTAAAGTTGTGCGCTCTCCACAAGCCATTTACAAAACTGTACCTGCTCTGTTTCACTCAGCTGGGTACAAACATTTATTTTGCACCAACTTAATCACACAGACACTGACGTACAACGCATGTAATAAGTGTCCTTCGAGGAATGACGCTCTAGATCACCATTAAGACGCAAATGGAGGAAGTAATTGAAGTAACAAATAGTACTCCCATATCTCATGCGCAGACCACGTAGAGCTAATGTCATGTCACACATACAGGATGTTGGAGATATAGTTGCAGATATTGTGATCATTGGTGCCTTCATTTGTACCCACTTTAGTGTGTTAGTTGCTTTTTCTCTGTGTCTAACACTCTACGCGCAAAGAGGTCACGTAATTTTCTACCTGATGTTTTCTGCGTGGTCGTAACTATACCGCGAAGCGGATTATGCCTGTCATTATAGACTGTACGTTTTGCTTCCATGCGTCCACAGTTTAATACCTGACCTTCTACGAAGAGGAAAATAAATATTAGTGGCTTCCTTGTGCCTTGGGTTCTTGGAAGTACTAACCAACCTATAAACGTAGTACTAATAATAGCTATAATTATTAGCCTGCGAATAGAGTAAATACGGACGTAATGTTATTCAGCACTGCTATCGATAATCAATAAAAATATCTGCGCTTATACCCGGTATACATAGTAGTAACCGTCGAACTATAGAATATAATAATCATAATTCAGATGAGACAGGCTCAAGGTGTTACCAGAGCCTTCCTCCTTGAAATAGTCAGGTAAAGGGACTTCTTTTTATTTCTCTAAATCTATCTATTATTTTCTTCTTAATAATAAGGTAAAATTTTGTTATCCTTTTTCAAGTTTCTTTTATTGCGACTATGTCTTTTATAATTAACGAGCGGTTGTGTAAATAATGAGAGGATAAACAACAGTAGAGACAGAGGCTGTACAAAAAGAAGAAGAGACCATCTCTGCAGCGATATTACTAGTTTTTGTAACAGACGGCCAACCATATATATCAGTTTGGTGGGTCACTCTGTAATGTTGAAAAATAAATAAAAAATAAAGATATAAATTTATTTTACACTGCACAAGCACGTTGATAATCACAGTTTTAATTAACTTTGAGTGCATGTTACTCAAACTGAAATTATTATTTTCGAGGCAATCAGCTATTTAATTCCAGAGTGTAAAGTGGGTGTGGAGTTAATCATAAACTGCTTCACAAGCAAATATTTCACTCCACTCTCTACATTAGTCATCCCTTACTCAACTTGTTTCAATCCATCAAACAATAGTATTGCTGGTAGAAGACAGCTGAGAAACTTACTTATGACCAATTTATTGCCCTGCAGGTTGCTGTGTCTTCTAAAACTGTGGCGGGAAATAAATTTATCCCAGGTTTCTACCTCTCTGACCATATGAATTAACAGAATCTCACCATGATGCCTACGGAAGCCATTGTTCGTACTGTATATATGGCTCAAATACTCCAACACACCTTTTGACCGTGAAATCGTGCAAGCTGTGACCACTAATTTCAGAGACGACTCTCTATGCATCGTTAACAGCCACACAACAACGTATATACCTGGACCTCTTTTAGGCACTTTAAAAATTCACATCTAAAGACATGGACTTCATGTCCATTTCCACACCCATGGCCATAATGTGTGTGATACTTTTCGTAGTGTCCACCACGCTTCATCCAGACAAGCAGGAAAAGTGAAACCCATTGTGGATCCCTGACAATTCCAATTAAGGGTTTGAAACCTGACTTTGATATTTAACATTCCCTTTGAATACAACAGTAATATAAAGTAATATTTACGTCCGATATTATGCATGTTACGATGTTTACTTGTTAAATAATGCTGTTACGTTACACGCACTGGTTTCTTTGGACTGCTGTAGATGGAGCTGAACGGTACCAGATGGACATGTGAGCCTCCTTTGCTGATTTGGGTAATGACAGTGAAGTGGTGTGTGTGTCTCTCAGTGTGACTGTCTGACATGTGGAATCAGTGCAGTAAGATAGGCAGATGTGGAGATGTGGCATAACAGCACACAGGAGGTACAATCTTCCGTTAGATGCTCACTGGAAGCGAATGACGTGGTTTTGTCGAAATGATAAAAGTTTTCGAGTGCAGGCTTTTAGCCCAAACTGTTAAGGAGGAATAAAGCAAAGACCAAGGTTATAATTAGTAGAAAAAAGAGTAACAAACTGCTTAAAATCGATGTTGAGTGGAAGAAATCTGCATTATAAGAGGGAAGATTCCACAGGCCAGGTTAATTAGAACATTTAAAACAGTATATGTTAAATTAGTTTATTTATTTAGATATTTTGATGTGGAAAACAGAGATACAACGGCGTCTGCAATTGGAAAAATGGATTTTACAGAAGTAAAACGTAGACCTTTCGAAGCCAAGACAAGGAAGAAGCATCTGAAATTTGGTGCCACTGAAGAATGTTTATAAATCATTTTACAGATAAAACGAAAACGACGATATGTCAAAAAGAAAAGGTGAGGAACAATCTCATATGAAAATTGATACCAGTATAACAACTTGGTTCAGAATGTGTAGTAGAAAGGATAAGTAGTAGAGGCAGAGAAATACTAGAAGATGTGAAACAGGTTATGGTTCAAATGAAAAGATTAATGTGGAAGAGGAAAATACAGTTAAAGCAGTCGAAAGACTGACTATATAAAATAGAAAACAGACATTAAAGAGGGACTGAACTCTTTATGAAGATGAGAAATGGCAGTGTGCCAATTTGTGCCACCTTTCTTTGGCTTCAGAAAGGCGCCCTACTTAGTAGTGTCAGATTGGTGCTTGTAAACAGTATCAGTATAGTGAACATCCTACCAAAAATGTTCAAATGGTTCAAATGGCTCTGAGCACTATGAGACTTAACATCTTAGCTTATTAGTACCCTAGAACTTAGAACTACTTAAACCTAACTAATCTAAGGACATCACACACATCCATGTCCGATGCAGGATTCGAACCTGCGATCGTAGCGGTCACGTGCTTCCAGACTGAAGCGCGTAGAACCGCTCGGTCACATCGGCCGGGGCTACATTATCATTCAAACAGAAAGTATTATTTCTTCCCACATAACATCTGTATCTGTATTAATAATAAAACTCCAAAACCAACGTGTATTGTAGCTTTAACACTATAATCTTCAAAAGTACTAGATTAATTTTCATATAAATTCTGCAGGTAACTTAAACGTAGTTTGGGGCAACGTGTAGGCTTTATTTAATCAAAATCAGATCAAGGGAAAAAGTTATCACTTTTTAAAGTTTTATCCAAAACTTTCTTGTCTGTATGTTTGAACACGCCACTATATAAAACTACTAGAAATTTTTCTTGGGGTTTTCATAGGCGTCTTGAACATAGCTTAGGACAACGTGTAAACTTTATTTAATAAAAATGCGATCACGGAAAAAAGAAAATATTGCGACCCAAAGTAGACTATTATCTAAAACCATCGTGACTCTTTGTCTGAACACAATAATCTTCAAAACTTCTAGATTAATTTTCATGAGGTTTCCACAGACAACTCGAGCTTACCTTCGGGCACCATATAGGCTTTATTTAATCAGATTCGGAACATAGCCGCGCGAGGTTCGAATCCTCCCTCGGACACGGGTGTGTGTCTTGTCCTTAGCGTAAGCTAGATAAAACAGTGTGTAAGCTTAGGGGCTGATGACCTCACCAGTTTCGTCCCGTAAGACCTTACCACAGATTTCCTATTTTTCGGAATACAGGAAGAAAGATGTCATAACCTAAATTTATCTAATAACGCCTGCCGAGCTTAACAGTTTGGATGTTTTATCACACTACAGAACCTGTAGATCACGTTGTTGGTTCTTAGTACACCTAAGAACCAATAGATGGCACCGTCACTTTTTGAGTCAGTGACAGTTGTATGCGTATTTTAGGAAGTTTTCATCACTGACGGAATTAAGCACTGAGTCTAATCTTTACGAATGCAAATTAACAGCGACTTTACTCGTCTGGATATATGGATTTAATGATTTCGCTTTGTCTATTAAAAATTTACTGGCATTGCTTTCCTTCTTCCGATTGCTTTTACTTCCATTCTTTGCTAAGAAAAACCAATTTATTAAGGCTGCTTTGTGATTTGGGTGCTTCCTCAATACATTTTGGTTTCATTATATTTACAAGTGAAAATGCCTTGAAGATGGTTTAGTCTTTTCGGATACACCAGAATAGCTAAAAGATTGAGCACTGTTACTGGCTCAAGAATCCAATGAAAATCAGGAGGCAAGACTTACAACTGTTGAGTAGCATCAGGCATTATCTCGCTCTTTGGAAACTGCTTCCGACGACCAAGACATGGCGTAACTCTGATCATCATGTATTATCCCGCTCCCCGAAATCTTTTGTTCAAAGAGTCTTATGGCTGTTTCTCTCCAACGTAACATCACAGGAGCGAAAATTCTGATGTGAAGTGGCACAGGCGAGCTTTGCTTTATACACCAAATCCCACTTATTTCTAACAATTTACTATTACGCTTTAAATGCGTACAGTTCCTGGTGAGCTTATGTTACACCATGACAACGGCCTTGCCGCAGCGGTAACATCAATTCCCGTCAGATCATGAAGTTCAGCGCTGTCGGGCGTGGCTAGTACTTTGATGGGTGACCGTCCGGAAATGCCGAGTGCTGCTGGCAAACGGGACGGACACAGATCTTGCAAGGCCAATTGAGGAGCTACTTGACTGAAAGGTAGCGGCTACGGTCGCGATAACTGACAACAGTCAGCAGACATGTGTGCTGACCCTGTACCGCTCCGTATCTGCATCCAGTGAAGCCTATCGGAAGAGGATGACACGGCGGTCGGTTGGTGCTGTTTGGCCTTCCGAGTCCATGACCATTAACAAAGCACAAGGCCAAATGCTGTGTGTTGTAGGCATGGACACCAGTGACAGTTGCTTTCGCATGACCAGCTCCACGCGGCTCTCTCCCTCTTTAGTGAAGCAAACAATGCGTGGGGAAGAAATAAAAACTTTGACCTTCGCTTGTAATTCTGTCAGAGACAGTAAAGGATTTGGAAGAGCAGTTTAACGGAATGGATAGTGTCATGAAGGGAGGATATAAGATGAACATCAACAAAAACAAAACGAGGATAATGGAATGTAGTCGAATTAGGTTTGGTGATGCTGAGGGAATTAGATTAGGAAATGAGACACTTAAAGTAGTAAATGAGTTTTGATATTTGGGGAGCAAAATAACTCATGAAGGTCGAAGTAGAAAGGATATAAAATGTAGAATGGCAATGGCAAGGAAAGCGTTTCTGAAGAAGAGAAATTCGTTAACATCGAGTGTAGATTCAAGTGTCAGGAAGTCGTTTCTTAAAGTATTTGTATGGAGTGTATGCCATGTATGGAAGTGAAACGTGGACGATAAATAGTTGACACAAGAAGAGAATAGAAGCTTTCGAAATGTGGCGCTACAGAAGAATGCTGAAGATTAGATGGGTAGATCACATAACTTATGAGGAAGTATTGAATAGGATTTGGGAGAAGTTTGTGGCACAATTTGACTAATAGAAGGGATCGGTTGGTGGGACATTTTCTGAGGCATCAAGGGATTATCAATTTAGTATTGGAGGGCAGCGTGGAAGGTAAAATCGTAGAGGGAGACCAAGAGATGAATACATTAACCAGGTTCAGAAGGATGTAGGTTGCAGTAGGTACGGGAGATGAAGAAGCTTGCACAGGATAGAATAGCTTGGAGAGCTGCATCAAACCAGTCTCAGGAATGAAGACCGCAACAACAACAATGTCCTTAATCGTACTACTTCAAATGATGTACACAAAGAAGCTTCACAACTAAAAACTAGATTCTAGTCTCAAGCACGGTATAAATAAGTAACGAGGGAACACTGATTTTCTCAACTAGTTCGTAATAATACCTCAAGGTTCAGAAAATATCACTGGACAAACTTCAAACTGTTATCGGAGGCGTTCGTGCTCACCCTGTGTAATTATGGTTGATAATAATCATTAATTTACATTTTTTACCATTCAGCGTTGACTGTGTAGCACTTGTAGCAATAAGAACACATGACATTTCTGCATCCAGTACATCGTTGACAGCTTCAGAATGCCTCCATATCACGCTTCTCATCCAAAGTACCGGACCGACGTAATGGTGGAATGGACAGAGACCGAAGGCCGGTGCCTTCCACGTATAGGTACCTCATTGCATTTAACGCGGCCTTCGTCCCTCCCCTCCTCTACCCTCCCTCTTCCCCCCCTCACCACCACTCAGCCTTCCGTCTGGCGGCAAGTTTCCGACCCACACGAAACTTTGCACGCGGCCCCACACCGCGCTTGCGAAAGAATCCCCATAAATCGGGTGAACTGCAGCTCAAACACGTTCCCTTCCCTTTACTTTTCTTCGGATCTCTTCCAGGAAGTCAGGGTCGTTCTACTCTTACCGGGCAGGCAACCTGTTGAGTCTACAACGCAGAAGACACTGCCCAAGCTTACTTTGTTTACAGTACGGGAGCAAGCCAACATAGGCAGTTACTAAGGGATGCTAAATGTACTGACTGCTTCTCAGATCTACACGTGACACTCTGGGTTAGGTTGAGCGAGACTGACACCATACCTTGTGTGTGATTTAGACATTTTGGCGACATAAGTGGAGATATATTGATGCGATGTCAAGCTATAATCATGACAAAGTCACAGAAATCCCTGGGAAAACTTGTTAAATCTTTGTATCTTTCGGAGATTACAGTTAAGTATCGTAGCAGGTTATGTGAGAAATAAATCAGATAAGAGAGAAATGAGGAAGCCGATGTTCCGGTGCAACCGCCGCCAAATGAATCTCTTAGCCTTCATAGCATGTTGGTCGAGCTTGAAACGCATCAATAGCTATTCTTCGTGTCATGGGTTACACAATTACTCGATAGGTTTCCGGATTTGTGTGGCACCAGATGTATAATAGAGTCCTGCATGACCAGTTAAGTGAGCACAAAATGCGAGATGGGGCGAGCACAGCCTAACTGGATAGACTACTAGCATCAGCAATGTGGCGAGGCGTAGAAGCCATGACTGTATCCCAGGTAATGTCTGATTCCACATACCATAAACGTGTCTTTATCCTTGCACAGGCGGGCCGCGGTGGTCTTGTGGTTCTAGGCGCGCAGTCCGTAACCGTGCGACTGCTACGGTCGCAGGTTCAAATCCTGCCTCGGGCATGGATGTGTGTGATGTCCTTAGGTTAGTTAGGTTTAAGTAGTTCTAAGTTCTAGGGGACTGATGACCGCAGCAGTTGAGTCCCATAGTGCTCCGAGCCATCCTTGCACAGTTACCGCCAGAAAAAATGGTTCAAGTAGCTCTGAGCACTATGGGACATAACATCTGAGGGCATCAGTCCCCTAGAACTCAGAACTACTTAAAGCTAACTAACCTAAGAACATCACACTCATCCATGCCCGAAGCAGGATCTGAACCTGCGAACGTAGTAGTCGTGCGGTTCCGGACTGAAGCGCCAAGAACCGCTCTGTCACAGCTGCCAGCCACTGCCAGAACAGGCTTCTCATTCGTGGTGTCTCTGCCTGTAATGATGCAACGTGTGGAAGACAGTGGAATGAGACTGAAACTAATGCGCACACATTACAGTACGATAAGGTCTAAAAAGTGAACTACGTAAGAAATTTCTGTTGGTTTTAGACAAAAACGCCAGTCCACTGGGTATGTATCGTGCACAAATTGCCCTACAACGTTGTGTTTCCAGGGGGAATGAGTCATTTAAAGAAACAAAGGTGTACGAAATTCCTCACTGACACAGCTCTTTCAGAGACAAGTGCAGCAATAAAAAACACTGTAACAGCAAAATATGTTGTAATGTGTGCGAAAGATATGAGAAGACCTTTCAATGCTATTACTGCTGAAGATTTCAAATAACTATACCAAGACGGTCTAGAGCACTTTTTGTAAAAGTCAGCATTACAGATGTCATGCTACGTCCCTCTACTATACGGAGACATGTTTAACAACAGGTTGATGCAATTTGAAGCATATGCTGCAACAAGTGATATGTGGGATAATTCACACAATCAGAAGCATTATTCGATGCTTACACCAGATCACATAAACATGGACTAGTCTCTGGTGAATTATGTTTTGCTTACAGTACATTCCCGCACTTTAGATAGTTGGAAGCAAATATTAAAAATGAAATACAATGGAGTATCGCTGGCTCGAACATTACGTCGCACATAAAACCCAGTTCTATGCAAAGAAGGGAAAGCAGAGAGGTGGAAGGAGTATATAGAGGGTCTATCCAAGGGTTATGTACTTGAGGACAATATTATGAAAATGGAAGAGGATGTAGATGAAGATGAAATGGGAGATACGATACTGCGTGAAGAGTGTGACAGAGCACTGAAAGACCTGAGTCGAAACAAGGCCCCCGGAGTAGACAACATTCCATTGGAACTACTGACGGGCTTGGGAGAGCCAGTCCTGACAATACTCTACCATCTGGTGAGCAAGATGTATGAAACAGGCGAAATACCCTGAGACTTCAAGAAGAATATAATAATTCCAATCACAAGGAAAGCAGATGCTGACAGATGTGAAAATTACCGAACAATCAGTTTAATAAGCCACAGCTGCAAAATACTAACACGAATTCTTTACAGACGAATGGAAAAACTAGTGGAATCCGACATCGGGGAAGATCAGTTTGGATTCCGTAGAAGTACTGGAACACGTCAGGCAATACTGACCTTACATCTTATCTTATAAGAAAGATTAAGGAAAGGCAAACCTACTTTTCTAGTATTTGTAGACTTAGAAAAGGTTTTGACAATGTTGGCTGGAATACTCTCTTTCAAATTCTACTGGTGGCAGGAGTAAAGTACAGGGAGCGAAAGGCTATTTACAATTTGTACAGAAACCAGATGGCAGTTATAAGAGTCGATGGACATGAAAGGGAAGCAGTGGTTGGGAAGGAAGTAAGACAGGGTTGTAGCCTCTCCCCAATGTTATTCAATCTGTATATTGAGCAAGCAGTAAAGGAAACAAAAGAAAAATTCGGAGTAGGTATTAAAATCCATGGAGAAGAAATAAAAACTTTGAGGTTCGCCGATGACATTGTAATTCTGTCAGAGACAGCAAAGGACTTGGAAGAGCAGTTGAATGGGATGGACAGTGTCTTGAAAAGAGGATATAAGATGAATATCAACAAAAGCAAAACGAGGATAATGGAATGTAGTCGAATTAAGTCAGGTGATGATGAGGGAATTAGATTAGGAAATGAGACACTTAAAGTAGTAAAGGATTTTTGCTGTTTGGGGAGCAAAGTAACTGATGATGGTCGAAGTAAAGAGGATATAAAATGTAGACTGCCAATGGCAAGGAAAGCGTTTCTGAAGAAGAGAAATTTGTTAACATCGAGTTTAGATTTAAGTGTCAGGAAGTCGTTTCTTAAAGTATTTGTATGGAGTGTAGCCATGTATGGAAGTGAAACATGGACGATAAATGGTTTGGACAAGAAGAGAATTGAAGCTTTCGAAATGTGGTGCTACAGAAGAATGCTGAAGATGAGATGGGTAGATCACATAACTTAGGAGGAAGTATCGAATAGGATTGGGGAGATGAGAAGTTTGTGGCACAACTTGACCAGAAGAAGGGATCGGTTGGTAGAACATGTTCTGAGACATTAAGGGATCACCAATTTAGTATTGGAGGGTAGCGTGGAGGGTAACAATCGTAGAAGGAGACCAAGAGATGAATACACTAAGCAGATTCAGAAGGATGTAGGTTGCAGTAGGTACTGGGAGATGAAGAAGCTAGCACAGGATAGTGTAGCATGGAGAGCTGCATCAAACCAGTCTCAGGACTGAAGACCACAACAACAACATATTGTCAAATACTGTTTTTGGCCCCGCCCACGGTGGCTATATAGTATAAGCTTGGGAAAGCCGTGAAAGCCTTCTTCGTGCTTCTCGTTTTAGTAATAAAGCACTTGAACACACATTTGATGAAGAGAGATTTTTGTTAAATGTTGTTCCGAACATCGCCGCAACAATGAACACTCTTACATAACAATAAGTGATCCTTCATATCTTTGAAATCTTCTTTGAAACAATAGGTCAGTATTTGCTGGAACAGATTCTAGACTGTGTTAGAGTTCTTACACATTCTGTGTAACGAAGTTATTTGTTTAGTGACAGTAAAGAGTTCTGCTTACAAGTTACAGTGATAACATAATGAGCTTCTAGGAAGAATTCTGAATCTCCTTAACGCACTTAAAGGGGCCACAGTTCAATTAGAGGACAAAAAAGAATGGTTTTGAGACTTCAGTCTTCTGACTAGTTCGATGTGGCTCACCACTAATTGCTCTCCTGTCTCAACCAGTTCATCTCAGAGTAGCATCTACAGTCAACATCCTCGACTATTTGCTGGATGCATTCCAGTCACTGTCTTCCTCTACAGGTTTTGCCTTCTACAGCTCCCTCTAGTACCATGAAAGTCTTTCCCTGATGTCTTAAGAGATCTTCTATCATCCTATCCCTTCTGCTTGTCAGAGATTCCACATATTCCTTTCCTCTTGGATTCTGCGCAGAACTCCTCACTCCTTACCTTATCGGTACACCTAATGTTTAAAAACTGTCTGTAGGACCACAACGCAAATGCTTCGATTCTCTTCTGTTCCGGTTTTCCCACATTCCACGTTTCACTGCCGTACAATTGTGTCCTGCAGACGTACAGTCTCTGAAATTTCCTCCTGAAATTAAGGCGTATATTTGAAACTAATAGACTTCTCTTTGCCAGGGATGTCCTTTTCGATAGTACTAGTCTGCTCTTGATGTCCTCCTTACTCCGTCCGTCATTGGTGATTTTGCTGCCTAGGTAGTAGATATTCCTGAACTTAATGAGTCCTGACGTTAAGGTTCCAGTTGTTCTCATTTCTGATAATTTTGTCTTCCCTCAATTTACTCTCAATCCACTTTCTCTACTCATTAGACTGTTCATTCCATTCAGCAGATCATGCACTTCTTCTTCTCTTTCATTCAGGATAGAAATGTCATCCTGAACATTAATTCCACTCCTAAGACTTTCTTTTGTTTCCATATTGCTTCTTCGATGTACAGATTGGACAGTAGGGGTGAAAGACTACATCCCTGTCTTACCCCCTTTTTAATCTGAGCACTTCGTTATTCGCCGTCCATTCTTCATATTTCATCTTGGCTCTTGTACGTATTGTACAGTATCCGTTCTTCCCTATGACTTATCCCTATTTGACTCAGAATTTCGAACACCTTTCCCCATTTTAAATTGTTTAACGGTTTTACCAAGCCGAAAAATTCTGAGAACAAATCTTAATTTGTCTTTCGTACTGCGTCCATTATCAACAGCAACAACAGAATTGTCTCTCTCCAACCTGTACGTTTCCTAAAGCCAAACTGATCTTCATGCAATCAATCCTCAATATTTTTCCATTGTCTATATATTACTTTTGTCATCGACTTGGATGCATGAGCTGTTAAACTGATTGTGCGGTAATTCTCGCACTTGTCAGCTCTTGCCGTCTTCTGAATTGTGTGGATGATATTTTTCCGAAAATCTGATGTAATGTCGCCAGATTCATACATTTTACACACCAACGTGAATTAGTTGTTTTGTTGCCACTTTTTCCAATGATTTTAGAAATTCTGATGGAATGTTATCTATTCTTCTCTCTCATTTGATATTAAATTCTCCAAACCTCTCTTAAATTCTATGTCTTCAAAATCTGCCACATTAGACAAATCTTCCCTCTCATACATACCTTCAATATACTTTATCCACATATCCACTCTCTCCTCTGCATTTAAGGTGGACTCCCGTTGCACTCCTAATGTTGCCACCCTTGCTTTTAATTTCACAGACGGTTAATTGGACTTCCTCGAACGCTGAGTCAGTCCTTCCGACAATCATCTCTCTTCCGATTTCTTCATATTTTTCAAGCAGCAATTTCGTCTTAGCTTCACTGCACTTCCTTTGTATTTCACTCTTCAGCGACTTGTATTCCTGTATTCCCGAATTTTCGTAAACATTTTTGAGACATGGTACTCAATGGAAGTAAGGAAAACGTGGAACGGAGCACCCACCAAATTAATATTCGTTTCACACAATCTGTTTATTTTACAATGTATAACCATAAATTTTTGTTTCTTTTTTACAGAATGAACAAAGTTACAAAATTCTTTTACCTTACACCTTCAGATGAATAAGCTTTTGCAAAGGAAATCAAAACAGAAAACTATATAACAATAATTACAAGACGACCGGACCTGCAGCCCAGGTGAAACAGCTTTGTTTACTATCACACTGGACAGAGTCTTTCTTATTAGATGCCCTCCAACGACACATGATAACTATATAAGCACCATTGATGACAAGAGTGTTTCAATTTCTCAAAACAGATGACGGAAAGTTTAATTGGAAAGCTGTATGTCGAAAGGTTCGGGGTTGAGATGCGCACCTATGCTTAAAGGTTAAATAGGTTAGGAAACAATATTACAGTGATAAGGCTTACTTCAAAGCAACCAATCTCTTAATTTCAATCGGCAACCCAGGTGCGACTGGATCCCAATCCATCCCTTTTGACAATATTATTTTGACTCAGGGCCCGGAGACGCTTGGCTGTTAATATTTTCAAAGTTAAACTGATTGTTAGTTATTAAACCGCTCTGAAGGAACGTCTTAAAACATTACTTGTGAATACTTACCACCAGAGAACTCGCTCTGCGGAACCAGTAGCTCCTGCTAAAAAACACCAATAATTTTACGGTCTTTCAAACACGGCAATGCACAGCTTACTACAACAGGTTGTTCAGGTTACAAATAATGATTTTGAAATGTAATTATAATGAAAGAAGTGAACCGAATAACATCTAAATCAAACCACAAGGCCCTCGTTTTGTTTAACGCCAACCTGTGCTTTAGTACAATTGTTACGGCTGTATTTACGACCAGAAATTGATTTATTAGATTATTAAACTCGTCTAGTATGAAGGGGGAAACCAGATGGCGCAATGGTTGACCCGCTGGATGGCGCTGCCATAGTTCAAACGGATACCAACTGCGTTTCCTTAAATAGGAACTCCCATTTTTATTACATATTCGTGTAGTACGTAAAGAAATAGGAATGTTTTAGTTGGACAACTTTTTTCGCTTCTCGCTGTACTAGTCACAAACGTATAAGTACTTGGTATCACGTAACATTCCGCCAGTGCGCACGGTATTTGCTTCGTGATACATTACCAGTTTCAAAATGGACCGTTTACCAATTGCAGAAAAGGTCGGTATCGTGTTCATGAGTGGCTATTGTGATCAAAATGCCCAACCGGTGTGTGCTATGTATGCTGCTCGGTATCCAGGATGACATCATCCACTGTCCGGACCGTTCAACGGATAGTTACGTTATTTAAGGAAACAAGAAGTGTTCAGCCACATATTAATCGTCAGCCACGACCTGCAACAAATGATGATGCCCAAGTAGGTGGTTTAGCTTTTGTCGCGGCAAATCCTCCCATCAGTAGCAAACATATTGCGCAAGAATCCGGAATCTCAAAAACATCGGTGTTGAGAATGGTACATCAACATCGATTGCACCGGTACCATACTTCTATGCACCAGTAATTGCATGGCGACGACTTTGAACGTCGTCTACAGTTCTGCCACTGGGCACAAGAGAAATTACGGGACGATGACGGATTTTTTGCACGCGGTCTATTTAGCGACGAAGCTTCGTTTACCAACAGCGGTAATGTAAACCGGCATAATTTGCACTATTGGGCAACGGAAAATGCAAGTGGATCATGAGCGACCTTGGCGGGTTAATGTATGGTGCAGCATTATGTGAGGAAGGATAACTGGCTCCCATTTTACCAAAAAAAAAAAAGGTTCTGAGCACTTAGTAGAGTCAGATTGGTGCTTGTAAACAGTACCAGTATAGTGAACATCCAACCAAAAATGTTCAAATGGTTAAAATGGCTCTGAGCACTATGGGACTCAACTGCTGTGGTCATTAGTCCTCTAGAACTTAGAACTACTTAAACCTAACTAACCTAAGGACATCACACACATCCATGCCCGAGGCAGGATTCGAATTTGCGACCGTAACAGTCGCACGGTTCCGGGCTGCGCGCCTAGAACCGCGAGACCACCGCGGCCGACCCATTTTATCGATTGCAATCTAAAAGGTGCACTGTATGCTGATTTCCTACGTAATGTTCTACCGATGTCACTACAAAATGTTTCACTGCATTACAAAATGGCTATGTACTTGCAACACGATGGATGTCAGACACATAGCTCGCGTGCGGTTGAAGCGGTATTGAATAGCATATTTCATGACAGGTGGATTGGTCGTCGAAGCACCATACCATGGCCCGCAGTTTCCCGGATCTGACGTCCCCGGATTTCTTTCTGTGGGGGAAAGTTGAAGGATATTACCTATCGTTATCCACCGACAACGCCTGACAACATGCGTCAGAGCATTGTGAATGCATGTGCGAACATTACGGAAGGCGAACTACTCGCTGTTGAGAGAAATGTCGTTACACGTATTGCTAAATGCATTGAGGTTGACGGACATCATTTTGAGCATTTATTGCATTAATGTGGTATTTGCAGGTAATCACACTGTAACAGCATGCGTTCTGAGAAATGATAAGTTCACAAAGGTAGATGTATCACATTGGAACATCCGAAATAAAATGTTCAAACGTACCTACGTTCTGTATTTTAATTTAAAAAACCTACCTGTTACCAACTTTTCGTGTAAAATTGTGAGCCATATGTTTGTGACTATTACAGTGCCATCCATCACAAAGCGAAAAATGTGGTCCCACTAAGACACTCATATTTCTTTACGTACTACACGAATATGTAATGAAAATGGGGGTTCCTATTTAAAAAAAGCATTTGGTATACGTTTGACCTATGGCAGCGCCATCTAGCAGGACAACCATAGCGCGATCGGGTTTCCCCCTTCAAGCTAGACAAGTTTCATGCTTTGTAAGTTTTTCGTTTGACGCTTATTTCGTGAGATATTTGTCCCGGTCACTATCAATGGACCACCCTGTATATAAGTGACATTTACACCAAAGAAATTATTATGTAAAACGTTAATGGTACTTCGAACTGAGATGCAGGTTCGACATTTCAATAACAAAGTAGCTGACTATACAGCACTTATGGTGCTCGATCGTTGCATCACCAAGCAACATAATTTCAACTTTCATAAAATTTCTTTCATTATATAATGAAAACAGGAGAACTGAGAGGTTGGTCGTTTTACAACAATGAAAATACTTTTGACAAATAATGGTCCTATTACTATTGGCAAAATAGTTCATTTATACACTTACACCTGTATTGTGGTGCTGCCAGAACAAGATGAAATAAACCATCTAGTGTCACGCACTTCTCAGATAAATTAATTACAGTTAACGAAGAACAAATATTGGTACAACATCAGTAGGTTACAGGTAGTGTATTTTTCAAGAGTTCGTTTTTATATAAGTATAAGCAAAAAACAATATCATGGCAGTCCTCAAACAGCTATATCACTCATCACTTACCACTTCCGGGCTGAAATGCCGTGGTCCATATGTAAGAGTCTCCCCTAACGTTTCGCCGTCGACTGCGGAAGGCACCCGTCTGAGTGAACATAAAAGGAACTGCGCCTCGGAGATATTGATAAATCGGCTGTAGAGGAACATTTATTTCAGGACGGTGATCATGAATTAAAGTTTAGTGAGACAACTGTCATAGCAAAGACTTCGCATTATTATGCACGAATGTACCGAGAGGCTATTGAGATGGTCAAACACTGCAATAATTTTAATAGAAAAGGTGAAGGCATTAAGCTGGATAAGTTATGGATGTCAACATTGCAGCAACAGCGTTGCAATCGGTTATTTTCAATTGAGAATGTTGGCAATATCAGAGATCATAGCACAGCCGACGTCACGTGACTGACAGCGACGCCCTCTGGATGCCTTATTTACACGGCACTCACTTGCGCTCTCGTCGCAGTTCGCCGATTGTCCTCGGAGGATGCCTTCCGCAGTGGAAGCCGAAACGTCAGGGGAGAGTCTAATGTATGGATTACGGCATCTCAGCCCGGAAGTGTTAAGTGATAACAACACCTGCAGTGGAAGCCTTCATTCTGTGAGCTATATCACTTTACTGTACTATTATCAGTTTTCTTAAGGACTGTTTGATCAGATACAAAAGTTATTCCTTGCGCCTTTATCAAAGGATAAGTTATAAGGTAATACGTTAGTGTAGTTGAATGTTCTCCCTCCCACGCCAATCCCCCTCCCCTCTCCTCACCCCTTCCCGCATAATACTGCCCCAGAAACCTGCGTGCACGCGCCATCCTTCTTTCGAGCAGGCTTTTGCGTGGATGACGACGTATCCAGACGAGACCATGCACCTGGTGTAACAAGAAATGAGGTTCAACACGGTTCATTCTCGAGTTACCCATGGCCCCATGACAGTTGCAATAGTAATTGAATACGTCCTTGGTTCAACGTGCAAAACCGTATGGGTTGTGTGCTGTGGACCCGTGTGCTCAATAATGTGGGATGAACGGGCTACTCCTAAAGTCTTTGGCGTGACCAACATTCTATTCTGTCGTTGTATCTGCCAACAGATACTATCTAACCTGATTTACAGATGAGCCAAGGTTCCAACTCCACGTTTTGTAAAGAGTCGAGTAAGTTCAACACTATGAGCCCTACCACTGTCCAAAAACGCTCAGGTCAGCAACAAGCGACTGGTTTACTATTTTCCCAGACACGCCGCCGTAAGATTCCGCTATTTGTTAAAGTCGTTGGATTTATCAGTTAGCTCCCAGTGTCATTGCTATAACGAATCCCTTAACCGTCTCTGCATAATTTATACAGGGCGTCGTAGAAATTTTACGACAGACTTCGAGGCATTCTATATAGGTGACTAGAGGAACAGACGGAGGATAGGAAAACGTGTCCAGCAACGCTGTCCAGAGAGTCGAAGTTAAACGCGCAGGAGCCTGCCACTAGGCCACCCCTTCGACAGCAAACGTGACTTAGTATAATGACGGACCGTAGGCGGAATGTCTCACAGCATTGTCTGTGATGGCGACTAATTGCCACCATCGCCAGTAGAGAAGATGTACACTATTGGCTATTAAAATTGATACATACAGAAGAAATGCAGATGAAAAACGGGTATTCATTGGACAAATATATTATACTAGAATTCACACGTGATTACATTTTCACGCAGTTTGGGTGCATTGATCCTGAGAAATCAGTACCCAGAACAAACACCTCTGGCCATAATAATGGCCTTGATAAGCCTGGGCATTGAGTCAAACAGAGCTTGGAGAGCGTGTACAAGTACAGCTGCCCATGCAGCTTCAACGCGATATCAGAGTTCATCAAGTGTAGTGACTGGCACATTGTGACAAGCCAGTTACTCGGCCACCATTGACCAGACGTTTTCAATTGATGAGAGATCTGGAGAATGTGCTGGCCAGGACAGCAGTCGAACATTTTCTGTATCCAGAAAGACTCGTACAGGACCTGCAACATGCGGCCGTGCATTATCCTGCTGAAATGTAGAGTTTCCCAGGGATCGAATTAAGGACAGAGCCATGGGTCGTAACACATCTGAAATTTAAGGATCACTGTTCAAAGTGCCGTCAATGCGAACAAGAGGGGACCGAGACGTGTAACCAATGGCACCCCATACCATCACCCTGGGTGATACGCTATTATGGCGATGACGAATACACGCTTCCAGTGTGCGTTCACCGCAATGTCGCCAAACACAAATGCGACCACCATGATGCTGTAAACAGAACTTAGATGCATCCGAAAAAATGACGTTTTCCCATTCGCGCACCCAGATTCGTCGTTCAGTACACCATCGCAGGCGCTCTTGTCTGTGATGCAGCGTCAAGGGTAGTCGCAGCCTTGGTCTCCTAGCTGATAGTCCATTGTACTGCAAACGTCGTCGAACTGTTCATGCAGATGGTTGTTTACTCAGGGATCGAGACGTGGCTGCACGATCCGTCACAGCCATGCGGATAAGATGCCTGTCACCTCGACTGCTAGTGATACGAGGCTGTTGGGATCAAGCACGGCGTTCCGTATTACCCTCCTGAACCCACCGATTCCATATTATGCTAACAGTCATAACATCTAGACCAACGCGAGCAGCAATGTCACAGTACGATAAACCGCAATCGCTATAGGCTACCTTCATGAAAGTCGGAAACGTGATGGTACGCATTTCTCTTCCTTACATGAGGCATCACAACAACGTTTCACCAGGCAACGCCATGCAACTGCTGTTTGTGTATGAGAAATCGGTTGGAAACTTTCTGCATGTCAGCACGCTGTAGGTGTTACCACCGGCGCCAATTTTCTGTGAATGCTTTGAAAAGCTCATCATTTACATATCACAGCATCTTCTTCCTGTCGGTTAAATTTCGCGTCCGTAGTACGTCATCTTTGTAGTGTAGCAGTTTTAATGGCCAGTGGTGTATATACTCAGAACACGATGTAGTAGTGATGACGCCTAGACTACTTTAAGCAAATTGTCTGGAAAAATCAACACGGAAAGAAATGGTACACTGAAGGAACATTTTAAGTTCTCTAAGACTGTAGGTACTCCACTATTGTACTCCACAGTATGCAGTTCAGTTGAAAAACTATGTAAGCTTCTGAACAAAGGATTTCACAGGAGTCGGAAATAAAAACATGCATACATGGGACGTGACAAAAAGTGGACTTTGGGTAATGGACAAAATACCTTAACTCACAGACGGAAGTTGGAGTAAAGAAGTGGACGTTATCTGGAAAAGATATAAATAGGAAGTCTAAATCAGCGAAGTCGAAATTGTTGCAGGTAAAAAAGGGAAGAAATCACGATAGCAATGATCGTCGGAAGGACTAATTCAGCGTATGGAGAAGTCTAAACAACCTTCAGTCAAATTAAAAGCAAGTGGACAACATTGAGAGTGTAATGTGAACTGCACTGTTACGCACAGAGGGTAGAAGAGAGAGGTGGAAGGCGCCTACGAGCGGAAGGACTTGATGTGAGAGAAGAAGAAATGGAAGCCATAGGCGATCCAGTATTAGAGTCTAACAGAACTTTGGAAGTATTGTGAATACATAAAGCAGACGCTACAGATAACATCGGTATGGAATTCATGAACTCGTTGAGAGAGACAATAAATAAACGACTATTCGAGTTTGTGGGTTAGAATCTATGATAGTGGAGTCTTTCGGAAAATCCACACACTCCAGTAGAGCAGATAACTGTGAGAACTATTGCAAAATCAGTTTAACTTCCCAGGCACCCAAGGTACTGAAACGAATAATATGCAGAAGAATGGAAAAGGTAACTCAGGCGATGTTGGTCACACTTTGGAGAAGGTAAAGGTAACAGTGTGGCAGCTCTCGCATTACGCTTGATAATGGAATCAAGACTGAAGAAAAATCGAAACACTACATAGTATATGTCTACCTAGATTATGCTTCCGACAATGTAAAATAATCGAAGCGGTTCGAAAACCTGAAAAAAATACAGTTTCCTGTAGGGAATGACGGGTAATACACTACACGTACAAGAACCAACATGGAACATTAAGAGCAAAAGACCGAGAACGAAGTGCTGAGATAAAAAAGGGTGTAAAGTTGGGGAGAAGCCTCTCGTTCCTAGTACTCAACCTGTACATCCAAGGAGAAATGACTGAAATTGTAAAAAGACCTAGCACATTCACGGTAAAAAAACATCTATAAACAGATTCGCTGCACGTTTACGAGCTTTCCTATTGGAGATTACTACGTTTTTCATTGTTTCGATTGTTATTAGTGATTTTTATTATTTTGATTTTGTTTCGGATTTCATAGCAATGACTATTCTTAATGTGATCAATATTGCTCTAACTTTGCTGATTGTTAAGACTTTTTGTATTTGTGGCTACCGACAGACACCAGATGCTTAGTGAAAGTAAACATTTATTAGCTGCTTCTGCTACAAGTACTGTTAGGCCGTAAGTGTTTTATAGGTTTCCTTCAATTTGCTTTAGTTGTTCCATAGCTTTGTATTGGTAATAATTAGTGACAGCTTTGGAGAATGATCTCTAAGCATGCTGTATGAGTTTTTGAGTGGTATTACAGGAATTATGTCAATTTACTTTGACAGGACTGTATTGATTGGTTTGCAACGTATTCACCTGCAGACGCGGCTTTCTGTAATTAGGTTCCTCTCTGGTGCATGAGAGAAGTTAATTTTCACTGCAGTGGGTGGTAATTTGTGGTTCCTTATACTTGTTATTGGTGGTTATATTAATTCCAGTTTCGAACGTCACATGACAGGAGCAGTCCACTCGCTTACGTTAGGGGTTCACGGCCGCCTCCGTCGGCATTTCAACATTGGGTTTCGCTTGGTACGCGTCTGAAGGGTGTGTTTACAGCACTGGCGAGTCACAAACTTCACTCGGGGGATTAAATTGTTTTTCTCACACATGCCAGCAGGTGAACAGTCTGTATAACCACTTTTTTGAATGTTTCAGTATTAGAAAGACCGCATATCTACCCTCATACAGATGCATATGTAGCACGCCCTCAAACCCGGACCGTTGTAAGTTTTGTGTGGGGATTCGGATGGTGGACAATTAATATTTTATATATGAATAAACGGTGGTGTTCGCTCTTTTAATTGGAAGCTTTTGTCCTTTCGTGTAGGCCCTCATCTTGGAGAGGCTTTCTGACAGACGTAGCATTGAAGACAATATTTTGTTTAGAGCCAGTTGTATTGATGGAATATATTAACATGTTGTTGTTGTTGCGGTCTTCAGTCCTGAGACTGGCTTGATGCAGCTCTCCATGCTACTCTATCCTGTGCAAGCTTCTTCATCTTCCAATACCTACAGCGATATATCCTTCTGAATCTGCTTAGTGTATTCATCTCTCGCTCTCCCTCTACGATTTTTACTCTCCACACTGCCCTCCAATACAAAATTGGTGATCCCTCGATGTCTCAGAACATGTCCTACCAACCGATCCCTTCTTCTAGTCAAGTTGTGCCACAAGCTCCTCCCCAATTCTATTCAATACCTCCTCATTAGTTATGTGATCTACCCATCTAATCTTCAGCATTCTTCAGTAGCACCACATTTCGAAAGCTTCTATTGTGTTCTTGTCTAAACTATTTATCGTTCACATTTCACTTCCATACATGGCTACACCCCATACAAATATTTTCAGAAACGACTTCCTGACATTTAAATCTATACCCGATGTTAACAAATTTCTCTTCTTCAGAAACGCTCTCCTTGCCATTGCCAGTCTACATTTTATACCCTCTCTATTTCGACCATGATCAGTTATTTTGCTCCCCAAATAGCAAAACTCCTTTACTACCTTAAGTGTCTCATTTCCTAATCTAATTCCCTCAGCATCACCCGAGTTAATTCGACTACATTCCTTTATACTCCTTTTGCTTTTGTTGATGTTCATCTTATACCCTCCTTTCAAGACACTGTGCATTCTGTTCAGCTGCTCTTCCAAGTTCTTTGCTGTATCTGACAGAATTACAAAGTCATCGGCGAAACTCAAAGTTTTTATTTCTTCTCCATGGATTTTAATACCTACTCCGAATTTTTCTTTTGTTTCCTTTACTGCTTGGTCAATATACAGATTGAATAACATCGGGCAGAGGCAACAAACCCTGTCTCACTCCCTTCCCAACTACTGCTTCCCTTTCATGAGCCTCGACTCCTATAGCTGCCATCTTGTTTCTGTACAAATTGTAAATAGCCTTCGCTCTCTGAATTTTACCCCCGCCACCTTTAGAATTTGAATGAAAGTATTCCAGTCAACATTGTCAAAAGCTTTCACTAAGTTTACAAATGCTAGAAACGTGGGTTTGCCTTAATCTATCTTCTAAAATAAGTCGTAAAGTCAGTATTGCCTCAGGTGTTCCAATATTTCTATGGAATCCAAACTGATCTTACCCGACGGCGGCTTCTACCAGTTTTTCCTATTCGTCTGTAACAAATTCGCGTTCGTATTTTGCAACTGTGACTTATTAAACCGATAGTTCGGTAATTTTTACATCTGTTAATACCTGCTTCCTTTGGGATTGGAATTGTTATATTCTTCTCGAAGTCTGAGGGTATTTCGCCTGTCTCATACATCTCGCTCACCAGACGGTAGAGTTTTGTCAGGACTGGCTCTCCCAAGGCTGTTAGTAGATCTAATGGAATGTTGTGTACTGCGGGGGCTTTGTTTGAACTCAGATCTTTCAGTGCTCTGTCAAACTCTTCAAGCAGTATCATATTTCCCTTTTCACCTTCATCTGCATCCTCTTCCATTTCCATAATACTGTCCCTGAGAACATCGTCCTTGTATAGACCCTCTATATACTCCTTCCACCTTTCTGCTTTCCCTTCTTTGCTTAGAACTGGGTTTCCATCTGAGCTCTTGATATTCATACAAGTGGCTGTCTTTTCTCAAAAGGTCCCTTTGGTTTTCCTGTAGGCATTATCTATCTTACCCCTAGTGAGATAAGCCTCTCCATCACTGTATCTGTCCTCTAGGCATACCTGCTTAGCCATTTTTCACTTCCTGTCGATATTATTTATCAGACGTTTGTATTCCTTTCTGCCTGCTTCATTCACTGCATTTTAGCACTTTCTCCTTTCATCAATTAAATTCAATATTTCTTCTGTTACCCAAGGGTTTCTACTAGCCCTCGTCTCTTTACCTACTTGATCCTCTGCTGCCTTCACTATTTCATCCCTCAAAGCTACCCATTCTTCTTCTACTGTATTTCTTTCCCCCATTCCTGTCAATTGTTCCCTTATGCTGTCCCTGAAACTCTGTACAACCTCTGGTTCTTTAAGTTTATTCATATACCATCTCATCAAATTCCCACCTTTTTGCAGTTTCTTCAAATTTAATCTACAGTTCATAACCAATAGATGGTGGTCATAGTGCACATCTGCCCCTGTAAATGTCTTACAACTTAAAACCTGGTTCCTAAATCTCTGGGAGGACGACGATTCAATCCCGCGTCCGGCCATCCTGATTTAGGTTTTCCGTGATTTCCCCAAATCAGTCCAGGCGAATGCCGGGATGGTTCCTCTGAAAGGGCACTGCCGACTCCCTTCCGCATCCTTTCCTAATCCGATGAGACCGATGACCACGCTGTCTGGTCTCCTTCCCCAAAACAACAAACCAACCAACCTAAATGTCTTACCATTATATAATCTATCTGATACCTTTTAGTATCTCCAGAGTTCTTCCACGTATAGAACCTTCTTTCATGAACCTTGAACCAAGTGTTGGCTTTGATTAACTTATGCTCTGCGGAAAATTCTACAAGGCGGCTTCCTCTTTCATTTCTTAGCCCCAATTCATATTCACCTACTATGTTTCCTTCTCTCCCTTCTCCTACTCTCGATTTCCAGTCACCCAGGACAATTAAATTTTCGTCTCCCTTCACTACCCGAATAATTTCTTTTGTCTCCTTATACATTCCATCAAAATCTTCGTCATCTGCAGAGCTAGTTGTCATATAAACTTGTACTACTGTAGTAGACGTGGGCTTCGTGTCTATCTTGGCCACAATAATGTGTTCACTATGCTGTTTTTAGTAGCTTATCCGTACTCCTATTTTTTATTCACTATTTAACCTACTCCTGCATTACCCCTATTTGATTTTGTATTTATAACCCTGTATTGTTGTTGTCGTTGTTGTTGTCTTCAGTCCTGGGACTGGTTTGATGCAGCTCTCCATGCTACTCTATCCTGTGCAAGTTTCTTCATCTCCCAGTACCTACTGCAACCTACATCCTTCTGAATCTGCTTAGTATATTCATCTCTTGGTCTCCTTCTACGATTTTTACCCTCCACGCTACCCTCCAATGCTAAATTTGTGATCTCTTGATGCCTCAAAACATGTCCTACCAACCGATCCCTTCTTCTAGTCAAGTTGTGCCACAAACTTCTCTTCTCCCCAATCCTATTCAATACCTCCTCATTAGTTACGTGAATTATCCACCTTATTTTCAGCATTCTTCTGCAGCACCACATTTCGAAAGCTTCTATTCTCTTCTTATCCAAACTAGTTATCGTCCATGTTTCACTTCCATACATGGCTACACTCCAAACAAATACTTTCAGAAATGACTTCCTGATACACAAATCTATATTCGATGTTAACAAATTTCTCTTCTTCAGAGACGCTTTCCTTGCCATTGCCAGTCTACATTTTATATCCTCTCTACTTCGACCATCATCAGTTATTTTCCTTCCTAAATAGCAAAACTTAAAGTAGTAAAGGAATTTTGCTATTTAATGTAGTTGCTTTTTGTACTGCTGGGGACACGTTTTCCCTGAAGACCACGGTTTTAGAGTCAGTCAAGAAAAATATACAAAAGTGACTATCAGATGCAACTCCACAGTCATCCTTGGCCAGTCAGGATTTGTAGTGTGTTGATGGTTGCAGTCCCTTCTCCCAGCCATTATAGTCGTCTATTTCGTTAACAGCGTAAATTTAATCTTGTCCCTGAGAGCAATGAAAGGAAAACAACTTTTGGAAACGTTACACTTAAACTAATTACGTTTACAATTCGATCCAAACTTCGTAGTAATAAGACCTTAAAATTACAACGCTGTGAATGTTAAGTTTATGCTGTTAAAATTCTCAAAACTGCTAGGTAAAATGTAAACAAACGTCAATTTTCCAATTTGTAAGTGCTCGACTAAATGGTGGCGTAAGAAGGCCAGTCAATGAACATAAAAACTGTCGAACGTGGGAAATAATTGTTCCAGTAGTATATTTTTGTAGGATGCTAGGAGAAAGTGACATGAAAAACATGGTAGAAATCCTCACCTGTTGGAGCTAAGCGTGGGAGTGACGGTGCGTTTGAATGTCACTCGGAAACTACGGCCTCTAGCGAAAACGTATCCCACTACAAAATGTAACTGCATTAAGTTTCATACAAAAAGAGCCTTCCGTAGGACAAATAGTTTGCACGCAGCGCGCTATAGGATATGAAAAGTTCGTGCTTGGTTTTTGACGACCAGGTACGACATATCGGGTTGCGGAAATCGACAGCGGGAAGGGCAACTTAATCAACCTTTTTATTTAAAAAACTAAACTTACTCCAGCAACTTCTTTGAAGTGCCGCTCTGTATTTTTAGAATACCTCGTTTGGGTATTTTTGAGCTGTTCAGGAAACAAGAGTTGGTTAAATTGTACACGACTTACATGTACAGATACAATCCGACTTGCATCGACGAAAATTCGGAAGATTTTCATGCACATGTTTCGAGTATTTCAGTGTAAGTGATCCGTCGTTCCCCCTGGCACGATTCTAACTAGTAATTAAACCGTGATTTGTAAGGTTTGTTATACAAACTGTCTTTGTTTCTGTCAAAATCTTTTCTCGGCAATGAAAAATCGTATAATAAGTAAATGCCAAAAGGCACAACACAAAAGACAGATTAATGAACCCTCAGACCCAGAAGTACTGAGATGAGGCTACCTTCATTGTGGTAAGAACTCACGTAACATCGTTGTGCCACCTTTCCACTGCATTGACCGAACCTGTACAGGAGGTGCATACTGGCAAACCCTTCTTCAGTTATCCTAACCATACTGCTGTGAATCACTGTTAAATTACCAGAAAAAGAAACCCGGAACAGAAACGAGCCGCATCGAATGCGATCTTTAGATTGAAGAGTAATGTGGGCGTTACTGTTGTCAAGCAGTAAGTGGCATGAGTAAATGGAACAAGCCTGTTTACAAATTAAACACAGGGTGAAAGGGTGCATACTGTCGGCTCTGGCACAGAAGTGTAGATATCTTCAGGGCAATTACGCCGATAAATCAAAGGAAATGCATCTAGTCAGCAACGAACTGCCAAAGGCTACCAGTCCCTGTCACAAAAACCCTAAGAAATATCACTTCACTACTTCCTAAATCTTGTCAGTGAAATTCATATTCACCCTGTATATAATTGTATGTTCGTTATTATATCCTGAAACATCGTAAACAGATGTACCGGGACAACTAAATGGGGAAACACGTACACAGCAATTGTAATAAAAAGGTATTCGGACGAGCAAAGTGCACCGATAAAATGGAGTCTTGAAATCAGTTATTCAAGAAAAATTGGAATCAGTTTTCAATAAATCACCAAAACAGGGCATACAGGCATATATTCGAAATACGCACTACAACATGGCAATAGAAAGAAAGTTCTTCGTGCGTTAAGCAATATTTATTATCATGACATGGCTTACAGTTTTGCAAGCATGGACGTCAAGCAGTTTTGCAAGACTTCTTATCAGCCAGAACAACGAATATCAATAAAAAGGTATTCTTCGTTAAAAAAGCTTTAAATACGAAAGACAGCAAACGTAGAAATCACATGTTTTAGCTCGAAGCGTGTAAGAGTTTGCTGGTGGTTTTGCAGCCCGCGATACTGTAAGCATTACTGCATCTACTTGTCAGTGACAAGGGAACAGCGGGACTTCGAACATACATCACTTATTCCAAAAACAATTGTATGCAAAACTGCTTGCGTTACCACGAAAGACATGATCACCTATTCACAATCTGAGAAAGGAACTTTCGTAAGGCGAAGAAAGAAAATATCTGTCACTTCGTTGTTGGCCTTCCATTCTTGATGTTCTTGGATGTGATACATATTGTATATTACTCGTTATTCCCTGTAGCTTGCAATTAGTTTTGGGCGTTTAGAACATCGTGCACCATTTCACGTTATCGAATGATTTTCCTATAGCGATAAATACTTCTCTAATGAAGTACGTCAGAATTGTCTTCGTCGAATGTTACCCTTTCATTGATCACTCAGTTTTTCCCTTGTGGTCATCTCCCCACTGGCAGTCCTCTCCAGGAGATCTGAAAGGTGGTCCAATCAGGAATCCTTTGCCAATGGAGAGACCGTAATGACATTTTCAATTACAGACCTCAACATGCCCTCTGGATACGCGTAGTGTGTTCCATCTCTAATGACCTCGTTGTCGACGGAACGTTAAACAGTAACATCCCCCCCTCTCATTGTATCTCTTTAATTCTGTGGTTTCCATTACCTTCGCCGTCCTCATTTGTCATTGCTTATTTTTGTGCCTTTAAGGGGTAGTCTGCCACCACTAGAGCAAGAGAATGTCCAAAATATCTGTCTGTCTGTCTGCGCTCTGTGACAAAGGTGAGTTCTTACGTCGGAAATCTTCGACCGCTATTCCTAATGATTTTTATTCAAAATTTAGCTAGTGGCTGGGTTCGAACACGGTACATAGGGTATTTTGATTACACCCTCACTAGCCAATTACTATCCCTCGTAGGGGCACGCTATGTGACGTCGATAGTTCCGATGCCAATGCGTGTGTGCACGCTCTCAGGAGCGGACGAAGTACGCCGATCACAGCGCCCTCTAGATGACGCTGTGGAGCTCAACGAGCGTGGCTCGGCTTTCTGCCCAGTTGATCAAGAGCAGATCAAGCAACTTAGCTTCTAGTTCGTAGGGGGCTAGCCATTACAGACTTTGCCTTTGTTTCTTCAGTGATAATTTACCAAAAGTTACGTATATGTCATTAATATTCTCTATTAAATGTGCTTTTACTTTAATTGCAGTACCCCAGTGCTTTAACTCTCCTCCTACTCGCTTCTTCCATTCGGTCTGTTTTATAGTAGACCCCCGCTCCGCCTTCCAGGCGGGATACAAAACTCTACATATTATTTCCGTCGGTAGATCTGTTGTATGCGTTGAACAGTAGCATTCATTTTGTAAGTTTTCTATCGATTTACTATTACTCCTGCCATCATACGATTTAACAGAAGCATGTTCACCTTCAGCAAGTGAGTTACTAAACATCAAAGGCTGCTTTGGGGTCTACGTATAATCAGTATGATTCTGAGCACTATGGGACTTAACATCTGATGTCCTCAGTCCCCTAGAACTTAGAACTACTTAAACCTAAGTAACCTAAGGACATCACACACATCCATGCCCGAGGCAGGACTCGAACCTTCGATGGTAGCGGTCACGCTGTGCCAGACTGAAGCGCCTAGAACCGCTCGGCCACACCGGCCGGCCTATAATCAGTACAGCTACTGGCTTCGAGGAAAGGGTATCTTCACTACAGGAGCATCTCAGAAGAACCTTAGCAGAACAGTTAGATCATGCAAACACCCGCTAAAGCTTCAAGAAATTAATGTTATTCTTTGTGAAACACAGGAGGTTGCAGTAATGAACTCTGTTAAAAGTTACATTCGAATAATAGAGATATGGAAAGACGTGACCTCAAGTACTTCGAACCCTACAGCAAAAATACTGTCACGCTATCTCCGGGTGGCATCAGCAGCAGCATTGTTTGATAAACTTCCTGCTTCAGCTGACGGATGCCGCCTGTTGTGAAGTATTGCTCCCGCGTGCTGCTAGCGGATATCGAAACACAGGCACTGCAAATATTTGCCCGCGCTGTGTGCAGCTGATACATACGTGGATGTTGGAAAAGTCGGCGCAAATATATGCGCGCAGCGCTGTGTTTTTGGTGTCCATGTTTTCGCTCAAACACTAGTTTTGCATATCGTCCGTTAGCGCTCTCGCTGCGGTGGTCAAAGTCCCGCTACGTCTACGAGGCGAAAGCGCCGAGCAAAGGGCGTAGAGATAAAAAAACAGAGACGAAAAAGGAAAAAGAGCGAGAGCGAGGGCAAGTACCGGAGGAGTAAAGTGAGACGGTTCGCGCTCCATTAGCTCCTCTTCACACACACGTCACATCTGGTAAAAGCCATATGTATCTCACATACAGTGAAAATTGCTTGTTTGTCGAGCAGGTATTACCTGTAGCGTAGATAAACAAAAGGAAATGTGAGTTACTAACGCTCTTTTATAGTTAGCGTTCTTATGAAAAAACGAGTGACACTCTTTTCCTACTCTGGTTGACCAAGACATGTTAAAGCGTTGTGAAGCCTCTGTTTTACCGAGCGAGGTGGCGCAATGGCTAGCACACTGGACTAGCACTCGGGAGGACGACGGTTCAATCTCGCGTCCAGCCATCCTGATTTAGGCTTTCCATGATTTCCCTAAATCGCTCCAAGCAAATGCCGGGATGGTTCCTTTCAAAGGGCACGGCCGACTTCCTTCTCCATCCTTTCCTAATCCGATGAGACCGATGACCTCGCTGTCCGATCTCCCCCCCCCCCCTCCCCCCCCCCCCCCAAACAGCCCAACCCAACCCAAGCCTCTGTTCCTCTTTGGGGGTAGCAAACAGGACAGCTGCTAAAAGCCACCACGTAGGAGAGGAAGCTGCTAAGTTTCGATAGGTGTTTTATATCCTGGCACAGGTCTAATCAAGTAAGTGTTACATTAACGAAAATACATTTTTTTCATAAAAAGACAGTGATTTCCAGTAACTCTGTTCTTACAGCATTCATCTTGCTGGATGAAATTATGGCCTCCAGTGCATATACAGTTGTCTGACAGAATAATGAACTATTTATTTCTTCATTATGATATTCACTCGTAGTGTTTTCTTGTTCTTATGAAAAGAATGTGAAATTGTCCTGTCGCGACACATTGCTGCATCTGAATACATTGTGACCAAACTCATGGAATATCGATATGCACATATGCAGTTGGCGGTAGTATGGTGTACACAACGTATAAAAGGGGGCAGTGCTTTGGTGGAGCTGTCTTTTGTACTCAGGTGATTCATGTAAAAAGGTTTCCTAGAAATTTATGGCCGCACGACAATTAACAGACTTTGAACGCGGAATGGTAGTTGTAGCTACATCTACATTTATACTCCGCAAGCCACCCAATGGTGTGTGGCGGAGGGCACCTCCCTTTCCTGTTGCAGTCGCGTATGGTTCCCGGGAAGAACGACTGCCGGAAAGCCTCCGTGCGCGCTCGAATCTCTCTAATTTTACATTCGTGACCTCCTCGGGAGGTATACGTAGGGGGAAGCAATATATTCGATACCTCATCCAGAAACGCAACCTCTCGACACCTGGACAGCAAGCTAAACCGCGATGCAGAGCGCCTCTTTTGCAGAGTCTGCCACTTGCGTTTACTAAACATCTCCGTAACGCTATCACGCTTACCAAATAACACTGTGACGAAACGCGACGCCCGTCTTTGGATCTTCTCTATCTCCTCCGTCAATCCGACCTGGTACGGATCCCACACTGATGAGCAATACTCATGTATAGGTCGAACGACTGTTTTGTAAGCCACCTCCTTTGTTGATGGACTACATTTTCTAAGGACTCTCCCAATGAATCACAACCTGGCACCCACTTTACCAACAATTAATTTTATATGATCATTTAACTTTAAATCGTTCCGTACGCATACTCCTAAATAATTTACAGAAGTAACTGCTACCAGTGTTTGTTCCGCTATCATATAATCATACAATAAATGATCCTTCTTTCTATGTATTCGCAATACATTACATTTGTCTATGTTAAGCGTCAGTTACCACTCCCTGCACCAAGTGCCTATCCGCTGCAAATCTTCGGCATTTCATTGCAATTTTCTAATGCTGCAACTTCTCTGTATACTACAGCACCATCCGCGCGAAAAGCCGCATGGAACTTCCCACACTATCTACTAGATCATTTATACATATTGTGAAAAGCAATGGTCCCATAACACTCCCCTGCGGCACGCCAGAGGTTACTTTAACGTCTGTAGACGTCTCTTCATTGAGGTGTTCTGTTTACTAAGAACTTTTCAATCCAGCTGGTCTGATATTCCGTAGGCTCTTACTTTGTTTATCAGGCGACAGCGCGGACCTGTATCGAACGCCTTCCGGAAGTCAAGTAAAATGGCATCTACCTGGGAGCCTGTATCTAATATTTTCCGGGACTCGTGAACAAATAAAGCAAGCTGGGTCTCACACGATCGCTGTTTCCTACAGAGTAGATTCTGGGTTTCCAGAAATGACATGATACGCGAGCAGAAAACATGTTCTAAAATTATACAACAGATCGATGTCAGAGATATAGGCCTATAGTTTTGCCCATCTGCTCGACGACCCTTCTTGAGCTACCTGTGCTCTTTTCCAATCATTTGGAACCTTCCGTTGCTCTATAGACTTGCGGTACACGACTGTTAGAAGGGGGGCAAGTTCTTTCGCTAGGCACATGGTACGTTCCGTTTCGAAAATTGTTAGGAAACTCTATATTCTGAGGTTCACGGTGTGAAGAGTATACCGAGAATACCAGATTTCAGGCATTGCCTATCTCGAAGGACTATGAATGGCCAACGGCCTCCACAACCGAGGGCAGCGGCGTTTGCGTAGAGCTGTCAGTACTAACAGACAATCCGCCGTGTGTGAAATAACAGCAGAAATCGGTGTGGGATGTACGACGAATGTTTCTGTTAGGACAGTGTGACGAAATATGGTGTGAATTGGCTATGGCAGCAGACGACCAAAGCGAGTGAGTTTGCTAACAGCATGTCATCGCCTGCAGCGACTCGTCTGTGCTATACCGGTTGTATCCTATACGACTGGAAAACCATGGCCGGGTCAGATGGGTCCCGATTTTAGTTGGTAAGCGCTAAAGGTTGGTTTAGAGTGTGGCGCAGACCCCACGAAGTCATGGATCCCGGCTGTCAACAGAGTATTGTGCTAGCCGGCGCTGATGCCATAATATCGAGTGCTGCGTTTACAGGGAATGGACTAGGTCCTCAGGTCCAACTAACGCGATCATTGATTGGAAATGGTTATAATCGGCTCCTCAACGTTCCCAAACAACGATGGAATATCTGTGGGCGTAAATGCGCCATGTCACCTGGCCACAGTTATTCGCGATTGGTTTGCAGTACATTCCGCACAGAGCGCCTGACATGAATCGAAAGGTACATTTACAGGGGGTTAATCTAGAGTTCAGTTCAGGCACAAAATCATGTACCGGCAACACTTTCACAATTACGGACGCCTATAGAGACAGCATGGCTCACTATTTGTGCAGGGGACTCAACAAGGGCTTGTTGAGTCCGTGTCCCGACGAGTTACTGCACTATGCAGTGAAAAAGAAGGTCCGACGCGATGTAAGAGGGTATCTCGTGACATTTCTTACCTCAGTGTAAGTTAACCCCTTAAGCTGTTTGCTACGTTAAGTTTCATATGGAGGCCTATATAAAATTGCAAGAGTACATCCACCAGTGGCTACGTCTTCGGACAGTCGTTTCTTCCGTGACTGTTGTTCCTGCAAGTTTCGTAGGAGAGCTTCAGTGATTTGGAAGGTAATAAATGACACCCTCGGGGAAGCAGATCTGTGACGACGGGTCATGAGTCACGCTTGGATAGCTCAGCTAATAGAACGCTTTCTCGCGAGAGGCAAATTTCCAGGGCTTGAGTCCGGTACACAATTTTAACCTGTCAAGAGGATTTTTATCACCACACACTCCACTGTAGAGTGGAAAATTCATTCTGGTAAATGTTAAGCTTCTGAACTTGGTGGTTCGCTGATTGTTGGGAAAGACAAATGATCAACTCATGTCCGATTCTAATGCTTCTCCGTAGTCAGCAGCTTCCGACAATTATTTTTTCCACAGTGAAAGTAAGTATGGCTCATGAGATAAATGTTACTGCCATTGCAGATGCTCAGGTTTTCTTTTTAAGGTAAATTTATGCTATCTAGTTTTATTGCCTTCGTGTTTTTAATAAAGTAACTTTTTATGCGTGGCGATAGGTCCAAAGCAGTGCTACGATCGCGATGTCTAATAGTAATAACGAGCACTAAAACTATTCTACCTAATATGATAATCTGTTCCTGAGTGTCGGTTAGTAACAGATAATAAGTTCCCGAGGTACTTTTAAGACTTATGTCGCTTTAAACTTCAAAACTATATACGGTTTCAGAATGAGATTTTCACTCTGCAGAGGAGTGTGCGCTGATATGAAACTTCCTGGCAGATTAAAACTGTCTTCGCAATATCCTTTCTTTCAGGAGTGAAGGTTCTGCAAGGATCGCAGGAGAGCTTCTGTAAAGTTTGGAAAGTAGGAGACGAGATACTGGCAGAAGTAAAGCTGTGAGGACGGGGCATGAGCCGTGCTGGGGTAGCTCAGATGGTAGAACACTTGCCCGCGAAAGGCAAAGGTCCTGAGTTCGAGTCTCGGTCCGGCACACAGTTTCAATCTGCCAGGAAGTTTTATAACCGGTACGTCTGACGAGCTATGCGTTAACATCGCCGAATGCCGAGCAAGACCGTTTGATGACCATTTTAAACAAGTTGTCACTTACCCGCACTCGACGCATTTTCGTCGGAAATTGACAATCTTCATTATCATTTACCGTGTTAATGTTATTCCTTGGTTTTTATTGAGAGATTTCTTTCATATAAATAATGGTGGAAATATGAAACAGTAACATGACTACGGATTACATTGTGGTCAACTCAGCCTTTTAGTAACCTATTTAGTCATCGTCATTACTTGAAGTTACGTATATTGTTACCAATTTCGTACGTGATTCTGCCGTAGCTAAAGGACAAAGCCACTTACTATCAGAGATTTCCCACTCTTTGGGTCCAGGCGTCTTGACCATCTGCCTATCATTTCTGACATGCACAGCTATATCAGTGAAAGTAACATTTTATTTCAATTAAATCATGATTTAGAATGTGGCATAAATGCCACACACTTCACACAGTTATGTTAAATGCTGTTTATTAATATCTGTCAATTTCGAAGGACACAACTCTACACCACCAGACGTACATAGTGGTATCCGACATACTGAGCTAATGCAAACTAAACAGGATGTAACTAAAAACCCTTTACAGGTTCTGAGGACTTGTAGTAGGTATAAGGTGGTTAAATTTAGCACAGTAACTCGTGTTCGGCAACGTAATTTTGCCCCGCTATAGACAAAATACCACAACACATATTGTAGCTCTCTGATTCCCGCTGTTTCTGGGTCCACTTACAAACTGGGCTAGATGTGACGGTCACCGACGTCAACACAGACACGGTACTTCCGGTATACACACTCACCAATCTCTTGTCCAACAGAGTCCGCCGCAAGCACAGCCCGCGTCATTGCGTCTTCTTAGGATGACAAAGGGCTCATATCACAGACCTAACCGAATGGCATGTAAACAAGTCTGGAATGGGTCTAGGAATGTCAGGTAAATGGTAAATGACCTACGTAAAATCCAGTGGTGCTGAAAATGCGGGAGATTTGGACTTGTACTGTGCTATTTTGCGTTTTCCGAATTGAGTTATATGCTAAACTTAGCCGTCTTGGTCAATACTACAAGTCGTCAACGTCTGCGAACGGAGAATAATTATAGCCATTGTACCTGTATTATCGGAACTATAAAGGGAGCAGAGAAGGAAACTGAAATCTTGAAATGTGGTTAAAATTATATAAATAATAAAAAAGACACCGCTTTTTTGGATGAAAGTTCGGAGGACTTAGGAAAAACGGTTGAATGGCAGGGATGACATATTAAGCACATTACTGCAACTAAAACAAAAGTGAGACGGTGCTGAATGGTGAAAAGTGGGAATATTTACTTTCTAAACATCGATACTGCAGGAAATATACATACACTCCTGGAAATGGAAAAAAGAACACATTGACACCGGTGTGTCAGACCCACCATACTCGCTCCGGACACTGCGAGAGGGCTGTACAAGCAATGATCACACGCACGGCATAGCGGACACACCAGGAACCGCGGTGTTGGCAGTCGAATGGCGCTAGCTGCGCAGCATTTGTGCACCGCCGCCGTCAGTGTCAGCCAGTTTGCCGTGGCATACGGAGCTCCATCGCAGTCTTTAACACTGGTAGCATGCCGCGACAGCGTGGACGTGAACCGTATGTGCAGTTCACGGACTTTGAGCGAGGGCGTATAGTGGGCATGCGGGAGGCCGGGTGGACGTACCGCCGAATTGCTCAACACATGGGCCGTGAGGTCTCCACAGTACATCGATGTTGTCGCCAGTGGTCGGCGGAAGGTGCACGTGCCCGTCGACCTGGGACCGGACCGCAGCGACACACGGATACACGCTAAGACCATAGGATACTACGCAGTGCCGTAGGGGACCGCACCGCCACTTCCCAGCAAATTAGGGACACTGTTGCTCCTGGGGTATCGGCGAGGATCATTCGCCACCGTCTCCATGAAGCTGGGCTACGGTCCCGCACACCGTTAGGCCGTCTTCCGCTCACGCCCCAACATCGTGCAGCCCGCCTCCAGTGGTGTCGCGACAGGCGTGAATGGAGGGACGAATGGAGACGTGTCGTCTTCAGCAGCGATGAGAGTCGCTTCTGCCTTGGTGCCAATGATGGTCGTATGCGTGTTTGGCGCCGTGCAGCTGAGCGCCACAATCAGGACTGCATACGACCGAGGCACACAGGGCCAACACCCGGCATCATGGTGTGGGGAGCGATCTCCTACACTGGCCGTACACCTCTGGTGATCGTCGAGGGGACACTGAATAGTGCACGGTACATCCAAACCGTCATCGAACCCATCGTTCTACCATTCCTAGACCGGCAAGGGAACTTGCTGTTCCAACAGGACAATGCACGTCCGCATGTATCCCGTACCACCCAACGTGCTCTAGAAGGTGTAAGTCAACTACCCTGGCCAGCAAGATCTCCGGATCTGTCCCCCATTGAGCATGTTTGGGACTGGATGAGGCGTCGTCTCACGCGGTCTGCACGTCCAGCACGAACGCTGGTCCAACTGAGGCGCCAGGTGGAAATGGCATGGCAAGCCGTTCCACAGGACTACATCCAGCATCTCTACGATCGTCTCCATGGGAGAATAGCAGCCTGCATTGCTGCGAAAGGTGGATATACACTGTACTAGTGCCGACATTGTGCATGCTCTGTTGCCTGTGTCTATGTGCCTGTGGTTCTGTCAGTGTGATCATGTGATGTATCTGACCCCAGGAATGTGTCAATAAAGTTTCCCCTTCCTGGGGCAAAGAATTCACGGTGTTCTTATTTCAATTTCCAGGTGTGTAGTTCTTCAAATGGTTCAAATGGCTCTGAGCACAATGGGACTGAAGTCATCAGTCCCTTAGAACTTGGAACTACTTAAACGTAACTAACCTAAGGACATCACACACATCCATGCCCAAGGCAGAATTCAAACCTGCGACCATAGCGGTCATGCGGTTCCAGACTGAAAAGCCTAGAACCGCTCAGCCACTCAGGTCGGCTACATAGTTGTGAGGAAAATTATTTTATTATCAGCCGGTCTCGGTGGTCTCGCGGTTAAGGCGCTCAGTCCGGAACCGCGTGACGGCTACGGTCGCAGGTTCGAATCCTGCCTCGGGCATGGATGTGTGTGATGTCCTAAGGTTAGTTAGGTTTAAGTAGTTCTAAGTTCTAGGGGACTAATGACCACAGATGTTAAGTCCCATAGTGCTCAGGGCCATATTTTATTATCTAGGAAGGAAACTATGTGTGGTGTACGTACTGTAAGACCTTCGGTACACACACCATCAGATTGACTTGTCGCTCTAACGAAGCAGTCGAATGTCAGCAATATGTCTCGTGGTCTTATCGTGGCGTGTTTATCTTCTGACGTTAGGTCAGACAATAGAAAAGCCACTTGCACGCTTACAGTAGCAATTTGACGGTGACCAAAATTGACAATCTGAAGTTCCTTTGGTCTGGGTACGTTAATCTTATTCTCACATCTCTGATACTTGACAAAGTGTCTATACATTTCTCTTCATGGCTATGTACAGGAATGTGGTAATCTTATTAGGCGCAGACTGAAACTTGACTATAGACTGGTACAGACAAATGCAGACTTACTAACCGGAGGTCTGTACTCTCGTTATAATACCTCGCGCGTTCAGGTATCACTGCGGGAGTGTGATCCGCTATGAGGAAAGGTTCTACGTTAGCAGAAATCTCATTGGCTGCGATACATGTTAATAAGCGAATCGGCGGAAGCAGAATTTGATCCGTCGCTTTGACAGCACCATCTCGTATTGCGGAGACGGACGAGCGCTGCGCATGCTGTGTTGTGCTTAGCGGGTCGCGCTCTAGTGGGAAAGCTATGTACGCGCTGACTACGCGGAACTACACTCCTGGAAATTGAAATAAGAACACCGTGAATTCATTGTCCCAGGAAGGGGAAACTTTATTGACACATTCCTGGGGTCAGATACATCACATGATCACACTGACAGATCCACAGGCACATAGACACAGGCAACAGAGCATGCACAATGTCGGCACTAGTACAGTGTATATCCACCTTTCGCAGCAATGCAGGCTGCTATTCTCCCATGGAGACGATCGTAGAGATGCTGGATGTAGTCCTGTGGAACGGCTTGCCATGCCATTTCCACCTGGCGCCTCAGTTGGACCAGCGTTCGTGCTGGACGTGCAGACCGCGTGAGACGACGCCTCATCCAGTCCCAAACATGCTTAATGGGGGACAGATCCGGAGAACTTGCTGGCCAGGGTAGTTGACTTACACCTTCTAGAGCACTTTGACTGGCACGGGATACATGCGGACATGCATTGTCCTGTTGGAACAGCAAGTTCCCTTGCCGGTCTAGGAATGGTAGAACGATGGGTTCGATAACGGTTTGGATGTACCGTACACTATTCAGTGTCCCCTCGACGATCACCAGAGGTGTACGGCCAGTGTAGGAGATCGCTCCCCACACCATGATGCCGGGTGTTGGCCCTGTGTGCCTCGGTCGTATGCAGTCCTGATTGTGGCGCTCACCTGCACGGCGCCAAACACGCATACGACCATCATTGGCACCAAGGCAGAAGCGACTCTCATCGCTGAAGACGACACGTCTCCATTCGTCCCTCCAATCACGCCTGTCACGACACCACTGGAGGCGGGCTGCACGATGTTGGGGCGTGAGCGGAAGACGGCCTAACGGTGTGCGGGACCGTAGCCCAGCCTCATGGAGACGGTTGTGAATGGTCCTCGCCGATACCCCAGGAGCAACAGTGTCTCTAATTTGCTGGGAAGTGGCGATGCGGTCCCCTACGGCACTGCGTAGGATCCTACGGTCTTGGCGTGCATCCGTGCGTCGCTGCGGTCCGGTCCCAGGTCGACGGGCACGTGCACCTTCCGCCGACCACTGGCGACAACATCGATGTACTGTGGAGACCTCACGCCCCACGTGTTGAGCAATTCGGCGGTACGTCCACCCGGCCTCCCGCATGCCCACTATACGCCCTCACTCAAAGTCCGTCAACTGCACATACGGTTCACGTCCACGCTGTTGCGGCATGCTACCAGTGTTAAAGACTGCGATGGAGCTCCGTATGCCACGGCAAACTGGCTGACACTGACAGCGGCGGTGCACAAATGCTGCGCAGCTAGCGCCATTCGACGGCCGACACCGCGGTTCCTGGTGTGTCCGCTGTGCCGTGCGTGTGATCATTGCTTGTACAGCCCTCTCTCAGTGTCCAGAGCAAGTATGGTGGGTCTGACAAACCGGTGTCAATGTGTTCTTTTTTCCATTTCCAGGAGTGTATGTACACAACACTATGCAACACGGATTATAAAGAGGCAAGACAGACTTACTGGTTTTCCAACGATAGGACTCAACTCTACTAAGATACGAGGGTTGGAACTTTAATAGTGGTAACAATTTAGTTACAGCTCGTACAAAATAGATACGTTTTTCAAAGTTTTACTGACTTTCGAAGTAGTCACCAGCATTGTGTATGACCCGTTGGCAGAGAAGTGGAAGTCGTAGGATACTCTTTATCAGTGCCAGTTGTGTTGACCGTTCTAGCAATGCGGACTATTGCCCTACGAATTTGTAGGAGTTTTGAAGCGAATGCCATGAAGTTTTTACTTCAGTTTAGAAATCGAGTTGAACTCACGAGGGCTTAAGATATTTTGACTGAAAGTCACTGCCTGGTATCACCGGCTGAATAGGGCGTTGCAGTGCCTTTGTTGTTAAGAAGAACAGTGCACTGCTCATTCGGACATGGATGCACGTTCGAAGAAATAGTCACTTTGGCGACTGCAGTCATTATGAAATATATGGGATTTGTTCGCAGATGCGATTACTAACAACCGTCAGCTGTGTAATGGAAAGACAACAATGGAAATTTGTGCCGGACCGAGATCTGGATCTGGATTTCCCACGTTAAGCGGGCGGTCACTTTAACAGCTTTGGCTACAGTGCACGACTCACAGCCAGAGCCAAAGTTCTATATATCATCGCTCCTGTGTCAAAACCTGTACATAATGTTTGTACTAGTACAGGTTGTGACGCAGAAACTTTGCCAAACGTTAGTTAGGGTCTGACAGCTGTGAATCATGCAGGAATAGTCACGGTTTGAGACGACCGATCGCGAAAAGAGAGAAATCCATGTAAGTGTCCCGTTCCGGCGCAAATTTCCCTTGTACAGCTGATGGTTGTTCGTAGTCGATACTGCGAATACATTTCAAATGTTTCATAACGGCTATGGTCGCCAAAGCGCCTGCTTCTTCGGAGAACACGGGCACTGCAATACCGTATTTATAATAATAGTAGGCCAGCTTGCTTCAGAAGAGGATATAATGGCTTTATGACACCGTTCCTGACAGAGTCAGTGCTTGGATCCATGCCACAGGGTGGACAATGTCATACTGCTAAGTGGTCCAATAGTGCCAAATTCTGTAGAAATTTGACTCGATTTTGAAATCACTGCAGCAATATCGCATATCCTCTCAACCTATGAAACTTCATTTCCTTTACGCTTTCGTTTGCCATTGCTTCGCTTTTCTTGTCATGCAGTGTGAATGAAATTGCAAATGAGTGATGAACGTTGTATATCATTATACAGCTCTCTAAAATTACGAGATTACGAGTAAGCACTTGAAAATGGCACATCTTCGAATTCTGCTGATCGAGTGAAATAAAGGTGATCGTAATGTAGTCAAGGTGGAAAATGGAATCGTCTTTTAGTGAATTTGTGTCTGTGGCACCGTATGCGAAAAAATATTAGAATTTTTTTTGCACCATTTACGCCTGTATATGTGAATAATGTTAGTTCTGTTTACAATACAAAACATATGCTGACACTGCGAGTACACCCCCAGAGCGATCATATGTCACTTCTTCAGAGCATTCAGTTAACTTTTATACAAGATGCCTAACCGCTAAGTCTGCAGCAGTTAATGTATGCATTCTGCTATATAGCATTCTTAAAGTAAGCTTACACTGCTAGAAAAACAAACCCGAGACAGAACTGAGCAGTATGTTTGCAAGCCTTAGGGCGAGGAGTGAAGTGTACATTACTATTGTCAACAGCACACACCGAGAGTGAATAGGTTTACGTTTCCAAACAAGACACACAGTGCATTCTGTTGACATTCGCACTATGGTGTAGACGTACTCAGTGCATTACAGATGCATATTTAAATTGAGGGAAGAAGCCAAACAAAGTGTGATCGTGCTACGGGGAGTCACCAGGGACCATGTGTCCCTTGTACTAATATACTCGGGGAACAACCTGTGAAATTTTACCGATTGAGTTCACTATATCTGTGTAGAGGAAAACGACTTCCCAAATGATATTGATGTTGATCTAAAGCCACCAGAGAAAGCAATAGACTCTGCCAACCATTAACAATAGAAGAGTACGTCCGCATAAAAAAATCGGTCGCACAAAGGAATTCGTAAAACTATCACACAATGTCATCTTGTAATGCATTACTTGGCACGTGTCGCGAATTATACCAGTACCTTTCCATAAAGAAAGAGTAGCGTTCAATATCACTCCGTTATCCGAAAAAAACTGATTTTAATTCATCCCCTCCTCCCCTCTATCTCTGTTCCTACCCTTGCTACTACAGCATTGGAAGTGTGTACCCCTTCCGCGTGGAGTCCACTTGTCTGCGAGAGAGGACTAATTGCCTCCTACAACTTGTCGGAATTTGCCAAAGATGACCGCCACTACACCAGGAAATGACACAGCCGCTTGCGCAGTTTATATAGCCATGCGGAGCGCACGTGAATGCCCGTAGGCCGAAACGTTACAGTTCGAGCAGACTCCATGGTCTGTCGAAGGCCTTGCACTATATTATCACGTGGGTAATCGTCACATTTCCTTACACGCTTGGAATGGAGCATGCGCCTGTTTGGTCGCTGAAAGTGAGCAATGCCGTAACAAACGAGCATCGAATGACGGGGAACGAGTGCCGCTCACTTGTCGCGCTCTAACCGAAAATATTAAATTAGCACCAAACAGGACGAAAACACACGACATACACTCGAGCAGCGGAAATGGCATACCTCTCGATGAATCTGGATGCACAGGTATTCAACAGTTTGCAATTTGTAGTTTCGTTGGAACGTTTTATACCAGGTAATAGTGAAGTGGTAAGAATGTGAAAAATATGTATAATTAAATTCCAAGGACCACAAAAGGCTTGATTCTGTGACAAGAATATTAATGTTACTCTCGGAAAAATATACGAGACAATTACTTTCTGAACAAAGAAACACACCTTTTTCCACTGGCTCGCAGGTGACATGCTAGCAGTTATAATGCAACCCAAGAGATCGCCTTTAAATGATGCAGCCTGTGGAGATCAATCACAACAGAATAGTTTCACGGACTTTAGTTTTAAGCCTACGTCTACCTGCTCAGATGAGTGTTCGGTCAGAGTGTCAGCTGCCCTCGGTAATAAATAAACTGATGAACATGAACGCGTGTCATGGGACATCCACCACGAACAAATGCAACACACAATAATGGACAGAATGAGCTCCACAAAAAAACAACAGCAGTAACGTGTTTGCATACAGTGCAGCGGGCCCGGGTTCCATTCCGGGCAGGTATGGAGATTTTCTCCGCTAGTGGACTGAGTGTTATGTTGTCCACATCATCATTTCATCATTACCGGCACGTAAGTCGCCCGATGTAGCGCCACCTGAAATAAGACTTGCAACTCGGCTGCCGAACTTCCCCGGTTGGGGCCTTCCGGTCATCAGAGCCCCATGTTCATTTCTTTTAATGCCTAAACGAGGAAACCATTGAATGAAATATCACTGCACGTGGAATTTAAACCCTTGGTGGGCGATACTACGTCAATTGGGAACAAAAGACGACGTATGAAGAAACACAACGCATAATTAACAACCAGTATCATCACACAACCATAGAAACCGAAGTAAGAAATCAGTAACAAAATGTTGAAGAAAAACTGCTGTTGCAAGTAGTTATAAGTGTGCAAAACTGTTTATTGAAGAGAGCAAGGTACTGGGCAACATTTAAGCAAAAAGAGGTTTTTTGGTTGTCTCGTGCCGCGATTGTCCTTTACCTACTAAAAACTGTGAATGATATTTCTACAAAAATAAAACGGATTAAGCAGGAGTAATTAATATTTGACATGTTGGAAATCATTGTTGTAGCAAGGAATGTGTGCACCATTGTTGGCAGGAGAGACCGCACATTGATGTTATTTTAAAAAGGGCGGGAGAGACCAAGTATGGATACATTTTAAGAAAAGAGCGGGAAAGACCGCGCATTGATACATTTTGTAATGGTAGCAGGGATTGTCTGCGCCAGAAAGCATTGTTGGTGGAAGAGACCGCACTTTAGCATTCGTAAGAAGTCAGCAGTAAGCGAGATGTGAAGCGAGTCGGTAGCAGGTCTGAAGCGAGAGGTTGAGAGGAGCGGTGTGCCTGCCAGCCACCAGCTATGATTCACAAGAGATTATAAACGGATGTACAGAGATTATCATAAGAGGGAGTAATGTTTTTGAATGATTTTTTTGAGAAACTCAAGACTACTGAAGGTGTGTTTGCGCAATGCTAGTTGTAAGATTATTGTAAAAAATAAGTCCCATTTGAACGTTTATAAAATCATTTCATTCAGAATATAACTAATTTTTGCCAGAAATATTGCATTACTGATTATAATCCTTTTCAAAAACCATCAACGTAAAACTTTGTAAAATTTTATTGTTGTCAAGAAAAAGTTTAACTATAAATTACGTAACTTCAGTCAAATTGATTAAAGCAGAACGTCAGCTTGCTATTGAAGAATAACTTCAGCTTTGGCAATAAATATAGCCACTTATTATGACAGCCCACCAACAGCTAATAGAGTATAGTAAAACAAAGTTAGTATATTCATGTTGCAGTTCGATGTAGCAGTCAGATTGCGATGCAGTAAGAGTAAAAAAGGTAAGGAACAGTTTTGGGCTATGAAATGAAATGTCGTGTGACGAGGGCCTCCCGTCGGGTAGACCGTTCGCCTGATGCAAGTCTTTCGATTTGACGCCACTTCGGCGACTTGCGCGTCGATGGGGATGAAATTATGATGATTTGGACAACACAACACCCTGTCCCTGAGTGGAGAAAATCTCCGACCCAGCCAGGAATTGAACCCAGGCCCTTTGGATTGACAGTCTGTCGCGCTGACCATCAGCTACCGGGGCGGACTTTTTGGGTTATTGCAGGTAACGACTGAGGGCCACGACGACGACACATTCTGTGTTTCGTCGAAATAATCATAAAATCACTTTTAAAAAGCACCATTTAAATTTGTATGCGGAGGTTGAGAAAGAGAATTAATTTGAAAGGGAAGATTTCATTTGTTATTATTAAGCAAGAGATAGAAATCCTAAGGGAAGGTTTCATAGGTTATTGTAGGAGGGAAGATTGCGTAACAAAAGAGATATAGAGGAGAAGGGAAGGTTTCAGCAAAACTTGAATATGACTGAAAGGTGTCGAATCATGTGTGAATAAACTGCAAAAGATAAAGACGCGGATAAATAAACAACACTGGTTTGCTTGAAATGGAATTTTTCAAGAACTAAATTTAATTCTCGAACACGGGAAACGGCTGCAGTAGTTTTTTTTAGCAAGATGCTGAACCGACGTGAGATTGTTGCAGTGGCTGCGAGCAGTAACGTGCCTCCAGTTCCAATAGAACCTACGTAAATTATTGAAATGTATGAGCAAGACAATCACATCTGAGTCCTTATTACTTAAGACGCCAGCTGGCAAGAAGACCGTAAGTCCAGCGGCTTGTAGGGTGGCAAGTTAGCGAGCGAGCTGCGCCTGCAGAGTCGGCAACCCTTCCGGCACATCTTCATTACTTAGCGAGAAAGCACGACGGGTGACTGCGGCGCAAGGCGGGGAGGGCGTGATACGCTCTTCGGCAGGAGAAACTCCTATTCGGCTATGCAGCGCATCTCTTTCACCCCCTTGAGGGTTCTGATTGCAGATCCTTTTTTTTTCTGTGGGTGGCGTCTCGCTGTCTCAATCACACGACGCTCCTCACACACTGCCGTCGAGGAGCGGTGCCACGCGACGTAATACAGACGCCACGTGGTCGCGTGGTGACGAGTGTGTACTCGGCTGGTGTGGCGCTGCTGACTCACTCCCGGTGGAGAGCGGGCGTTTGTTGCGTTACCGCACGACCTCGCCGCGCATTACTGTAATTGGATTCCGCACCTCGTGACCCCCTCCCCTCCCCCCCCCCCCCCACCTCCTCACCAATCCACTGCCGGCCTTTGTTTGCGTTCTGCATCCTCCGCTTCGTGCGTCGCCCTTGCCGCCGTTTCTGTCTCCGTCGCTCTGTAAATTAACGGAATTAAAATTCTCTGTCTGCCAGATTATAGCAGAGGCCATCCTCTAAGCGGGGGTTGGCGCAGCTTTCAACTGCTTAAACGGAACTAGGTCGGACGCAGGGAAACGCTTCGTCACTTAATACCAAGACACGTTAATGGCGAAGCTGAAACGAACTTCTTACAGCTTACCATATCCAGTTTTATAATTAATGATCTCTCTTACTTCGTTTTTTAATCCCTGAAATAAGCTTATGTATGAGAATGGATGCAATCTCGGCAGAATGCTGTTAGAAATACTCAGGCAGAGCAGTGAACGGAAATTGCCACGTGGTTGCTTTCTACGAAAACTACGGTTCTGTAATTTGGTATACTACGTAAATGACGTGCTAAATGGTAGGACTATCGGATGTATTTGTAGAGATGTGACAGGAACAAACATAAATGAATACGTAAGAGAGAAAACGGGAACCAATGACTTCCCTTTATGTTTCTGTCTGGTTGTTTGTTCTGGAAATATCTATAACCACATGAAATTCAATGTTAGTCCTCTGCGATTTTCTATCCTCACAGAATATGCATTGGAGTTTGTAAGTAATAAAAATTTGTCGATTGAATGTATTCTGCGTTATGTAATCAAAGCAATTGTTTTTGACGCAAGTATAGTTTATATTCACAAATACAAAAAATGTGTATAATGGTTTTTACGTTCCACTCAACAGAACATTCTTCATTATGATCAAAGGCAAGATTTCCTGTTATTACTGAGAAATGCGAGAGCTGTTTACGAATAGAAGAAACATGTTTTATGCAAGCTCGACAAGATACTGAAGCGATGTTTGATATATTTTTGTTTCAATTTTTTCTTTTATTTTTTGCTGAGGAATTTGTGTTTTCTAGCGCTGTGTGATAAACCTGTATTGTTTTCTTCATTTTCACTACAACATCCCTGTGCTTTACCTTCCAATTGAAATAGTTACGAATAAATCCCGAGTCAGCCTTCGACCATTTCAGTTTTGCTATAAATACTGTATATTCTCATGTAATAGATAACTATGTAGAACAAAAATGTTCCGTAGGTTATCCGGCCCTCTACATATCTTCAGTCAGTTTCTAAACGGTTTACCTTTTCTGGTTTTTAGGGGAATCTAGTAAGATACTGATCACATACGTAAAGAAAGCGGGCGTTATGAGGTAACTCCAGATAGGTGCCACCGAACATGCGGGTAACACGGGTACGACCTGAAGTGACCTGAGCTACTAGGAAAGAAACACTTACCTACGGTAGTCTACAGAAGCCTACGGTAGTTTTAACATTTTACTCATATGTAACGGTGAAGCAGATTCAGAAGTTGACTGTGGTAACAGTTTCTGCTGTAGAGTATATTGAGACACAGGGGAGCTAAAAATTTCCAAAAGCTGTTTCATATTGTTTTCCGTGGCACTCAAGAAGATCCCTCTTTCTTGCAAAGAGATCTTACTGAAATAGAAGTGGTTCTAGATGATACGCGATTTTTAGCTATAATTTTTACTGGTTACGAACTGCTCCAAATAACCGTCATCAGTTTCGTGAAATAAACGTATTTAGGTTAAATTGTCTGAACAAAAATGTTTCGCTAAACCAGACAGAGTACTCAAGAGGTATTAATACATAATATAAAGTAAATCAAATGGAACATCTCAGGGTTTTAAATCTACAAATTAAATTGCACCCAAAATTTAAACAGTAAAACTATTTTTCGGTATTATTGCAACTGAAAATTATATTACTTAATAGTCATGAAAGAATATAGTTTATGTTTGCACAGTATGTCAGGGTGATCACATGCGCCATTGCTGAAGCCTTGAGCACTTCAACACCGATAGCGATTAATACTTAGCGCTAAAGGTTGCTGTATGCTGTCATGATTTAATTTCACTCAAGAGATACAGTCATTGCTATCTCTCTCTCTCTCTCTCTCTCTCTCTCTCTCTGTGTGTGTGTGTGTGTGTGTGTGTGTGTGTGTGTGTGTGTTAGTGTGTTTGTGTCTGTGTCTATGTCTGTATGTGTAGGTGTGTGTCAAAAGAGATTATTGGACAGAATAACACCAAGGCCGTGGGTGTGTTGAGGTTTCTGTCGTGGGACACCTTTTTCTTAAACTTCGGAAGACTTTGGCGTCTCCAACGGTTGATACAATGTTAAACATATTATATAACATTCTGGAAAGCTTGTAAGGGTGTTACAGTGTAGGTGGTCTTGAGAAATAGTTAGTAAAAAAAAGAAGGGGTATACGATGATCTGTTGCCGAGACAACGGCACATCAAAGACAGTATTACCAAACGTGTTCGTCCTTCGGTTTCCTAAAAACAATATAAAAACTGGACATGGAACGGTAGTAAGGATGGAACCCAAGGCTGAGAAGCCTCGTGTGCCGTCATCTGTCACTATGAGAAGAGCTGAAACTAATTGTTTCAATAGGACGGCTTGAATTTGCCCGCGTCATGGCATGTCTCGCTAACTTCAATGCTAGTTAGATCGGAAAATGTGCAACGTATCGAATTTTTTTCACAACAATAGTTTGTCAAAACAACCTTTCCTGCAACATCCTTACAAGCTTCTCAGACTGTTGTTGCCCATCTTGTACATAAAAAAAAATCGAGCACATGTGTGAGTTTACAGGCTGTAGAAATAATTACACCTTTTTAACATATCTTGCAGAAACTTTGAATCAAACCTGGATGGTCATCTCACCAAACTGAGCTTCGATGACGGATGCGGCCTCGTCGTCTCTCAACTCTATGACACTGTCTGTAGCACTTGGGGCGTGACAGTGTGTCAGGCTTTCCGTAACCCAGGACCACTACGTTACCAATTGAAAACTGGAGAACAGAGAAACATTCGACCACCCTCTTGTAACCTCCCCACAAAATAATTTCCGTAATCTCCCAACAGTAAGAAATATAATTATTTATAGCATTCAGCGTAACCTCCCACAGATAAATTCCGTAACCTACCAACAATACAATGCGACTAATCTGTCAATAATATTGCGAATCACTTATAACCTTTCAATAATTGACTGTCAATTTAACTTGGTAAATTTTGGACGTCAGCAGTGCTGCGTCATGGCCCTGATACGTCATTCTGAATAAACTGAAAAATCTTACCTTAATTAGGTCGCCGGATAACGCGTATATATCTGCTCCTATAAGAAATTTTTCTGGCGCAGCTAAGTGCAATGCTGGCTGATGGATTTGTCTTATATAAAAGGGAAGAACTGATTTTTCTTTTCAATAATCGGGATGACCAAGGATCGGAGAAATTAGTAAATTCTTTAAATTGAGATGAGTGATTCTTAAAAGTAGCTTTTTATGAGTAAGATTATTATTAAGAGACTTTTTTTTAAAAACATTTACATGGGACTTGATGTAACAATACTACATACGCGCGAGGCTGCTTTTACCTTATACTACAACGCTCAGGCTCCGCCACCGCTGCATACGACCGGCCCAGCCAACACAATACACCAGACTGCTAGCAACTACTTACTGCTACTGACACACAGTGCATACTGCAGTCAACACTGCTCTCTGATCTCAGATGCTCTTACAGCTTACATATCGCAGGCAGCACGTGAGCAATCCATCGAAATTACATCAGCTCGACTGCGCTAGCAACAAATTCTTTAATCATGGACCTCTTACACTCTGTATCGAGCTAAGTGAGAACAGCCTGGGCAGCATGCGGTCTTGTGTTATCATGTTGAAAGATAATGTGACTCCTGGCGGAGGTTCGAGTCCTCCCTCGGGCATTGGTGTGTGTGTTTGTCCTTAGGATAGTTTAGGTTAAGTAGTGTGTAAGCTTAGGAACTGATGACCTTAGCAGTTAAGTCCCATAAGATTTCACACACATCTGAACATCTGCTAATGTGACTTCAAAGGGAGAGTAAGCCACCAGCCTCAATACATCAGAAACGTTGTACTTCCCGTTCAAAGTACCCTTTGTGCGAACCAGAGGTGTTCGTGTCACGTGTGTAATGGCACTTCATAACATTACCTCATATCCTGGGCTCGAATGAGGATGACGTATACAATCTGTCAATTTACATGTTCGCTCGCTTCACAGCCTTCACTTACCAGTACGTGCCTCAAGATGCTCTACTCAGAGCTGGGGTTGTCTAAAAAGACGACTTTTGCCACTCTTGTGTTCAGCCTTATGTTTCAGCACACACGAAGTTCTCTGTGACCATATCATGAGAATCTGCAACAAGGGTCGTCCTAGTGACAGCCCGTGGTAGTTCTAGACATACACATGGTTCTCCTGGACTCAGCGACCACTTTTTCCTATCACAGTCGTGCTATCCCTACCACCACTACTAAAAATATACCAAAAGACACCCAATAGTCCCAACAGGTCAAAATTCCCCTGAATTATGAATCGTGCACTGCTGACGGCCTTGGGAGAGCCAGTCCTGACAAAATAAGAAAAGAAATCTTTGAGGATTGCCGATGACATTGAGATTCTGTCAGAGACAGCAAAGGACCTGGAAAAGCAGTTGAATGGAATGGACAGTGTCTTGCAAGGAGAATATAAGATGCATATCAACAAAAGCAAAACGAGGATAATGGAATGTAGGTGACACTGAGGGAATCAGATTAGGAAATGAGACACTTAAAGTAGTAAATGAGTTTTGGTATTTGGTGAGCAAAATAACAGATGATGGTCGAAGTAGGGAGGATATAAAATGTAGACTGACAATGACAAGTAAAGCGTTCCTGAAGAAGAGAAATTTGTTGACATGGAATATAGATTTAAATGGCTGGAAGTCTTTTCTAAAAGTATTTGTATGGAGTGTACCCATGGAGCCGGAAACTGTGGCCGAGCAGTTCTGGGCGCTTCAGTCCAGAACCGCGCTGCTGCTACGGTCGCAGGTTCGAATCCTGCCTTGGGCATGGATGTGCTTGATGTCCTTAGCTTAGTTAGGTTTAAGTAGTCTTAAGCCTAGGGGACTCATGACCTCAGATGTTATGTCCCATAGTGCCTAGAGCCATTTGAACCATTTTTTGAGTGTAGCCATGTATGGATATGAAACATGGACGATAAATAGTTTAGGCAAGAAGGGCTTTTGAAATGTGATGCTATAGAAGAATGTTGATGATTTCATGGGTAGATCATGTAACTAAAAAAAATGGTTCAAATGGCTCTGAGTACTATGGGACTTAACATCTGTGGTCATCAGTCCCCTAGAACTTAGAACTACTTAAACCTAACTAACCTAAGGACAGCACACACACCCATGCCCGAGGCAGGATTCGAACCTGCGACCGTAGCAGTCGCGCGGTTCCGGACTGAGCGCCTAGAACCGCTAGACCATTGCGGCCGGCAGATCATGTAACTAATGAGGTACTGAATAGAATTGGGGAGAATTTGTGGCACAACTTGTCTAAAAGAATGGGTTGGTTGGTAGCATATGTTCTGATTCGTCAAGGGATCACCAGTTTAGTATTGGAGGGCAAAAATCTTAGAGAGAGACTAAGAGATGGATACAGCAAGCAGATTCAGTAGCATGTAGAATGCAATGGTTACTCGGAGATGAAGAAGCTTGTACAGGATAGTGTAGCGTAGAGAGCTGCATCAAACCTGTCTCTGGAGTGAAGACCACAACAACATGATAGATTGAATTCGATCTACTCACTCACCATTCTAGAATACACTGAAGTGACAAAAGCCACGGGAAAGTGATATGAACATATACAGTTGTCGGTAGTACAGCGTAAACAAGGTACAATACTGCAGTGCATTAGAGGATCTGTCATTTGTACTCAGGTAATTCATGTGAAAAGGATTCCGAGGTGGTTACGGTCGCATAATACGAATTAATATACTTTGATTATTACTTCCTATTATGCGACCGGAACCACCTCTTAATCCTTTTCACATGAATTACCTGAGTACAATATGATTCATGGAGCTAGACTCATGGGTCATTCCATTTCGGAAATCCTTAGGGAATGCAATATTTCAAGATGCGCAATATCAAGAGTCTACCGAGCATACCAGATCTCAGTCATTAGCTCTCACCGCTGGCAACGCAGTACCGAAGTCCTTCACCTAACGATTGAAAGAATGGCGTTTGCGTGGAGTTGTCAGTGCCAAGACACAAGAAACATTGCGTGAAATAACCACAGAAATAAATGTAGGACGTATAACAAAGCATCCATTAGGACAGGTCGAGAGTCTATGGCAGCAGACGACCGACACGAGTGCTTTTTCTAACAGCACGTTGTTGCCTTCAGCGCCCATTCTGGGCTCCTGACAGTACCGATTGGATACTAGACTTGTTTCATAGTGGGCTGGTCAGATGAGTCCCAGTTTAAGCCATAAAAGCTGATGGTAGAGTTTGAGTGTGGCGCAGACCCCACAAAACCATGCACCCAACTTGCCAACAAGTACTGTGCAAGCTGGTGGTGTCTCCACAGCGATGTGGGCTGTGTTTACATGAAATGGACTGGGTCTTATATTCCAACTGAACCGGCCATGGATTGCTAGAAGACTGAAACTTCCTGGCAGATTAAAACTGTGTGCCGGACCGAGACTCAAACTCGGGATCTTTGCCTTTCGCGGGCAAGTGCTCTACAATCTGAGCTATCGAAACGCGACTCACGCCCGGTCCTCACAGCTTTACTTCTGCCAGTATCTCGTCTCCTACCTTCTAAACTTTACAGAAGCTCTCCTCTGTAAAGTTTGGAAGGTAGGAGACGAGATACTGGCAGAAGTAAAGATGTGAGGACCGGGCGTGAGTCGTGTTTCGGTGGCTCAGATGGTGCAGCCGGCACGGTAGCTCAGCTTGTTCGGTCAGAGGGTTAGCTTCCCTCCGTAATAAAAAAAAATGAGTTAATCGATTAACTACGAACTTAACCGGATGTGTTACGACGTCCGCCCCGAGCAGATAAAACGAACACAAGCGAACAAAATGAGGTTAAAAAAAGAAAAAGATGGTAGAGCACTTGTCCGCGAAAGGCAAACGTCCCGAGTTCGAGTCTCGGTCGGGCACATAGTTTTAATCTGCCAGGAAGTTTCATATCAGCGCACACTCTGCTGCAGAGTGAAAATCTCATTCTGACTGAAGACTGTTTGCAGCCACTCACGGACTTCACGTTCCCAAACAGCGATGGAACTTTTGTGGTTAACAATGCACTAGGTAAGTGGGCCACATTTGGTCACGATTAATTTGAAGAACATCCTGGACAATTTGAATGAGTGTTGTGGTCACCCAGATCGCCCGACATGAATCCCATCGAACATGTATGGGACATAAACGAAAGGCCAGTTCGCGCACAGAATCCTGAACTGACAGCAGTTTCGCAATTATGGACGGCTATAGAGGTAGCGCGGCTCGTTATTTCTGCAGTGGCTTCGAAAGACTAGAGTCCAAGCCATGTCGATCTGCTGCATTATGCCGAGAGAAAGGAGGTCCGACAAGATATTAGAAGGTATCCTACGAATCTTGCCACCTCACTGCAAAACAAGGAGAGGTGAATATACTAAGATGGTATCTGTTCTTTCGGACATGTCCGAAAAAACAGATACCATCTCAGTATATATATAGTTAAGGGTCACCGGCCACTTGACCATCTTCTTCTTGTGTGCGAATGCATAAACAGTACCCGAACTCTTGCGGGAATCGCAACGCGCCTCGAGTAATGAGTGTAATGGACGGGTGCACTACGAATGTAGTGCGGGACAATACGTTGAAGATGTGGGTGTCGCGGGAGGCGTGCCTGCGATAAATCCCAGCAGTCGCGCTATCCTTTGTGTCCTCGGTGGCTCAGATGGATAGAGCGTCTGGCCTGTAAGCAGGAGATCCCGGGTTCGAGTCCCGGTCGGGGTTCACATTTTCATCTGTCCCCGTTGCCGTATGTCAACGCCTATAAGCATCTAAAGGTGTTCATTTCATTGTAAGGAGAGGTGAAAATGATGAGTGTAATCCTGTGCCATTACCGTAAAGTGGCGTGTGAAGCATAGATGTAGATGTAAGCCAACTAGGTGGTACGTGTGAAGTATGAGGCGAGGCGTGTTGTTGGCGGCAGTGCTGCGAGGTCACAGGACGGGAGACGACACGACACGGCGGGGAGAGGCATGCAGCCAGGGAGCCAGTGTCGGGTGTTAGACGCGGGCCATTAGCTGGACCGCAGGCCGCCCTGTAAGGCCGATTACACGGCTGGGCCGCCAGCGGCGGGAGGGGCGGAGATTGTCGGGGGCGGCGTGGGCGGTGGCCACGTTCCGCCACGCTGCGCCCCAGTTGGTCCGGCGCCAGATCCGCTCCACACAAAGGCAGCCCCTGCGGTCGCATATGGACCGGCAGCGCCTACAGGAGGGCCACCCGCGCCGCCGGGGGCGCGAATCAGCCGCCTAGGTAGGCGGTTTTCATCATCGCTAAGTATGCACGACAATGCGGCGGACATGAAATCTTCAGGAGTGGAACTCAAACTCAGGGGAAGGATAAGACGATATGACTCGTTGACACTTCAGTGCCCAGCGAAAGTCCGGCCGGTGTGGCCGTTCGGTTCTAGGCGCTTCAGTCTGGAACCGCGTGACCGCTACGGTCGCAGGTTCGAAACCTGCCTCGGGCATGGCTGTGTTTGATGTCCGTAGGTTAGTTATGTTTACGTAGTTCTAAGTTCTAGGGGACAGATGACCACAGATGTTAAGTCTCATAGTGCCCAGAGCCATTTTTGAACCTTAGCGAAAGGAAATAAGAATTTCATGACATGTGCAAAGAAATGAACCCTCTACTGTGCACAGAATGCGGATCGAAAGTAAACCATATAAGGTAGCTAGATTTTGCCACCAAACATTTAATATTCTTAATATCCTTTTTCATTGAATTTATGATCATTGTTGATGAGGCACGATTATGAATCATTTAAGTGGCTGTTGCTGGCTAGGACGACGTATCAACAACTTCTGTAATCAGTCCTTTTGGCAGAACATCCGCAACTGAGCATTATAGCAGAGGTTGAAAATATCGCTGCCCTGTTCTGCGCTCATAGGCAGCACACCGCGCCCGGTACACGTGGCGTAGGGGGACCACAATACAGCTACGACACCTGAGGATGGGCTTATAACAGTCCGTAACCAGTCGTGTGAAAATAAACTAAGCAGTATTTTCAACCTCTGCTAACTTCTGTAATATTGCTTGTCTGGGAGTTAATTATGGCTGAGCACTGACAGGAAGGTTGACATGGGCCACGTGTGCCTGAGAAGTGGCTATTGGCTAAAGAGGGTTTGGCAAAAGATTTTTCATATTCTGCAAGGGTGGACATTTGCTGCCCCGTGAGAGTGCACAGCGACGAGACGTTTACAGCACTGGATGCCACTGAACCCACTTGGTGTGGACAGTGTGGGCAGCAAGTTGCACTCTGGTGGAACGGAAAAATTTCAGAACAACATACCCGCAGAAAATGTGTCGAGGGTTGAACAAGGCAAAAAGGCATTCTTGTAGTGCAAAGGAATGAGCGAGATCACAAATGCGATCGCGAGTTGACGTCAGAGGTGTCGTTCTACGGGTGCACACTGCTCACTGAAATGCAGGTATGTGTATCTGACTCGCGAAGTGCTAAGGATGTAGGAGGGTAAATGGAAACGTCCAGAAATTTTCTGAAATTTGAGCTCCAAGTGATTCACTGGCAGATTCAGGACCCATGCAGTTGGAGGTAATAATTTTGTAATAGACAGTGGTGTTCGTCGTCTCAGCACAAATGTAGGTGCTACGTGTCCAGGAGGGACTAAGGGTTGGCGTTAGAGGCACTTTCTTGCGGGGATCATTTGAAGACACTACCTACCCATTTCGCAGACCCCACAGCAGACAATCTGATGGTTAGATCTTGAGAAGCGTTGCTTGCAACACTAGGAGTGCGTGAAGTCGTTTCTTTGGAAGAGAGTAGTTATTGTGCTTACTTAGCACTCTATGGATTATGACACACATAGAAGAGCTTCTTTTTGAGTCAAATATCTGATCCTGGCTAGTGAGCAAATAGAAATCTTGACTCGTGTTCTGTCTTTTACTGCAGTAATTTCAGCCCTAGGAGTTCCTGGAATGCATATTTCGTCTCCAGTGTAGACAGAGAGTTGCGTATACGCCATCTACGTCATCTGCACAGCGACCAAGACCCTCGATATTCAGAACTTTGCCCGTACTTTAGTAGGTGATATGCACACTCCGGTTCGGAGAATGGGAGAACACAGTAAATGTGCTGAGTTCTATTCGCTTCTCCACTGAGTTTTTCTTTGATGTGTCAGTCAGGGAGAACAGAAGAGTTTCTCGCCACTAACCAGTATCAATCAAATTTGTATCTGTATAGTAACGGGGGCATGGTCTAAAGACAGTCAGACATATGTTTTATAAATCTCGAAATGTGCTTCATATCTATACAATTTTTGCAACGCACATGTTTTTTGAGAATAATTAATTGACGGTACCAGGTTGTCATTCATTCTAATAGCATCCTGAAAGAAATGCTAAACTGAAGTGAAGTAAAACCACAGCACAATACATTTTGTGGAAATCCTTAAGGATGCCATTAAATTACAATGAAAAAGGAATCCGAACATAGGTTTTGAAGTTTCTAGCTTCTTCCTGTTGCCCCGATGATTTTTACGTAATACATCCAAGTTTCGAAAACTGTAAAAGTATCTAAACTGAAACTTAACACATTACCATTTTAGCATCATTCGTGACATGCTATCAACTTTTCAGATTATGTACATTACTTTTAAGGTATTGCGGAACATTCGTGACGTAATAGCTAGTTACAGTGGACTAGGCTGGTACGCAATGGGCAGCATATGAATTTTATATGGCGTGAGTACGCTGCTTCCGTACAACCTACGTTATAATTTGCCACCCTTTAAAGAAAAATTTTTCTTTGCAGTTACAAATAGTCACAACTACTGCGATTAATAACGGCAAAATGCAAATTACTATAGTGAATGTTTCTTACCGGTTTAATGGCAGGGCAACCCGTGTTGGAAAGGGTAGAAGCGGCCCACACCAGCGACTAAGACGTATTAACACGTTTTCGGAACGGAGACTATATCGTGTGACGACACATTCTTATGACTCCCTTTCTTGAGTAACACATCTTGTCTAGGTGCGATGGGTAGACCTATGACCTTTTAACTTTGGGAGTGTGTTTTAGATATCAATTTCATTAATTTTAATGTCCACGAAGTTGAGAAACTGTATATTACTACTTACCATACAGGTCAGCAACTGGAAGCAGTTAATTCCATAAATTATCTCGGAGTAGGCATTGGGAGTGATTTAAAATGTAATGATCATATAAAGATGATCGTCGATAAGGCAGATGCCAAACAGATTCATTGGAAGAATGCTAAGGAAACGCAGTCCGAAAACAAAGGAAGTAGGTTACAGTACACTTGTTCGCCCACTGCTTGAATACTGTTCACCAGCGGGGGATCCGTACCGGATAGGGTTGATAGAAGAGATTGAGAAGATCCAACGGAGAGCATTTAGTAATCGCGAAAGCTTTAAGGAGATGATAGATAAACTCCAGTGGAAGACTCTGCAAGAAAGACGCTCAGTTGTTCGGTACGGACTTCTGTTGAAGTTTCGAGAGCATACCTTCACCGAGGATTCAAGCAGTATATTGCTCCCTCCTACGTATATCTCGCGAAGAGACCATGAGGATAAAATCAGAGAGATTAGAGCCCACACAGGCATACCGACAATCTTTCTTTCCACGAACAATACGAGACTGCAATGGTAGGGAGAACCGATAGAGGTACTCAAGGTACCCTCCGCCACACACCATCAGTGGCTTGCGGAGTATGGATGTAGATGAAGAAACCTACCTGTTACCAACTGTTCGTCTAAAATTGTGAGCCATATGTTTGTGACTATTAGAGCATCATTTATGACAAAGCGAAAAAAGTGGTCAACTAAAACATTCATATTTCTTTACCTACTACTCGAATATGTAATAAAAATGAAGTTTCTGTTTAACAAACGCAGTTGATATCCATTTGACCTATGGCAGCGCCATCTAGCGTGCCTACGATAGCGCCATCTGGTTTCCCCCTTCAAATTAGACAAGTTTTTTTTTTTTGTTCTTTGTGGTTTTTACGTTTGGCGCTTATTTCGTGAGATATTTGGCCCGGTCACGATCAATGGACCACCATGTATATTATTCATAACCATAACAGTTGCACCTGATGATGTGGCTTTAGGCGGCGAAACCGGTTCTGTATGAATAAAATAAGAATTTTACCAGCTGTCAGTGGAATTATTCTTAAGACCATAAGGAAATTCAGGAAGGCTGGAGACAGGCAACTGGTGAGGTGATCCTTCACCATTTCCGTCGCCCAGCAGAATGTAGTGTATGGAATGCACTGTGCTGTCACACCCGTGTTGTGCGGCTGTCTGTTGACAATGAGCGGCAAGTCGGACCACCGACTGGTGCCTCGTATGTGGAGGCAGTCGTCGCAGGGGATTGAGCCAGCGGTGAAGTGAATTAAAGATGGCGCGCAGGGCGGCCCGCGCATGCATTATGGAAGCGGGAAAGTGACGGCCGACCGCGATGGGACCGTCAGGTAGCGAGAGGACAGCAGGGCTTGCCGACCCACCACCTTACGTACGGTGCGGGCAGCCCCGGTCCCCCACGGTAAAGCAAACGGACCTCACGTCTCTCCCATTCGTCCTGTCCTTTTTCCACCTTGTCTCCCTCACATATTGCCAACTGTAGCATAAGTACACAGAAGCCCCAAAGAAACTGGTATAGACATGCGCATTGAAATACAGAGATATGTAAACAGGCAGAATACGACGCTGCGGTCTGCAACGCTCATAAGTGGTGTGTTTAAAGAGTTCAATGAATTCTATCAGACAACAAACAAAACAAAAGATACAAACAAATGTTCATTGTTTCCCTTAAAATAGTCGCCACACGCCACAACACACTTTTGACAATGTTCGTGCAGTTTCTAGACACTACCAGCAAAGGCTTCCTGTGGAATACGATGTTTGATGGCCTTCACACCCGCACAACAATCACCTTTCAAGGACACCTTCAAACGGGGAAACAACAAGACATCCGCAGGAGCCAGATCAGGGCCGTACGGACGGGCTTCAAGAATACTTACCATCTTCTGCGCCTAGAATTGACGCACATGGATCGCTCAGTGTGTAGGAGCATTGTGATGTTGCAGTATCCGTTTTCCAGTCCTGTGCAACTCTGTCCGAAACCACCGGATACGCTATAGTAGTCGTTAAAAACGGACTGGTAAAATGCAGCATTAATGGTTTGACGTGAAGGAACAAATTCCTTGTGGATGATGCCGTTGTTCTCGAAGAAGGCTGTCAACAGTGTTTTCACCTTGGCTCTCTGTGGACTTTTTTTTGTCGCGGGTAAGACGGTGAACACTATGACATCGATTGCCGTTTCGATGTCGATTCGAACTGGTAGCAGCAGCTCTCGTGACGATAGTGTTCGGGAGCAATGAATCACGGTCACAAACGGTAGTTAAATCAACAGCAGTCTCCATCCGTTTTGATTTCTACTTGTCTGTGAGTTTGTGCGGTACAAATCGGGACCGGCCGGCGTGGCCGAGCGGTTCTAGGCGCTACAGTCTGGAACCGCGGAACCGCGTGACCACTACGGTCGCATGTTCGAATCCTGCCTCGGGCATGGATGTGTGTGATGTCCTTAGGTTAGTTAGGTTTAAGTAGTTCTAAGTTCATGGGGACTGATGACCTCAGAAGTTAAGACCCATAATGGTCAGAGCCATTTGAACCACAAATCGTGAGCAGATCTTCCGCTTACCCAAATCATTGCGGACGATGGTGGGCACCGTGTCATTGCTAATGTCCAGTTCCTGCGCAATCAATCTCAGAGTCCGTCGCCGATCTTGTGGCAGCATTTGTCGCACTTCCTCGATCTTTTCTGGGGTTCTGCTTGTCGATAGACGATCTGAACGTGGCTCATTCTCAGTCGTTTCCTTCCCTTCACGGAAGCGTTTATGCCATTCGTAAACACATTTTCTGCTCACTCCTTCCCTCCCGTACACACCTGCACAAACATCCCATGTGTCTGCGTTGCAGTCTTCCCCAATTTGTAGCAGAACTTGATGTTAACACATTGCTCCATTACGCTGTGACACTTCCTCTCACACTTACTACGTTCAACTAGTCGCAGTCTGTTTACAAAGCCTGTCACACGCAGTGCATGCCATGCATCGATTCTGCTCAAGTCTCTGAAGACCCAAACGCATGCACGCACACACGCGCCAAGTTGCCATTCACATATAACACCATTCACCGAAGTTTTTAGAAACATCACGTGTAAGATAACAAGTGTCTGAAGAAGTATCTGAAACAGTTGTTAGATCTGTTACTGCTGCTACAGTGGCAGGTTGTCAGAATTTACGTGAGTCTGAATCTAGTGTTACAATCGGGGCCCAAGCGATGGGACACAGCATCTCCGAGGTAGTGATGAAGTGGGGATTCTTCCCGTACGATCATTTCACGGGCGTATCGAGAATACCAGGAATCGAGTAGAACATCAAATCTCCGACATCGCTGAGGCCGGAAGAAGATCCTACAAGAATGGGACCAGCGACGACTAAAGTCAACCGTTCAAAATGACAGAAGTGCAACCATTCCGAAAATTGTTGCAGATTTCAATGCTGGACCATCAACAAGTGTCAGTGTCCGAATCATTCAGCGAAAGATCATCGATATGGGCTTTCGTAGTCGAAGGCCCACTCGTGTACCCTTGATAACTGCACGACAGGAAGCTTTACGCCTCTCCTGGATCCGTCAATGCCGACACTCGACTGTTGTTAACTGGAAATATGTTGCCTTGTCGGACGAGTCTCGTTTCAAATTGTATCGCACGGATCGACTTGTACCAGAATGGAGACAACCTCATGAACCCATGGACCCTGTGTGTCAGCAGAGAACTGTTAACGCTAATGGACGCTCTGTAATGATGTGGGCGTGTGCAGGTGGAGTGGTATGGGATCCCTGATACATGACAGGTGACTCGTACGTAAGCATCCCGTACCCATTAATGTCTGTCGTGCATTCCCACGGACTTGCGCAATTACAACAGGATGATGCGACGCTCTACACGTCTAAAATTGCAAACAGAGTAACTCAAGGAACACTATTCTGTGTTTAAACGCTTCCGCTGGTTACGGAACTCTCAAGACGTGAACATTATTAAGTATATGTGGGATGCCTTGCAACGTGCTATTCAGATGAGATCTCCACCCTGCCGTACTCTTACGGATTTATGGACAACCCTGAATGATTCATGGCGTCAGTACCCCAGCAATAGTTCAGACATTAGTCGAGCCCAACCCACATCGTATTGCTGCACTTCTGCGTTCTCGCGTGGGTCCTACACGATGTTGGGGAGCCGTACCAATTTCTTTGGCTCTTCTGTGCACATAAGAAGAAGCCAGTGAGCCGTGTGTGGCTCGTGTTCCCGCCACCATGTATTTACACCCAGTTTTTAAAATACTTCCACCTCACTACGTTCATTTAAAAATGGCTCTGGGCAATATGGGACTTAACATCTGAGGTCATCAGTCCCCTAGAACTTAAACTACTTAAACCTAACTAACCTAAGGATATCACACACATCCATGCCCGAGACAGGATTCGAACCTGCGACCGTAGCAGTCGCGGGGTTCCGGACTGAAGCGCCTACAACCGCTCGGCCACCAGCAGCATGCCGTTACTTTAAATTACTACTGTCACTGAGTTGCTGCTTTTCATGACCGTGAGGGGTGTTAGCAGCGCGTATCGATAGATCCCCTCTCTTAGTATCTTTGCTCGACTGCTATTACTTTCCGGTCGTTGTCTGTCGTAAGTTCGTCGCGAGTTCGAATTGCGAGTTCAGGTTGCGTGTTCGGGTCGCGACTTGGGGCTGCCAGTCAGTGGGAACAAGTCTGGATCGCAGTCCGGACCTGCCCGTCAGGGAGTTGTAATCCGGCACTAGTGCAGTCGGGTTGGAGCAGCAGTGAGGCCTCTGGCGACATGGATCGCCACGCATCACTTGAGCCGGCCCACGGTCTTGGTGGATCGTCGGCCGGACGTCCTACCGGAAGACGAGGTTTGGCTCGCCGATCGATCATGAGTCGGCTTTGTGTGTGTGCTCATCGACTCAGGATGTGTCTTCGCGCGTGCTTAGTTACTGTAGAGTACTGTCCAAGTCTTCGTGTAGTGTTTGTCAGGTTGTGTGTGTAGTTGGCGTTATGTCCACTGACGACTATTTTAGATGTTGTCGGCATTCTGAGGTGGTCGGTTGGTTGCTGCGGACCGGGGAAATTATCTCTGCGCGGTGCAGTCGGATGGGTCCGCTGCCAGTCCTGTGCAGAATCGGAGCTTGTGTGGAGCTGTCCGATAGCTACGAGCTTCGTGGTTCACCGTCCCAGGACGTTAAAGTTCAGTAGTGGTTTCAACTACCCAAGCCACGTTCATTCATGTTTTGGTGGTTCGTTTCGGTGGTTCGCTGATGGCAACGTTTTCCTGTGAGCAACACCGATTGATTCTATTACTGAAATTTAGCCGCCATGCGGTGCAATTAACTATATTGGTTGACTGCACCAGCGGAATTTTCTGCCTTGTGGCCGTTAGTGTTCCGGTTACCTGCCCTGGCCACTAAAGTAATTTCCGGTGCGTCCTTTCCTCACCTGTTGTCGCTGTCCAACATGGTCTGTATTTTGACAGCTAATACATACATCACTGTGGATTATCACGTTCGTAACCTATTGTGTTTGAGTTCTCATGTACTCCGTCGTGGCAAGTAAGCGGTTGGTCGGTCGGTCCGTGACCGTCCCTTGGTTGGGTTCGCACGAATTAAATGTGGTTGGACTCACCACCTGTCTCGCCCAAGTGAACGAGGGCAGACCGACCCCCTGGAGACTCCTGAGTGCCGTTCTCTTCATTATCCTTTTGGCAGTATTAACGCTGTTTTAATTTAACTGTATTTTATATTTTTAATTTGGCAACGTTAACTGTGGGCCTTCAGCCCTGGAAACATGTCCTCAGGGTTTCCTTGAAGTCCAAACATTATCGCCTTCTGCACTTGAAAGGATATTGTAATTTCCTCTGAAAGATGAAACAAATTATTGTGGGCCTTGGTGTTGCAAAAAGGAAATTTTTAAACTTAATGTATTGTTTACCGATATATATATATATATATATATATATATATATATATATATATATCCTTCATTTGCAGAATTTAACCTTGCGGTCTTCAGCCATCTCATTGCGTTTGTTTATCTCTTTCTGTGGACCATCAGCCCTGTTAGCATCTTAAACCATTGTGACCTTCTGCCTTCAGTAATCATCATTCATCATAGTATATGCGGAATTCTGAAGATTTAATCCGGCGGCCTTAAGCCGCTCCGCATGGTGATCTAATATATTTATACGATTTACCTTATTCGTCTATTTACCTGTGTGTCATGTCGTTTCAAAATTGAACTGACTCTAAAGCATCCGTTTGGAGGCCTTCAGACGCGAAGCCAATGTAATTCCTTCAAAAGTGTATTTGTGAACTAAATTATAATAAATTACAGTTGTGAAATGAATCCGACCGCAACTCCCTTGGCCCATTCCAGAATCCTTATTACCTGCTAGCCCTGCGTGATTTAGCGGGCGTTTCAGTCAGTATGATGAAGAGGGGCAAATGTAAGTTCGGGATTCGTGTGTGTACTTGACGTGGTATTCTGCCCACCATACTCCAGTCTACCATTAGAGTATAGATGCCTCTACTTTCATTTTACGAGGGAAACAACACGCACCGGGAAACACAGCTTGCTCTTATTACGACATAGAGGTATAAAATGATTCTCAAGTGGGATGCGCTTCTGAAGCGTTTTCGAGTAATTGGGGGGTGAAAAGTTTTACCAGCCAGTTGGTCACCATAAAGGAAGCCAGCGGTGGTACCTACGTTATGCCTCAAATGCAGCGTGAGAAGAGTGCTTTTACGCCTCTATACATCCTGTTACCTGCCCCGTTACATATCCACGATCTCAGTCGGATAAATACATACAGAGCTGCCCTGAAAAATTGCACACCAAGTTTCTACACAGGTTCGTATGACATACATACCTTTTTCTCCAAATATTTGGCAATTTGAATTTCTCATCTAATTTGGAACGTTCTGTTAGTACCTGAACAAGTCTGTCATCATCTGGACCACCCTCTCGTTGTATAATCTCAGTGGCCCCAGCTGTTCCGAAAGAATGAGAATCCCATACAGTTGAGCAGCACAGACAGTAGAAGTATACAGTTTCTTTCGAATATAAACTGCTGTTACCAGGTATCATGTCTTTGAATAATGGCCAGCCATTTTCAGTACATACAGCTGAGCTTATGTTATCTTTTCAAAAATGGTTCAAGTGGCTGTGAGCACTACGGGACTTAACATCTGAGGTCATCAGTTCCCTAGAACTATTTAAACCTAACTAACTTAAGGACATCACACGCATCCATGCCCGAGGCAGGATTCGAACCTGCGACCGTAGCAGGTGCGCGGTTCTGGACTGAAGCGCCTAGAACCGCTCGGCCACCGCAGCCAGCGTTATGTTTTTATTTGAAAATCTACATACTTTACTCCCAAGTACTTGTATGAGAAGACTAACTCTATTTACACTGAGTAATCGCGCAGTCACAGAATATCACGTTATCGTATTTCGTGAAGAGTACAATTTTGTACAAAATACACTGAAATGGCATAAATCTTGGGATAGCTACCTATATCGTGTCGGAACTCCTTTTGACCGGCGGGGTGCAGCAACTCGACGTGCATAGACTCAACAAGTCAATGGAAGTCGCCCTGCAGAAATACTGAGCCATTGTTGTTGTTGTTGTCTTCAGTCCTGAGACTGGTTTGATGCAGCTCTCCATGCTACTCTATCCTGTGCAAGCTGCTTCATCTCCCAGTACCTACTGCAACCTACATCCTTCTGAATCTGCTTAGTGTACTCATCTCTCGGTCTCCCTCTACGATTTTTACCCTCCACGCTGCCCTCCAATGCTAAATTTGTGATCCCTTGATGCCTCAAAACATGTCCTACCAACCGATCCCTTCTTCTAGTCAAGTTGTGCCACAAACTTCTCTTCTCCCCAATCCTATTCAATACCTCCTCATTAGTTACGTGATCTATCCACCTTATCTTCAGTATTCTTCTGTAGCACCACATTTCGAAAGCTTCTATTCTCTTCTTGTCCAAACTATTTATCGTCCATGTTTCACTTCCATACATGGCTACACTCCAAACAAATACTTTCAGAAACGACTTCCTGATACATAAATCTATATTCGATGTTAACAAATTTCTCTTCTTCAGAAACGCTTTCCTTGCCATTGCCAGTCTACATTTTATATCCTCTCTACTTCGACCATCATCAGTTATTTTACTTCCTAAATAGCAAAACTCCTTTACTACTTTAAGTATCTCATTTCCTAATCTAATTCCCTCAGCATCACCCGATTTGATTTGACTACATTCCATTATCCTCGTTTTGCTTTTGTTAATGTTCATCTTATATCCTCCTTTCAAGACACTGTCCATTCCGTTCAACTGTTCTTCCAAGTCCTTTGCCGTCTCTGACAGAATTACGATGTCATCGGCGAACCTCAAAGTTTTTACTTCGTCTCCATGAATTTTAATTCCTACTCCAAATTTTTCTTTTGTTTCCTTTACTGCTTGCTCAATATACAGGTTGAATAACATCGGGGAGAGGCTACAACCCTGTCTCACTCCTTTCCCAACCACTGCTTCCCTTTCATGCCCCTCGACTCTTATGACTGCCACCTGGTTTCTGTACAAATTATAAATAGCCTTTCGCTCCCTGTATTTTACCCCTGTCACCTTTAGAATTTGAAAAAGAGTATTCCAGTCAACATTGTCAAAAGCTTTCTCTAAGTCTACAAATGCTAGAAATGTAGGTTTGCCTTTTCTTAATCTTTCTTCTAAGATAAGTCGTAAGGTCAGTATTGCTTCACGTGTTCCAACATTTCGACGGAATCCAAACTGATCCTCCCCGAGGTCTGCATCTACCAGTTTTTCCATTCGTCTGTAAAGAATTCGCGTTAGTATTTTGCAGCCGTGGCTTGTTAAACTGATAGTTCGGTAATTTTCACATCTGTCAGCACCTGCTTTCTTTGGGATTGGAATTATTATATTCTTCTTGAAGTCTGACGGTATTTCGCCTGTCTCATACATCTTGCTCACCAGCTGGTAGAGTTTTGTCAGGACTGGTTCTCCCAAGGCCGTCAGTAGTTCTAATGGAATGTTGTCTACTCCGGGGGCCTTGTTTCGACTCAGGTCTTTCAGTGCTCTGTCAAACTCTTCACGCAGTATCGTATCTCCCATTTCGTCTTCATCTACATCCTCTTCCACTTCCATAATACTGTCCCCAAGTACATCGCCCTTGTATAAACCTTCTATATACTCTTTCCACCTTTCTGCCTTCCCTTCCTTGCTTAAAACTGGGCTGCCATCTGAGCTCTTGATATTCATACACATGGTTCTCTTCTCTCCAAAGGTCTCTTTAATTTTCCTGTAGGCAGTATCTATCTTACCCCTAGTGAGATAAGCTTCTACATCCTTACATTTGTCCTCTAGCCATCCCTGTTTAGCCATTTTGCACTTCCTGTCGATCTCATTTTTGAGACGTTTGTATTCCTTTTTGCCTGTTTCAATTACTGCATTTTTATATTTTCGCCTTTCATCAATTAAATTCAATATTTCTTCTGTAACCCAAGGATTTCTAGCAGCCCTCGTCTTTGTACCTACTTTATCCTCTGCTGCCTTCACTACTTCATCCCTCAGAGCTACCCATTCTTCTTCTACTGTATTTCTTTCCCCTATTCCTGTCAATTGTTCCCTTATACTCTCCCTGAAACTCTGTACAACCTCTGGTTCTTTCAGTTTATCCAGGTCCCATCTCCTTAATTTCCCACATTTTTGCAGTTTCTTCAGTTTTAATCTACAGGTCATAACCAATAGATTGTGGTCAGAGTACACATCTGCCCCTGGAAATGTCTTACAATTTAAAACCTGGTTCCTAAATCTCTGTCTTACCATTATATAATCTATCTGATACCTTTTAGTATCTCCAGGGTTCTTCCACGTATACAACCTTCTTTCATGATTCTTGAACCAAGTGTTAGCTATGATTAAGTTGTGCTCTGTGCAAAATTCTACTAGGCGGCTTCCTCTTTCATTTCTTAGCCCCAATCCATATTCACCTACTATGTTTCCTTCTCTCCCTTTTCCTACACTCGAATTCCAGTCACCCATTACTATTAAATTTTCGTCTCCCTTCACTATCTGAATAATTTCTTTTATTTCATCGTACATTTCTTCAATTTCTTCGCCATCTGCAGAGCTAGTTGGCATATAAACTTGTACTACTGTAGTAGGTTTGGGCTTCGTATCTATCTTGGCCACAATAATGCGTTCACTATGCTGTTTGTAGTAGCTTACCCGCATTCCTATTTTCCTATTCATTATTAAACCTACTCCTGCATTACCCCTATTTGATTTTGTACTTATAACCCTGTAGTCACCTGACCAGAAGTCTTGTTCCTCCTGCCACCGAACTTCACTAATTCCCACTATATCTAACGTTAACCTATCCATTTCCCTTTTTAAATTTTCTAATCTACCTGCCCGATTAAGGGATCTGACGTTCCACGCTCCGATCCGTAGAACGCCAGTTTTCTTTCTCTCACTGATAACGACATCCTCCTGAGTAGTCCCCGCCCGGAGATCCGAATGGGGGACTATTTTACCTCCGGAATATTTTACCCAAGAGGATGCCATCATCATTTAATCATACAGTAAAGCTGCATGTCCTCGGGAAAAATTACGGCTGTAGTTTCCCCTTGCTTTCAGCCGTTCGCAGTACCAGCACAGCAAGGCCGTTTTGGTTAATGTTGCAAGGCCAGATCAGTCAATCATCCAGACTGTTGCCCCTGCAACTACTGAAAAGGCTGCTGCCCCTCTTCAGGAACCACACGTTTGTCTGGCCTCTCAACAGATACCCCTCCGTTGTGGTTGCACCTACGGTACGGCCATCTGTATCGCTGAGGCACGCAAGCCTCCCCACCAACGGCAAGGTCCATGGTTCATGGGATAGGACCTGCTGCCTCTAAAACCTTCCATAATGAAACAGTGGTGGATTCAAACATGGCAAAGAGAGAGTGGGATGCATCCGACAAGGGTCGCCGTATACACTCTTTCTTTCCTGATGTACGCGAAAGACTACAATTAAAATATGTCGACCCAAGTTGGAGGATGGTCCATTTCCTGACCTACCATGGGGCAGTATCAGGTACATTTAAACCGTATGGGGCTAACTAACGATGAAGTAAGCGTACACGGAGAAACTGGGACACCAGAACATGTCACACTGCTGTGCAATACGCTAGCACAAGTAAGACCTATACAGAACGACTATGACATTGCCAGAGTAATACGTAATCCCGATTACTGGAACACAATAAATAGCGTAGCCGATATTGTATCGAACACTCAGCACGAAGAATACAAGCTCCAAATCCCATATGGAAGGAGGCATAGACAAACAACACAACAAACCACTTGGGAGGACACAAACAAGACCACAGATTCCTAAACTGAGGAACTAAGTGAACATGACTCAAAAGGAATCAACATGTAAGGGACAAAAACCAACAATGCATGACACTGCATGCCACAACACAGTCACAAACAACAGAACAACCATAAAACAAATAAACACCGGCACCACATACTAAGGCTATAGTAATACGGTAATGTCGCTTGTGAGGAGAAGGCTCTCTAGTGACGTCCTGCATAGTGTTTGAAGTACACTGCACACAAGCAGTAATGTATTCATCGTCTTATTGTGTGCTGACACAAGTATATTCTCTTCTCTATTCGAAGCTACAATCAATGAATTTTATATATCAGAAATTTAATAAGTTATTTCGGGAATAATGTGTTCAAATAGCAATGAACTATATTTTATTTCTACTAACGAGTGACAAACATAAGTGTGTTTCTCATGTAAAGCTAAAATTCATGTATTCCATGTACGAAGTGCTCAATCAGCATTTAATGTTTGTAATCTATGTACACATACATTAGCACAAACCATTTAAGATGAGAACACCTCGAGGTTGTACCGAAACCTTCTCACCTGACGTAGGTAGAAATAGGTCATTATTAACGAACATGCTACATAGACTGTATTACACATCCAAATACAGCATATCACTTCCCTGTACATACTACAAATTATTATCACCATGTGCATTGTGTTGCATTTTCTTTTTTATATTTTTCTTCGACATTTGCATTATATAAATTATATTTTCATCAACTAGGTAGTAACAAATTATATGGAATCATTTTAACAATTGTTAAGCATTCAATTCATTGTAACCTCAGAGAAATCTTTACATATTATGTTCTTTATATTATTAAAAAAGCATTAACAACTGGATACCAATAAGACTGTGACAGTGAGGAGTCTTTGCTATTAGATTCAGAAGCATCCAACCCACCTTACATTTCAAGGCGGTGGGATTCTCTGTACTGTTAATGAAATAAGTAAATAAATATTGTCGTTTCATAATCACAGAAGTGTTGTCGGTGCAGGAGTTTGTGCACAAACTGACTTCTTGATTATGTCCCATAAATGCTCGATGGGATTCACATCGGGCGAACTGAGTGGCCAAATCATTTGCTCGAACTGTCCAGATAGTTCTTCAAACCAATCTTGAGCAATTGTGGCTTGGTGACACGGTGCATTGTCATGCATAAAAATTTCATGGTTGTTTGAGAACATGAAGTCCACGAATGGTGTAAAATGGTCTGCAAATAATCGAAAATAACCATTTACAGCGAATGATCTGTACAGTTGAACTCGAGGACAGAGTCCATTCCACGTACCACACAGTTGTGGAACTATCACCAGATTGCACAGTACCTTGTTGAAAACTTGGGTCCAGGGCTTCGTGCGTCTGTACCACACTCGTACTCTACCATCTTACCAACTGAAATCATCACTCATCTGACCAGGTTACAGTTTTCTAATCGTCTAGGCTCCAGCCGATATGGTACTAGCCTGGAACGGCAAGCGGCGCTGTGGGCGACACCGTAGTGTTAGCAAAGGCACTCGCGTCGGTCGCCTGCTGCCATAGCCCATTAACACCAGATTTCGCCTCACTGTCCTAGCAGATCCTAACGTGTATGTTTGTCATGCGTCCCAGATTAATTTCTGCGGTTACGTCACGCAATGTTACTTGTCTGTCAGTACTGACAAGTGTAGGGAAATTCCACCGCTCTCAGTCGTTAAGTGAAGGCCTTCGGCCACCGCGTTGTCTGTGGTGAGAGGAAATTCCTCATATTTGGTATTCTTGGTACGCTCTTGACATTTTGGGTCTCAAAATATAGAATTTCCAACGATTCGCGAAATGGAATTTCCCATGGATCTATCTCCAGCTACGGTTCCGTGATTAAATTCTGTTAATTCCCTTCGTGCTGCCATAATCACATAGGAAACTTTCTCACGTGAATCACCTGAGTAAACATGTGCCTTCATCTATACACACACATACCGTTATCGTATGACTTTTCTTGCCTATGTTGAGAAAAGCCCTTTGCTCTTGTGTCTATGTTTTCAGTTATTCCAGTGTTTGTAGAGCCACTATAAATACGTTGCCTGTACAGGAATTACGTCAATTCATAACCCGCGAATGTTATGGAAGACATTTTTAACTTAGATGTCGATGTTTCTAATTAAATTATATTGACATTTCCTTCGTTTTGCGTACATTTTAGACACATGCGCTTTTGAACTACAGTTTACTTACAGCACCTTCCATTACCAAAAGGAATGCACCATTTTTCAGATTCATACTTTAATTTTTAAACACGTAGCGAGCTGATTTCATGGTATTTGAAGTACACTGAGCACGAATAGGGCAAAATTCTCTTATAGGCAACAAAAATATTTCGCCATACTTTTTTAAGCATTTCTGACCAAACTTATCCATTGGTGTTTACCTCTCTTCCTATTCTTGTAGAATCCGAGATACAGCTCCATCTCTGCTGCCCCTCCCCTACCTCAGTGTGTGTGTGTGTGTGTGTGTGTGTGTGTGTGTGTGTGTGTGTGTGTGGGTGGGTGGGTGGGTGTTTTCATGAACAATATAACGTTATCATTTAATATCGTTCTTCAATAAATCACTATTCTTTCAACAATAGTTTTAAATCTCAACGCTCAATAGCCTTTAATAACATAATTGACTTCAATTTCAATTACAAGGCGTTTCGACAGTGCACGCTCTCATCGTGTGAATGTTGTTCAAGAGACTACACAATTTGCAACTTAGTTATTTGGAAAATGCTTGATGTTTCATTGGTAATTCATTTAGAGTTGAGTTCTGTACACATACTAGTAATACTGGTTCGGCAATGCCTTTTATGGATGAGTATCACTCCCTTTATAGTTCTAGCGTTTTGCAAGTCTCCAAAAAAATTTAGCTCGATAGTTGGTACTTTCCAGTTCCTGCAACCTAAAGTTTCTAATGTTATTTTAGCGAAATTAATATGTAGTTATGTAGTCATACTTCACCAAAAACTCTTCTGTTTCAGGTAATAACGTCCTTTTTCTACTTTGCTACATTCAACAACCTGACGTCAACTGGCTCCATAGTTCAGCAGCCACGCTAATTTATCAGCTCTTCGGTAAGAAGTGTTCGATATTTGTAACGTTTTCTTACCTCTGTGATTTGTGTGTGTGTAACATTTGTGGCAACAATAGCGTTCGCGGTTGCACTGACCATGTGAAATGTCGAAACAGCAAAAGAAGTCACCAATGGAAAAAAAAAACACGAAGAACTACTTGTGCCGCTAATTTTTCGACCCTAAAGAGAGTGTTTACTCACTGAGACGTTTCATTGACATATTTGACCGACTGGGAGTGGACGAGAACTGTTCTAGTGATTTCCTGTAAAATGTCATGGATGCTTGTACGCGACACGCAAATCTAAATAGGCTTACACTGCAAATTTGTGTACTCTCCACAAAGATAAATTAACAGTGACTGGCTTCAGCCCACTGAAGCACACAAACTGTTGATTTCATTCCATCGCTGACTATATTTCTGCATATCGAATTTTTTTTTAATTTACCCAGGACGAAGGTGTTTGTGATAACATTTTGCGCAAGACAATGATGAACAAACTATAACAGTTGCACATCAGACTTTCCTGTACTAGTGTTACAATATATACAGGGTGACGTAGCTAAGTCCTATCACTCCAAATACATCCAGAATAAATAACCTAAGTTATAGTGGGAAATAAAGAGTACTTTAATTACATTCGCAATTAATTTTAATGAGTTAGTCGCGAATTAGATCGACTTTGTTTTTCTTTTCTATTGGAATAATATGATTTTTTACTTTGCCACTGAGAGAAGCATCTAAAATAACTTGAACGACATAACATGAATAGGACTTGATCACGCTGCAAACCGCTGTCCGACCATCGGGAAAAGAGGTTCCACAAACGTCTGACCTCTTATACAAAATGTAAGAAAACTCAGGTATAACCAACAATAAATAAACCAATAACTGTATTTCACCTCTGATTTATTTCAGAGACAACTGGTTTCGACATTCCATAATGCCATTATCATGCCATGTAGGTGCGGATACTGGTTCGAAAAAGTGATATTTTGTCTGGCAGTATAAAATCAGCCACTAATGCATAATGGAATCCTTAAACCGGTCGTGTCTGGAATAGATCATAGATGAAAATACAGTTGTTGGTTCATTTATTGCTTGTTTTACATATACACTATGTGATCAAAAGTATTCCGGGCACCTACCTGAAAATGACTTACAAGTTCTGGCTCCTTCATCGGTAATGCAGGAATTTAGTATGGTGTTGGCACACCATTAGCCTTGATAACAGATTCCACTCTCGCAGGCATAATTTCAGTTAGGTGCTAGAAGGTTTCTTGAGGAATGGTAGCCCTTTATTCATAGTGCTGCACTGGGGAAAGGTATCGATGTAGGTCGGTGAGGCCTGGCACCAGTCTGCATTCCAAAACGTCCCGAAGGTGTTCTGTAGGATTCAGATCAGAACTCTGTACAGGCCAGTCCATTACAGAGATGTTTATGTCGTGTAACCACTCCGCCACCGTCCGTGCTTTATGAACAGGTAATCGTTTGTGTTGAAAGATACAGTCGCCATCCCCGAATTGCTATCCAACAGTGGGAAGCAAGAAGGTGCTTAAAACATCAATGTAGGCCTGTGCTGTGATAGTACCACGCAAAGCAACAAGAGGTGCAAGCCCCCTCCATGAAAAACACGACCACACCATAACACCACAGCCTCCGAATTTTATTGTTGGCACTACACACGACAGCAGATGACGTTCACGGGGCATTTGCCATACCCACAGCCTGCCATCGGATCGCCACATTGTGTACCACGATTCGTCACTCCACACAACGTTAGTACACCGTCCAGTCGTTCAACGTTTACGTTCCTTACACCAAACGAGCCGGCCGTAGTAGCCGTGCGGTTCTAGGCGCTGCAGTCTTGAACCGAGCGTCCACTACGGTTGCAGGTTCGAATCCTGCCTCGGGCATGGATGTGTGTGATGTCCTTAGATTAGTTAGGTTTAATTAGTTCTAAGTTCTAGGCGACTGATGACCTCAAAAATTAAGTCGCATAGTGCTCAGAGCCATTTGAACCACCAAACGAGACCTCGTTCGGCATTTACAGGCGTCATGTGTGGATTATGAGCAGCCACTCGACCATGAAATCCAAGTGTTCTCTCCTCCCTCCTAACTGTCATAGTACTTGCAGTGGATCTTCATGCAGTTTGTAATTCCTGTGTAATGGTCTGGATAGATGTCTGCCTATTACCCAATACGACCCTCTTCAACTGCCGGCGATCTTTGTCAGTCAACAGACGAGACCGGCCTCTAAGCTTTTGTGCTGTACGTGTCCCTCCACGTTTCCATTTCACTATCACATCGGAAACAGTAGTCTTAGGAATGTCCAAGAGTACAGAAATCTGTCTTACAGGCGTAAGACACAAGTGACAGCCAACAACCTTACCACGTTCGAAACCTGTGTTCTGCTATTGTAGCAATCAATTAACTTGCTGTTAAGGCTACTGACACATTCACAATGTATATGATGGCCGAAAAAGGAAATATCGCTAACGGAGAATGTCGCCATATTATTAGAGCGGCGATGCGTTTGTATGCTGAAGAGGTCACAGACCGTGAAAAAGCACTCACTATCTATCTTCGCTAGTAATATAAAAAAATTCTCGAATATTCAATTGGAGTATAGCTAATGAAAAAGGAGAAACTGATCAAATAAATGAATACTAACATTTCACCAGCTGTAGCGCGCAATACAAATGTCACTTAAGAGGAAAACTTCCATCACACGCCTCCTCAGATTTAATGGCAAGATGACTCAGTCGATAGCCCGTCAAAAACTGAACACAGATCAAGCACGAAAACAGGAAGTTGTACTGAAATGAGAAAAAGTAAACTAGAAACAGTGAATGATCCAATGTTAATAAGTGCAACATCAAGTGCAACAATAGAGCGAAGGCGTCGTGGTTAAGTGATAGCGGTGTTGGACTGCTATGCGAATGACCCGGGATCGCTACTCTTTCGTGATATTAATTTTTATTTTTTCCCCAAAATTGTGAACTGTCCGTCCGGTCATTGAAATGATTGTTCTCTTTCTGTAGTCTTGGCAGTTGTACTACACATCGGTTATAGATTATGAGTCATGTTGTAGAATACATTACCGTCGCAAGTCAATGTAATGAACAGTGAGAACAGGCGGGATATCACATAGACCTCTCACGGAATTGAAAACAACAAATAAACGGGTGTAGATTGTCTTACAACGAAGGAATTTAAGTCAAATGTTAAGACATATATTTTGACACAGCACAGGGAAAACTGTGTGATAGTGCAACCGTTGCGTCCACTTGTTGTAGAAACTGTTGCGTTCGTTCGTTGCAGCTTATGTGACAAACGATTATGACTGCACCATTTCCTTGGGAGTAATCACATTCACATTCATACGAGCACGTAAATCGGGCAAGAATGTACATCTCATTCACCCACAAGGCGTACACGTTAGGCGCGTCCATAAGAGATTCCTATCATACGACACACGTAGTGTCTCGAATGCCGTGTGTGACGCACCAGACGTTTTTTCTGGTGGTGGATTCTCTTGACTTGTCGCCTTGTCATCAAAAGTCATTCGAAAGCCACTTCCATTCAACTACTAACATAGTAGTTTTGCAAACTCAACTTTCTTTATAGGTCTCTTCTTCACGTGTCGCTGTTGCAGTTTACAACACGACAAAGATGCAAATTTAAATACAGCAAACAGTGAAATAATAATGAGGTGAGGGAGCTTTTAACACTGCTTTCCCGCTTTACCGTTACAACGGCGCCGCTGCTGTTCTATTGTGCTCTATGCTGCACTTGTTGTGCTTCGACCGTTCATTGTTTCTCTGAGGGGTGTTGGATGGGGGGTTTCCCTTGTAAGAGTGATCTCGGAAGTACAAGATTTATTTTATTTACCTATTTCCAAAGTAAAGACCTGCTGTCTGTTACTATATAGCGGGTCGTATATTTTGTGATTTTGCTTGTTAGATCTTACAAAATTCAGTTTTATTACTAGAATATTTGTTTGAGAATTTTACGAAGGGATAATATAAAGAATATAAAAAAATACAAAATTATATAAACGATTTTGTTTAAATTTGCTGCTGACTTACACAGTGCCCGCATATCGTGGTCGTGCGGTAGCGTTCTCGCTTCCCACGCCCGGGTTCCCGGGTTCGATTCCCGGCGGGGTCAGGGATTTTCTCTGCCTCGTGATGGCTGGGTGTTGTGTGATGTCCTTAGGTTAGTTAGGTTTAAGTAGTTCTAAGTTCTAGGGAACTGATGACCATAGATGTTAAGTCCCATAGTGTTCAGAGCCATTTGAACTTACACAGTGATTATAAAAACTATACTTAATAGGTTGTGTATGTATTTTAAGTTAAAGATAAAATTATATTTAGTGGAAGAAATAAGAGATGACAAAAATTTTGACGTAGTTTTGATGTGACTGTTTTGCCCTTTATACCTTCGATGAGTTTGTTACACATCTGTTGTTTTGACCTTGCTAATATTTAATTACAAATGTATAGATTAATTAGGGTACAGCGTTTTTCCGAACTTGAGGTACACACTGACTCGTAGAAGTGGATAAAAAGAACGCTCTTGGGCTATCGACATCTGGTGTGTGTGTTTCAAGCATTGCATCATTTGTGCCTTTTTAATTGATGGGAATGTAAACACACTCATGTACCTCGAGTTCTTAAGATGCGCTGCTGCCGCAATTATTGGAAGACGCCCTACTGGACATCGGGGGACCTGTGTGGCATCAGCATGACAATGTCCCTCGCATAAAGTACATGTAAGGACAGACTCTCTTAAGAGAATATTTGGAGCGCGTAGGAACGGTCATTCAGGAAACACAAAATAGCCTGCGTATGCACTCACCAAACTGAACACTTCTACACTTTCAACTATGACGAAAATTAAAACAGGAGGTGTATCAGGAAACATCAGCGACTCCCGGAGGTATTACATGCCTGAAGCACGGGTCTGTTCTGACTTAACTTTAGATGAAATCCAACTTGCCGTATTGCGTCTCCAGAATCACTTTACAGAGTGTACCAATGTTCAAAGTCAACATTTGGAGCACTTGGTATGACAGCCGTGATAATAAACATACGAACCGTACCTGAACTATGTGTTCAGTTACATTTGGTAAAACAGGGCAGACGTTTGTGGAACATTTCTCCTGACGGCGGTGGTTTGCGGTGCTGTTGTCTTAATACTATTTGATCAGGCCCATATATATTAATTCGTTGAAGTCCTCTTAGAAGCTTCTTTTAAATGCCACAGAAAAAAATATGTAGTACTATTAGAAAAAAGTAGATGTTGTTATTCGGTTACTATAAACGATAGTAATTATGTAAATAAAAATTTTTCATATCACACGTTTTTAAAACACACAACACACACTCCGTCTTCAGGGCACAAGTGGCCCATTGGGACCATCCGATCGTCGTGTCATCCTCAGTTGAGATTGCGGATACGAGGGGCGTGCGGTCAGCACACCGCTCTCCCGGTCTTTATGATGGTTTTCTTTGACCGGAGTCGCTACTATTCGGTCGAGTAGCTCCTCAATTGGCAACACGAGGCTGAGTGCACCCCGAAAAATGGCAACAGCTGATGGCGGCTGGATGACCACCCAACCAAGCGCCGGCCACGCCCGACAACGCTTAACTTCGGTGATCTCACGGGAACCGGTGTATCCACTGCGGCAAGCAGATTCCTAACACCGTAAAGATAATCCAGAATACCTGTACTCATAGGCTCTACATTTTTAATACCTATGAAAATACCTAAAAATTAAAAAAAACAATGGGTTCTCTTAATAGATAATAGTAAAGAGGTCAACTATTCATGCATCGATTATGTATTGCATGCGCACCACGTTTTTTATTTTTAATTCTACATCTGTTTTCAAAGTTTTTAAAAACTCTCAACTACAAAATTGTCGGACTATCTGTATGTCGTTAGGAATGCATTTAAGGTTATATGAAATTACTTTACACTTTGTCATAGACTTCTTAAAACGTCTTATGAATCATTATTTCATTCTTTTCAGCGACGTACACGTAAACTTTTTCATCAGATTCCAAACATTTTGATGAGATCACAACGAAGACATGTCATAAATTTCAGGATTATTTCCGTTTTTTTCAACTGGGTCAAACAATACATCGCTTCCTCTTACTATTTTCTCACGAAAAGGCCTAGAAAGTAAAAATTAGAGAACTCAAGCTCAAAAGTGGACTTACCAACAGCTGCTCCCACCACGGAACTCTCGCAAGTGAAACAGTGTTACACAAAGTACCTCCCACCACACATAGGACACGAATATGGGCTAACATTTCATTGTCATCGATTTCCTCTCCTGTTTCAACCTCTTCATCTCAGAGTAGGTCATCCAACCTACATCTTCAACTGTTTGCTATATATATTGCAGTCTCTGTCTTTCTCTACAATCTTTGCCCTCGACAGCTGCGTCTGTTACCGTGGAAGTCAGTCCCTGATGATTAACAGATATATTACCATCCTGTCCCTTCTCATTGACAACTAAACCCCTTCAATCCTTACTGTATCAGTCCACCTAATTTAAACATTACCATTTAGCACAACATCTCCGATGTTACAATTCTCTTCGGTTACGGTTTTCCCGCAGACCATGTTTCACTACCACACAATACTGTGTTCCAGACGTACATTTTCAGAAATTTCTTCCTCAAATTAATGCCTATGTTTGATACTAGTACACTTCTCTTGGCCAGCAATGACAGTGCTAGTCTGCTTTTGATGTCGTCCTTGCTCTGTCCGTCATTGGTTATTCTGCTGCCTAGGCAGCAGAATTCCTTAACTTCATCTGCTTCGTGACCATCAATATCAATCCTGATGTTAGGTTTCTCGCTGTACTCATTTTTTGCTACTTCTCATTTCTGCTACTTCTCATAACTTTCGTCTTTCTTCGATTTACTCTCAGTCCTTATTCTATACTCATTAGGTCGTTCATTCCAATCAGCATATCATGTAATTCTTCTTCACTTTCACTCAGGATAGCAATGTCAGCTGCCAATTGTATCGTTGATATTTTTCACTTTGAATTTTAATTCCTCTCCTGAACCATTTTTTTTTATTTGCATCATTGCATCTTCAATGTATAGCTTGAACAGTAGGAAGGGGGGGGGGGGGGAGCGGGAAGACAATATCCCTGTCTGACATCCTTTTTAAACCGAGCACTTCGTTCTTGATCGTCCACTTCTACTATTCCTTCTTGGCTTTATCTAGTATATTGCCCACCTCTCCGTATAGCTTACCCCTAATTTCATCAGAATTTCGGACATTTTGCACGACTTGACGTTGTCGAACGCTTTTCCCAGGTCCGACCAATACTGTAAACGTGTCTCGATTTTTCTTTAGTCTTACCTCCATTAGGAACCGCGACGTCCGAATTTCCTCTCTGGTGCCTTTACCTTTCTAAAGCCAAACTGATCGTCATTTAACACATCCACAATTTTAATTTCCATTCTTCTGTATACTATTGTTGTAAGCAACTTAGATGCATAAGCTGTTAAGGTGACTGTACGATAAATCTCGCACTTGTCGGCTCTTGCAGTCTTCGGAACAGTGTGGATAATATTTTTCCGAAAGTCAGAAGGTACGTCGCAAGACTCATAAATTCTACACACCAGCGTGAATAGTTACCACCTATCCGCTCTCTCCTCCACAGTTAACTGTGGAATTCCCGTTGCGCTCTTCATGTTACCACCCTTGCTTTTAATTTCGCCGAAATCTTTCCGACAACCATTTCTTTTCCGACGTCTTGACGTTTTTTATGCAGCCATTTTGTCTTAGCTTCTCTGAACTTAATATTTATTCATTCTTCAGCAACTAGTTTCTGTATTCCTGAATTCCCCTAAAATTTTTTGTACTCCCATCTTTCTTAGATCAACTGAAGTATTTCCTCTGTTGCCCATGGTTTCTTCGCAGTTAACGTCTTTGTACATCTGTTTTTCTTTTCCAACTTCTGTGACTGTCGTTTTTAGAGATTTCGATTCCTCTTCAACTGTACTGCCTCCTCAGCTATTGCCTATTGCTGTATCTATAGCCTGAAAGAACCTCAAGAGTATCTCGTCATTCCTTAGCACTTCCGTATCCCACTTTTTTGCATATTGATCCTTCATGATTAACCTGTTGAGCGTCAGCCTATTCTTCATCACTACTACACTGTGATATGAGTCAATAGCTGCTCCTGGGTACGCCTTACAATCCAGTATCTGATATCGGAATGTCTGTCTGACTATAATGTAATCTAACTGAAATCTTCCCGTATCACCGGCTCTTTTCCAAGTATACGTCTTTCATTGGTATTTCTTGAACACCTTATTCGCTATTACTAGCTGAAATTTATTACAGATTTCAATTAGTCTTTCTCCTCTCATTCCTTGTTCCAAGCCCATATTCTCCTGTAACCTTTCGTTCTAGTCCTTCCCCCACAACTGTTTTCCAGTCCACCTGATTATTAGATTTTCATCTCCCTTTATGTATCTTCATAAACTTTCTCTGTCTCTTAGTCTTCAGCTTGAGACGTCGGCATGTACCAGAAGTATCGTTGTCGGTGTTGATTTGCTGTCGATTGTGACAAGAACAACCCTGTCGCTGAACTTTTCGCTGTAAAACACTCTTTGAGCTACCTTTTGATGAACAAAGTATCCTCCGCCATACGTCTTCCCAGAATGCTAATTAATATTGCGTTGTCTTCAACTTCAGAGTTATGTGGAAAGTTTCAAATCTCTAGCTCATTGGGACGTTAGTTCAGAATCAGTTGAAAATTCGTACCGAACTATTAGACAAGAAAGCGACCAAATTAAAAACGTGTTTCAAATTTCTTGCATACGTCAAGAAATTCACCATGTTGTCCGGTATATTTTGGCGAAAACTCCACCCGGTTCTGTATATTCATTCTTAATGTATTTCAGGTGGCCTGACATATATACATATATATCTGGCCAGGGTTCCATCAACACTGCCAGAAGAATAAATTAGTACTCTCTTTTTAGTAGTTTCCTATTCAGCTAGGATTTATTGTTCACGGCAGTGCTTATGGAGTACTTGAAATGATTACATTTACAGATCAGTAGGACAAACTGTATGTGGAGTAGCCTCTATGGGCGCCAATGCAGGCGTTGACTCTGGCATTCAGCCGATAGTGCAAATGGAGAAAATTGCCTTCGGATATGTTATGCCGGAACCGTTCTACCTGTTCGCGTAGTTCTGTAGGAGTTGTAAGATGATAAGTCACAGGTGTCACTTCTCGTTCGCCGGCCGGGATGGCCGAGCGGTTCTATGCGCTACAGTCTGGCACCGCGCGACCGCGCGGGCGCAGTTTTGAATCCTGCCTCGGCCATCGATGTGTGTGGTGTTCTTAGGTTAGTTAGGTTTAAGTAGTTCTAAGTTCTAGGGGACTGATGACCTCAGCAGTTACGTCCCATAGTGCTCAGAGCCATTTGAACCATTTTTGAACTTCTCTTTCATCATTTCCCACATGTGTTCGAGGGCAAACAAGTCCAGAGATTGTGCTGGCCAGGGAAGTTGTTACACGTCTTGTACAGACGTTGAGCTTCACAAGCAGTGGTTGGACGAGCATTATCATGTTGGAGCAACATATGACCTTCCTGCTGCAAGAATGGCAAAATAAAGGATCTAACAACATTTAGCACGTACTGAGCGCTGGTTAGCGTACGACAGCCTTAGCTTATAACACCCCAGACCAAAAGGCCTGGCCTGGGGTGGGGGCCACCACTGTGTCTTGGACCAGTGCACTACAAGACAGCGCTCACCAGGTCTACGTCGTATGCGCAAACGACCATCACTAACGTGCAGGGAGAACCTGCTTTCGTGTCTGAAGTCCACGGCCCCCCATTCCATCTTTCAAGTCATCCTATGGTGGCAACAGGCGAGCCATGCCATTCGATGCTGTCGAGTGTGTCGTAGATGGTCTAGAGGTGTGCGCGCCAGTTGTCCAAAATGTTTGAAACGTCTCCGAGCACTATGGGACTTAACTTCTGAGGGCGTGCCTGTTGTGCCACTGCTAACAATAGTTTCGCAACAGTGTGACATGTCTAGGTTCACAAACCCTTCTTATCTGGGCTGTGGTGGCTGTACGATCTGCCACTGTTGCCCTAACAATAAAAAAATCCTCGCGGTCGTCTGTGCTGCGTTGGTGTCCAGAATATTTACTTCAGTACTGATACCATCACCGTTTCATACGTGACGCAGCACGTCTCGAAAGTTTTAAATTCCATCCCTTTCAAACTCGCTCAGTTGGCTGCAGGAAGCACGAGTGCGTAATGGTGGCATGGTTGTCCTCTTGCTTCACACTTTTGAACCATACTGAGCCTTCTGGCTATGAGCGTTCCCCATAAGCAGGAAACACAGATGGCGCTATGGTAGCTATGCTATTACGCTATCTGTTGGTGGACGACATTAAAACCATTATCAGTATATCTACAATCTCCCAGGAGGCATATGCCATCATTGGATCAAAATCGTCGTTGTCTTTCCAGGTGTACCAGGATTTTTTCCCGTCAGTGTATGTCAGGTGGTCATACAACGGGCAAGAGAGCACAATTCCTACATGTAAATAAACATCACCTCAACACAAACGTGGAATGAAACTTCGTGGCAGATTAAAACTGTGTGCCGGGCCGAGACTCGAACTCGGGACCTTTGCCTTTCTCGGGCAAGTGCTCTACCAACTGAGCTACCCAAGCACGACTCACGCCCCGTCCTCACAGCTTTGCTTCTGCCAGTACAAACCTGGAATACTTACATTTGTCTACCACGGTATCTGTGCATACAGTCCATTGGATTGCTAAGCAAAGAGGCCCGACTTCGATGTCCGGTTGGGTCGGAAATTTTCTCCAGTCGGGGCCTGTGTGTCGTGTTGCTCTTACTTTCATATCATCTTTATTGACTTTCCGCTACTGAGGTGGCTGAATAGGCAAGTCCCGAAATCCAATAAATTGAAAATGAATGAGACTTTAAGCAAAGAAAATCATGGCAAAGTTTCTGCTGTAATGCTGCCTTGCGGGTTTCCTACACTGTTCTGAGGCCTGCTGCAGGCGATCCTTACTCTCCACAGTTCAGTATAAACTATGACGACTTTGCCATTTATTTAAGTCTACGTATTTCAGAAGGCATGAAGTTCAGAACCGTGAAAGCAGGTCTGCTGTCACTAACTGCACTTCGTTTCCATTTCTGTAAATATATATATATATATATATATATATATATATATATATATATACATGTACCATTTAAAAACGTAACTTTGTGTTGAAAGTGATGTTTGTTTACATTTATGGATTATGCATTCCTGCTAATTGTGTGAGCCCTTAATATAGGTGCATCAATGGCCATTTGTATTTTTCGTATTTTGTTTCGTTTCGGAAATATATGAAGAGAGAGAGAGAGTTAGGTGGGACACCCTATATATATTTGCTGGACTTCCATGTACCATATACCAGAGTGAGTGACAGCGAACATCTGTGCAATGACGTTGGCTAGTTACGTGACTAGTTTGCTTGACTGATTAAGGTGGCACTGGACTCACATTTGGCAATCGTCGGTTCAGATATCCATCCGGCTTCCTTTTTTATCAAAAACTGGGCATTTGCAGTCATTGTAGTAATTTCATAACAATAACTCCTCAACCAGCTGTATTTTGAATAAATTTTTATTAAGGTACTAACGGCTTTGTGGTCTATAGTCACAGCATCAAGTCAGTATAAAAATTGAAACACGGTAAACAATATTGGGGAGAATATAGAAGGTCCAACCTTCATAGTTAAAACCATCGGGCACATAGAATGGATAGTCAATGAAGAAAATGTTTGCCTATGAGAAACATACTATGCCATGAAACAACCGCCAGCAAGGACACCACATTTGTGCAACTTATTTCGGGGGATATGTGTTGTGTTTTTACGTAGCATAGGATGTTTTCCATTCCCTAACTTTTTATTCGTCGACTGTCTGTCACCGGCCTCGGTCGCCGAGCGGTTCTAGGCGCTTCAGTCCGGCACCACGCGGCTGCTACTGTCGCAGGTTCGAATCCTGCCTCGGGCATGGATGTGTGTGATGTCCTTAGGTTAGGTAGGTTTAAGTAGTTTTAAGTTCTAGGAGACTGATGACCTCAGATGTTAAGTCCCATAGTGCTCAGAACCATTTGATTGTCTGTGCTACAGACCAGCTAATGACCTGGCTGTAGACCATGAAACCAACGCGTCTTTATAAAAATTGCTTTAATGTGTAACTCCTTACGAAATTCTTACTATAAATTCCACGTTTATATTTTCCACACTTTTTGTGTGTCCGCCCAGATTGTTGCTTTTATAAAGGACGCGAGATTTCCTTCCCGCATCCAAGCTTGTACCGTGTGGGCATCCCTGAAATTCCACTCCTGAAACGAATTGCGAAGGGTGTGGGTGTGCACTGTTCGAAGCTGATGGGAGGGGGTGAGTCAGAAGCTGAAGGTAGCGAATTTCCTTCATCAATTTGTTGCAAGTTCCAGTACACGTCTTGCAGCAGCTGGAAGACAGACGTCTAGCCACAGATACAGTGGCAGCGAAACATTGTGTTAGGAGACCGGCCACTGCTATGCTCAATGTAGCGCTGGTGTGGTACAACTTTGCATAGTCAATGATTCTCGAATGTGAAGGAAGTGTGTCACAGCTGATGTGACATGCCGCGCGAGGGTATCCGCGCTGTCTTGGCCGTCCTGCCACGGTTCACGCGGCTCCCCACGTCGGAGGCTAGAGACCTCCCTCCTGCATGGGTGTGCGTGTTGTCTTAAACGTAAGTTAATATAAATTAGATTAAGTAATGTGTAAGCTTAGGGACCAATAACCTCAGTACTTGGTCCCATACGATCGTACCACAAATTTCCAAATTTGATGTGAAAGGCTGATACATTTCACTGAATGTGAGATTGCTGAAATCCATCTGGCTGTGATGGGACATCCAGTCATAGAACATCGGAACATCTGTTAGCTGGAGCGTGGAGTGCCTCGCTTGGTTGGTGGATAAGAGGGCCCCGGTTCCACCCTTCGCCCATCAGGTGCTGGCCAGAACCGACCTTCATCCTCCACATGGCACGTACTCCAGGACAACGGTCGAGTGTCGGTGACGTCATGACGAAAGCTGACAATATTACAGTTGAAAAATCGATGACCTACTGTTTCAGAGGATGGTAAGACAGCCATTATTTACACTGAAGAGCCAATGAAACTGGTACACCTGCCTAATACCTTGTGAGTCCCCTGCGAGTACGCAGAAGTGCTGCAACAAGATTTGACATGGATTCGTCTAATGTGTTGCTGAAAGGAATTGACATCATGAACTCTGCAGGACTGTCCATAAATCCATAAGAGTACAAGGCGTGGAGATCTCTCGTGAATAACACGTTGCATGGCATCCCAGATATGCTCAATAATGTTAATGTCAGAGTAGTTTAGTGGACAGCGGAAGCGTTTCAAATCAAGAGTTTTCCTGCAACCAGTATGTAGCAATTCTGGACGTGTGGGGTGTCGCATTCTCCTGCTGGAATTGCTCAAGGCCGTCGGAATGTACAATGGATATGAAAGGATGCAGGTCATCAGACACGTTGCTTACCTACATGTCACCTGTGAGAGTCTTATCTAGACGTATCAGGGGCCCCATACCAATTCAAATGCACACGCTCCACACCACAACCGAGCCTCACCAGCTTCAACAGTCCCCTGCTGAAATTCAGGGTCTATGGATTCTTGAAGCTGTCTCCAAACCTGTACACGTTCATCCACTCGTTACAATCTGCAACGAGACTCGTCCCATGAGGCATGTTTCCAGTCTTCAACAGTCCAATTTCGGTGTTCAAAGGCCCAAGCAAGGCGTTACGTTTTTGCCATGCAGTCATCAAGGGTACGCGAGTGGGCCTTCGGCTATGAAAGCCCATATCGATGAGGTTTTGTTGAATGGTTCGCACCCTGACACTTGTTGATGGCACAGCATTGAAATGTGCAACACTGTGCAGAATGGTTGCACTTCTGTCACGTTGAACGTTTCTCTTCAATCGTCGTTGGTCCCATTCTTGCAGGATCTTCTTCCGGCCGCAGCGATGGCGGAGATCTGATGTTTCACCTGATACCTGATATTCACGGTACACTCCTGAAATGGTAGTACGGGAAAATTCGCACTTCGTCGCTACCTCGGAGATGCTCTGTCCCATCGCTCGTTCGCCATAACACCACGTTCAAATTCACTTAAATCTTCATAACCTACCATTGTAGCAGCGGTAACCGCTCTAATAACTACGCCAGAAACTTTTTGTCTTTTATAGGCGTTGCCGATAACATCGCCACATTCTCACTGTTTCTGTTTCTCTTTATTAGAATTTGCATGTTTAAACCAGTTTCTCTGGTACTTCAGCGCTGCAGTCGTCATGTCTGTCGCACACCACAGTGTCCCTGGTTTCAACAGTCGGCGAGGCACTGACCAGCACATGAACGGCTTTGCCCGGAAAGTGCAATGGCATAATGCTGTGCCAGTGTATTGCTACATGTCGTCTTCTTTGTGGGAGTGAGTGCTCTTTGCTGGACTCTTTTCACAACGGCTCTCTGTAATCTTGCCATCCATGGGATGTTTCTTCCTTCCTACTAGTATGATTGGAACTTAAAATAATGGGAGTACTTGTATTCATTGGTGTTCGTTGGTCACCAGAGTTTCCCTAAAGGTATAGCAAGTTGCTAGTAAATCATTATTTCAGAAATTAAGCTTCATGCAGATGGTTAAAATATCTAGGCAACCGTAGTGATCTGAAGGGGCCGTTTTTTAGTTTTCTTATGGGATACTAGATGGCCGACATCAAATGTGAAACTTCAGATTTTCTATGAAAATATCGTTAGCGACTGACTTGTGAGGGCGTGAATTGTACTACTGTGATTAGTGAACTGAGCCAGCCGGGGCCAACCGCGCCCCGCCATATTAACGAGGACCTCGGCCTTTGTTTCTGGCCACGGCTCAGCTACCGGCGGCTGACTGCTTGTTAGACGTCGCGGCGCAGGGCCGTCAAAGGGCGGCTAATTAATGCTTTGACTTTCCGGTCCAGGCCACAGGTCGAAGCCGCCCTAACCTGCCCTGTGCTGCCCTTTTGGCCGGCGGGTGTCTGCCCAGAGCCGTCCCTACCTCTTACATTTCTCTGCGACAGGTGTCATACCTAGCGCCAACTGTTGCCGCTCAAGTACTGTCCAAACTTGTTGCGGCCTATTTTCATCCGGCTCGGGTCAAGCCGATCTCGCAGTGCCGCTGTTACTTCTCTTTGCGTTCAAAGTGCTGACATACTCTTATGGCAGTGATATACTTCGTGAAAGCGAGGGATTACATAAGCATCCACACGATTCAAAAGTGTCTCCGTTTCTCAGAATAATATGATCTCTAGTCCTTACGAGCTCCTTAATGACGATATGTTGACCTAGGAACTTTTTCTCTCCATACATAAATGGTCTGTCAAACGGGTGAGCAGGAACCTGCAACGGTTTGCCAACGACGCTGTAGTGTACGGAAACGTGTCAGCATTTAGTGACTGTAGAACTCTACAAGATCAAGTAGACAACATTTCTAGTTGGTGTCATGAATGGCAGCTTGCTGTATATGTAGAAAAATGTAAGTTAATGCGGGTAATTAGGGAAAACCATACCGTAATGTTCGAACACAGCGTTATTACATAATATCTTAGACAGTCACGTCGATAAAATATCTAGGCGTAGCGTTGCAATGGAACCAGCTAGTAAGATCTCTAGACGTCAGTACCGCTTCCAGTAGACCGTTCGAAACGGCTCTTTGTGACGCTTTGAGCAAACCTACGTTCTTTTCGAGGTATAGTTCGCCTAGAAAGACTTGTGGCTGCTCTTCCCGCCACTTTGTTGTGCTGAGCCCATGTCATTGCCACTCAATCTTGAGTCATTATTGCACTATAGCCTTCTGTGATATGAACCCCCCCCCCCAGCTCATCATGCCAATGATTAGACGTTTCTCAAAGTTATAAGCCTGTGGTCATAAGCTGCACGTACACCTGTCCTCGTCACGCTGTACGTACATATGAAATCTTCCAGTAATATTATACACACTTGTTTTACTCACATCATCCTTCATCTTCAAGAACGCCGTTCTCTACACTAACCTCGAATAATGGTGACACTGTAATCAAAATATTCGACAGGCAAGTAAATGCTCGAGCAGCACTTTGGTAACGTTTCATCAACATGTTTCCATTTCCAATTGATTCAGTTAAAAGATCTAATACAACCCCGTACGCTCTACTCAGAGAATACATGCACCATCGGTAATGCCACAGAGATCCATAATAGGATCGTTCGTCTTCTGAATGTACATAAACCATTTTTCAGATAAGGGCGGCAACCCTCTTGAATTGTACGTCGCCGATGCTACAGTGTATGTGAAAGTGTTGAACGAGAATCGTAATGACATATGCGATGACTTGAGCAAAATGACTACTTGATGTAATGAAAGGCCACGTAAAGAAATTTGAGAGTTCGTTAATAACAAAGAGCCAGAGCAGTGGTAGCTGACTGGATTATTAGTTCAAAACAAATCGAACGTGTCATACGATCTGAATGTTTAGGATGATATAGAGAAGAGATATGAAGCCGGTCGCTGTGGCTGAGCGGTTCTAGGAGCTACAGTCCGGAACCGCGGTGCTGCTACGGTCGCAGGTTCGAATCCACCCTCGGGCATGGATGTGTGTGATGTCCTTAGGTTAGTTAGGTTTAAGTAGTTCTAAGTTTAGGGGACAGATGACCTTAGATGTTAAGTCCCATAGTGCTTAGAGCCTTTTGAACCATTTTGAGAGATGTGAAATGGGAGCGACCAAGCGAATGGAAAGCATATAATTCTTGGGAGGATTCTACGATAGTGTTACTGGTATTACCTCGGCGTATCATAGAACGGCCAAAGCACTAAGTGGAAGAACTGGATCTTAGGGCGAGAGAGGTTTCACCTTGTATTGTTCACAATATTTATTGAAGTCAATCAACAGAAATAACAACTATCATAAACTTCATGTGAGAGAACATTTGTACATGAAGTCCATCAGTTGGCTTCAAATAGCAAAGAAGTATAAGAACTTTTCAAATGAGAAAGATAATACGTTTTTATAAAAAAAACAGAATACACTGAACGCGTAAGGGCTACAGTAAATTCCCTTAGACAGTTTTAAAACCTTTCCTAAATATATTCGTTTAAAAGAAACAGTAAACTTACATGCGGACTCCGAACTAGACAGGCAATAATTACATCAGACACTTCTCTTACAAATAGTTCCCAGCTCACGGCATCGGCCAAATGCGGACAAGAGCGTCCTGCGGAGCAGCTAACACAGGCCACACATGGTTGTGCTGCTCAGGCCCGATTTATCGTCCCGACAGAGGCGCGAAGTACAGTAGGTGCGTCCGACTTCACTTCACGGATGCCTTCCCCCCCCCCCCCCCCCCCCCCCCCCCAACGGTTAACTCAGAAGGCTGTCTTTGCGTTCATCTGCGCCTTAAGAGAACGTTCAATTCCGTCAGATGCAAGAACAAGCGAGAACCCGAATGTGGAGCCCAGACCCACCACCTTGGTACATCCTACATTTCAGGATCCAAAATATTGTCTGGAACAAAGTAAACACTTATTTTTAAAACGTTATACAAAATAAGCCTCACGGCTTGGATGTTAAGGAAGAATTCCGACGCTACTAGACACGAAGCAACAACAGTCCGATCATAATGGTGCAACAAATTGCGTAGCGTCTTACCACAACAAGGATTACTCACAGATTTTCGTAACTAAGCATTCGCTAATAGTTTGTCTCAGGTGAGGCACACTTGCATTACAGAAGGCAGTATATTCATGGCCAGTGAAAGACCTAAATAGAATGATGTCATCTTATCAGGTCAGCAAAATAATCGTCCAACTGCTTTATCAAAACTAGCATGATTGTCTTAATGGGAATTCCGCGATCGTTCATTAAATAAAATATGGCGTTTCAGTCGCTATAGCGATCGAAGACTGAAACGCCATATTTTATCGTCCAACAGCATCAGATAAATAGGTCACCAGTACAATCTCCCAATAAAATATAATCTGTTAACAGCCCTCAACTGCTTCGCTACGCAGACCGACACTCAGCCGTCACAACTGTCGTCTGTACAGCGGCTTTTGATTCAAATGGCTCTGAGCACTATGGGACTTAACATTTGTGGTCATCAATCCCTAGAGCTTAGAACTACTTAAACCTAACTAACCTAAGGACATCACACACATCCATGCCCGAGGCACGATTCGAACCTGCGACCGTAGCAGTCGCGCGGTTCCGGACTGAGTGCCTAGTACCGCTAGACCACCGCTGCCGGCACAGCGGCTTTTCAAATCATCTCTTCCCCCAACGGGTTACCTCCCCTCCTCGGGCAATCACACCGTCTTCTCCCTACCTCCAAAGATACTTCGCGCCCGTCCATCCGCTCACCGCCACCCCATCTTGCAACCGATTCAAAAGCGCCGAAAAGTTAACATCTATGAAAGAATATCGACAGGTGCAAAGCCGGCCTGGCTCAAACAGTGTGGTGAACTTGTGATTTCTTAGTCAAGAGGCGCAGAACTTAGTTTGTGGCACACTGTAGTCGTCACGTAATAGTCAACATCCGCTACTCATGCTCTTCATGAGACTTCTGTGTTCTGTGCTTTTCTGAACTGGCTAATAATATAAGGAACGAGCAGGTTCTCCGCAGAATCGGCGAAAGAAGGAACGTGAGAACCACTGACAAGAACAAGGGACGGGATTATACTACATGTGTTAAGACATCAAGGAACAACTTCCGTAGCGCTAGAGGCAACAGTGGAGGGTAAAAACTTTAGGGAAAGACAGAGGTTGGAATAAATCCAAGAAATAACTGCGGGCGTAGGCGCAAATGCTACTCTGCGATTATGTCGTTAGCGCAAGAGAGGAATTCGTGAAGGGTATCATCAAATCGAAGTCTATTGACTACAAAAATGGCATTGGAGAAAGCACTGAAAATATATGACATTTCATACGCGACTATTCAAACAAATAAAGAAAAGGCCTAAGCTTGTAATGAAACATGATTTACTGCATAAATAATTACAACACATACACTCTATCGTCGTGCATTCCTTGCTAAGTGACAATAAATTACACATTCGTCAAAAGACTTCAGTGACATACGACAGCAACTGAACGTTTTTTGGTTACTGCTCTTTCTGGTATAAAAAGCTCCTTAAAGGGATGAACAACTAGTTAATGGGTATTTTGTATTTTGCGTTCCTTCGTAATAACAACGCATGCAGCAACCACAGCTTCCTATACAAGTAACCTTTTTTAGCTGAATAGATCTGAACTATCCATATCGACAGGCAGCAGTTCAGCTAACGCTAGCGAAACTTGGCAACTGTTCGTCGAATTTTCTCTTACTCTTCAAAGTTCACAGCAGGTTACTTACATACCTCGCGGGGCTTCTACATGGAGAGCTAATGCGACTCACTGTACATAGAACCTTATGATTTTGACACTTTACCATCAGGGCAATGACAATGTCTTGTACGTGCGAGGTGCCGCAGTGGTTGGCATACTGGACTCGCAATGGGGAGGGCGACGGTTCAAACCCGCGTCCGGCCATCCTGATTTACGTGTTCCGCAGTTTCCTCAAATCGCTTCAGGCTGACGCAAGTGACTCGTAGGGTAGTAGCATATCATACGAAACCGCCACACATAGCCAAATACATAACACGCAAAGGACTGTTGAAAGGTCTCTGTTAGATTCCTTTCATGTTAATTTCTTAAATCTGTAGTCATTTACGGCATAAATTCCTCTTCCAAATTTACTTACCACTTCAGACGCTCGCCGCGGTCAGACTGACCTGCGCTCCTACCGAGCATGCTTCCCGATACAAAACGGAAGTGACCAGAGGGGCAGCTTCCTGTACCAACATGAGAAGGGACGGACAAAACCATACTAAGGATAGAAACCTCTTTGCTTTTAGAAAGCATAGCTACCTGTTCCGACGTTGGTCCTACTGTTCTCTAGCAGACAGGCTTGTCTGCTACCCTCAAGCATGCAACTAGAAATACATTTGCTCATTCATCGTCTCACACAGAAGGGAAGGGGGATGACAGTATCTTATCATATACAGTACATAAAAGAAAGCGGATGTAGGTTCCGTATGAGACTGTGTGACATGAATTACATATATGAATTAGATATAAACTGTGCTTTAAAGTGTAGTAGTGTGACAGATCGTTCTTGTTTGTGTGTAAAAGTAACACGTTCCACTACTCAGTCTCCTCGCAGATAGTCAGAAACGCCACAGTAAATTTAGAAGAGGAATTTATGCCGTAAATGACAACAGATTTAAGAAATTAACATGAAAGGAATCTAACAGAGACCTTTCACTGTGATCAGGGGTACGAAAGCCTTGGAACTGGACCTTCTCAAGCCATCACCATATTCATCTCAATTCTGCCGGTGCCCGCAAGGTATAAAGAACTTTTGTGAAGTTGGGAAGGTAGTGACAGGTAATGACAGAAGGAAAGCTTCCGGATCCTTGTTTGCGTCCTGTACAGCCACAACCAGGGTGTTCCGTAATAGCAAACGCTCCGCCGCCGAATGAGATATTATGATTTTGACACTTTACCATCAGGGCAATGACAATGTCTTGTACGTGCGAGGTGCCGCAGTGGTTGGCATACTGGACTCGCAATGGGGAGGGCGACGGTTCAAACCCGCGTCCGGCCATCCTGATTTACGTGTTCCGTTGTTTCCCCAAATCGCTTCAGGCTGACGCAAGTGACTCGTAGGGTAGTGTAGAAAGTGGCTAAGCCATTTTTGCGTAATATTCTTACCTTCACGTGTGCTTGCGCTTCCACAATGCACAATGAACGTACGTGTGTAAGAGCCCCTTAACTGTTGCACGGCTGATAGCCAATGGGGCAACCCTGAATCGCCACATTACAAAAGTCAGACGAGTGGTTGTAATCACAGCATAGGTTTTTGAACAGACGTGGTGCTCATCAGCGCCATACCCTGGGAACCTCTGTTGCGGTGTGCTGGCGAGCCGCCCCCCCCCCTTCCCCCCCCCCCCCCCCTGAGCGGAGACGCACCCTTCCGGCACCCCCGTCCACTCTCCACACCAGCTAGCGATGAATAATTGAGGGTCGGCAATTGTTTTAGCCGGCCGACGGATTAGCGCGCACTCGCCGAGCCGCTTTGTCTGCTGCTCGCATTGTACGTTACAGCTAATTACAGCCCACCCAGCACCCACCATGCTACACCCCAACAGCGCGGAGGACCGTCCTTCGAGGCAGTACAGACACGCCCCAGAGGTGTTGCAAGCGCTGCTGCGCTGGGCTTCAGTTCTGCGAATCTTGGCTGACAACGCCTAAGTTTCACTGTAAATCTACCTGCAGACGCAGGTATCATACTATTTAAGTTTTGGATCAAAGGCAAACGGAAACCCTATAAACACAAAAAATCTTGAAACGTCCAGGCAGATTAAAACTGTGTGCCGCACCGAGACTCGAACTCCGGACCTTCGCCTTTCGCGGGCAGGTGCTCCACCAGGAGAGCTTCTGTGAAGTTTGGAAGATAGGAGACGAGGTACTGGTGGAATTAAAGCTGTGAGGAAGGGGAGTGAGTCGTGCTTGGGTAGCTCAGTTAGTAGAGCACTTGTCCGCGAAAGGCAAAGGTCCCGAGTTCGAGTCTCGGTCCGGCACACAGTTTTAATCTGCCAGGATGTTTCATATCAGCACACACTCCGCTGTAGAGTGAAAATTTCATTCTGCAAAAATCTTATCTATATTCTAAATCAACAAACGTCAATTTAAAATACAACTCAGCCATCAGAGCCTTCCGAGTTATGCCTGAATAATATCAACTCTGATTGCGTAACCGTCACTTCAGATGAAACCCATCATTCTTCATGAGGTACGAAAGCTGCTAACTGCTGAAACTATTTTATTGGCGTTCCAGTTCACCGCGTAGTGGCGGGCCATCAGATGGAACCGCTCTTCACCAAAAGGCTTTACATAAGTCAACATAATATTTAATTGCATGAAATGGACAAAATAAATTATGTTTTTAAAAAATTTACACATCGGTAAAAACTTTTATAATTTAAAAAAGTATTCAGATGGATTTATACAAAAGCTACCAATAACCAGACATCAGGTTGATGCTGCTATAATATAATGGTGTTGACAGTGGTGTACGGAAATTAACAGGTTCATGACGGAGGTAGAATTACGGGTACTACAATGGAGCCCTATGCAAATATCAGGATCACCTAAGAGTTGTTGAGTGGGGAAGGGTGGGAGAAGGGGGGTGGAGAATGTAGGAAAGGGTGTGGAAGGAAGGAAGAAAAGTAGATTACGCTGTAATGCCCTGGCGACAATAAAGTCATTAGAGGCGATGCATAATCCCAGAATGTTTCAGAGTCCGGTGTGGTAACCAGAGCACCACCTCGCTCTAAGAAAGAATGTGGTCAGATGGGATACGGGACTGGGACGGTGTGCTTACATAGACGCGGCGGTGGCATCCGGAACAAACATTTGGGTCGCCGATACGACATAAGCCAGTGAAGGCGAGTTGGGCAGCTTTTAGCGTCCGGCCATTACTCCGGCAGCGAAACCGAGTGACGTCAGGTGACGCGAGAGGCGGGCATCACGTTGAAAGTGCCAAGCATCCGTCTTTGGTTCCCTTCCGTGTCAAAATGCTAACTAGGACGATGTTTTTAAGCCAAGAAGATATTACTTTCCTCTTACAGTTCCGAAACTTCACAATGGCTTACCAAAAGAAACGCATCTTATGCGTCTCAGTGCACTTTCTTTAGTTTCTACTTTATTTTTATTATTTATTAGTTTCATTTGACAGCATGTAACCAACAAAAAACACAAACCCGATGGTGTCTGTTTAGCATCTGGCGGCCAGTGGTTAGTATCTGTTGCTCTAGTTGAGGTGGCTGCATTAAAATCTTCTCGAACTCAAAAATCGAGTCGTATACCTGTGGTCTCAACAGAGATCACCACAAAAACCAAAATTCAACTTTAAAGCATGATGGGGAAGACGACCACAGGGTTACTAACCCAGGCACCAGTCGTTGGACTGATGATCCGATGATCATCATATTCGGGAGGGATCACGGCCACCATGCGGAGAAGAACCAGAGCGTCTCAAAGACACCTCAAACTCTCAAAACGAAACACAAAAACTTTATTGGCACAATTAATGTCAACACCCTCACTAAAACAGGCAAATTAAAGAAACTCACCAACGTAATAGAAAAAATTTGACCTGAAAATCACTACACTGCAAGAGACAAGATTCTTGGATGGAGGACACTTTAACACAGAGAATTACAGGATCTACGAAGCAAACCTGCCATAAAAGTAAGAAATAAACTACCGCTTTTCGGAACTGGATTCGCCGTACACACTTCCATACTCGACTCCGTTATTGAATTCACGTTTCCCAATGAAAGAGTCCCCTGATTTCAGTAAAATCAGCTAATAATGCCCATGCTTTTATCAATGTGTACGCCCCCCAAAAATCACCACAGTAAAATCGACCTTGAAGCAATGGACAATTTTTGAGAAACACTAGAAGAAACAACAAATAAAATACCAAGGCACCATGTGAAAATCTTATTAGGCGATTTTAACGCACAGTTAGGTAAGGGAAAAAAATCAGTTGCTTCTGGCCCCCCCATACCAAACATTAATATACCAACAAGAAAGGTGAAAAACTAATCGGCTTCTGCAGATACTTCTGACTAAAAATCATGGGTACCAAATTTCAAAAACCTGAACATTAACTAACCACATGGAAATCACCCAGTCTTAGACAAGGTGAATACCAAATTAACTATATCGCAATTTGCAAGGAAAACATTTAAAAAATTCCTAACGTCAGAACTCGCAAAGGTGTCTTTGAATCAGATCATCATCTTCTCCAAATAAAAACAAAATTCAAACTCAACAGAATGCTAAAAAGGCCACACAAAAGTACCAAACCTGATCCGGAATATCTCACACTCAACAAAGAGAAAATCGCCATGCATATCAATCAAGAACAATCAATAGATTGGAATAGACTAACAGAAAATCAATCAAGGCATCAAATTAGGACAACCCCTCGCACCAGGAAACGTCGCTCGTGGAACGCAACCTGCGTTCAGGCAGTCTACAGCTGTATAACTGCGTGGAAAAAATTTAGGACACAAAACTGAGGAAAACTTGGAGTACTTTCTTAAATCCGTAAAGCATATCTCAAAAATAATTAGAAAAGGAAAACGGGGATTGGACAACAAGAGACCCTGCCAAATGCAGCAAAATTTCATCAAAAATAGTACAAGAAAATTCTATAAGACTTTCAGAATAAACGTACAGGGATAAGACGTGCCTAGCTTGTGCTTCAAATACCCGATGGCCCTTTGGAAACTAACACGAAAAATAACTGCAACATCTTAGTCTCAACTACGAACCACCCCAAGAAATACCTGTCTTCTCTTCCCCAGTATTCATACACCCAAACTCACATGCACCGGATCTCGAAGAAATTATGGAGATAGTCAAACAGTTGAAAAACAACAAAGCACAAGGAGAAGATGGGGTCATTGCTGAGTTCTGGAAACTAAACGATCCTATACTTATGTAGAAAGCACAGTATCAGACATATGGATGACGGAGCAAGTATCAGATGACTGAAAATGCTCTCTAATTCATGCGCTACACAGAAATGGCTACACGACAGACATCAACAATTACAGAGGAGATTCTCTGCTCCCAATCGCTTACAAAATAGAATCTCCATGAGATCCACTCATTGGGGATTGCCAGGCCGGCTTCATAAAAGGACGATCATGTGCGGAACATATCTGGTGCCTAAAGACGATATTACATATGAAGAAATGCAGAAACACAGTAATTACATTCAGTGGACCGTGAAACCCTGTTTAAAATCATGTAAGAATTTGGGGTTGACCGAAAGACAAGAAAAATCACAGAATAGACTCTTACAGGAATAGCATCCAAAGTGAAATTCATGGCAAAATATCATAACCCTTCGAAATCAAAACTGGAGTCCAATAAGGAGGGACTATCCCCAAAGCTTTTCAGTATTGTTCTAGATAATATCATCAGGGAATGGGATTCTCATGTAAAGGGTATCCAGATTAGCATCAGAAAAGAGAACCGACTTAAAGTCAAGCGCCTTGTCTTCGCTGACGATATTGCAGTTATCACCAATAACACAAAAGAAGTGATTCACGCAGTGGAAAAACTACATGAAATTTTACAAAATCCGGACTACAGATATCTTATGAAAAAACCAAATATATTGAAAGACATCCAGAAAATAAATCCCTTTTAACCACAAAACATGGTAAAACTACACAAGTCGGCTATTTTAAATACTTCGGAAAAACTATACAGTCCTCAGGATTAAAACTAATTGCCAATGAACAAAGAATCACCAAGCTCCAAAAGGCCTATAAGCTAACACGGGCGCATTACAACAAGCAGTGCATCTCGACAGACGCAAAATTAAAACACTATGGAACAGTGATTCTTCCAGAAGCAATCTACGCAGCTGAAACAATGGTGATTGATGGTCATTCAAAAACCAGGGAAATAGAAAAACAGGGAAGAAAAATTGCCAGGAAAATTTACGGGGCAATCAACGAAAATGGATGAAGAATGAAGGGATGAAGGGACTACAAAACGAGCCCTAATTAAAGACCAACACAGTAACAGACGAAATAAGAAAACGCCAAGCCAAATTTTACACGCATATCTACGCATGGAAGACTCCAGAACAGCAGGGAAACTTTTATTATAACAAAGAGTAAGTGCGACACAGAATGACTGAAAGAACTCCAGAGGGGTCTGCAGGAGATCAGCACACAAAAGCTTGAAGACCGCACTGAGTGCCAGAATAAAATCAAGTGTGAAATTAGAGTTAAGAACAGCGCTCCAGCCTGGTAAAAAAATGGACAGAAGGACGGAAGAAGGAGCATTTTGAGAGGATGAAGAATTTTTGGGAAGCAAAGAAGGTAATTAAGATACATTTCTTTTGATTTAATGCATGTCAGTAGTGGGTTTCATGAAGAGTCCATATCCTCTGGTTCAACTGGAGGTCGCGAACTGTGGCCATTCACTCGGTCTGCCAAAAATTTGACGAATTAATTTGCGCGTACGCACTAGCTACGATCTGTATCTACATCTAGGCACATCGGATAATATGTTAGTCATTCCCAGGAAAGATCAAATTCATACCGCGTAATATCACCAAGCAGTGATCCTAAACAGGTCTCCATGAATTTTGCTACAGTTTTCTGCTGTTAAAGACTTTCGTTTACAGTAACATGATCCCTGAACACTCTCTCGGAGTTTCGAAAGTTATCTACTCTAACGAACGCTAAGCAATCTACAACACTCGCTGCATTACTTCATTTCCGTGCAAGTAATCGTAAATCTATTCAGAAACGCGATCCGAAATTCCGGAAGTCCGAAGTTTGTTCACCCTGCGGTGGTGTGGAATTCTGTTTAATGCCTTTCGGAAATCAAGAAACATAACCGTGTTTTCCTTTTAGGGATTATACCTCCACTGTTTATAAGTTTCGTTTTAGATTCTTTGTTGGTTGTGGATTTTCTGATTCGACAATATTTTTATTGTGGCAAACAATGAGCTGCGTTTTTCGTTGTATGTAATGACACATCACTTAAAATTCTGCGGTCATTAGAATTCGAAATCTTCAATCATCTTATTTATATTATAAATCCACAACAACAATTTAAAATACAGCTCAGCAGTCAGAGCCCTCTGAGTCATGCCTGGATAAAATCAACTCTGAAACTTCCTGGCAGATTTAAACTTTTCGCCGGACCGACACTCTACCTCGGGACCTTTGTCTTTTGCGGGCACGTGCTCTACCATCTGAGCTATGTTTTTCTTTTTCAAAGTTTCATTCTTTTATTTTTTATCTCTTTTAGTTTGTTATTATTAGTTGCATCTGTTCGTGGCGGACGTCGAAAGACACACGATCAATTTCGTCGTTGATTCATTAACCCATTTTTTTTTTTTTTTTTTTTTTTTTTTTACTGCGCTCTGACCGGTCACGCTGAGCTACCGTGCCGACGTCCCAAGCACGATTCACGACACGTCCTCACAGCTTTAATTCCGCCAGTACCTCGTCTCCTACCCTCCAAACTTCGCAGAAGCTCTCCTGCTGACCTTGCAAAACTAGTACTCCTGGAAGAAAAGACACTGCGGAGACATGGCTTAGCCACAGCCTGGGGGACGTTTCCAGAATGAGATTTACACTCTCTAGCGGAGCGAGCGCTGATCTAAAACCTCCTGGCAAATTAAAACAGTTTTCATCTGCCAGAATGTTTTCTATCAGCGCACACTCCGCTACAGAGTGAGGATTTCATTCGGGAAAAATCAACGCTGATTGCAAAACCGTCACTGCAAACAAAACCCTTTACTCTTCAGCATCAGGAATCAAAGCTACTAATTGCTGAGAATGATTTATTGGAATTCCAGTTCACCTCGCGGTGGCCGCCCGTCATCAGGTGAAACTACTTGTCACCAAAAGATTTTACGTGTCAACAAAATATGTAATTATATGAAATCGATAAAATAATTTGTTTTCTTTTTTTTTAAGAAAAAAGAATTAGAAGTCGTTGAATACTACTATTATTTTAAAAGTACTTACATGGATTTATAGAAAAGTTACCATGTAATCAGACATCTGGTTGATGCTGCTGTAATATAATGGTGTTGTAGTGGTCTATGAAAATGATCATGTTCATGACGAAGATAGAATGGTGAGTACTAATATAGATACCAATGGACATGCAGGGATCAGCTAACGGTTATTGAGGGGGGGGGGGGCGGAAAGGGAGACTGGAAAAGATAGGAAAGCATGTGGGGGAGTGGAGTGGGGGGGAAGGAAGATTAAGGCGTGACGTCCTCTTCACAACGAGGTCATTAGAGATGTAGCACAGCCTCGGAATGTTTCAGAGTCCTGTCTGGTAACCATGGCGCCACCTCTCTCTTAGAAGGGATGTGGTCAGGTGGGATAAGGAACTGGGATGGTTTTCTTACACAGGCGTGGCTCTGGTGTCTGGAACGATTCGTCAAGAAATGGCTCTGAGCATCAAGGGACTTAACTGCTGAGGTCATCAGTCCCCTAGAACTTAGAACTACTTAAACCTAACTAACTAAATGCCCGAGGCAGGACTCCAACCAGCGACCGTAGCGGTCGCCTAGAACTGCTCGGCCATCTCGGCCGGCGAACGGTTCGTATGACGGCCGTGAAGGCAAGTTGGGCAGTTTCTAGCATCTCTGACCGTTACTGCCGGCCGGTGTGGCCGTGCGTTTCTAGGTGCTTCAGTCTGGAACAGCGTGACCGCTACGGTCGCAGCTTCGAATCCTGCCTCGGGCACGGATTTGTGGGATGTCCTTAAGTTAGTTAGGTTTAAGTAGTTGTAAGTTCTAGGGGACTGATGACCTCAGATGTTAAGTCCCATAGTGCTCTGAACCATCTGAATCATTTTGACGTTTAAGTAGTTGTAAGTTCTAGGGGACTGATGACCTCAGATGTTAAGTCCCATAGTGCTCTGAACCATCTGAATCATTTTGACCGTTACTACGGCACGAGGACCGATTGGCATCAGGTGGCGGGAGAGGAGGGCATCACGTTGAAAGTTTCAGGCATCCTCCTTTGCTTCCGCTCCGTGTCCAGTTGGCAAACTATGACGTCACTTGTAAGCCGAGTAGATATTACTTTTCTCTTACAGTTACTAAATTACACAACGGCCTTAGCAAAATGAAGGTATCTCACGTGTCTTAGCTACACTTTTCTTGATTTTTAGTTTCATTTATTAATTTTTAGTGATAAAATGTAAATGACGTGTGGCTAGGGCTTCCTGTCGGGTAGACCGTTTGCCAGGTGCAAGTCTTTCTATTTGACGCCACTTCGGCGACTTGCGCGTCGATGGGAATGAAATGACGATGGTTAGGACAACACAACACCCAGTCCCTGAGCGGAGAAAATATCCGACCCAGCCGGGAATCGAACCCGGGCCATGAGGATTGACACTCTATCACGCTGGCCATTTTTTTTTTATCATTCAGCTACAGTGGACGCACATTTTTAGTGACACGATTAGTCTAAGTAGTTGGGTAAGCAACCTGTCGTGTCATGCAACATTACTCGTCAGTTACATGATGTAAACAATCCGTCATGTCATGCAAAAACTACGTATCAGAATACTGATGTGCGGCTTCTGCCTTACACAACGAGTTCCTCACGCAGTTAAATATATCTGCAGATGATCATATGTAATACAGACTAGTCATATTGTAAAGAAAAATGTGCTACTGCGACAGGAAAACAAACGATGCATATAAATTTGCTGGATTCCTTAGCGAGGAGGTATGTATTGGCTACGGCAGTCATCGATGTGTGACCATCCAGTCTGCCAAGCACTGATGGCAAACGGGGTGCACTCAGCCATTGTGAGGCAAGCTGAGGAGCTACTTGACTGATAATTAGCGGCTTCGGTCTCGGAAACTGACATACGGCAGCGAGAGCGGTGTGCTTAGCACTTGCCCCTCCATATCCGCATCCAGTGACGCCTACGGGCTGAGGATGACACGACGGCCGGTCGGTACAGTTGGGCCCTCATGGCCTGTTCGGGAGGAGTTTAGTTTTATTCATAGGCGTAGGTCGTTCAGACAGCATAGTGCAGACGGAATGAATATCTCTCGAGACAGGTAATTAGGACACATTTCTTTCCTTGCATCCGAGTAGTGGTTTCCTGAAGAACCCACGTCCTCCGATTCAACTGGAGACCACGTACTGCGGTCTTTCACTCGAACTGTCGAACATCTGACGACGCTCTGTATGTACATCTAGCCACATCGGACAATAAATTAGTCATTCCAAGAAATGATCAAATTAGTACAAACTAATATCACCAAGCACTAATCCACTTCACGTCTTTATTCATTTTGCTACAGTTTTCTGCTGTTGAGACTTTCGTATAGAGTAACATGACCCCTGAACACTGTCTCGGAGTTTCCAAAGTTACCAATTATAACGAACACTGATGGACCTACAGCACTAGCTGCAATTGTCCATTTTCGTATGACGATATTGTTAAGAACGACGACTTGAGTTACACGTGCTAAGTAATCATAAATCTATTTACAAATGCGTTCCGATATTCCTAGGGTCCGTAGTTTGTTCTCCATGCGGTGGTGTTCTAGGCGCTTCAGTCCGAAACTAAGCGGGTGTTACGGTCGCAGGTTTGAATCCTGCTTCGTTCATGGATGTGTGTGATGTCCTTAGGTTAGTTAGGTGTAAGTAGTTCTACGTCCATGGGACTGATGACTTCAGGTAATAGGTCCCATAGTGCTCAGAGGCATTTGAACCATGCTGTGGTTGGAATCCTGTCTCATGCCTTTCGGAAACCAAGAAACATAACCTTCTTTTTCTTTTAGGGATTATACCTCCACTGCTCATAGGTTTTGTCCTGGTTTCTTTATGGATTGTGGATTTTGTTTTGAAAAATATTTTTATTGTACCAAACACTGATCTGCGTTTTTCATTGCATCTAATGAGACATCACTTAAAATACTGCACTCATTCCAATCCGCAGTCTTCAGTCATTATATTAGTCATTCTCGCGCCCTTTTCAGAGAAAAATAATCGTCTCATTTGTCTTAGTATCTTGAAGTAATCCTTAGAACATAGTGAACCTAACTTAGAAGCACATTTCGAACAGCGCATAGCCGCGTGATATAGCCACCCGATTAATCGTGGAAATACCTTAAGAACAAGATAGAATAAACAGGGCTCATACTAAAGCACACAGGCTTCAATGGTATGAATACAAATTCAGTTGCAGAATAAAGCTGATATGCGGCTAGCGTAATAGCAGCAACCGATATAAGAAATCTTAGCATACCTCCAGTAATTCTTTTTAGACATAGAAATTACTGTATAGTTTAGAGCTCGTACTAAACTGTGGGTACCTTTATAATAGGCTACATAAGTTAGTTGAAAAACTCAAAGCAATGCATAGAGACAGCACGTCAAATAGGATTACTGACACGACACTGGTGTTCCACTGTATTGGTTGCTGATAAGTGTACCTTTTTGACAAAGCTAAATTTGAAGAAAAAGTGGAGATTGATGATATATACAGCCAAGAGTGCTAGAATGGAAAAGCACAGAATGGTGGTGTAAATATCCTAGAGCATTAGAGTGAAAAAATACAGGATGCTTATATAAATATCCAAGAGTACGGAGGAGAGTGGAAAATGACAAGATGATGATGTAAATATTCAATAGTATTTGAACGAAAACGATAAAGAGAAGTGCAAGAGAGGGTCGTGGAATATATCTGCAAAGTAACAGACAGTGGCTCACAAATACTAACACGTATTTTGGATGCATATTTGTCACACAAAAATAAATAAAATTTTCATACACAGGCGTACATATGTCTGAAAATCTTTTTAAGTTATTAATTAAAGATATTTTATAACACCATACGGTCACAAACTCGTAACAGAAGTTAAAAATGATATCATTTCTCCCTCACACACCCGTTGGATGAATGTCCTGCTGCACAGACAACCCATATGACGTTGTGCGTACTCTTCTGTGAAGCGCCTCTGCACTAGAGATTCATGCCCTTCATGTAAACCTATTTTATATAGCCAAATAAGTGATAATTCAAAAGACTACGGTCTGGAGAATATGCAGTACTTCGAACTGGACCTTCCATGTGCAAGCATCTGTCATGGTAGTATCATCCATTCCATCCCACCTCTTGAAGTACTCCCACGAGAAATTATGTTGTGAAGATTGGAAATTAGTACTGTGGTAAGGGGGGGGGGGGGAGCTGAATGTTGAAGATAGGTAGCAGACGCACCTGCATACTGTCTGGAGAGCTGAGGAGCATTGTCTATTGAAAGCAAGGCTTTCCAGGTTCTACTTCTCGTCCCGCACACAATTTTTAACTGCCAGGATTATTCATAACGGCACACACTCCGCTGCCGAGTGTTGATTTATTTTTTAAGAAGAGAGAGAGAGAGAACTGCGAAATGTAGGAAGTAAGAGGAAGTTTCTGGCGTGTCGTTTGTCCCGCCTCATCAGATTTCTGATTCATCTCACAGTAGGAACTGCAACCTACTTCCTCAGTTATTTGCTGGATGTGTTCGAGTATCTGTTTCCTCTACAGTTTTTACCTCCTACAGCTTCATCTAGTACCAAGGGAGTTATTCCCTGATGTTTTAACAGACGTATTATCATCCTGGCCCATCTTCTTGCAAAGTTTTTCCATATATTCCTTTCCTCGTCGTCTCTGCGAAGACGTTCCTCACTCCTTAGCTTGCCAGTCCGCGTAATTTTCAATATTCGTCTGTAGCACCACGCTTCAATTGCTTCTACTCTCTTCTGTTCCGGTTCTCCCGCGGTTCATGTTTCACTACAACACAATGCTGTGATAGAAACGTCCATTCTCAGAAACGTTTTCCTCAAATTAAGGCCTATGTTTTATACTAGTGCTGGCCGGTGAGGCCGTGAGGTTCTAGGCGCTTCAGTCTTGATCCGCGCGACCGCTACGGTCGCAGGTTGGAATCCTGCCTCGGGCATGGATTTGTGCGATGTCCTTAGGTTAGTTAGGTTGAAGTAGTTCTGGGTTCTCGGGGTCTGATGACCTCAGATGTTAAGTCCCATAGTGCTCAGAGCCATTTGAACCATTTATGCTAATAGATTCTCTTCTGTTCCGGTTCACCCACGGTTCATGTTTCACCACACAATGCTGTGATAGAAACGTCCATTCTCAGAATTTTTTTCCTCAAATTAAGGCCGATGTTTGATACTAGTAGATTTGTTTTTGGCTAGGGGTGCCCTTTCTGCCAGTGCTAGTCTGATATTTATGTGCTCCTTGGTCCGTCCATCATAGGTTAGTTAGGAGAAATCTTTAAATCCACCGACTTCGTGATTCCCTATTCTGATCTCAAAGTTTTCGCTCCTCTCATTTCTGCTGCTTCTCGTTACCACTCACTTGCCAGAGAAAATAATTCGCATGTAGGATTTTAACTAGAAATATGTTGTAAGAAAAAGTTCATCAACAGATCAAAGAGGATGGTTTCTCATAAGTTTCTATATACTGCCTTTTTTCTTGTTTATGTGGGGGAAAGCGGTCCCCAAAATATGTATAAGTCTTTCCCATCCCTGCATACCGTACCCAGGTGTGGCATTTGAGCTTACGACAACCATTCGAAATTTACAAATAAAAATGGATTGATTGTAGCATATGCGTTTAAATTGTGACATTATAATCTTTGTGTGCAGATCTTCGTCTCATCTCTTAAACTGGGAGAATGATGGAACGCTGTGCTGCTTGTATTAAATCCCAGCTGTCACAGTGAATTGTCTTCCATTTCTTTCTCTACCTTCCAGCGTGCCTGGACAATTGTGTACTAACGTCATCACACTGTTCCATTTTCTGCTCCCGCCGCCCTCTTCTCCCTGTCCTTCCACTCCTCCACAATCCACCCACTTCATTTTCCAGCGAGAAGATACGATGCAGCGTCTGTCAACCCGGCAGCGAAATTAATTTAACTTTCAAATGGCAGCTACGGCGACGCAGAGTTTTCTGAACTATTCATGCATATCGCTGATGTATCCAACTGTTTGTGTTTCACATGCAGTATATCACTGATGAATTCAGCTGTTTGGGACTTTTTCTGGCTGTTTCATATTTTAGCATTTATAACACTACCGTTTTTATGACGTGAATATTCTCCTCTACCCTGAAGGGTTATTCCGTGGTGGACGAGTTACACATGCCACCAGCATATATTTCACTAATACGTAGACGCTTGATAATTTTCTTTTGTATTACGTATTCGCCACGTTTCTTTCCATCATCATAGTGGTAACAACCACTGTGGAAAACTAGAATAAAATTCACAAGTAAATTAATAATCGTGGAGTACTGAAACCATGTTTCCTACCGGATTACAAACTTTCCATAATTAAAAATGCAAAGGCACATCGCGAACAATGTCCATAATTAAGTGACACATGATCAATAACAATTATAAACATAAACAGTCTTTAAAATATAACACGACCGACTACGATATTCATCGTACATTGTCAAACATGGGGATAAGCAGTAGACGATCCTTCTTGTCCGCATGTGGGCCCAACGACATCGTCAATTACAACTGCTGTGACTATGGGATCGTCGACACTGGACCTTGGACCTATGGAAATGTGTCGCGTCGTCGGAAGGGTTACGTTTCTGTTACACCAGGTCGTCTCGACAAACTCTGTCACCAAAGTGAATGGCGGTTGGACATGTGCACCATCCTAGGGACGCAGGCTGGCGGGAGCATTATTATGCCATAGGGACCTGTGTTAGTAATCTAAGACGCACTGACTGTTACGGACCACCTGCACCCCTCCACGCTTGATGTCTTCTCTGCCGGTGATGACATCTTCCAGCAGTACAATTGCCCGTGTCTCAAAATCAGAACCGTGCTACAGTGGTTTGAGGAGAATCGCAGTGCACTCAAGGTTATGCTTTGGCGAAGAAATTCGCTCGATGTGAAACGAATGGAATCCATTTGGGCCGCTGTCATGTGCCAACAACGACGACACTAATACGCGGCCTGCTGTTTAAAATAATTACATGGACATCTGATGCGAAGTACCTCTACAAACCAACCAACAAACTGACACGCAGAATCGTTGTAGTATTGACTTCCAAAGTTGAACCAACAAGTTATGAAGCATATGATCATAATGTTTCGTCTCGTCTGTCTACAATCCATATGAAAACTTCCGGTGTCTCCAGATATCTTCCATTTATACAACCATTTTCCATTTCTCTTAAAGTAACTGCGTCGGAAGGTATATCAGACGTTATATCCCTTGGGACGTACCTGAGGGAGACAACAGATTTATTATCCGTGGTATCTTGGATTTTTCACGAGCTAACGGCAAACACCTGCTGCGAAACTTAGGGCGGCCGATCCACTGTGCGTGCTTGTTAGCGCTTCATCTCCTGGGCTGTGCGGTATGAGAGCTCCCAGCAATTTGTTGGCCGCCCGCTGGGGCCAGCCGGCCGTTCCCACGGGGCGCCGGGGTTCCGGAGGGCTCGTGATGGCCGCCAGGAAGGGCGGACCCTCTGGTTAGCGGTCAGGCGGCAGCATTCATCACCGCCATCACGGCGCGCCGGCTATGGTGATGGAGTGGGGGCCGCCGGGAACCGGAAGAGAGAGTCCTGCGACACTGGGCCGCAGGTGATGTATTGTCTGGGGGCCATAAATCCTGGTCCGAGCTGTCACAGGTCTCGCACCTGCTCCACGGCTCGCCACAGCCTTTCACGGTCCTCTCCTCCCTTACGTCGTCGTGAGATCGCAACAGCTAAAATACCTGTAAACCAAACGAGATTAAGACCTTATTAAGATTACGCTGGTTAATTGACGTGTTAAGCTTCCTGGCTGCTATTCAAATATTAAAAATTACGGATGATTAGGACTACCAGAGACTTGGAATCTGTGCAGTGGTTTCTCTGCGCTAGGAGTAAGGGGGGGGGGGGGGGGGGGGTAGCTGCGAGGACCCTTGCAAGCCAAAGACGCCAGCCCGTATTCTCGGTAAGAGCCTTTACGAGGCGATTTACACATCAGCCCACTGGTATTCTCCTAAACTCATACAACATTTCAGAGGCTCTTTAGTTGTCTTGGAACAGTATCACAGCGTTGAGAGGAAAGGGGGATCCTGCCTGAAATCCAGGGATGGGCGATTTAATGAGATAAAAATACAGTTCACTAGGCATTTGCGTAGTGAACGAGACTTGATGAAGATTTTCATTCGCTGCTTTAATCTGCATATATATACCTGTATATATCATAAAAGTTTGTGTTGAAAATGTTCCTGTAAACATGTAGTTTGGTTTTATTAAAGCAACTATGCCTGGGTTTTTCCACAGGACCCTTCGTTTCATTCCATGGTGAGGTGCTACTCCAATACAGTTGGAGAGCCTCTGCAATGGTGTTCGAATTTATGAGGAATACCAGTGGTCTGAGACGTGGATGTCAGTTTGCATTGAGGAGGGGAGTGTGCTAGGATAGTCTCTGCAGTTGTTCAAAGCCACTGTGCAACAGTGGTGTAGTGTTCAGCACATCTTTCTCGTCAGCAGGAGACGTGGGTTCGAATCCTGTCCTTGGTACATATTTTCATTCGTCGCTTCAATCTGCACAGCTACATCACAGAGTTTGGGACCTGAAAAGGTCTCTGGAGTCATGAATTTTCATTTAACCTACGTCTGCGTTTGGGGCAGGAGTCTCCTTTTCGTTTCTATGCTGAGATGCAATTCCAGTACAATTGGAGAGCTTCTGCAATGCTCTTCTAAATTAGGGGTAACATCAAGAGGCTGAGCCGTGAATGAGAATTTGGAATGAGGAGGGAGGCGCGCTCAGATAGTCCATGCGGTTGTGCAAAGCTACTGGCCCAGGTTTGTAAAGTGGTGAGCGCATCTTCTAGTGAACAGGAAGCCTTTGTTCGAATCTCGGCCTTCGTACAAATTTTCGTTCACCGTTTCGGTGTGGGTGTATAAATCCTAAATGTTTGAGACTTGCAAAGGTCACTTGAACAATACAGTTCCAATTGCGTAAAATGTATAAGCCAGAAATTTAAGTTTAATATTGATACGAGGCTAACTGATATAAGAATACAGGAATTCAATACGAGCATGTACTAAAAAGCAATATCCAAAGCAGCCAGCATGAGGGGACGGCCGCCGTGTGATTCCTTTACGCTCACTTCCTGTAGGGAAGTGGCTCAGCTCATTTCTAATGTAGGCTTGCTGGTGTTCATTCGTACTGTAGACACGGTTTACTGCAGGTGACGTTAAGAGGCGTACTGGTACGCCGTCTTGGTAACTAATAGTAGTGTTAGTATTAGAATTTCTCCTCAAATGCTACAAATCCCACTTATATTTTAGCTACATTTGTGAGCTTTCCGTGTTTGGCCCTAGTATGAGAGTGTGAAAGTTGCCCACCAATCGGTCACTATAATCTGTCCATCATTTTAGTTCGGAACTGGCGGACTGATCTTTGCTGATGCCTTGGAAAGAAGTCGCCGTAAAAAGGACCGACATATGCAGTATAGATACCATCAATCAGCCTCTTTGCGAGTTTGTGGAGGACGCGTGGTTTCCTATGACGACTTTCAGTAGCGCGATGGTGGTTAAGAATACACACTTACAATAAACTTGGAAATAAAGAAGAGACTGTCAAGGCTGGAGGTTACATGTGGCACGGCGTGTTTGCTGTTGTTGGCAGTTATTCGAAGTGATGGCTCATTGACAAGATTTTGCCATTAATTCATACGTATGGAGTTTGTATCCCATGGTATAATTTTCACTAATTTTGCGTGTTAATTTGCTATGAATTAGGAATGCCAGCACATATCCATGCGTGTAGTGTTAGAAACTTTCCTCGACTCTATTAATTTTCTTGACTACACTCCTGGAAATTGAAATAAGAACACCGTGAATTCATTGTCCCAGGAAGGGGAAACTTTATTGACACATTCCTGGGGTCAGATACATCACATGATGACACTGACAGAACCACAGGCACATAGACACAGGCAACAGAGCATGCACAATGTCGGCACTAGTACAGTGTATATCCACCTTTCGCAGCAATGCAGGCTGCTATTCTACCATGGAGACGATCGTTGGACCTGGCGCCTCAGTTGGACCATCGTTCGTACTGGACGTGCAGACCGCGTGAGACGACGCTTCATCCAGTCCCAAACATCCTCAATGAGGGACAGATCCGGAGATCTTGCTGGCCACGGTAGTTGACTTACACCTTCTAGAGCACGTTGGGTGGCACGGGATACATGCGGAAGTGCATTGTCCTGTTGGAACAGCAAGTTCCCTTGCCGGTCTAGGAATGGTAGAACGATGGGTTCGATGACGGTTTGGATGTACCATGCACTATTCAGTGTCCCCTCGACGATCACCAGAGGTGTACGGCCAGTGTAGGAGATCGCTCCCCACACCATGATGCCGGGTGTTGGCCCTGTATGCCTCAGTCGTATGCAGTACTGATTGTGGCGGTCACCTGCACAGCGCCAAACACGCATACGACCATCATTGGCACCAAGGCAGAAGCGACTCTCATCGCTGAAGACGACACGTCTCCATTCGTCCCTCCATTCACGCCTGTCGCGACGCCACTGGAGGCGGGCTGCACGATGTTGGGGCGTGAGCGGAAGACGGCCTAACGGTGTGCGGGACCGTAGCCCAGCTTCATGGAGACGGTTGCGAATGGTCCTCGCCGTACCCCAGAAGCAACAGTGTCCCTAATTTGTTGGGAAGTGGCGGTGCGGTCCCCTACAGCACTGCGTAGGATCCTACGGTCTTGGCGTGCATCCGTGCGTCGCTGCGGTCCGGTCCCAGGTCGACGGGCACGTGCACCTTCCGCCGACCACTGGCGACAACATCGATGTACTGTGGAGACCTCACGCCCCACGTGTTGAGCAATTCGGCGGTACGTCCACCCGTCCTCCCGCATGCCCACTATACGCCCTCGCTCAAAGTCCGTCAACTGCACATACGGTTCACGTCCACGCTGTCGCGGCATGCTACCGGTGTTAAAGACTGCGATGGAGCTCCGTATGCCACGGCAAACTGGCTGACACTGACGGCGGCGGTGCGCAAATGCTGCGCAGCTAGCGCCATTCGACTGCCAACACCGCGGTTCCTGGTGTGTCCGCTGTGCCGTGCGTGTGATCATTGCTTGTACAGCCCTCTCGCAGTGTCCGGAGCAAGTATGGTGGGTCTGACACACCTACGTCAATGTGTTCTTTTTTCCATTTCCAGGAGTGTAGTTAGCAAATTTCTTCTATTTTATTCAGTCCGACTCATTACATAGTCAGCCACTCTTTTCATCAATTTAGCTCACTGTAAGCTGTTCATAACGTAAGTACATATTTGAGTCTTCGTGATTGATTGTACTTTCAGTTCATGAGCAAGTGTTTTTCAGAATCCAGGTGGCTTGTGTTCGATGCTAACTTGATCTTATGAGCAACTGTAAGGTCTAATTGAATATCCTGTCTGTCATTTCCTTATTTATAATCCAGCACATTGAAGATCAGCAGTATTTACAACTCAGGTTTAGAAAGTGCACTGAATACTGCATTCAGGTAGGTGGATACTTTTTTGGGCACCTCGCTTAATTGAAAATTCTACCATCACAACAACCATCTGAACACAGTGGTGATGTTTTCGACGACAGTACCGCTAAAGAAGAGGTACTAAACATGATTTTTGGAAATTATTACACGAAAGAAGACGAACTAAATATTCTGGAATTCGAATCAGCAATAACTGTCAAGACGAGCATCTTATAAGTAAATATCCTTGGTGTAGCAAAGCAACTTAAAACTCTTCCGAAAAGCAAGGCTACCGGTCCAGATTGTATTCCAGACAGGTTCAGTTTAGAGTATGCTGATACAATAGCTCCATGCTCAACAATCATATACAACAGCTCGCTCATAGAACGGTCAGTACACGGAGACTGGAAAGTTACAAAAGTGACACCAGTACCCAAGGAAGGAAACAGTAGCCATCCGCTGACCTGCAGATCCATATAACTAACGTCGATTTGCAGTAGGATTTGAGAACATATACTGAGCTCGGAAAGAAACCATTTATTGACGTATAGCCAACACGGATACAGAAATTGTCATCCTTGTGAAAAGCAAGTAGCTCTTTATCCTGACGAAGTAATGAGTCCTATCGAAAGTGGACTGATTCCAAATCTTTAGATTTCCAGGAGGCTATTGATGCCATTCCTTACAAGCAACTTCTACTCAAATTGGGTGCCTATGGTCCTGGGGTAGCGTCTTTGATTAGTGATTAATACGTCCCCAGTCCCGGTTTCGAGACCCGCCACAGATTTAGTTTTAAATTACAATTAGCATTGGTGGCCGAATACTTCCAGGATAGGAAGTCACCATCATTTTGCCAACGGTCTTGTCAAAGAGGACGAACAGAGGATCAGTGACCTCCAATACCTTTGGGGAGGAAAACAGCTCCTAAAGACGGAAGAGTGAGAAATGAACAATGGCATGAGAATGTGGAATGGGATGGAAACCACTCCATTGCAGACATGTAATATGCATCCGTAGGACATGTGGCCTGTAATTGAAAAAGTATCATGATGGTATCTCCATTGGAAAAATATTGCTGAATAGTTCCCCATTTGGATCTCTGGGGGAGATTGTCAAGGGGACAAAGGACGTGTAACGTCATGAGCCTGAACGAGGTAGGGAAGCCAGAAAATCTGAAAAGGGAAATCCAAAGGCTATAGATATCGAGGAGATGAGTGAATTGGGAAGAACATAGGGATTTTTGGTTAGATGACTATAAGGTAGTATCAACAGCAGCAGAAAATTGTTATAATGGGAGCAGGATTTATTATAAGTACGAAGGTACTGTACTGAATTTGTTAATGTGAACAGTTCAGTGAAAGGTTGGTCTCATTAAAATGGACAGCAAACTAGCACCAGTAACGATAGTGGCAGTACACATGCCGATGTCACAAGTTCAAGATTATGGAATAGAGAATGTATATGAGGATAGTCAACGGGTAACATAGTAGGTCAAGGGAGATGAAAATCTAATAGTGAAGGTGGATCTAAATGCGGTTGTAGGGTAAGGAGTAGAAGAAAGGGTTACGATACGGTACTAGGAATGAGAGAGAAGAAAGACTAATTGAGGTCCGTAATAAATTTTACCTAGTAATAGCGAATACTTTCTTCAAGAAGTAAAAGAGGGCAATGTATTCTTGGAAAAAGCCGGGAGATACGGGAAGATTTCAGTTAGATTACTTCATGATCAGGCAGGGATAGTGGACTGGAAGGCGTATCCAGGAGCAGATATAGATTCAGATCACAACGTAGTAGTGATTAGGAGCAGGCTGAAGTTCAAGATATTATTCAGGAAGCACCAATACGCTAAGAACTGGGATACGGAAGTACTAAGGTATGAGGAGATACGCTTGAAGTCTATAGATACCGCAATAAAGAATGGCTCAGTAGACAGTACAGCTGAAGAAAAATGGACATCTGTTAAAAAGAAGTCACAAAAATTGGAAACAAAATTATAGGTAAAAAGAAGGTAACTGCGAAGAAACCATTGATAACAGAAGAGATACTTCAGATACTTCAGTTGGTCGGTGAAAGAAGGAAGTACAAAAATACTTGCGAAAATTCAGGAATACGAAAGTACAAGTCATGAGTAATGAAATATGTATGAAGTGGATGGGATCTTGGAAGAAATGGGTACATGATAAATGCAAAGAAATCGAAAAAAATAATGTCGGAAGGACTGACTCAGCATATAGGAACATCAAAACAACGTTCGGTGAAATCAAAATCAAGGATGGCAACATTAAGAGTGCAACGGGAATTCCATTACTAAGGAGACACGGCGTAGATGGGAAGAGTATATCGAAGCACATTATGTGGGAGGGGGGGGGGGGAATTTATCACTTGTGATAGAAGAAGAGTACGCAATGGAATTTATGTTCTTTTATCCCGGAGCTGTTCGAGAGTGGAACAGTGGAGAAGTAGCTTAAAGGTGGGTCGGTCAACCCTGTGCCAGCCTCTATATTTTGAATTGCACAGTAACCTTGTAGACGTAGAACACGACCAGTTACTGACAGCATATGATCCACATATAGAAATTATTTCGTTTACTAAAATTGATAAGAATTTGAATTAAATAGATTTATACGCAGTTGATTCTTATACATCACCTAGATGACTAATATATCTTTAACAGAACATTTCACTCGCTGCTGTAACTCTCAAGACAATAATTAAGCAACCTATGACCGTAACTCTGCAGAAAGAATACCGTTTCATGTGCTTACCCAAGAAAATAAATATTATTTCCACTTATTATCCTGTGAGTGTTGCTGCCAGCGATGTCTTAAACTAGCGGAAGTTTGGAATATTGTAGTAATATTACGCTAAAACATTTCATCAATAAATACAGATGCATTTCATCACGTATGTATTTGGAGTGTTCACACTGCTGGTGGCATGATATAATATGTGAATATTGATGTAATTGTCATATTTGCTAACAGCACTCTCTCGTTGCGTGCAGGATCCAACCACGATATTCATGTATGTATGCCAGCAGATATGGAGTAGATCCAATAAATAATTGAGGACGTAGAGTGCAAGTGCTACTCTGAGGTGAAGGTGCTGGCACAGGAGGGAATTCGTGGCAGGTCACATCAAACGGGTCTCAAGGCTGTTCACTCAAAGACCGCATGCAACACACGTTTCTACTACCATACTAATGATGTTTTATATTAGTCACAACGTCTGCTCCTACAAGCAGCTGCCTCGAAGGAGATAATTATTAGCTTCATAGCGAATTGGTACTGGAATATAAGGAAATCAGTGGGACGCAACAAGAATCAGTACATTCTTTTCTACAATTTGTCTGATTAAAATTTATTTAATTTTAGTCTTAAACCTTTATTTCTAGGTGATAGCGTCTGTAACGCCATTGGACTGAAATATTCTGAAAGATTCACATACTATTAAGAGCAAGTCCTTGCTAATACAAAGTTAATAATAAAATTCTACAATTAACTGTACAACCAAACCATTGCTTCCCATACGGTATCGAAAACACTCATCAAAGCTCGGAACCTGTTTCGGTCGATTTGCAGTGGACGTCACAATACGGAATTAGACTGAATGTCAAAGTCAGCGTCCATGCTACGCATTCTCATGAAGAAAGTTTTGTCACTGGAAAGCTGACATTGACATTTTTTATTTCTTTTGTCACATTGCAGTCCGTGAATGAGGACTTGGACATTTTTCGTGTATCTTTTTCTATTAAGAGGGACAAATTTCTGAAAGCGGGTAATGTTTACACAATAAGAGAACAAATTAGTAACTTTGGTTTAACAGAGAATGTCAGCCCCACCAAAGAATGAAAATTCAGCTATCTTTAACATTTGACACTTAACGAAAACAAAATATAGTGGATAAAAAGTTTTATTACATGCTTGTAAAGTATTGTAGGTTGTGGGTTGTGAGATTTTGAGTTATCCGTTGTGTAGTTTGTAGATTATGGGTTGTTGGTTGTAACACGTCGGCTACGGGGTGGCTGTTTTGGTTATGGATTGTGGTCCATGGGTTGCGGCTCATGGGTATTGGGTTACTCCCCTTCAAACATTTGAGCCATTAACTACTTATCTTTTTAAAACTGAGTTGAAATTTCATTTTTCTTATAGAATTACATCTGGGAAGTGGAATACAACGTAATTTTTTTTTTAATTTTAGTGCGTCATTGGATGATAAACTCGTGATTTTGGCTTGAAACCATTGTAGTGACATCAGCTTCAGGAGACCTATACACAAAAATTCGCACATTATTGTTTATTACCGTGGATACTTTTAATTATGTCTAAATAAACGTATGACAGCGACGCTATACAGTGCCACGTCTGGCCCTAGGCTACATAATTTCTGAAGTCGGTAACATTGGTCGAGTGAAGCATATAAAAAAAAAAACAAAGATACAAATTACTTATAGCTGGTCTACGGCTTTAATTTCTAAATATCGCTGTTCCCTTGAAATCAAATGCGTGCTCTCGCTAAATTGAAGTATTATTACAAAGTAAAAGGAAATTAACATGCAATCAGAAATGCAGAATCCATAACATGTAGGAGGTTATTTCAGTTCTTCACGTTTAATCCCCACAAGCAAAAGCAGTACTCATGATAAAGCTGAAGGTATTCTGATCCTTTTATCTTAAAAAATTAATTTTTGGACATCTAACACAGCCATATTTTTTGTTTGGGATTTTGCTTTCTGCAGCAGTAGGTACAGCGTTTAAAAGTGTTCTTCATAAGAATGTGTACTGCTGTATCAGTACTCTCTATCTTTGAGATGTAGGGCTTGAAATGATGTCTTAGAATATGTGGCTTCCCCCTCCCCAATGGTGATGATACATACGCCGCAATAAGTGCCGTAGCTACCTCACACCTGAAAGATTTCAATGAAGTCTTGGGCACGTTACTGGACAGTTTATTAAAATGTATGTTCTCTGAACAGTGACATCATTGAGATGCCAGATATTCTGCGCCACTATTTTCTGCTTGGCTCTCAGTGACATATGTTGCCTTCAACATGTCTACCTTGTCAACAAATCCTATGTTCTTACCATAGTCTTTGATAATTTTCGGACAGCTGATTGTAGCTAGGCTTCTTCTTTTCTGTTAATTATTGCTTTTATTTTTTGACCTCCTGATATGAACATCAGAACAATTTAAAAAGAAAAGAAATAACTTCAAAAGTATTTCACAATGTGATCACGGAGTTATGAACGTATTGAGTAATGTGCTCTGGTTTCAAAGACTTACAACACAAGTTACCTCAAAATCGAAAATAATTCCGCGAAATAGTGGGTCTGATTGAAACCACCAAAATAAACGTAAGAATTCCTTAGTAAACCTTCATACATACTTTATATCGTCTAATGTTTTGAAACTGTCTCTATTTCCGATTCCATAAATTAAAAAAAAGTCTTACCTTAATATAGAAATCTCACGAGTATTGTAAAAAACAATGAATTGGAGCACCATATTCTTTCCTTTGATTTCTATTTGTTTCAAGTAGCGTTGCATCTACGTAGGGCACGTGGTTCCTATTTTGCCACCAGATGGCTGTACGGATCAGTGGTTTCGTAGTGTATTCAGTTAGGAACCACCACTTCAGTAGACACAAAGTATAAATTATACCGTGATTTCCTTACGAAATCACTTAGGCTAAAGCGATTACTTAAACTCTGTGTTATGGTAGCGACAGGCAGGAATACAAGAACGATGAAACTTATTTCTAGAGTTATTTTGGCGTACCGACAACTAATGTCTATATTGCCAATAATAATGTACTCCCGTGACAATTTTATTTGTCCACAGAGTACCGCTCTTAAAAACATCTCGAGACAACAAATCATATACGTAAGCCGTTTTCGCAGTGCATCATTCCTTGTGATGAGTCATTTGTTTTTCTGTATGTTTTCGCGGCTGGGAGAAAGGAAGTACAGCTCTACTGAGGGTGAAAGTAAAACAAAACCAAATGCGAGGGACTTGAACTCGCCCCCTCTGCGTTCACAGAAAGCGACGCACGTGCGTTGCGGCCGCGTTAGATGGTAGGGCAGGAGCTTTTAGGGTCCGACACAATAGGCGCGCGACAGAAGTGCTCGAAAGGACAGAGTTGTAAAGGCGCTGCAACGCTGACCCGCAATACACATGCTGAGAGCTGGGGTTCCCCACGGCTCAGAATATGGACCAAAACAAGTCAGCAGAACGCGACTATTGACAGCGAGGCTTACAACTGCACACTGCCTAAATTAATTCACAAGTAACGGTCCTGTACAGATGAAAAACAGTAATAACTTCCTTACATAAAAATGAACTAAATGCTTTAGCATGTTCTCTGAACTAGCTGTCAAACTGTAATAGTGCCTTTTGCTGTCTCCTACTCTGTTGTACACATGTTAGGCTAAGCAGTCATCATGTGTTTGGCTTAAATTCCGTCACAAAATGTTCATCAGTACTGTAATACAACATTTTATCAAAAACATGTAGATTTTTTAAAGAATCTTTATTTAATCATCAATAATGTGCTACCTTCGAGGCACTACCCTACGCACGTAGTGCACGTCTTTCAATCTTTCTTTCTGGAATGTATTTTTCGATATGGCGTTTACTTCCTTCGGTGATTTTATCCTTAACTCGTCACACATAAATCTGCATCTTTACACTATACTCTGCAAGCGAGCTTACAGTGTATGGTGGAGTGTCTTTGCTCACTTCCATTTTTTACCTATTCCTGTTGTGAATGGATAACGGAAAGGGCGACTGCCGGTAATCCCCCGTGTGAATTCTAATCTCTAATGTTAGTTTCTTTGTAGGAGGGAGCAATATATTAGTCGACTCTTCTAGGAATGTACGCTCTAGAAATTAACAGTAAACCACGCCATGAAGCAGAAAGCTTATTTCGTATCGTCTGCCAGTGAACCTGGCTGAGCCTCATCGTAATGCTTTCGCACTAAATGATCACGTAAAGAAATGTGCTGCTCTTCCTCAGATATTTTTTATTTCCTCTATCAGTCCCATCTGGTACTGTCAGTCACGTAAACGTTATCGTCTCATGTTTTTCTTTTCGTGTTTAAGGTAGGAACAGCGCAGAAGTGGTTATCTAAGACTACTACAGAGCGTGAGCTGTCACTTCCAATGATTTGGGGAAAATATAGTTTATGACTGGTGCATGATGCACGATCAGCAGGCAAATCAAACTTCTAGTATTCAGAACTTTTTCCAGAGTTATTTAAGATGTTTTTGATTAAATGTAGCAGCAGAAGAAGCAGATGTCAACCTCAGATTTACTTGGGACATCCTACAAAAAGTGTCAGCCTCATTCACGAAACTTCTGCTACACCAATCAGTAAATGGTGTTTGTTGCGCAGGGATTCTCTCCAAGTTTTGTTAAAGTGAGAGATACAATAAATTCAAAGACGAGCTGCTAGATTCTTCACAGGCTTGTTCAGTCAGCGAAATTCAGTCTGACACGGTGCAAGGAAAACATCGTTCTCTCTCACCAAACGATCTATAATAACTCAAGAAACATACTATTTCTTCCAACAAGTATCTCATGTAATTATATCGGCGCTAAACGTACAGAGATAATTCTGGTAAATGAAGATCCAAACACTGTAAAGAGGGTAAGAATTACGGCTTTAGAAGCAGTTGCAGCCAAAGCTGTTGTTTTGGTCATACAGTGAACGTTGAGCAATTGCATTATACTAGGCAGTCAACCACGAATTGCTTCGCCCAACATCTCGATGTTTCTTTTGGATGGCTTCACGCAAACGACGTCAAAATTTCATGCCGTGCTCATTACTGACCATATGAGCAAAAATGCCTGACTCTTGAGCCCTGAATAAACTCGCTAAACAAAATACTACTCACCTTCTTAAAAATGCACACTGGTTGCTTTTGGAAGCTACAGATGGCCTACTATTGTTACGGTGAAGCCATTTGACAATCCATAGGTGACGTATCGTGGCAGTGAACTGTTGAGTATGTGTTAGTCGATGGCATTGAGGTAGTGCTGTAAGGAGGGTGGAAGTGATAGAAGACACACAGAAGCTATCGTGTATGTAGGTACACTGACCACAATTTGAATGCAGTTTCCCAGTTTCTTATTTTTAGCCGTAAAAAGATCCTAACTGATAGTCACGCTTTGTTACTGATAATCAGTTCCATACCTTACAGCAATTGTGAGCGAATACTAGAAAGGGAATTGTACCCAACAAAAATTACGAGTCGGGTATCTCTCAAAAGGCCGTGGCTTACAGCGAGAGGTAATGGGCCAAACAACACGGAAACTGGACATTGGCAGCGTGTACCTATGTCCAAGTCGCGATTTTATTTCTTTCCAAATCAAACAAAGTATCGAGTGCATTGACGGCCCAATGATACATTTAACTAGGCATGTGTGGCGATATAATTCAGGTGGGAGGTGCTTCAGTGAGGTTATGAGATTAATTTTCGTACCGTAACTGGGATCGAATACTCATGCGACCGTCAAAATGAAGCAGGATATTAATACCAACATTTTTGGAGTGCACATGTTGCTGTTTCTTCGCAGCATACCGTGAAGAACTCAAGTTTTCGAAAATGACAACCACCGTGTTCCATGTTTGATGAAGGCTCTGGCAGCCGATCACAACTGGAATTGTCCGCTAAATGACTCACAGTTAATAGCATAGTGTATTTGGAACAACGGGAGAAACTTAGCAACCGATATCCCCTATACGGTATCTAACGCAGCAGAACTGAAGAAACTTGTGAACTCCTCGCCGAACTGACACCACTGCGAAGACTGGAAGGGATGTTATACACTGTTAATGTCAACGCTCCATCTCACGTGGAAAATAAATTATGCGTGACCAAAACCTACGGGCCTTTAATGATTCCCATGTGGTACAACGATTTACCAGTTATGAAGGTAGAAGTATTTTTCGGCAGGCGACAACGTTAAACCGACCTGTGATATCTCAGAATCACTACCCATTCCTACTTAACAAAGCAAATACTCTAATGGGAGAGTTGAGTTTTCTCGTGCCGTTTTGGCTCACTACGTCTTATGGACAAGCTGTTAACTCCTTAGTTCGAATGTGATTATTGTTTTTCCATTATTTCGGCATACAAATTTAGTTGCTAACGTACTAAACATCTGATCCAAGGAACAGTTAATAAACCGGAACAATTTTCTGACAGCGGCCGCAGTAGGGCATTGAAATTAATTAAACAATGATATGAGTTGAAATTGGGGACAGATCAGGACTCGAACCGAGATCCTCCGCTTCTCTCAAACGGTTGGCTTAACCATGCTAGACATCTGGGCATGTTCTCCGGCCGACCCAACTTCCCAATTCGTCATATGCCAAAGCGGCGCCCCCGTCCAGTTGAGAATTTTGGTCGGCTGCAGTGCATGTTGAGGTGGCTGAGACGGGCTCGATTCCCAGTGAAGCACCATTGATTAATTGTAATATAATAATACGACCGCTGTTGAAAAAACTGTCCTGAGTATTGATATTCAAGGCCATTGAATCATAATAATGTGTGGTGTTTGTTCTGGCAAACATTTCCGACAGAAGAGACAATACACACATGTGCATAAAATACATAATAACTGAATGCGTGACCAGTCATGTCATTTGAAACTTATATGAAAACTTTGTATATGTAAGTAAATTATTTTGTGATAGTTATGAAAGCAAATTTTTGAGAAGCTGATCCGTTGAATCACCCATGAACAGAAAGTATGGTGCTCATACTAAAAACCACACTGTTTGCCGCGTTTGTAAACCTGTTTTATATGAACATTAATCTTTCTTTTCAGAAGTAAAACAGCCACACTATCATTGTCACAAAAATCATGCGAGAATAGGTCGAAACTGCCGAATATGCTTACATCTGAAAAGCTGCTGGGCTGTGTATGTATAGAAATGTGATAATACTCGGCTTCCTGCTGGCTGCTGCTATGATAGAAGGATGTACTCAACCATCTTCCCCCCCCCCCCCCCCCCCTCCTCATCGCACCAAAATGTCCTCCGGGATGACAATGACAAGTGTCACGAGTGTGTGGCGCGAGTGGTGCACAGTCGATGCTTGGTGCGAGAGGCGGTTTGTCCCTCTCGCCACCGCAAAAGTCACCTTCTGTTGCCCATCGCTCAGTGTGATGTGAGCATAGATAGTTAGCTTGGCGTGTCAAATGTTGCTGACACGCTGCAAGAATGGAATTAGAATTACATTAATACCTTCAGCTGCTAACGGGCGTTGATATATATCAACGGGGACAGGTCAAAATGTGTGCCCCGACCGGGACTCGAACCCGGGATCTCACGCTTAGACCTCAGACGCTCTATCCATCTGAGCTACCGAGGGAACAGAAAATAGCGCGACTGCAGGGACTATCTCGCGCACGCCTCTCGCGAGACCCACATTCTCACCTTGTATGTCCACACTTTACATTCGTAGTGTCCCATCCCAACACACTCATTGCTCGTGGAAGGCATTCTTCCCAAGTCCCGTAAGAGTTCTGGGAATATGTCTTCATCCGCACAGAAGAAGAAGGTCATGGTCGGTGTTGCCAGAATTATATACTTATATGGATATGGTGTCTGTTCTTTCCGACATGTCCGAAAGAACAGACACCATATTCATACGAGTACATTGCAAAAATCGCCGATACTGACACATTGCACCCATTCCATTGTCTGCTTGAACGTGCATACCCAGGCTATTGAACCTTACTGATATTGTGGCACGACACTACGGCTAGGGGCACGCAATGTAAGGCACAATGGGTCTACATCTACATCTACATCTACATCTACATTCATACTCCGCAAGCCACCCAACGGTGTGTGGCGGAGGGCACTTAATGTGCCACTGTCTTTACCTCTCTTTTCTGTTCCAGTCGCGTATGGTTCGCGGGAAGAACGACTGTCTGAAAGCCTCCGTGCGCGCTCGAAACTCTCTAATTTTACATTCGTGATCTCCACGGGAGGTATAAGTAGGGGAAAGCAGTATATTCGATACCTCATCCAGAAACGCACCCTCTCGAAACCTGGCAAGCAAGCTACACCGCGATGCTGAGCGCCTCTCTTGCAGAGTCTGCCACTTGAGTTTGCTAAACATCTCCGTAACGCTATCACGCTTACCAAATAACCCTGTGACGAAACGCGCCGCTCTTCTTTGGATCTTCTCTATCTCCTCCGTCAACCCGATCTGGTACGGATCCCACACTGATGAGCAATACTCAAGTATAGGTCGAACGAGTGTTTCGTAAGCCATCTACATTTTCTGAGGACTCTCCCAAAGAATCTCAACCTGGTACCCGCCTTAAAAACTATAAATTTTATATGATCATTCCATTTCAAATAGTTCCGCACGCATACTCCCAGATATTTAACGGAAGTAACTGCTATCAGTGTTTGTTCCGCTATCATATAATCATACAATAAAGGATCCTTCTTTCTATGTATTCGCAATACATTGCATTTGTCTATGTTAAGGGTAAGTTGCCACTCCCAGCACCAAGTGCCTATCCTCTGCAGATCTTCCTGCATTTCGCTACAATTTTCTAATGCTGCAACTTCTCTGTATACTACATCATCCGCGAAAAGCCGCATGGAACTTCCGACACTATCTACTAGGTCATTCATATAAATTGTGAAAAGCAATGGTCTCATAACACTCCCCATTGGCACGCCAGAGGTTGCTTTAACGTCTGTAGACATCTCTCCATTGATAACAACATGCTGTGTTCTGTTTGCTAAAAACTCTTCAATCCAGGCACACAGCTGGTCTGATATTCCGTGGCTCTTACTTTGTTTATCAGGCGACAGTGCGGAACTGTATCGAACGCCTTCAGGAAGTCTAGGAAAATAGCATCTACCTGGGAGCCTGTATCTAATAATTTCTGGGTCTCATGAACAAATAAAGCGAGTTGGGTCTCACACGATCGCTGTTTCCGGAATCCATGTTGATTCCTACAGAGTAGATTCTGGGTTTCCAAAAACAACATGATACTCGAGCAAAAAACATGTTCTAAAATTCTACAACAGATCTACGTCAGAGATATAGGTCTATAGTATTGCGCATCTACTCGACGACCCTTCTTGAAGACTGGGACTACCTGTGCTCTTTTCCAATCATTTGGAACCTTCCGTTCCTCTAGAGACTTTGCGGTACACCGGCTGTTCGAAGGGGGGCAAGTTCTTTCGCGTACTCTGTGTAGAATCGAATTGGTATTCCGTCAGGTCCAGTGGACTTTCCTCTGTTGAGTGATTTCAGTTCAGTCGAAGAGACTGAGAGACAGATAGCCGTGCAGCACCTCAAATGGACTGCTCCCACTGACTGAAGTTATTGATGAAACGGCAAGTACCTGGACAGGTAACCCTCTCTAGGAATTTTCGAGACGGTTTCCTCAGTTTCGGTTTCAATACACTGACGAACTGCTCGACCTCTGCATTAGATGTCGAGTGGCGCGGCGTGTTGATCAGGTGCTAAATAAAATTTTTATGGTAGAACACTAGAGATTACTCCAGTATAGACTAGCAACCATCGTCTGAGAAAAGGATGGACAGCCTGCACTCGATAGCTAAACTGACAGTTTACTCTTATGTGGTGAACAACCTGGTAACATAGGGGAAATTTGACAAGGACTCCTCTACTAACAGTCCCATAGTCCTCAACAAGCGACCAGTAAAATCTAGATGCACCTGGTCTCGTGGGTACTCTGACGCGGGCTACGGGGAAATTTTTATGGTGTGACTGCATAGTTGTGAGCAAATTCTCAGTAGCCTCACAACTCATGTTTGATGGCAGAACTAATTGCTAGACAATAGATGTGTCACTGGGCCACCAGTTTCATTCGTCACATTCCCCGCTTCCCCCCCCCCCCCCCCCCCCATGAGATGCATGTGATATCTGGAGAATGTTCTATAGCAGCAATGACGGAATAGCAATGTGGCAATTCTAATCTTCTGAAGCTAGCAGGAAGACACAGTCTACAACGTTCAGCTTGTTGCCAAGTCTGAAATGTGTTGGGAGTGCTAGGTCTGAGCCCACATAAAAACTCCCCTGCCATCTGTGCAGGACACCTGCAGTGAGTCTGAGCAAGAGTTGATACTTGTTTGTATCTGTTGTGACTCCCACAGAAATTTATTTAGGGTCTGAACGTTCGGCCTCAGAATATTTCTTCCTGCTTGTCAAAGTTTATGTTGTGTCTCGGCGGTGAGAAATGTCGGCAAACAAGGCCCAGCGCTGTAAACTATGTGTTGTTCTGTCCAGGAGTTTGGACTCAGGACCAGATAGGGAGATGAGCGACATATAGTCTGAAAGAAGGTGGAACATAGTAATGTATAATAACATATGGAACTTTCTATTGCTATATGTTATCGTGAGTTCCTCCTCCTCAGTCTGGGACTAATTTCTCTATGCTGTTGACGAAGTCTAAGGGGAAAACACTTAAAGGGCTTCAACAGACCATCGAGATTTATGTGAGACAATATTAGGCCAAATACAAACTGGGATGGATCGACAGTCAGAGCGAATGGTTGACCAGGGGTGAAAGTGGATAAAGATGAAACAGGGAGGAGGTGTCGTTTGAGTCTCGGCATTGTAGACTGACGTGCCACTGACCACTGACACTTCATTTGTTTTCAGGGTTCAGTACCTCAAGTGGTAAAAACGAAACCCTTAGAGGAACACTTTTTGTCTGTCAGTCTCTCCATCCGATTGTTAAAAACTCTTTTTCTAAGGAACTAGAAGATGTATCAAGTTGAAATTTATGTTACAGGTTAAAGTTTACAGTCCCTTAGCAATGTCTAAGTCATAACAGCGAAACGATATTGACATTTTTGCTGCATATTTCGATGCTCGCAAACTCCTTCATCAAAACTATGTGGTACCTCATGTTGAATCATGAAATTTAGCAGGAAGAAAGTTTTCACATACAACTAAAGGAAAAAATAGGAAAGATTTTAATTTCTTATTATGTCGTTTGTTATTAATTTTCTGACACTCCTTCTGTTAAGACAATATTTTCTCAGGAACAGGTAGAAATATTAAACTGAAATATATATCACACTCTAAGTCTTTTTCCCACTTGGATTTGTAAGCACGTTAAGCGTCAGAATCAATACAGTCAAATGATGCGGCCATTCACGTTAGATATTCTGATACTTACAATCTCATTAAAACCTATATGGTACTTCCCATTGATCTAGAACCATGAAATTTTGCAAGAGTCAAGGTTTCACAGTAAGAAGTAAAGGGAACTTTCGGAAAACTGTTAATTTGCAATTATGTCACACGAAAAATTATTTATTCTGTCTTTTGCTATCAGACTTCTCGAAAAGCTTATATTCCCAAGACTGAAAGCTTGTCATAATCAGTGTTGATAAAAGGCGAAACCCGTCGAGATTTTGGATTCCCCAAGTGGATGAAGCGTCTATGCACACAATTAAGGTTGTAAGAAAACCACAGAGAGAATGTCCTACTGTCATATAGGCAACCGTCTTTTTATGAAACTTATTCAACAGCTGACGGAGGGAAGCACCCCAAGGAATGATTTTGCTTACATACGCAAATCCCTAGCATTCTTAGGAACCGGCAGTTTGCCATGTGCTGCTAAAGTCTCTGCCATTGGTAGTGTACTGTCCTTACTTAACACATGAATTGCATCCTAGGAGCAAAAGTACCACATTTCCCAAGGAAAAAGGGTAACCCTTTGTTTTACAATCACGGAAAGGCTGCCTGCAAATTTTCTGTGTGATGTTCTGTCATGGTACCAGTAACCGAAATGTCTTCCAAACAGATGACTCAGCACGAACTGTGCTGGGTCAATTCCTCAAGAAACTGTGGCAATATTTCTGAAGGTGAAGCAACCGCAACAGCAACGCGTTAAACTGGTACATCCCGAAAGGTGTGGTTAATACTAAAATGTGCAAGTGCGATTACGCACTTCTGACATCAGTTTTCGAAAAATACTGAGCAATGGCCTATGTAGTCAACAACTCCTTGGGATGCTGTTTGGGATAAACAGTCATTTCTCTTTATGTGCTATTGGTATGCTTGAAAACACTGTAAACTCTAACATCGACATTGGATGGCTGGACTGTGAGGCTGATCCCGGCGGAGGTTCGAGTCCTCCCTCTGACATGGGTGTTTTTGTTTGTCCTTAGGATAATTTAGATAAAGTAGTGTGTAAGCTTATGGACTGATGACCTTAGCAGTTAAGTCCCATGAGTTTTCACACACATATTGGATGGGTGGCTCTTTGTGTCCTGTCTCTATGGTTGAAATCGCTGTAAACTCATACATCACTACTGGATTTATGTATCATTATCAACAGCGTGGCCCACTGCTGTGACGAAACCACACCGAGATACTGCAATCTGTCGAGTGACGCCTTCCCTTTATCTCACTTAGCGAATGGCACAGGTCAAGCTCCACAGACCTTTGGAACGGCTGATTGTCTCCATGTAACATGGGTCTCATTTCTGGTGACTCCAGCAGATCTTTAGCAAACAATCGATGTAACAGCTGCTACTTCTTAAATGGCACTGCCTGAGATACCCGTTAACTTTATCTACTACTTCAAAGCCAAAGACAGTAAAAGTATCAGGCCCGGAAGACTTTCCGTCAACCGGGAATTTACAACTAAAGGCGCGAGATGGCGTTACACACTTTTGTATTTCGCCTCGACTAGTAGATGTCCCCAGAAGAGAATCCACCAGCCACTGCAAGACAACCTTGTAAAGGGGGGCATCCGACTATTTGATAAATATCCAAATTGATTGGACTGGGCCCCATGTCTAACTGAAATTTCATAACACACACAGCTGTATCCAAGTCTACCACAGCACGATTTGGCTGTAGTCCTGCTGACATGCTTGTGGACTTGACTGCAAGCAGGGGCAGTTTATCCCGCTGCACCGTTCACTGATGTTTTGTGCGCGCAACTGCTTTGTGTAAGGCAGTCTCAAGAAACTGCAAGGTAACGATCAGCAATCCAGACAGGTATGCTTCACTGTTGGAGGCAAATATTGTACTGAGCAAGTACGATGCTCTTCTCCTACTGTGTGCTCGGTGGAGGACTCACGTAAAAGAGAGCGTGAGCTGTCCGATGTGGCAGCGAACATTGAGGTAGAGCTGCTGCGAGACGTCAGGATACTCGTTCTACTACTAAGCCTGTCTCTATGAAGTCGTTGTAAAGCCTGAATAGCCCTCGATGGAGACCCAACTTGATGGTGTGACTCATCAAGTTTTACCACCTGCCAGTCGTCCTAAAACAGTCATCTCCTACTGCTCTGCAGTTCGTGCTACCTTGTATAATACTCGATCCGAATGCGCTGGCGCTTAAATCTGTACAGCCATGCGTCTTGCATTTGCACCACTATATCGTGAATTAAGGATTTAACATAAGAAATGATACACTGATAACGACATCTGTGTGCTAATCCATCCTTGTTTCGATGCGACCGACCACGAATAACTCTCCTGTGACACCCTTTTTATCTCAGGGCATCAATGGCACCCTACGTTCTCAGTTATTTGAGTTATTTGCTGAATGTATTCCAGTCTCTGTCTTCCTGTACAATTTCTACCCTCCACCGCTTCCATAATATCGTGTAGGCTATTCCCTGATGTTTTAACGTCCAACCATCCCGTTCCTTCCTCTTGACAGTGTTTCCGTCCATTGGTTTCCTCACCCATTCTGTCGAGAAACTCCTCATGCCTTACCTTATCAGTCCAACTAATTTTCAACATTCTTCTGTAGCACCACATGTCAAAGGCTTCGACAGTCTTTTTGTCCGGTTTTATCACAGTCCATATCTCACTACCATACAATGCTGCGTCCAAACGTACATTCTCAGAACTTCATTCCTCAAGACCTATGTTTGATACTAGCAGACTTCTCTTGCCTTCGAATCTGCTTCCGTACTGTTCTGATGCGACCCGCCACGAATTTCTATCCTGTGCCATCCTTTTCTTCTTAGCACAACAATGGCAACCTACGTCCTTAGTTATTTCAGTCTCTCGCTATAGCTTGCCCCTATTTTTGTCAGGATTTCGAAGATCTTACACTATCTTACATCCTCGAACCGTTTTTCCAGATCGATAAATCCAATCAGTGTTTTGATTCTTCTTCAGCCACAATCCCAGGACTGCCTCTATGATGTCTTTGCCTTTTCTAAAGCACTATCACCTAACAGATCCTCAATTTCTTTTCCAATTCTTCTATATACTACTCTTGTCAGGAACCTGGATGCATGAGCTGGTAAGCTGAACGTGCCATGCTTCTCTCACTTTTCGGCTGTTGCTATCATCGGAATTATGTATATGATACATGATTTTAGAAATTCAGTTGGAATGTTACATGTATCACTTCTGTTTCTACATCTACACCTACTAGATACTCCACAAGCCACCATACGTTACCACTACTAGTAATTTTCATTCCTGTTCCACTATGAAGTGAAAAAAAAAGATTATCCACATACCGTCATATGAGATCTAATTTGTCGTATCTTAACTTCTTGGTCTATAAGAGGAATGTATGTGGGCGGTTGCAGAATCATCGGGCAGTCAGCTTTAAATGCCGGTTCTCTAAATTTTTTCAACAGTGTTTCTCTGCAAGAAACGTCGCCTTCCGTCCAGGAGTCACAAAGCTTTGAATTCTTTCAATAATTTCATTCTATCAAATCTGGTACGGATCACAAACACTCGAGCAGTACTCAAAAATAAGTCCCACGAGAGTTCTATACGCAGTTACCTTTACAGGTGAATCACGCTTTCCAAAAATTCTCCCAATAAACTGAAGTCGACCATTCGCCTTCCGTACCACAGTTCTCTCATTTTCGTTCCATTTTATATCGCTTTGCAACGTTACGATGAGATACTTCAGCGATCTGACCGTGTCTAGCAGGAAACTAGTAACACAGTAACCGAACGTTATAGATTTTTTCCTTTCTATTCGTCGGCAGTAACTTACATCTTTCCACATTTCGAGCTAGTAGCAATTCATCACACCAACTGGAATTTTGTGTCTCTTGTATATTCCTGCAGTCACTCAACTTCGGTATCTTATTGTACGCCACAACATCACTAGCAAACAACAGCTAAATCACGTATGAATATAGAGAACAAAAGCGGTTTTATCACTTTTCCCTGGGACACTCCTGACGATACCTTTGTGTCTGATGAACACGGTGCCGTCGGAACAACATACTGGGTTCAGTTACGTAAGAAGTCTTCGAGCCACTCATATATCTGTGAACTTAATTCATATGCTCGTACCTTCATTAACAGTCTGCAAAGGGGCGCCGTGTCAAGTGCTTCCGGAAATCTAGAAATATGGAATATGCCTGTAGCCCTACATCCGTATTTCGCAGTATATCATGTGAGAAAAGGGCAAGCTGAGTTTCGCATGATTCCTTAACGGAAGCTCCTCAGAATATGTTCAAGGATTCTGAAGAAAACTGAAATTAGGTGTACTGGTGTGTAATTTTGCAGGTTCGTTCTTCTATCGTTCGCATATACTGCAGTCACCTGCGCTTTTTTTCCCAGTGACTCGTGCGTTTGTGCTGGTCGAAAGATTCACAATAAATGCAAGCTAGGTAATGAGAAAAACCTGTAGAGTTCTCTCTGTCAAAGCTATCTGAGATTCTATCCGGACCTGGTCATTTATTTGTTTTAAAATTATTCAGTTGTTCCTCTACTCCAGGGATGCTTATTACTGTGTCGTTCGTATGGAAATGTGTCCAATATTCAAATTCCTGTGCGAAAGATGTTTTGAACGCGAAATTTAAAACTTTCGTTTTGCTATTTTCAACTGCCACACGAGACTGATCAACAAGAGATTGATAGGAAGTCTTAGACCCGCTTACCTCTTTTCCACAGGATCAGAATTTTTTCTACCAGATCTTTTGCTAAGCTGTGACGGTGGTACATGTTGTGTGCTTCGCGTATAGATATTTACACTCGCGTACGAATTTCCACTAACCTTCGCGTGTCATTTGTGCGTTCTCTTTTGAACCGAAAGTGCAACGGCTTCTGCTTCCTCAGCATCTTCCGAATTTCATTATGAAGCCATGCTGGTTCTGTTCCATCCTTTATTCACTTACTAGGCACAAAACTCTCCAGACCGCGTTTTACAAACTGCTAAAATTTTTCCCATAATTCCTCTACATCCATCGTACTGGAATTGAGTGAGGTCAATTCACTATGTAATTAAGATGATAACAAATGCGTATCTGCTCCCTCTAACAGAAACAGTTCCCTAGCGTTCTTAACATTCATAATCAAAGTTGCTATAATGGCATCATGATCTCTAATTCCAGTTTCTGTACTGACATAGTACATAAGGCCCGGCCTATTTGTAGCTACAAGTTCTAAGATATTTCCATTGCGTGTAGGGTGCCGAGGTAGATCTCAAGACAGTTTTCAGAAAACGTGTTCAAAAGTGTTTCGCATGAATGTCTGTCTGTAACCCCCCGCAATGAGTACAGAGACATCCCAGTCTATGCTTGGTAGGTTAAATTCGCCTCCAAATAGCGCTGTATGATCTTATTTGATCTTACAGGGTGTTTCAAAAATGACCGGTATATTTGAAACGGCAATAAAAACTAAACGAGCAGCGATAGAAATACACCGTTTGTTGCAATATGCTTGGGATAACAGTACATTTTCAGGCGAACAAACTTTCGAAATTACAGTAGTTACAATTTTCAACAACAGATGGCGCTGCAAGTGATGTGAAAGATATAGAAGAGAACGCAGTCTGTGGGTGCGCCATTCTGTACATCGTCTTTCTGCTGTAAGCGTGTGCTGTTCACAACGTGCAAGTGTGCTGTGGACAACATGGTTTATTCCTTAGAACAAAGGATTTTTCTTGTGTTGGAATTCCACCGCCTAGAACACAGTGTTGTTGCAACAAGACGAAGTTTTCAACGGAGGTTTAATGTAACCAAAGGACCGAAAAGCGATACAATAAAGGATCTGTTTGAAAAATTTCAATGGACTGGGAACGTGACGGATGAACGTGCTGGAAAGGTAGGGCGACAGCTTACGGCAACCACAGAGGGCAACGCGCAGCTAGTGCGGCAGGTGATCCAACAGCAGTCTCTGGTTTCCGTTCGCCGTGTTGCAACTGCGGTCCAAATGACGCCAACGTCCACGTATCGTCTCATGCGCCAGAGTTTACACCTCTATCCATACAAAATTCAAACGCGGCAACCCTCAGCGCCGCTACCATTGCTGCACGAGAGACATTCGCTAACGATATAGTGCACAGGATTTATGACGGCGATATGCATGTGGGCAGCATTTGGTTTACTGACGAAGCTTATTTTTACCTGGACGGCTTCGTCAATAAACTGAACTGGCGCATATGGGGAACCGAAAAGCCCCATGTTGCAGTCCCATCGTCCCTGCATCCTCAAAAAGTACTGGTCTGGGCCGCCATTTCTTCAAAAGGAATCATTGGCCCATTTTTCAGATCCGAAACGATTACTGCATCACGTTATCTGGACATTCTTCGTGAATTCTAAGGAAACTGCCTTAGACGACACTGCGAACACCTCGTGGTTTATGCAAGATGGTGCCCGGCCACATCGCACGGCCGACGTCTTTAATTTCCTGAATGAATATTTCGATGATCGTGTGATTGCTTTGGGCTATCCGAAACTTACAGGAGGCGGCGTGGATTGGCCTCCCTATTCGCCAGACATGAACCACTGTGACTTCTTTCTGTGGGGACACTTGAAAGACCAGGTGTACCGCCAGAATCCAGAAACAATTGAACAGCTGAAGCAATGCATCTCATCTGCATGTGAAGCCATTCCGCCAGACACGTTGTCAAAGGTTTCGGGTAATTTCATTGAGACTACGCCATATTATTGCTACGCATGGTGGATACGTGGAAAATATCGTACTATAGAGTTTCCCAGACCGCAGCGCCATCTGTTGTTGACAATTGTAACTACTGTAATTTCGAAAGTTTGTCTGCCTGAAAATGTACTGTTGTCCCAAGCATATTGCAACAAACGGTGTATTTCTATCGCTGCTCGTTTAGTTTTTATTGCCGTTTCAAATATACCGGTCATTTTTGAAACACCCTGTAAGTCGTCCATAGCCATTTTGAATTCTGGTTCTAATACTGGATATCCTATCTCTCCCTGTCTACTGTAGTTTGGTTTCTTACTGTTACCTCCCTTGCTTTTAATTTCTCCGAGGATTTTTTTCTTTATGCCGAGTTCGTCCTTGTCACAGTCATTCCTTTTTCGAATTCCTTCCACTTTTCGTGCTCCGATTTTGCCTTAGTTTGCCTGCACTTCTCATTTATTTCGTTCCTCAGTGACTTGTTTTTCTGTGTTCCTGACTTTCCCTGAATATTTTTGTACCTCTTCCTTTCATCTATCGACTGAAGTATTTCTTCTGTTATTCATGGTTTCTTCGCAGTTAGCTTCCCTGTACTTACGGTTTTCTTGCCAGCTTCTGTGCTCGGCGTTTTTACGTACGTCCGTTCCTCTGCAACTGAAATACTTACTGAGCTGTTTGTTATCACGGGATCTATAGTTTGAGAGAACTTCAAGCACGTCTCTTCATTACTTATTACTTTCGTTTACCGCTTCCTTGCTCACTGATTCTTCCTGACTAATATCGTAAACAACGGCCTACTCTTCCCCATTACTAAATTGTGATCTGAGTCTATATACGCTCCTGAGTAACCGTTACATTCCAATACCCCTCATTTCGGAAGCTCTACCTGACCTTAGTGTAAACTGAAATCTTCCTGCATCTTCCGGCCTTTACCAAGTATAACTCCACCTCTAGTGATTCTTCGAAAGAGTATTCGCCATTACAAAATGATATTTATCGCAGAACTCAATTACCCTTTCTCGTTCCGCTACGAAGCCCATAGTCTCCCTTAACCATTTCTTCTACATCCTTCCGTATACCCACATTCCAGTCTCCCATTAATATTAGACTTTCGTCTCCCTTTACTTACTCAATTATCCGTTGCATACTCTCATATACTTTTTTTACCTCTTCATGCACAGCTTGTGATGTCGACATGTATATCTGAACTACTGCTGTGGATGTGTATTTGGTGTCGATTCAGCCACTGAGCTGTTCATAATAACTACTCTCTACTCTATCTTCCTATTGATAACGATTTCCATCCCCTAATACCATTCTCTGTTGCTTTTGACAATCCCTGCTATCATCTGACAGTAAATCATTGTCTTCCTTCTATTTAACTTCACTGACCTCCACTATGCAAAATGCAATGGATACCACTATCCTTTATTAAAGACACATGACTTGTATCCACAGGACATATGACCTGCAATTGAAAAAAAATGTTTTGATGATCCCCATTGCACAATATTCCGGAATAGTTTCCATTCGGATCTCCGGCAGGGGGCAGCCAAGGGCAGGTGACCTTGAGAAAAAGATTGAACAACCAACGAAATGATGCCGTTCTACGAGTCGAAGCGTGGAATGTCAGAAGCTTGGACGATGTAGGAAACTAGAAAATCTGAAAACTGAAATGCAAAGGCTCAATCTGGATATAGCATGGATCAGTGAAGTGAAATGGAGAAACGACGAGAGTTACCTTCCAAATGAATACACTGTAATATCAACAGCTGCATAAAATGGCATAACGCGAGTGGGATTCGTTATGAATAGAAAGGTAGATCAGAGAGTTCCGTAATAGGGTTGTTCTTACCAGAATCGACAGCAAATCAATACTGACATTGATAGTTCAGGTATACACGAAGATATAGAGAAACTATATGAGGATATTGAAAAGGTAATACAGTACTCAAAGGGAGATTAAAATCTAATAGTCGTGGAAGAATGGAATGTAGTTGCAGGGAAAGGAGTAGCAGAAAAGGATACACGAGAATATGGACTTAGGACAAGGAATGACAGAGGAGAAAGACTAATTGAGTATAGTAATATATTTCAGCTAGTAATAGCGAATACTCTGTTCAATAACAACAAGAGGAGGAGATGTACTTGGAAAAGGCCGGGTGATATGAGAAGATTTCAATTAGATTACATCATGGTCAGACAGAGATTCCGAAATAGATACTGGATTATAAGGCGTACATAGGAGCAGATATAGACTCAGGTCTCGATTTAGTAGCGATAAAGAGTGGGCTGAAGTTTACGAGAGTAGTTACAAAGAATCAATACACAAAGAATAGGGGATACGGACGTACTAAAGGATGACGAGATATGCCTGAGGTTCTCAGAGTGTATAGATACAGCAATGAGGAATAGCTCAGTAGGTAGCACAGTTGAAAAGGAATGGACATATCTAAAAACAGAAATCACAGAAAGTGGAAAGAAAAACATAGGTACATAGGTAACTGCAAAGAAACCATGGACAACAGAAGAAATACTTCAGCTGATCGATGAGAGAGGAAAGTGCAAAAAAGTTCAGGGTAATTCAGGAATACTGAAATACATGTTGCTGAGGAATGAAATAAATAGGAAGTGCAGGGAAGTTAAGACGAAATCGAAAAAGAAAGTTGTCGGTAGGAAAGTCAAAATAACATTCGGCGAAATTAAAAGTAAGAGTGGTAACATTAAAGAGTGCTCTTACAATTCCACTGTTAACTATGGAGGAGATAGCGGATAGAGTATATAAAAGGCCTGTATGAGGGGGAAGATTGGTCTGATGTGATAGAAGAAGAAACAAGAGTCCATTTAGAACAGATAGGGGATCCAATATCAGAATCAGAATTTAAAGAGCTTTGCATGACTTAAGATCAAGTACGGGAGAGAAATATATAACACTCTATTAGAAATTCTAAACTCATTGGAGGTAGTGGCAATAAAAAGACTATTGACGTTGGTGTTAAGAATGTTTCAGTCTGCGACATATCATCTGACTTTCGGCAAATTGTGATCCACGCAATTCCGAAGACTGCAATAACTGACTAGTGGGAGAACTACCGAACAGTCAGCTGAAACAGCTCATGCATCCAAGTTTCTGACCAGAATAGTACATAAAAGAACGGAAAAGAAAATAGAAGATGTGTTAGATGATGACCAATTTGGCTTTAGGAAAGGTGAAGGCACACCAGAGAGGCAATTCTAACGTTGCGGTCGATAGTAACATCAAGACTAAAGAAGAGTCAAGCCACATCGGCCGGCTGTGAGTTAAAGTTAGATTAAGTACTGTGTAGGTTCAGGTTCCGATTACCTCAGAACTTTGGTCCCATAAGGCACTATCACAAATTTCCAAATTGTCTCATAATGAACGCTGAGGCCACTTCGCGTAGTCCCCACGACGTACATCTAAAGCCAACATTAGTGGCGAGCAGATAGTTCGAAGGCACTATCACAGCCAAACAAGGAAATACTGGAGCGTGACAGCAGGAGGAAACCGCAACACGACATGAAAGTGAAAGTAGCCTGGCAAACAAGGATACAGACCAAATACTAACATGCGGCGGACAACCTAAATTATCCTAAGGACAAACACACACACCCATGCCCGAGGGAGGAGTCGAACCTGCGCCAGGACCAGCCGCACACTCCTAGACTGCAGCGCTTTACACCGCTCGGCGCGATCGTGAACAACTCTTTATCTAACTTGTCTGTGTCTGGTAGGGATACCGAATATGGAATGCCAATACTTCCAGTATTTTACTTTATGTATAAACATCACATTATAACAACAAAAAAGGTGAGCAACATTCGTTTCACCAGCTGAATCAATTACATCAACGATGTAGATATCTCGAAAAGAATAAAATGATATGTTTCTGGGACAGCAAAATCACAGCAGAGAATGTTAAATCGTTGTGAATAGCTGAATGTGAAACCAGTAGATTGGGGAAAATTTGTAGCGTCACTCCTACTACGTTAAATAATAACGCCACGCTTGTCACTGGACGATAGACGGGGGAGTATAATTATAAAACTAAGATTCCTAACAGTTCTCCAAGAGGGTAAATGCTGGGTAAAATTAATACAATCTGAGGATGTGAAATTTTTGAGAAAAAAAATTATAGGTCAAAAGCATACCTAATAATTAAGGGAGTAGTGTGATTTGAGTTGTAGCAGAACCAGCTGACTGCAGAATAAGAAAATATGGCGGCACCTGGGATCAAAATAGCACAAATCTTCTCTTAAACATTAGTTAGAAAACTAGCAAATAGAACTAGTTTAGGGAGACCAAAGCTGAGTGGACATTTTCCGGTGATCCTCATAGTGGCTTCTGAATGTTGTACTTTGTGCTGCTCAGTGAGAATTACCAAATGATGAGTCTGAATGGGGCACATTGCACCGGTTCTGAAGAGTTGTTCAACAGTGCACGGTTTCTGCTACGTATTTCGCATGATCCCGTTTGTTTTTGTCACCTGGTAAGCTGGAAGTCAGACAGTGGAACCGTAACGGTGGCAGACTTGAGCTCGTGGTAGGTACAACACTGTGCTGCGGCGACGGGGCTTCCCCGACCAGGCTTCCAGCCGCCCCTAATGCCGCCATTCGTCTCGTTAGGCTCCGCGCCGCGGAACAAATGGCTGCTGCGGAATGCGCCGTGTTTGCAGTAACAAAGCGCGGCCAGATAACTCGATTTCCGAGCGACAGCAAAGAAATATAAAGGCTTTGCTCCGAGTGCTGGGAGAGCCGCCGCTGCGCGTAGCCGGCAGTTTGTTGGCAGCACTGACAGCTGGCGTGAAATCCGTCGTACACCGATTTCCTTTCTCTATCGTTACGACTGGAGGCTTTGTAAAGCCTTAGTAACGGTACGCTCAACACTTGTATAGTAGATTTCACATTGAAACATTCTTTTTTGGTAAATAATGTGCTTTTGTCATTTTTCATAACTACACAGGATGATCCAGAAGGGTAGGTCTACTTTCAAGGAAATTGTAAAAGTGGAAAAAAAAATATTGTATGCTCTACTTCGAACGACATTCTGTTTATCTTTCGTTAAGCTTTATTAGAGTTAAAAAGTTATATTATTTCGTAATTTATTTTAATGTTTTGGCTTCTGTAATTTAGTAACGAGAAAACAAATGAAAACTACTGATAACCCTTTTTCAATAGTGCACATTTTTGGAAGTAAACAATAAATTAATTTCAGTCAAGAAATAGTTTTCAACATTTCATGATTACTTAATCGATGAGTCCATTATCAACTTCACTACAGTATGGTACTGCTGGAGATTGCGTTGTATTGGTATGTCAGTGTTTGATATTGATTTTTCAGTTCTCTATTTTGTACCTTGTGTCAGAAACAATGTATAGTTTTTTTCAGGGTCGTATGTCATATACCTATAACTTCAATACTTGACATTTTTGAAGCGATTTCTCAATTGGAGTTTGTTGATATATTATTAAAGTCCTTCTAAGATACCATCTCTGTTGTGTAATCAGTTTCAACTAATGTCTCACCTTCTGCATTATACATCTAGCGTTCAACTCATGTTATTCATCAGACATTTCATGGCATTTCTTGCGTCCATAAAAGTTTTACCTCCTTCTCTGGCTGTTTTAATGCTCCTGCATATGATACATGCTTGAATTGTTTGATATCAACTATTGTTTTAACCGGTTCACTGATCATATACTGTGGATATAGATGTTTTCTTTTGTAATCTCTTCTAACTGCTAACAGTTGTTGTTGAAACTGTATCACAAATGGTCCTAAGCTGTCTTATAATTCAAGAAATGTTGATTTTGGGCTATAATCATCTATGCAGCCATTGTTATTAAGAGGTGAAGGAGTTAAACATAGACATTGAACTGAATTATGGCAATATTGCAACTGGTAGTGACAGATAAAATACAAGCTATGACACTATAAAGTTCACATCAGCCTCCTCATTTACTTCAGATCACAACTAAATTTATGATTCTCATCTGTGTTTGAACATCGTCAAAGAACTCAGCGCCTTCAGTTGCCAGCAAATCCAACCCCGTCCATTGGATTATGGAGCTAACAGCTCTAGGTAGGTAGCTACCTGGGAAAAGTTTTATACCACCTTGGCAGGTTGTTTTGTCTTATCCATAATATTCGAACTTAAAATTTTCAGATTTTGGTGTAGGATTTTATAGAGTACCATACCTAGACAACTGCACAATAGCGAGTGTACAAAACCTGCCGAACTGAAATGTTCAAATTTATATTTATCGGAGCAAGGACCAGTACTTTAGTTTAGCCATTCATTCTCAGTGCAGATCGAATCGTATGCTGTTGCTTTTGTTGCTGAGCAGCACATACCACTGCAAAAATACAAATTAAATTCATATAATTTATTTAAGTGTAAGTCACTTATGGATTTATTTATTTATTGATTAGAAAATTATCTATTTTAGTGAAAAATCGTAGTCAAGTGAAACTTGTTCCCTTTTAATTCTCTAAGCTTCCGGAGGACGAGTATTATCGTGCTGATATGAATTTTATTTACCTTTTGTCATTAGCCATACTTAGTACCATATAAAAGCTTTAACTAGCCCATTAATTTTACTCCAGCTACTGCGTCACTTGGTACTATTGGACGGCATCTTACGAAAGTCTTTTCTTCAGTTTTTATTTTTAACGTTTTTAATAAAGAATCCTGGTTTGGTCTTGATTAATAAATTATCATATAGCTTTCTTCCTATCAATCAGAAACAAAACATCTTCAGTTAAAGCCACACAATTATTTGCAGTACTGCTTTAAGCGCCCAATAATAGAAGTAAATAAAAGAAAGGAAACACGTATTTGTTAAATTTCAGCGTCACCATTTCTTCCTTTCGCTGCTAACCACTTTTGGAATTAGCATTCTGATTACTCCAAATGAAACGCATTATAGTAAATTTTATTTATTTCTGAGAAGCATTTTGCACCCCTCCACTATCAAAAAAGTATACAATGTGATCATACATTGCCAACTAAACTGCACAGGATCAGCATCTCGCATGTAATATTAAAAATTTCAATTTTCTCTTTTACATTACTTAATTTGTTATCACAAAAAATTAGTATCTTTCACCTTCCAGAACACAGCTGCCTCTTTCTTACGCTGTTGATTCCATGATATGTACACGGACCCATGGAGATATTATTCAAGAAATTCAATACCCTTTCTTTCCCGGGTAGGTACAGAGCAATTCCATAAATTTTTCACAAAGTCAGAAGAATGCTTTTCTGGCTCTCCAACTGTTCATTTAGCGTTACTCGCAACGGGGATTACCGTGCTAATTAGGGTCGTCATTTATGTTCACAAAATTTTTCAAAATAGTACCCAAATCTCTTGCGCAAATAAATGTTTTTTTTACTAAAATAAATTAAATGTAACTACCGCAATAGAGTTTGAGGTCTGGTTCTGTGCTTTCAGAAAATAGTAATGAATTATAGGTGACCGCCATCTTGAAAAAACACAATGTTTTATTCCCTTAACGTGTTTTATCCTTTTTTGGTATATTTAATGTGTTTTTCTTTTATCGTTCCTAAAATATTTTTATGCGATGGAGGAATATGACTATGTTGGAGTCAGAGTTTTTTTTCTATTGTTTTGTTTACATATGTAGGTTGCAGTAGTTACTCGGAGATGAAAAGCTTGCACAAGATACAGTAGCGTGGCACTAAAGACCACAACAATAGCAAGTCAGTTAACTGCACTTTTTCAACATTGTGTGCTCCCTGTGGCTATATTAATATAGCAGACCACATGAGAAAAGGAGTTTTGTAAGAGTGTTGGCCGTGGAAGGCAGAGTTCTTAGTTCGACTCCCACCTGGTTCACAGTTTTTCTTATAACTGTCTGAAGCTGATGTTTTGTGTCTTGTTGCCCTGTCAGTAACAGGCACGCTTACCATTCGAAAAAGAAAAATTAAGATCTAATTCTATACACTCTATATTTAGTTAAGTGTCCAGAATAAGCACACGAGTCCCCCAAGACTCATTACCTTAATACATTACGTCACTATGTCTGCTTCTAATAACGGTTTATTACTAGGAGCGAGGAAGAAGTGATAAGATACTGGGCCCAAATTACTTTACACACTTTGATTAAAATAATTTAGTACATAGAAATTCGAACTTGAATATTTAAACCCACACTTGTCTTAATTTTCGCAGGATGAATAACATATGCTGTGTACTTCAGATTAACATTTATGGTGACACTACACTACAAGAAATAGCAGTTTAATTGTGTGATGGTGATCGACTCCAAACCAAACGGAAACTACAAATTTTACACTCTAGCTATAGTTCGCGAGAGGAAGGTTTCATAGAGATTAGGAAACTATTATTTAAGTTAAAGCCTAAAAATTTGGAAGTAATTGGATTCCAGAAGAATTAAGTTGCAACTCCCTCGTAAATAAGTACAACTGTAAAATGCATTCTACTTCACTGCAGTGAACCGATTTTGCTGCGATAATTATGTAACTTCAGCTAGGAACACTTTAAAATTTAAAGATTAAATGCACAAATACCAAATAACGTAAATCTCAGGCACACAACCTTTTCAAACAGTAACTACGTATAGGATCTGAAGCATCTTATTAGAAACAGTGGTAGTTCCAAGAAAACAGCAGCGACAGATTAGAACTGAACAGCGGTTTTCTCTATCTAACATCATATAATGATTACCATTGACCAGCTTACAGCATGACAAATTAAAATATTGACTAGCTTACAACAATAGAAATTAAAACCCAGATTACTTAAGAGCTTAGTTCCAAATAATAACACACTTGTACAAGCTGCACTGTGAAATGATTGCTTCATCTGCTTTTAACAAAACTTTAGTAATAAGGTGGCCTTGGTAGAAATATCTAAAATATAGATTTGTTACCACAAGCAACGAACGTAACTAAAACGTTTGCTACTAGCAGTAGCTATTGATCAGAATATTTACAAAACATGACCAACTTGAGGTCACAGCACTGTTCAAACATTGACATGAGAGTAAATACAACTCGGCTTGCAGATGTAACCAAGGCGCTGGAACTGCATAACTAGTGCAGCAATTATCACCGCTTTCTAGAGGTCTTGGCAGAAGGAAACCACCGGCAATTAGCCTAGATCTCTAGACTAGCTAGAATGAACACGGCGGTGACAGGGTACCAGACTAAGAAAACTGACGAGACTTCCAAAACAGTCTACCATAACGTCACAAATTCATTGTAGAGTCCACGAGAGCCCGCTCCGCAGAATTGCAAAACACCGCACAGCCGCCTGGTCCGCTCTTTCTAAAGTTTAATAGAGCCTTTCGAGACACACGTGCCTCTGGCAATGGCAAACCGGACCACGCTATTACACACGTAAATGCCAACTTGGGCACACTACAGCCGATTGCCCCCCACCTCTGGTCACAATCTGCGTCAGCCGCGACACCTCGTGAAGGTCCACCACTGAACCCACTGAAGCCAACGGCAACACGCACGCGCCGGAATTGCTACGCTCTCGCTGCACAGGAAACCCTCGAATTATCGAAGAAGTTAGAAGGTGCAGCTAAAATAATTTGATAAAGCAATCAAGACGGCTCAGATTGCCTCATTTTGGTGAGCAAGTGGGTCCAGATTTACTCAAAGAACGCCAAGTCTGGTAAAGTCATAAGAAGATCAAAACCAATTGCTAAACGATTTGGGAAGGATATCCATATCGTGCGAAAATTGGCAATTGACCCTAAACAATGAAAAGTCTTAGGTCATCCAGTTGATTTCTGAAAGGAATCGGCTGAACTTCCGTTAGACTATAAATCAGTCAGATCTAAAGGCCGTAAAATCAGCTACATACCTACGAATTAAATTTACGGACAACTTAAATTGGAAGGACACACAGACACGTTGTGTGGGAGGCGAACCAAAGAATGCGTTTTATTGGCAGAATACTTAGAAGATGCAACAGATCTACTAAAGAGACTGCCTAAACTACCCTGGTGACTCTTCTTTTGTACTACTGCTGCGAGTGTGGGATCCTCACTAGATGAAGTCCAAAGAAGAGAAGCACGTTTTGTATTACCGAGAAAGAGGGAAGAGGCCTTCACAGACATGATACAGGTCAAGGGTGGACATCATTAAAATAAAGGCGTTTTTCGTTGCGGTGGGATGTTCTCACGAAATTTCAATCGCCAATTTTCTCCTCCGAAAGCAAAACTACACTCCTGGAAATGGAAAAAAGAACACATTGACACCGGTGTGTCAGACCCACCATACTAGCTCCGGACACTGCGAGAGGGCTGTACAAGCAATGATCACACGCACGGCACAGCGGACACACCAGGAACCGCGGTGTTGGCCGTCGAATGGCGCTAGCTGCGCAGCATTTGTGCACCGCCGCCGTCAGTGTCAGCCAGTTTGCCGTGGCATACGGAGCTCCATCGCAATCTGTAACACTGGTAGCATGCCGCGAAAGCGTGGACTTGAACCGTATGTGCAGTTGACGGACTTTGAGCGAGGGCGTTTAGTGGGCATGCGGGAGGCCGGGTGGACGTACCGCCGAATTTCTCAACACGTGGGGCTTGAGGTCTCCACAGTACATCGATGTTGTCGCCAGTGGTCGGCGGAAGGTGCACGTGCCCGTCGACCTGGGACCGGACCGCAGCGACGCACGGATACACGCCAAGACCGTAGGATCCTACGCAGTGCCGTAGGGGACCGCACCGCCACTTCCCAGCAAATTAGGGACACTGTTGCTCCTGGGGTATCGGTGATGACCATTCGCAACCGTCTCCATGAAGCTGGGCTACAGGCCCGCACACCGTTAGGCCGTCTTCCCCTCACACCCCAACATCGTGCAGCCCGCCTCCAGTGGTATCGCGACAGGCATTAATGGAGGGACGAATGGAGACGTGTCATCTTCAGCGATGAGAGTCGCTTCTGCCTTGGTGCCAATGATGGTCGTATGCGTGTTTGGCGCCGTGCAGGTGAGCGCCACAATCAGGACTGCATACGACCGAGGCACACAGGGCCAACACCATGCATCATGGTGTGGGGAGCGATCTCCTACACTGGCCGTACACCTGTGGTGATCGTCGAGGGGACACTGAATAGTGCACGGTACATCCAAACCATCATCGAACCCATCGTTCTACCATTCCTAGACCGGCAAGGGAACTTGCTGTTCCAACAGGACAATGCACGTCCGCATGTATCCCGTGTCACCCAACGTGCTCTAGAAGGTGTAAGTCAACTACCCTGGCCAGCAATATCTCCGGATCTGTCCCCCGTTGAGCATGTTTGGGACTGGATGAAGCGTCGTCTCACGCGGTCTGCACGTCCAGCACGAACGCTGGTCCAACTGAGGCGCCAGGTGGAAATGGAATGGCAAGCCGTTCCACAGGGCTACACCCAGCATCTCTACGATCGTCCCCACGGGAGAATAGCAGCCTGCATTTCTGCGAAAGGTGGATATACACTGTACTAGTGCCGACATTGTGCATGCTCTGTTGCCTGTGTCTATGTGCCTGTGGTTCTGTCAGTGTGATCATGTGATGTATCTGACCCCAGGAATATGTCAATAAAGTTTCCCCTTCCTGGGACAATGAATTCACGGTGTTCTTATTTTAATTTCCAGGAGTGTATTTTGCTGATGTCGACCTACATTGGGAGAAACAATCATTATAATAAAATAATGGAAATCAGGGCTCGCACGGAAAAATATAGGTGTTCGTTATTTCCGCGCTGTTCGAGAGTGTAATAATAGAGAACCGTTGTGAAGGAACTGGAATTAACCCTCTGCCTGGCATTTAAAAGTGATTCGCAGCGTATGCATGTGGATGGAAGACAAGTTGACACCAGTCATTAATGATTAGATTTCGTAGGCTTCCCAAACTACGGGGATTGTGGTCGCTATTGTTGTAAAAAGACACAGGGTTTCGCTGGGATTGTGACCGTGATGTTATGTGGGTCATTCGAAGCCTGACAGAGTGCCTGAGTGTTGTGCAAACCAGGAACGTACTACGGTCATTAACTGCGGACATTAACACAAACTCAGTTGCGAATTCCTTGCGGCAAACATCGGCTGTCTCATTGCTAGACTCGTCGGAGCGCCAGTGTTGGTAGTTTGGGTTGTAGCGTCGGCACCAGCTGGCATTCCTACAAGCTGCTGAAACTTGTCCTGTTGCAGCGGCAGAAGGCTTGTAAGCCTTAGAACACGGGAGTGTCCACAGCATACTCATCAGAAGAGTAGGCAACACTTGGCCACTGAGAATACTGGAATACACTGTGATGACAAAAGTCATGGGCTACCTCCAAATATCCTGTCGGATCTCCTCTAACCCAGTTTAGTGAAAGTAACTCGACTTGGCATGATCTGAACAACTCTTTGGATGACCTCTACAGAAATTTTGTGATATGCTGTCTCTATAGCTATCCGTAATTGCGAAAATGTTGCCGGTGTGGGATGTTGTGCATGACCTGAGCTCCCGATTATGTACCATAAATGCTCGATGGAATTCATGTCGGGCGATCTGGGTGGCCAAATCACTAGATCAAATAGTCCAGAATGTTCTTCAAACCAATCGCGAACAAATGTGGTCTACTGAAAATTCCATTGTTGTTTGGGATCGTCAAATCCATACATCGCTGTACGTGATCTGCAAGTGGACAAAAATAACAATTCCGAGTCAATTACCGGTTCAGTTGGGCCATACGACACAGCCAATTCCATGTAAATGGAGCCCATACGATTATAGAGTCACCACCAGCTTTCACAGTATCTAGTTAACAACTTGGTGCCATCCGGAGTAGCCGTGCCGTTCTAGGCGCTACAGACTGGAGCCGAGCAGCCGCTGCGGTCGTAGGTTCGAATCCTGCCTCGGGCGTGGATGTGTGTGATGTCCTTAGTTAGGTTTAAGTAGTTCTAAGTTCTAGAGGACTGATGACCTCAGATGTTAAGTCCCATAGTGCTCAGAGCCATTTGAACCATCTTTTGGACAACTTGGTTCTACGGCTTCGTGGGGTGTTTTCCACACTCGAACTGTACCGTTACATCTTATCAAAGTGAAATCGAAATTCATCTGATCAGGTCATGGTTTTCTAGTTGTCTAGGGTCTAACCGAAATGATAACGAGCCCAGGAAAGCTGTTTCCTGGGATGTCGTGCTGTTACGAGAGGCACTCGCGTGTGCTGCCACAACCGCAAATTTCGCTGCACTGTCCTAACAGATACGTTCGTGGAACGTCTAACATTGATTTCTGCGGTTATCTCACGCAGTGTTGCTTGTCTGTTGGCGGTGACAACTCTTCACAAACGCCTCTCCTATCGGTCGTTATGTGAAGGCCGTCAGCCACGGTGCTGTTCGTGGTACGAGATAATGCCTGAAATTTGGTATTCTCGGCACACTCTTGATACAGTGGACCTCGAAATATTGAATTCTCTAACGATTTCCGAAACAGAATGTCCGATGCCTCTAGCTCTAACTACCATTCTGCGGTCAAAGTCTATGCGCCTATAATGAGTTCGAGAAACTATTCACATGAATCGGCTGAGTACAAATGACAGCTCCAGCGTACTCTGCCCAGTTATACCTTGTGTGGGCGATACTACTGCAACTGTACAGCGTGGTCCATTGATCGCGACCATGCCAAATACACTCCTGGAAATTAAAAAAGAACACATTGACACCGGTGTGTCAGACCCACCATACTTGCTCCGGACACTGCGAGAGGGCTGTACAAGCAATGATCACACGCACGGCACAGCGGACACACCAGGAACCGCGGTGTTGGCCGTGGAATGGCGCTAGCTGCGCAGCATTTGTGCACCGCCGCCGTCAGTGTCAGCCAGTTTGGCGTGGTATACGGAGCTCCATCGCAGTCTTTAACACTGGTAGCATGCCGCGACAGCGTGGACGTGAACCGTATGTGCAGTTGACGGACTTTGAGCGAGGGCGTATAGTGGGCATGCGGGAGGCCGGTTGGACATACCGCCGAATTGCTCAACACGTGGGGCGTGAGGTCTCCACAGTACATCGATGTTGTCGCCAGTGGTCGGCGGAAGGTGCACGTGCCCGTCGACCTGGGACCGGACCGCAGCGACGCACGGATGCAAGACCGTAGGATCCTACGCAGTGCCGTAGGGGACCGCACTGCCACTTCCCAGCAAATTAGGGACACTGTTGCTCCTGGGGTATCGGCGGGGACCATTCGCAAGCGTCTCCATGAAGCTGGGCTACGGTCCCGCACACCGTTAGGCCGTCTTCCGCTCACGCCCCAACATCGTGCAGCGCGCCTCCAGCGGTGTCGCGACAGGCGTGAATGGAGGGACGAATGGAGACGTGTCGTCTTCAGCGATGAGAGTCGCTTCTGCCTTGGTGCCAATGATGGTCGTATGCGTGTTTGGCGCCGTGCAGGTGAGCGCCACAAATAGGACTGCATACGACTGAGGCACACAGGGCCAACACCCGGTATCATGGTGTGGGGAACGATCTCCTACACTGGCCGTACACCTTTGGTGATCGTCGAGGGGACACTGAATAGTGCACGGTACATCCAAACCGTCATCGAACCCATTGTTCTACCATTCCTAGACCGGCAAGGGAACTTGCTGTTCCAACAGGACAATGCACGTCCGCATGTATCCCGTGCCACCCAACGTGCTCTAGAAGGTGTATGTCAACTACCCTAGCCAGCAAGATCTCCGGATCTGTCCCCCATTGAGCATGTTTGGGACTGGATGAAGCGTCGTCTCACGCGGTCTGCACGTCCAGCACGAACGCTGGTCCAACTGAGGCGCCAGGTGGAAATGGCATGGCAAGCCGTTCCACAGGACTACATCCAGCATCTCTACAATCGTCTCCATGGGAGAATAGCAGCCTGCATTGCTGCGAAAGGTGGATATACACTGTACTAATGCCGACATTGTGCATGCTCTGTTGCCTGTGTCTATGTGCCCATGGTTCTGTCAGTGTGATCATGTGATGTATCTGACCACAGGAATGTGTCAATAAAGTTTCCCCTTCCTGGGACAATGAATTCACGGTGTTCTTATTTCATTTTCCAGGAGTGTATCTCACGAAATGAGCGTCAAACGAAAAAACTACAAAGATCGAAACTTGTCTAGCTTGAAGGGGGAAACCAGGTGGCGCTATGGCTGGCCCTCTAAATGGCACTGCCACAGGTCAAACGGATATCAACTGCGTTTTTTAAATAGGAACCCCCATTTTATTACATATTCGTGTAGCACGTAAAGAAATGTGTGTTTTAGTTGGACGAGTTTTTCGCTTTGTGATGTATTGCGCTATAATATTCACAAACATATGGCTCACAATTTTAGACGAACATTTGGTAACAGTGTAAGTAGGTTGTTTAGGTTTTTTATATTGGTAACGCCACGTAGCACTCTGTATGAAAATCACTGGCTGTGCTGTGTACAGTCAGTGGCTGGTTGGCATTGTGGTAATACTCGCCATTGTAGCGTTGGGCAGTTGGCTGTTAACAACGCGTAGCGTTGTGCAGTTGGAGGTGAGCCGCCAGCAGTGGTGGATGTGGGGAGAGAGGTGGCGGAGTTTTGAAATTTCTAAGACTGGATGTCATGAACTGCTATATACATTATGACTTTTGAACACTATTAAGGTAAATACATTTTTTTTTCTCTGTCAAAATCTTTAATTTGCTAACTATGCCTATCAGTAGTTAGTACCTTCAGTAGTTTGAATCTTTTATTTAGCTAGCAGTAGTGGCGCTCGCTGTATTGCAGTAGTTCGAGTAACGAAGTTTTTGTAAGTGATTTGTGAAAGGTACAGGTTAATGTTAGTCAGGGCCATGCTTTTGTAGGGATTATTGAAAGTCAGATTGCGTTGCGCTAAAAAATATTGTGGGTCAGTTTAAGCACAGTCATGTATAATTTTTCTAAGGGGACGTTTCATAACAGGTAGGTTTTTTAAATTAAAATACGGAACATAGGTACGTTTGGACAATTTATTTCGGTTGTTCCAACGTGATACATGTACCTTTGTGGACTTATCATTTCTTAGAATGCATGCTGTTACAGCGTGATTACCTCTAAATACCACATTATTGCAATAAATCCTCAAAATGATGTCCGTCAACCTCAGTGCATTAGGCAATACGTGTAATGACATTCCTCTCAACAGCGAGTAGTTCGCCTTCTATAATCTTCGCACATGCATTGACAATGCGCTGACGCCTGTTGTCAGGCGTTGTCGGTGGATCACGATAGCAAACATCCTCCAACTTTCCCCTCAGAAAGAAATCCGGGGACGTCAGATACGGTGAACGTGCGAGCCGTGGTATGATACTTCGACGAACAGTCCAACTGTGTGAAATATGCTATTCAATACCGCTTCAACCGCACGCGAGCTATATGCCGGACCTCCATCATGTTGGAAACACATCGCCATTCTTTCATGCAGGGAAACATCTTGTAGTAACATTGGTAGAACATTACGTAGGAAATCAGCATAAATTGCACAATTTAGATTGCCATCGATAAAATGAGGGCCAATTATCCTTCCTCCCATAATGCCGCACCGTACATTAACCGGACAAGACCGCTGATGTTTCACTGATCGCAGCCATCGTGGATTTTCCGTTGCCAAGTAGAGCATATTATGCCGGTTTACGTTACCGCTGTTGGTGAATGACGCTTCGTCGCTAAATAGAAAGTGTGCAAAAAATCGGTCATCGTCCCGTAATATCTCTTGTGCACTGTGTCAGAACTGTACACGACGGTTCAAAGTCGTCGCCATGCAATTCCTGGTGCCTAGAAATATTGTATGTGTGCAATCGATGTTGATGTACCATTCTCAACGCCGACGTTTTTGAGATTCTCGATTATCGCGTAATTTGTCTGCTACTGATGTGCAGATTAGCCGCGACGGCAGCTAAAACACCTACTTGGGCATCATCATTTGCTGCAGGTCGTGATTGAGGTTTCACATGTGGCTGAACACTTCCTGTTTCCTTAAATAACGTAACTATCCGGCGAACGGTCCTGACACTTGGATGATGTCGTCCAGGATACCGAGCAGCATACACAGCACACGCTCGTTGGACATTTTGATCACAATAGCCGTACATCAACACGATTTCGACCTTTTCCGCAATCGATAAACGGTCCATTTTAACACGGGTAATGTATCACGAAGCAAGTACCGTCCGCACTGGAGGAGTGTTACGTGATACCACATACTTACACGTTTGTGACTATTACAGCGCCATCTATCACAAAGAGAAAAAAGTGGCCCAACTATAATATTCATATTTCTTTACGTACTACACGAATATGGAATAAAAATGGGGATTCCTATTTTTTAAAAAAAACGCAGTTGATGTTCGTTTGAACTGTGGCAGTGCCATCTAGTGGGCCAACCATAGTGCCAACTGGTTTCCCCCTTCAAGCTTGCCGAGTCTCTTTCTTTGTAGTTTTTTTTTCGTTTGATGCTTATTTCGCGACATATTTGGCCCGATCACTATCAATAGACCACCCGGTATACATGCATGTCGCTATCCTATGACTGTAGTCGCCACATTGTACACATCTCTCTGTTACGTCAGCCATGGATGGACGTACTATTAGTTATTGCCATTTTAAGGATTTTACAGCGCTCCAAAACGATCAGCGTGCTGATTTCAGGGTAAGGCCAATATTTTATCCAGCGAGAATTCGAAACGAACTGGACCCGTTGTTATCTTTACAGGACCTGAAGGTGATGGCATATTGTTTGCAGTAGGATGGTCCTGTGTCACAGTGTCCTGACGCATTTACACGCTCTGCTAGACTGACAAAAAACCTGGAGAACGCGGGCCCTGGGGCGGGCCCTGCAGGCCAGGGAGCGAGGAGCAGCCCATCAAATATGGAGGGCACAGTGAGTGGGTGGCCGTGCCGTCTCCCCGGCTCCTCTCTGAGGACGCGCCCCCTAATGGAGCCCCAACAACAGCCAATAAGTAACCGATAGCGCGAAGGACGTCGCCTCCTCTTCACTTTCAATCTGCTGGAGGCGCCGAGGGCGTTCTCTGTGCTCCACAATACGACCTCCATTATCCTCTTTCTCCTACTCTCTCTTTTGTACTCTCTTTTAGGTCATCAGCATTATGAAAGAGTCGTCCTTGTTTCTCCGTCTTCCATTTCACGCCATAACATCTGACACTTGGCGACCCGCCCACATGGTCGCTCGCTTAGCTCGCCGCTTTCCGGATTTTTAGGTGGTGTGGCGGCGGATTGGCGACGAGGGCCGTTATGAGGGCCTGTCTGGATGTCGTCTTAGGCGGTTTCCCACAACCGAGGAGGTACCAAATCCCGTCTCACACGACTAGCAAACGGTATAACATTTTGGGGTAACTCTTCAAGTCAAACAAAAGTTTTCAAAGTCAAAAACGTGTAATACGTATTATTTGTAGAGTAAATTCATGGACGTCCTGCAGAAACCTCTCCAAAGAACTGGGTATACTGACTACTGCCTTTCAGTATATTTACTCCTCAATGAATACGCTCAGATTTCAAGAAGAATATAATAATTCCATTCACAAAGGAAGCAGCTGTTGACAGATGTGAAAATTACCGAACTATCAGTTTAATACGCCACAACTGCAAAATACTAACGCGAATTCTTCACAGACGAGAGGAAAAACTGATAGGAGCCGACCTCGGGGAAGATCAGTTTGGATTCCGTAGAAGTGTTGGAAGACATGAGGTAATACTGACCCTACGACTTATCTTAGAAGAAAGATTAAGGGAAGGTAAATCTACGTTTCTAGCATTTGTAGACTTAGAGAAAGCTTTTGACAATGTTGACTGGAATACTCTCTTCCAAATTCTGAAGGTGGCAAGGTGTAAAATACACGGAGCGAAAGGCTATTTACAGTTTGCACAAAAAAATGGCTCTGTGCACTATGGGACTTAACTTCTAAGGTCATCAGTCCCCTATAATTTAGAACTACTTAAACCTAACTAACCTATGGACATCACACACGTTCATGCCCGAGGCAGGATTCGAATCTGCGACCTTAGCGATCGCGTATTCCAGACTGTAGCGCCTAGAACCGCTCGGCCACCACGGTCGGCTACAGAAAGCAGATGGCAGTTATAAGAGTCGAGGGGTATGAAAGGGAAGCAGTGGTTGGGAAGGGAGTGAGACAGGGTTGTAGCCTATCCCCGATGTTATTCAGTCTGTATATTGAGCAAGCAGTAAAGGAAACAAAAGAAAAGTTCGGAGTTGGTATTAAAATCCATGGAGGAGAAATAAGAACTTTGAGGTTCGCCGATGACATTTTAATTCTGTCAGAGACAACAAAGAACTTGGAAGAGCAATTGAACGGAATGGACAGTGTCTTGAAAGCAGGGTATAAGATGAACATCAACAGAAGGAAAACGAGGATAATGGAATGTAGTGGAATTAAGTCGGGTGATGCTGAAGGAATTAGATTAGGAAATGAGACACTTAAAGTAGTAAAGGAGTTTTGCTATTTGGGGAGCAAAATAACAGATGATGGTCGAAGTAGAGAGGATATAAAATGTAGACTGGCAATGGCAATGAAAGCGTTTCTGATATCGAGTATAGATTTAAATGTTAGGAATTCGTTTCTGAAAGTATTTGTATGGAGTGTAGCCATGTATGGAAATGAAACGTGGACGTTAAATAGTTTAGACAAGCAGACGATAGAAGGTTTCGAAATATGGTGCTACAGAAGAATGCTGAAGATTAGATGGATAGATCACGTAACTAATGAGGAGGCATTGAATAGAATTGGGGAGAAGAGGTGCTTGTGGCACAACTTGACTAGAAGAAGGGATCGGTTGGTGGGACATGTTCTGAGGCATCAAGGAATCACCAATATAGTATTAGAGGGCAGAACGGAGGGTAAAAATCGTAGATGGATACCAAGAGATGAATGCACTAAGCAGATTCAGAAGAATGTAGGCTGCAGTAGGTGCTGGGAGATGAAGAAGCTTGCACAGGATAGAGTAGCATGGAGAGCTGCATCAAACCAGTCTCAGGACTGAAGATCACAACAACAACAACAGATTCAATCGATCTTTCATGTGCGTAAATTAGGACTTATTGACACTGACTGCAGTTGCCTTCCGTGTTACCTAGATTCTCTTTATTTTTAGATTGTGGAAAAATGTCAAAAGCAAAAAAAGAAAAACCCTCAGACAGAGTTTAGTAGAGATCCTAATGTATGGTTGGAATGGTTCAGTGAGCTGAGTGATGAAGATGCTCGCAGTGATAGCAGTGGCCCAAGAGACTGAGGACTGTGTTCATGAAAGCCGTCATGATTCAGGAACAGAACAAGAAGTGCCAGAGAATGATTAATAGTCACAGGAAGAAGTAACTCTAGATGATGCATTTCTTTTACGGAAAGATGGAATAACTAAACGGACGAAAAATAATTATGCTACCATTGTTAGAAGCAGATTTTGTAATATTATTACGCATACTCCCGGACCCACAAATCAAGCTCGTATAAAGAAGACAGAAATAGAAATTCTGAATTTGTTCTTGGATGAAAACATAATAAGCGTTATCGCAACATGCACTAATACCAGGTGTATCGGTATGAAATGAGCGTTAAGATACATTTGTTGTGAACGAGCCTTGATTTTTTTTTGTTTGGTTGCTATGACATCTGTCAATGATATTTAGTGTACATAAAGTCATGGAATAAACATCATCATATGTTTTCATCGTGTTAAAAATGTCGAATTTTGTACCAGAAAGTGATGATTTGCGGAAAGCATTAATTTTTTGTTTTCATTTGAAAAAAAGTGCTGCAGGGTCGCATCGAATGCTTGTCGAGGCATACGCTGATCATGGTCTATGCAACATGCAAAACATAGTTTCAACGGTTCAGAAATAATGATTTTGATGTAAGAAATGAAGAACGTGGAAGACCACCACAAATGTTCGAAGACGCTGAATTGCAAGCAATATTGGATGAAGATGATACTTTGAGTCAGAAGCAAATGGCATCAATGCTAAATGTTGCACAATAAACAATTTCTGATCGTTTGAAAGCTATGGGAAAGACCCAAAAGTGTTAAAAAAGCGTGCCACATGAATTGAATGAAAGACAGATGGAAAACCGAAAAACCATTTGTCAAATTTTGCTTTAGAGACGTGAAAGAAAATCAATTTTGCATCGAATTATTACTGGCGATGAAAAATGGATTTATTTTACTTATCCTAAACGGGAAAAATCATGGGCTAATCCGGTACAACCATCAACATCTACTGCAAAAGTAGATCGATTCGGCAAGAAGACAATGCTCTGTGTATGGTGGGATCAGAAAGGTGTGGTATATCATGAGCTTATAAAACCCTGTGAAACTGTGAATACTAATCATTACAGAAAGCAATTTGATCAATTTGAACAATGCATTGATCGAAGAAAGACCAGAATCGGCCAGAAGACATGGCCAAGCAATTTTTTTTACACGACAATGCACTTGCACACAAAGCAAAACTGGTTCAATATACAATCAAAACACTTGGCTGTGAGCTGCTATTCCACCCGCCGTATTCACCAGACTTGGCCCCTTCCGACTACCATTTGTTTTCATCAATGGGACACGCATTGGCTGAGGAACACTTCGATTCCTACGAAGAAGACGAAAATTGGATGTCAGGTTTGCTTCAAAAGACGAACATTTCTGTTGGCGTGGCGTCCACAAATTGTCCGAAAGGTGGTCAAAATGTATAGAAAGCAATGGACAGTACTTTGAATAAAATGGTTTTTCTTTTCAATTAAAATTAGTGTTTCATTTTCACAAAAAAAGGCTCATTTCATACCGGTTCATTTGGTATATCCATCAGTGAAGTTCGTGTATCTTCTCTAGGAAAAAGGGATGCTAAAGAAACAAGTGCGATAGATATCAGAGCTTTCGTGGGTTTGTTATATCTGTGTGGATCTTTGAGACGTTCTTGGAAGAGTATATCTAAATTGTGGGATAACGGACTTGAATCATGTTATTTATGCATAAATAAAAACCATTTCACGTTTCTGTTGAGATGTCTTACGTTTGATAATATCTGTGATAGAAGTGTTCGCAGAGAGACAGACAAGTTGGCTGCTATCAGAGAGGTACTTGAACTATTCACGAACAATTGCCAAAAATATTTTTCACCTAGTGAATATCTTACTGTTGACGAACAGCTTTTGGCATTTAAAGGAAACTGCCCATTCCATTCAGGCAATATATCCCTAGGAAACCAGCAAAGTATGGGTTAAAAGTGTTTGCTTTGGTTGAAGTAAAAACAGTTTACACTTTGAATTTAGAATCGTTCTTCGGTAAGCAACCAGAGGGATCATGTAATGCCAGTAATTCAGCTGAAGATATTGTTGTTAGAGGGGTCGAACTGTTTCAAATATTAGAATAGATAATACTGAGTACGAATATTAAATGTATTACATTTAGATGTAATAAAAAATCAAAAATCAGTCATAAAGACCGTTCACAGTATAGAAATAGACCGCTTGATTTGTGGATGACACCTGTTATCCGTGCGAATGACCATGTCACGAATTTTCGCGCGAGTAACGGAGGGTTAACATTATCGAGTCCAGATTGACATACTGATACCGCGAATATGTGTGGGCGCTGCTGACCACGCTGTTTAGCGCCCGTAAACCTCAAACACACACACACACACACACACACACACACACACACACAAACACACACACACACACACACACACGCGAATATGTGGGATAAGTTCAGGAGAAACAAGGAAGAGGAGTATCTGGCACTTGGTCACCTGTCTAAACTAGGGTTTATAGACAATGAGACGTTAACCTTAGCGAATACTGATTTCTTTTTCTGATGGTTAGTAATTCCTGATTCAGAGGAAATTGTGAAGGAATCAGTCCTATACTTTTCAAATAAATAGTTTCGGTATTCGCTCTAAATTATTGAGGGAAAGCTAAATCAAGACGGCCAGACGCGGGTTTCCAACCCACTTATTATGAATTCGTGCTTCAAAAGATTCTGATCTATTGTACAGTAACGGATGTTACTCTACAGTGTCCATTGTGAAGTTAATAGTTAAAGAGATGAAAAGAAGCATGAATTCAGAATATGTGCGTCGCGAATTCGCATCCAGCCAGCCTTATTTTGATTTTGAATTGTTTTCCTGAGCCCTCTAAGGCGAATATCGAAACCATTTATTTGAAGAAGATATCACGTAACATACGCCGCATGGAAAGAAAAGTGACCAACTGCAGGTTCCTTTCACTCCTTTGTTATTTTCATGGTGAACATCACAGGCAGCAGTTCCATCCCGCACGTTGACCGATGCACTCCTCTGTACAGACAGCCCATTTGTGAGAATCGTTTACGAGATTTAATCGATTTACGATTAAATTGAAATATGTTGAAATACAAGTTGCTACATTTAACCAAAACGCCCAAATCCCAGATTGCCTTTTAATTACAACGTCAGTCAAAAGTAAATTTTTGATTCCAGTCGGCTCTGATTGAAGGCGTAATTAAATCGAAATCCGGTTTACAGCACAGTTTGATTCAAATGACAACACACCCCATTTCGCGTCTTCCACCAGAAATAGCGGCAAGCTGATGGAAAGTGTTGATAACTTCAGCACAGCGAATATGAGTAGTGCAAGAATTATCTCTTAAGTATAAGTGTTATACGAAGGCAGCTTTTGTAAACAAATAATGCAAACTCTAGTGCGTCCTGCTTGTGTTGTCCATACACGTAGCCATCCATCAGCAGTAACAGGAAAAACAACTTGCACATGCAGATCAATTCAAAATCCTGTAACCTCATAGAGCCCCTGTACATAGCTGTCTGCGGATCAACAGTATTATACAGAATATGTGCCCTCGCCTTATTAGTCCTATAGCAAAAAATTTGGTATTTAAACTTTCTTACTTCAGCGAACAGCCCCAAATAGCCGCACCTGAAGAGATACTACCCATGGATATTCCCATTATCCAATAATCAGACACCCATTCATTGTTTAACGCGTCACGATGACAACAGATTTCGAGAACATGCGACATCCGATCGTCTCTCAAGACTTTGTTCACTGCACAACAGTATATGTATTTTCTTATTTCATTTCATTTTACATTCCTATTAAAATCCTTCTATTACTTATTTTGACTTCAGTTTGCACAATTTTATTCACAACTCTAATGTTGTGCATCTGGTAGAACAGCAGCAGTGTGGTGTATTACCAATCGTTTCCTCGAGTTATAACAGCCACCTGTTGACTTTAACTGTTAATAAATAAGACGTCTTGCAGACGCTATACGACAGCAAAGACGAGGAAGACTCCGTGAAGTGATACTACTCCACCATAACGCACGACCACGTTTTGTTAGACTGAAAAAAAAAAAAAACCCTATACAGGAGTTGGGTTGGGAAGACATTTCGCAACCACCTTATTCACATGATCCTGCACTCTCAGATTTTCACGTTTTCTGCTGTAAACCGAACAACCTTCAAGCAACTTCCTTTGTGGACGATAATGAGTTCCAAAAATGGTTGACGAGTTCTTCACCTCAAAACCACTTGATTTCTACACCCACTGAATCGATAAGTTGGAAGGTTGTTGTAGTTAGTGAGGATAATATATTATTGATTACTCAAATTTTTGTTATGTGTGTATGTTGCGTTTACTGAGCTCGTGGAAAAGCGCTACGAACTTACGCACCAATTTAATAAATGATTTTTTAAACTCTAGTTTGGTCCTTGCTACGTACACGTGACAACCTTTATTTTGTCCCTTGTGCTCTCAGTGGTTTTCGTTGTCCAGAGATAAATAAAACAAAGGAAGTAGGTTACAGTACACTTGTTCGCCCACTGCTTGAATACTTCTCAGCAGTGTGGGATCCGTACAAGAAAGTGTTGATACAATAGATAGAGAAGATCCAACGGAGATCATTTAGTAATCGCGAAAGCGTTATGGAGATGATAAACTCCAGTGGAAGACTCTGCAGGAGAGACGCTCAGTAGCTCGGTGCGGGCTTTTGTTGAAGTTTCGAGAACATACCTCCACCAAGGAGTCAAGTAGTATATTGCTCCCTCCTACGTATATCTCGCGAAGAGACCATAAGGATAGCATCAGAGAGATTGGAGCCCACACGGGGGCATAGCGACAGTCTTTCTTTCCACGAACAATACGAGACTGGAATAGAAAGAAGACCAACAGAGGTACCCTCCGCCACACACCGCCAGGTGGCTTGCGGAATATGGATGTAGATATAGAAAAGACGTCGCTCTTACCTCGTAGCGTATGGTGATTCTGACTGATGCTGCAGTTTCTGCCTTCGCTAACGTTGCTTAGGCGGCGTGGAGTCATTTATGATTATATTAATCTCTGTACGAAAAGAACCCTTCCATAGGGAATAGACGAGGCTGTGTTGAAAAGCAATGTTCCCGAATTCATCATTCTGTTGTCGATATCGATTGATTTGTTATAAATGATTAATATTAATCACTCGACTTCTCGCTTCCCTGACCCAAGTTGCCTGGCTCTGCCGTTAGAGGGCTCCGATTTATAGCGTGTAACATGGCGGTGGGTAACGTGACAATGTCGGTGCCTGAGGAACAGCTTGCTGTAATCGGGGAAGCACAAAGAGTCGTCCACATACGGAGAACCTCTTCTTTAGCATGACCTTGTTTGACCGCACACGTGCGCTGCGATATTTGCAACAGTACGACGCCTTGGTTTCAATGTCATAGAACGTCCCCCCACACTGTCCCAATTGGGCCCATCCGATTTTCATCTGTTTCCAGAATTAAAAAAAAAACACTTTCGAGGACTTCACTTTGATGGTGATAAAGCGATGCAAGCAGAGGTGAGGTTGTTGCTCCGTCAAAAACAGAAACATTCTACAGTGACAGTATCAACAAACTGGCATCTTTTCTCAATAATAAATACGTAGACTTTAAGAATAGTTAATAAAGTTGAATTTATTTAAAAATCTTTAAGAGTTCTGATATAAAAACTAGGAGGCATTACATTTCAGCGCACTCTTGTACATAATCTGTCACGTGCGTATAAGTTTAAATGTGTCACACAACACAGAGAGCAAAAATGCAGGAGAAAAAGTATCACCCAAAAATTCCGTCCGAATAGTTACGTTCTACAGAAGTTTGAGGCATATTGCTAGCTGTAATTTAATCCGGAACTGTAAGAAAACTCTTATTTGTACCTTTATAAGGTTCGTTTTTTTTAAGCCACTCTCTATTTCGATGACAGTATTCACGAAGGATTTGTAACTTATTTCAACGCAGCTTCACTTCGCACCGTTTCTTTCGGAATGATGTTCTAATCAGTCCGATCGGTTCTGTTTTAAACACGAACATTGGTTGCTGTCTGCCAAATCACACGTTATTGAGCTGTAAATCTTCATTATTTTCTTCTGACATCAACAGCTGCATAAAGCCGTCAGTCTTCAGTTACACATCGTTTCAACGTACTGCCAGAAATATGAGTGCGGCGACCAACATTTTTAGGCATGTCCTGTCGTCGACAAACTTTCGTTCCGACCGTGATTCTATGAGCAGACGGACGGAGTAGCCGTGGCGAGTCCACTGTTACGTTGCCTACGATATTTCAAGGAAGAAGTCCTGGAATCAGCCCAGTGCTTACTTCCTTGATTCTTCCATTACGAAGAAGACACATTCGTCATATGGCCACAAGCAAGAAACAAGCTGAATGACTTCCTCATACATTTTAATTCCATACAGCAAACATCAATTTCAGTATGGAAGTCGAAGCGAATGGAGTACTTTTCTTTCATCTACATCCATTACTCCGCAAGCCACCTGACAGTGTGTGGCGGAGGGTACACTGAGTACCTCTATCGGTTCTCCCTTCTATTCCAGTCTCGTATTGTTCGTGGAAAGAAGGATTGTCGGTATGCTTCTGTGTAGGCACTAATCTCTCTAATTTTATCCTCATGGTCTCTTCGCGAGATATACTTAGGAGGGAGCAATATACTGCTTGACTCTTCGGTGAAGGTATGTTGTCGAAACTTTAACAAAAGCCCGTACCGAGCTACTGAGCGTCTCTCATGCAGAGTCTTCCACTGGGGTTTATCTATCTTCTCCGTAACGCTTTCGCGATTACTAAATGACCCTGTAACGAAGCGCGCTGCTCTCCGTTGGATCTTCTCTGTGTCTTCTATCAACCCTATCTGGTATGGATCCCACACTGTTGAGCAGTATTCAAGCAGTGGGCGAACAAGCGTGCTGTAACCTACTTCCTTTGTTTTCTGATTGCATTTCCTTAGGATTATTCCAATGAATCTCAGTCTGACATCTGCGTTCCCGACGATCAACTTTATATGATCATTCCTTTTTAAATCACTCCTAATGCGTACTCCCAGATAATTTATGGAATTAACTGCTTCCAGTTGCTGACCTGCTATTTTGTAGCTAAATGATAAGGGATCTATCTTTCTATGTATTCGCAGCACATTACACTTGTCTACATTGAAATTCAATTGCCATTCCCTGCACCATGCGTGAATTCGCTGCAGATCCTCCTGCATTTCAGTACAATCTTTCATTGTTGCAACCTCTCGATACACCACAGCATCATCTGCAAAAAGTCTCAGTGAACTTTCTAGATTCTTGTTTTCTTTCTTTTTTTTTTTTAAAAAAAAAGAGCAGGTAGCACGTTAGGTCAAAGCTGGTACTGGAAGCAGATGCACACCGACTATACTTACACGTGAACAGATTTTTTTTTTAAATTCTGTCCACGTGTAAGTATAGTCGGTGTGCATCTGCTTCCAGTACCAGCTTTGACCTAACGTGCAACCTGGTCTTTTTTTTTTTTTTTAAAAAAAAAAAAAAGAAAGCAGGAATCTAGGAAGTTCACTATACTTACACGTGGACAGCTACCACCACCCGGAGCGAAGGAACAGCTCGACCACTCTCTGACAATGGATGTCTGGACATCTTAGGACAGTACCGGAAGAACAGCCGAACGGTTGCAAGGAGAGGCAAGATCCGGAGAACACTACGTCCTACACCCACTGTACAACCAGCGGAAATGATAGAGGAACGTCAGGAGGCGGCGGCCATTGCTTTTACTACCTTTTGTGGAGCGTTGTGCGAAAATATAGGGCGAATACTCCGGAAATAACAAGTGAAGATGGTCTTCGGCATAGCAGCTTGTTGGTGTCAGGGATGACCTCGGACTACGGAAATGCGGGGTCCATCAGATCCCCTTCCAATGTGGTGTGACTTCAACAGGTCAGACGTCAAAGATCTTTACCGAGAACACCAACGGCACGCCACATTGCAGCGGTGGAAAAAGTGAGCAGTCGCGGGATATCGTCTATCAATTCGGTGGAATGTCTGGCTTACGTCCGGTCGTCGTCAACTACAGAATCCCAAGGTATTTCAGTGTTCACCTGCCACTCATCCTCAGGTGAGTCAACGAGGACTGCTTCGATGGCGCACCTGAGGAAGAGTGCTACGCGCCCAGCAGAAACATCGAGTAGTTGACAACGATCGGAAGCAGGCCTTACATTTTTTCGAACGTGAAATTCGCAGGAAAAAGTTCGAATTTCACTTTGTGTACCACAACACGGAACTGGTTATGATCACGATAATGTCCTGAAACAGAGATCTAACTTCTGATACTGTGTCACGAAAGATTCCAGTAAGAGACCTGCTCTTTGATCACGATAGTGGCTACAACCTCAGTGAGGCGCGGGAACTCACAATTACTCTGATTAAGAAGAGGATGAGATACCCTGCGACGAACGTACTTCGCGGTTAGGCAGAGGACCAAAAGAGCCGACGCCAACGCGCACACTAGGTCACGAATCCAGGGCGAAGCAACGTGTTGGCGCGAAGAATGGTGGAGAATGTGCTGGACAGAGTGTAAGGTGACAACGGCCTTGCACCTTACATGAGTCCATTTAACGTGACACTTTAAGTTTTGTTGGAGTAATACTCTAAATTACAGTGTAGGAAATGTATTTAGAAACGCATCGGCATGCGAGAATTCCGCGATTTTGTAATTATAAGATTTTGCGGAAAGGCAGTACATGAGACAGAGCTCTGCTACGTCCCCGCCTAGCCGACGAAGGCCACAGCCGACAGTATAAATGGTGTACTGGAGGATTACTGTAATCTGTTTAGAAAGGCCACAGCGGCCGCCAACCTCTGAGGGTCGCGCAGATTCAGGTATTCAAGTGTTTACCGAAACAGAGCAGTGGATAGCTGGACGGGCTTTCCTGTGTGTGCTCCCGCCTATGTCTCACTAATTCTACACCGTCGAGTAACTCAAGTGGGGCAGGCCAACAGTTTCGAATAAAAAACTTGCAATGCAAGAATCTGTGTTCACTACGACGGGGAATCTTGCCAGGAAAATCTCGAATGGTCTCTTGGGAGAAAACTTCCAGTAAAAATGCTTTTGTCCACAGCTGTGGTTCTTCCCAGCCAGCGAGGGTGGAGTTTACTTGTGAAATTTTGTAGAAATAAAAGAATTGTGTAAAAAGAGTTCTATTCCCAGGCCGTACATTGGTGGGCACTGGCAAACTGGGTATTTTGAGAGCTTCTAGTGATGTGATTCACTCGGTAAAAGTTGAGGTAGAAAACGAAGGTGAAGAGCGATCTTGCTGGACTCTTGGTAGAGGTCTTCCGTGCTGGGCTCTCGTAATGAGAGGGCGTTAGCTAAGTCGTCTCCCCTCTTGGTCTTTCATTCTGAGAGGACGTTAGCCGCGCCAGCTCATTGCTGACGGAAACACTGTCGCAATTAGAGAAGTTTAAGCACAGCAGTCTGGCGTTCGAAAACTGTAGGCTTGTACTTTCCGAGACGCCACACGCAGACCGCACGGCCGCGCCGTCGCCGTCGGAGACCGCCGCTACAACAGGAATATTACGGTGAGATCGCTCCCGCTTCGGCCTGTGTTAGGAGTAACGTTAAATAGTTGGATCAATTGCAATTTCTGTTTCCACAGAGGTTTCACGCTACTTTAGAGTGTAGTGGTTCTTCGTATGTATGTTACAAGAGATCGCGTTTTGGACCGATTTCAACGAAGCTACTGCCAATGCCAGATAGGAGGATAATTTGTAAATTGTTCATTGTGTTTTATTCAGCATTGATCTGCAGGTTATAGTAAAATTATTATGATTCAGTAGAACCTTTACTTTCAGTAGTTGATCCTGAATTCACCCTTTTAATTTATTTTATTTTTGTGTATGTGTTTGATGCCACGGAACACCCTAAGTGTTTGGATCGTTCATGTTTGGAAGTAAAAATAGGTGTGATTTATCGTCAACACTACTACCGCAGATTAATTAGGAGTTACAGGGCCACATTTAAAGTTAGCGTTATCCATTTTTGTGTACAGCTCCACTTCCAATTTCTCTGTAAGTTGTTTGTCAGGGTCAAACAAGCAAAAATCGGACAAACAACGGGTCGGTTTTTACAAGAGAAAGAGCTAGAACGAAGGTCGGCGGGAGGGAGGGGAGGGGGGAGGAGAAATAGAATAGATGATGGCGTCTGATGACGCCAGCGTGGTTGCTGGCCGAAATATTTTACCCGCTGGACGGCGGCATCCAGCTGCCTCCATGAGCTGCTCGAATATCTGAATGATATGATGACGAATAACAACACACTATAATATGGCGAGTTCGCCTTTCGTGACAAATAATGGTCAATTCCAAATTACGTAGGGTTGTCCAGATACTTCGTGTCATTGTATCTTACTGTTTTGATTCCATGCAACGGACTGACATACAGTATGTGATACGTTAAGTTGCAAGCTTACATTCCGGCAAGAGCAACAATTTTCAGTTGCTTCCTCGGGCTCTGTCATGACTATGTGGTATCCGCTGTCGCTCTCTCTCTCTCTCTCTCTCTCTCTCTCTCTCTCCTCCGTGCACATCGTCCTGTCTCCACGGACATACGACCCGTGAAATGGTTCGGAAAATGGTTGGGCTGCCGGCGCCAGCTAACGGCTCGGCGCGGAAATTGCGGCGGCGTTGGTCGCGAGGAGCCACGTCACGTGACCCAGCCCGCAGGGCAAGTCGCCAGCAGGTGCCGTGCCGGAAGTGCTCCGGCTCACCCTCCGCCAATCACTCCTTCCACCCGACGTGTAAGAGTGTCGCCACATTGTAAACTTGGCACTGCCTCCGCACGTGTTTCTCATCCCAGTGTTCCTGAGCCATACCGCAAAGGGCGCCTAGTTTGAAAACTTTTGCATCTCCCGTGCGAAACCGTCGTTAGGTTCTTCAGCGCTGTCAAGGTCTTTCATAAGCGATTCAGAGTATATTCCATTAGGACATTCCTCAAGGAAAAGACATTCCTCTAAGCGAATAAGCAAAGACTCAGGGAAAACCACTCGGGTGACATATCGCTTGCTTGATTCATAAATGTGCGTGGTCCAAGATCCTATCGAACCATAGTGGTTTTCGGCCTCGGCGGTCAGCTGTAGGTCACGTCTTCGTTCTCCGTCAGCTCACTGAAAAATTAAGAGAACACGGGAAAGAACTGCGTATTGTTTTAGTTGGTTTCAGTGAGGCCTATATCTACATACACCGCAAGAACCTCTTCAGCTGGGAGATTTCGGAATGCCACAGAAGCTCATCAGTCTGGTAAACATCGATTTTCTTAACAGGGTTTGATGTTCATTAGCAGTGATAAGATGCGCTACAGTTGTAATTCTTTTTATTTCAGGAAAGGAAAGCACAACCCGGTTTCGGAAACTGTGGATGGCACGGCCTTCAGCCTGGACTTCCACTCTGCTCTGTGAGTGGCTTTCCGCCAGGCCTAGTAACTGAGAGGATCCCCTGTTTTAGGCCACGTGCAAAGTTTTAGCCTCTGTTATTCGACATTTTATATGCTACTGAAGATGGGCTTCGCGAATACGGGTTGCGCTTTCCCCTTAGGAAACAAAAAAATTTACAACTGTGGAGGATCTTGTCACCGATCTACATCTACATCATTACTCTGCTATTCCCAATAAAGTGCCTGGCAGAGGGATCAATGAACCACCTTCAAGCTGTCTCTCTACCGTTCCACTCTCGAACGGCGTGCGGGAAAAACGAGCACTTAAAATTTTTCTGTGAGAGCTCTGATTTCTCTTATTTTGTCGTGATGATCATTTCTCCTTGTGTAGGTGGGTGCTAACAGAATGTTTTCGCAATCGGAGGAGAAAACTGGTGATCGAAATTTCAGGAGAAGATCCCGTCGCAACAAAAAGCGCCCTTGTTTTAATGATTGCCATTTCAATTCATGTATCATGTCTGTGACACTATCTCCCCTATTTCGCGATAATAAAAGACGAGCTGCCCTTCTTTGTACTTTTTCGATGTCATCCGTCAGTCCCACCTGATGTGGATCTCAGACCGCACAGGAATACTCAAGAATATGGCAGGCAAGCGTAGTGTAAGCAGTCTCTTTAGTAGACCTGTTGCATCTTCTAAGTGTTCTGCCAATGAATCGCAGTCTTTAGTTTGCTCTACCCACAATATTATCTATGTGATCGTTCCAATTTAGGTTATTTGTAATTGTAATCCCTATGTATTTAGTTGAATTTGCAGCTTTCAGATTTGTGTGACTTCTCGCGTAATCGAAATTTGGCTGATTTCTTTTAGTACTCATATGAATAACTTCACACTTTTCTTTATTCAGGGTCCATTGCCACTTTTCACACCATACAGATATCTTATCTAAATAATTTTTCAACTCGTTTTGATCATCTGATGACTTTACAAGACGGTAAATGACAGCAACATCTGCAAACAATCTAAGACGGCTACTCACATTGTCTCCTATGAAGTTAATATAGGTCAGGAACAATAGAGGGCCTGTAACACTTCCTTGGGGAACGCCGGATATTACTTCTGTTTTACTCGATGACTTTCCGTCTGTTACTATGAAGTGTGACCTTTCTGACAGGAAATCACGAATCCAGTCGCATAACTGAGGCGATACTCCGTAGGCAAGCAGTTTGGTTAGAAGACGCTTGTGAGGAACGGCGTCGAAAGCCTTCTGGAAATGTAAAAATATGGAATCAATTTGACATCCCTTGTCGGTGGCACTTATTACTTCATGAGTATAAAGAGCTAGTTGTGTTTCAAAAGAACGATATTTTCTGAAACCTTCCTATGTGTCAATAAATCGTTTTCTTCGAGGTACTTCACAATGTTCGAATACAGTATATGTTGCAAAACCCTACTGCAATCGACGTTAGTGATACAGGACTGCGATTCAGCGATTTCAGCGATGATGGTAAACATCGGCCTGAGTAGAAAACGTAGTAGCCTATGGTGAATATGGAAAATCGCGCAACAGATGACTTTGAAACTGTGACATGTCTCTGGCTGTGAAATGATTTATGTCCTACCCTGTTCAGTTTTGCCGTTGAGAAGATCCCAAGTGAGACTTTTAAACAGAACTTCGAAGTAGATTGGAAGAACCTGACATATCTATCCTAGGCAGATGATATGTTCTACCTCAGCAACTCATAAGGGGACAGGAAACATAGGACCAGTGTACTGCAGATGGCCTCGTTTACTAGTAGCCCAATTTTGCTGCCAGGCAGGACGGATTATCATGTAATTACTCTTCAACAAGGTTAAGATCCTGGACAGTTTCAGTCACTGCCGGTGGGAGACCGGTCCTACGAAACAGTCCGCGAATTTAGCCCTTTCAGACCCTTCGGTCACAATTGTGTACATTAAATTTTACTGTCTCTTAGTTGCAACAGAAATATTCTTCCAAAATGGAAAGCTGATTTACACATTCTTGGATCGCCCATCTTTTTATCATGAACAAGTACTGCCAAATGTTGGGCTTCACTATAAAAATATTAACAAATCAATGTAGCAGTGACCACCAGCTTGTGATCAGAATGAATTCTTCGAACCTCTCATTTTCTTTAACGCTTTGGAAAATGAACAGCGTCCTTATGAGAACGTCATTTTCTTTTTAAATGCATCCCCGTAAAATCAGAGATATATTTCTCAACTGGCAGTGTCTTACTGTGGGCAGGATGCAGTCCATTTAAAATGCAACGTCCCCAACCCACTGTGGATGTTGTAATTGCCCTTCAAGCTATCCTTCCTCTTTCGTAAGTTCAACAACAGCGGGTTTTTAATCGAAATATCGTTCCAGGCATGCCACTTAACTTAACCAGCGTACTTTGCGGTAATGTATAACGTCTCCTTACTCTTCCTTCATTTCCATCGAAAACGGTTGCAAGTGACTGTATAATAACGCCTAAAATTTCACTTTTTTTTTCTAATCGTACACCCAGTTTCATCACGTGCCCCATGGCTGCAAATTTAGCACATTGAGCTGCTTGATATGCACAACAATGAATCTGGTCTGTCTATTGTTACAGAATTTTGCTCTTTCATCGACAAATAAATCACTCAGCTTTTTAGCATGGTGCTGAAACGTCGTTCCACAGCAAATTAGCGGACCCCGTCGATTTCGCGACTGTACTTCCCATAACAGAAATTGAGAACTTTTATACTTCTCTTGAATCTTGGATCGGTGGACCGTCCCTTCTTTTGTACCATGAGTGTATGATGGTTGGTTGTTTTGGGGAAGGAGACCAGACAGCGTGGTCATCGGTCTCATCGGATTAGGGAAGGATGGGGAAGGACGTCGGCCGTGCCCTTTCAGAGGAACCATCCCGGCATTTGCCTGGAGTGATTTAGGGAAATCACGGAAAACTCAAATCAGGATGGCCGGACGCGGGATTGAACCGTCGTCCTCCCGAATGCGAGTCCAGTGTCTAACCACTGCGCCACCTCGCTCGGTGAGTGTATGAGCGGATTGTGATGTGTGAAAAACGCTGACACATGATTCAGCCTAACTGAGGGAAGTCGTGTCGACCGAAAAGTACAGCAGTGCAGTGCTAAATAATATGCTCTGCTGCTTCGAGTGCTTCCGGGAAGTACGAAGCAAAGTCGTGAGAGTCGCAGCCTCGGCCCACAGACGCCCCTTAAGCAGTCGCTGCATCGACCGTGCTTTCGAATGCCAACGTTGATCGTGGCGGATTCGACGTGCTGCTGAACGCTCGGAAACGACGTTACTCGTGCATACGGTACGTGCGCCACAACGTGGTATACTCGATCGCAATGCTCTCCAGCGGCAGATGTCGGTTCTGTTTGGCTCGCAAGTCGCACTGTTTACAAAATGAACGGGCGTAAATTTCCTGCATCAGCACTACTATAGCGCACATTTCCTCCCAGTTGCTAGTCATGATGTTCAGTCTTTAGTGTACATAAATGAAACTTCAATATTTGTGAATATGTTATAAAGAAACAGGAAAGTACCATGTCCAGTCAATAAGGACATCGGCTTATAAGAGTTCCATTACAAGTATCACGAAAAAAAAAAAAAGGTTCAAATAGCTCTGAGGTCATTAGTTCCCTAGAACTTAGAACTACTTAAACCTGACTAACCTAAGGACATCACACACGTCAATGCCCGAGGCGGGATTCGAACCTGCGACCGTAGCGGTCGGGCGGTTCCAGATTGTAGCGCCTAGAACCGCCTGGCCACTGCGTCGGCAGGGACACATCAACTAATTAACTGATCGACGACGGTTTTTTTTACATGTTACCATCACGTGAAAGCTTTAATAGCAGATGTGTTACTAACTGATATTTAATTATAACAAATTGTACCAATGACAATGCGATTTTGACGGGTACTCAATAGGTCGTTGCACTGAAACGGCATAATCTCATAATGCGCAATGGACAATGGCTTTTCGAGAGTTTCTTAATTTACTGATGCTCAGAAACCGCATTTCACATTTGGGTTTGAACTGAAAGCCAATGTGGCGCCTCGCGGCCCTACATTGAAGAGCGATGGCGCGCATGTGACATACGTGGACTTCTTCCATCTCATTGGTCTACATTCAGAAGCACGTGCACAATATCTAACATGCAGGACACTGGTCTGCACGGTTGGAAAATCACTCCAGTTTTCTGTTGTACGATATGAGGTCGGCGTGCTCAATGCTCAACGTGCGAATGCACGGACCGTGTGGCGACGGCTTGAGACGGGCTGGCATACTGCTTGGCACGCCACGACCGACATTGATGAGTTTCAGCTAGAGTATTAAGGCCTGAAATTAAAACTAATCTCTGCAACTATGTGTATCTCTTTAAACGATGAGTACTGGACTTATTTCATATGGAATGCTTCATTAGTATTAGCCCGTACTACCACCTCCTACGCTATATACGCTGAACTAAATATATATAACGATGAAAAAAAGAAAAGAAAAAGAAACCGCTACACAACGAAGGAATTGTATGACACAAATAAAAGTTGGTATGCGCGTTTCATCATCTGAAATACGATGTCCATTCAAATATGTACCCATTGTGCATAAGAGTGGCGCTACGACACTAACCAGGTATGCTTTAAATACACAATGATACGGTCGTAACAGTTAGTTGCCTTTGAGACTGGACGTGGTAAGCTGATGTTGATCAAGAATTACTTTAAGGCGACAATGACACCATTATCATTACCTCACTGAGTTCGAACGAGGTCGTGTAATATGGCTACGAGAAGCTCATTGTTCCTTCTACGATACTGTAGAAAGTCTTTGCATGACTATAGCCACTATACATGATTGCTGGCAGCGGTGGTCACGAAAATGTTGGCAGGAACATAGCCACTATACGCAGAGAGTGTACGGTCGAAAGAAGTGCCACGTTGCACTACGGAAAGGGCAGGCCATCGTGTTCGGCTGACGGCTCTGGCGCATCTTACTGCATCTGCAGCAGGAAATTGAGCAGCTATTGACACCACAGTGACACAAAGAACTGTTACAAATCGGTTCAATGGAGGGCAGTGTGGAGGTCTGTTGTGGTTTCTGATGAAAGCTGGTTCTGCCTCGGTGCCAGTGATGGCAGTATGTTGCGTACAAGGTGGCTAGTTGAGAGCCAGCAATCCACCTGTCGTACTAGACACGCTGGACCTACAATTGGAGTTACGGTTCTGAGCACTATGGGACTCAACTACTGTGGTCATCAGTACCCTAGAACTTAGAACTACTTAAACCTGACGAACCTAAGGACATCACACACATCCATGCCCGAGGCAGGATTCGAACCTGCGACCGTAGCAGTCGCACGGTTCCGGACTGCGCGCCTAGAACCGCGAGACCACCGCGGCCGGCAATTGGAGTTACGGTCTGGGAGGTGATTTCGTATGAAGGCAGCAGCGCTCTTGTGGTTGTCCCACGCAACCGGACTCAAAATTTGTACGTCAGCCTCACGATTCGACCTGTTGTGCTGCGAATCATAAACAGCATTTCAGAGGGTGTTTTCCTACAGGATAACACTCGCTCACATACCACTGTTAGAATCCTACATGCTCTACGTAGCGTCAACATGTTGCCTGTGCCTGCTCGACCACCAGATCTGTCTCCAGTCGGGCTCATATCGGAAAACTACAGCGTCATCTACCGCCAGCAATAACCGCCTGTGTGTTGACTGACCAAGCGAGACAGGCATGGAACTCAATCCCACAAACTGACATCCTGCATCTGAACGACACAATGCATGCACGTTTGCATGCTTGTATTCGTGACTCTGCTGGTTACGCTAGTTACTAATGTAGCAGCAGTTAACATATTCAGTTGCTTTTCTCGTTCTTACATCAACTAACGCGAATTCTTTACAGACGAATGGAAAAACTGGTAGAAGCCGACCTCGGGAAAGATCAGTTTGGATTCCGTAGAAATGATAGAACACGTGAGGCAATACTGACCCTACGACTTATATAAGAAAATAGATTAAGGAAAGGCAAACCTACGTTTCTGGAATTTTTAGACTTAGAGAAATCTTTTGGCAATGCTGAGTGGAATACTGTTTTTCAAATTCTGAAGGTGGCAGGGGTAAAATACAGGGAGCGAAAGGCTATTTACAATTTGTACAGAAACCAGATGGCAGTTATAAGAGTAGAGGGGCATGGAAGGGAAGCAGTGGTTGGGAAGGGAGTGAGACAGGGTTGTAGCCTCTCCCCGATGTTATTCGAGCTGTATATTGAATATGCAGTAAAGGAAACAAAACAAAAATTCGGAGCAGGAATTAAAATCCATGGAGAAGAAATAAAAACTTTGACGTTCGCCGATGACACTGTAATTCTGTCAGAGACAACATAGGACCTGGAAGAGCAGCTGGACGGAATGGACAGTGTCTTGAAAGGCGGATATAAGATGAACATCTACAAAAACAAAACGAGGATAAAGGAATGTAGTCGAATTAAGTCGGGGGATACTGAGGGAATTAGATTAGGAAATGAGACACTTAAAGTAGTAAATTAGTTTTGCTATTTGGGGAGAAAAATAACTAATGATGGTCGAAGTACAAAGGACATAAAATGTAGACTGGCAATGGCAAGGAAAGAGTTTCTGAAGAAGAGAAATTTGTTAACATCTAGTGTAGATTTAAGTGTCAGGAAGTCGTTTCTCAAATTATTTGTATGGAGTAGCCATTTATGAAAGTGAAACATGGACGATGAATAGTTTGGCCCAGAAGAATGGTTCAAATGGCTCTGAGCACTATGGGACTAAACTTCTGAGGTCATCAGTCCCCTAGAACTAAGAACTACTTAAACTTAACTAACCTAAGAAAATCAACACACCCGTGCCCAAGGCAGGATTCGAACCTGCGACCCTAGCGGTCGCGCGGTTGCAGAGTGTAGCGCCTAGAACCGCTTAGCCACCCCGGCCGGCGGACCAGAAGAGAACAGAAGCTTTTGAAATACGGTGATACATAACAATGCTGAAGATTAGATGGGTACATCACAAAACTAATGAGGAGGTATTGAATAGAATTGGAGAGAAGACAAATTTGTGGCACAACTTGACTAGAAGAAGGGATCGCTTGGTAGGGCATATTCTGAGGCATCAAGGTGTCGCCAATTTAGTATTGGAGGGCAGCGTGGAGGGTAAAAATTGTAGAAGGATACCAAGAGATGAATACACTTAACAGATTCAGAGGAATGTAGGTTGCAGTAGGTACTGGGAGATGAAGAACCTTGCACAGGATAGAGTAGCATGGAGAGCTGTATCAAACCAGTCTCTGGACTAAAGACTAGAGCAATAACAATATTTACCTGCGACCTTGCTAGGTTCATTTCTTAAATATGTATTCCCGAAATATCATTGCTCTACATTATTGATATTTTTGGTATTGCGATTTTTTCCCGTCAGTGCGTATGACAGATTTCTAATGAAAGCAAACCGCATGCTGAGCTCCAGGTTGTTAAAAACGTTCCGTTCCTTTCGGAATGAACTCGGCCACGGCGTAAGAAAGCCCCTCGCATGAAAAACGGAATTTGTAGACGCCCCATCAGTCCCCTGTGAGACGCGACGGCACGCCAGGCGTAACCGGGTTGTCGCGCATCTTTGAGAGGCTTCCAGCAGCCGGAGAGCTCGCTGGAGCACAAAGCCGGTCCGTCGCGCGCACTCCAGCTCCAGCCAGCCCCACACGACGCGCTTCCACTCCACCAGCCACACACGGACACATCTGCCTCCGCCTGTACCAACCACCGAGCAGGGGGGAAGTCCGCCTGCGGTAAAAACGCACTTCCTCCCCCGTCGCTTCTGTCGATTTTGCTCGGTGGGATTTCAGTGGCGCGGACTGCGGCTTTATGGTATGCGCCGCAAGGTACCCGTTCGTTTCCTACGAAGTGTAAAAAGCCTGCTCCAGGGCCAGAAACGTATATCCGTCAACCTGGCAGTGTCTCTGTACGAGGTAGTCATAAAGTTTTCATTATCGTCTAGAAAACGTTACACTGCTGCCATGAAACCTGGTTATGGTTTTAGACCTTCTATACACGTCTTGTCTTCATAAAGAGACATTTTTCGCAACGTTTATCGACTTGGTGTAGATCTCAATGTAGAACTGTGTGTGTGCTGATTGTTGAGGAAACGTTTCGTGTCGTACATCATCTCTATCAACACTATAAATGATTGTCTAACTGGGATAGCCACGATCGTTCTTTGAATAAAAATAAGGTATTTCAGTCTTTGAGCGCTATTTTTTTATTTTCAGTAACCGGTTTCAGACTAGCTGCCCATCTTCAGATGTGTCAGAAAATTAAAAAAATATAATTAGCAAGTGAAAGTATATAGTTACTGATAGAACTATATTAGTTTAGAAAACATTGTTGCGGATTGAATTAAAGTGCAAACATAACACATATTGCAGTTACAGAGTAACTTGTCAGTACAGATCTACTGGTTCCTGTAATAACTAAAGTAATAATATACCATAAGAATATATAGTAATAATAACTAAAGTAAATAATTACTAAAGTACTAAAATAATAATATAATAACTAAAGTAATAAAATAATTAAAGTAATAAAGTAATACTAAAGTAATAACTAAAGTAATTATTAATAACTAAAGTAAATAAAGTAAAATTAAAAACCTTAAGCTTTTAACAGACTAAAAATTACTTTAGTTATGACAGCGAACCAGTAGTTCTGTAACTGCAATATATGGTATGTTTGCATTTCACTTCATTCCGAAGAAACGTTTTGTAAACTAAGATAGTTCTATCAGTAACTATATAATCTCACTTGTTAATTACATCTATAACTTTATCTGACAGATCTGAAGATGGGCAGCTAGCCTGAAACCGGTTATTTAAAATAAAAGAAAATTGCGATCAAAGACAGAAATTCCACATTTGTACATCATCTTGTTGTTCTGAAAATCTTTGAGACGCAGTTGTTTCTTCACCCGAGGAAATAGGAAGAAGGCGTTGCGTATTATATCAGAAGATAAGGATAGGGGGCGGGAACGAGACAGAATTTATTAATGTTACCTGTTTCTTCTTTGCAGAACAACATTATAATAAATGAAAGCACTATTTGAGTATGTTCTGCATGATTGATTTATTATGTTAATCGGTTTTCATCCTGCAAGGCCATCATCAGACTTTTAATTGTTGTCACCAGAGTAGCTTCATGTCTTTCTCGGTGAATTACTGATATAGGGGCCCAGGTTGGAGTCTCCATTCGATCGGAGATTTTATTCGCTGTGGAGGGTGCATTTTGTGTTGTATTTACGTTCGTATCGCCAAAACTGACGTTCCACTTTGAAAAATTGTAAAATTGGTAAAATAATTAAATAAAATCTGTCTTGAACGGGATTACTTTAGAAAGTGTGTTACGGCAGACAGATTCTATTCACTTTTCAGTCCGGAATACAATGAGGAGCGGCGTTTTTCGTCGCGGAATCGGTCGGAGACCATAACAGGATGTTAAAAACCTCCTATGGCAGGCGCCACAAGAGATGGTTTTTTGTTTCACGGGAGGTTTACTGTAGGAGTTCCGTGACAGTACATTCCGGAAAGACTGGGTCATCATGTTACTTCATGTCACGCGTCTATCGCGAAACAATCACAACGAGAACATCTGCTAATTCGGACATTTACCGACAATCACTCTTCCCATGCAATATTCGCGAACAGTACAGGGAAGGAGGGGACAGAAAGTCATTCCAGAAGTACCCACTGCCACAAATTGTGAGGCTGAGTAGAGATGATTCTGAATAAATGCGGACATGGAAACAGGCGCTTCGTCTATCCTGTCATTTAGAGAGCAAGTAGCCTGCAGTGTACGCTACTGGAGAATGAGGTACAGATTTACTCGGCAATCGGGACAACACGAGCGGCAGCTGGACCGAGGCATGGCCATTGTTCCCCTCCTGCTGGTTCGGTTGGCTGTGCGGGGAGTGCAAACTGGCCTGTGTACTACTCAAACAGCTCTCATACGGCCACCAAGTGGCCGTAGCGGCCTCCCGGACAACAAACGAATCTGTGTCCACAGATGTGCAACGGGGGACCGCCATTGGCTGTCTCGGTGTTCGACATAGCGTGCTGACTGCCACGTCTGTGCAGCCGGGCTTCCGTGCAAAGCCCGCCAGATTCACGAATGATCCCGTCTGTTGCAGGAAAGCAATACTGGACAGTATACCGGAAGGGTAGATACACTAGAAGCCGCCGATTCGTGTTGCGTATACCAAACGAAATTGATGGAGAAATATGGCACAGCACTACAGACAAAAGTGTTTCTCAGTAACTCACTGACTTCTGACATAAAGTCTTCTGGCTATGCCTGTGGCATGTTTTTCGTGTTGATGTCTGATCCCTTTACCCCCATCCGGCGGTAATGTTGATTTCAGTTCATTCTAACCATTAATAAAATACGCTGATCTGAAACCTGTTTCAGTAATAAATGTACACTACTGTTTGTTTAAAAAAGTAACATGTTTAGAAGTAATGGTCTGTAACACGCCACTTTAAGAGAACGTAGAATAGCGGAACCATAGTAAGTGATTTAAAAGGTATAGAGGTGGCGTGCACGTAGGCCCGAGGTCATTCCCTTTTTTATGACTGTACAAGTTAGTATTACACAAGCTCAATCGGGGCGGAGCCGTTGTACGAAATAGAAACGTGTAACCAAATGCCACTGTGGTCCGTTGACATCACGGAGTGGACTATCAGCATGTGGGTGCGTGTTTGGTTTGTTTTAGGGCGCAAAAGCAACTAGGATCATACGCGCCCACGTCAGAACTGTGGAAGACGAAGAAAATGAGAGGAGTTACAAACGACTACAGTTTAATCCCAAACGAAGGGAAAGAAGACAGCTAAAGAAAAAAGGGATGTGGGGATAGGTCTATAAAATACGCTATGGAGAAACGGAGGTGCTAAACTAAAAATTAAATGGCCTTCGTCATATTGCTACGACAGATAGAAAGTAACATACGGTCGACAGCTCACGCATCGTTCGCTAAAACGGCAGATAAGTCAGACGGTAAACGCAAACGAGAACGTAAGGGGATAAAAGGAGCATTCCGTCAGGAAATGGTGGACAGTCAAAGGCTGAGCGCAGAGTACAAAGTAGTGGAGTAGCATCTTTTAACAAATGGTGATGGCTAAAAAGACAGTGCCCGGTAGGCAACCTAGGTGAAACGATCTCCTCTCGGCGAGTGGGCCGAGAGGAGGTCCTCCAAGCCGCTGGGAGAGCCTAGTAACTCAGAGCTTGTTCTCATGAATGGAGGACCGGTTGTGATGCCAAAGGGGCACTACCTGCTGACAGAGGGCAACACAGAGATTATCGGGTGGAATGTAAGAACTAGAGGGCGGAAGTATGAGGACTGAAACAGTGGCAGCAGCGCCAGCAGCCTCGTTTACTGTGCAACCGACGTGATCAGGAACCCACATAACACCACAGTGGCTCCATCAAGAGTCAGCAAGTGACAACTTTCCTGGACCCATTGCACAAAGGGATGGACGGTGTGCAGCACACTGTGGCTTTTAAGAGTCGGAGCAGATGACTCAGTTGTAAAGCCTGTGGCGCCAGATGTACTGCAAGGCAGGATACAGGGTGAAAATCTCTATTGTAAATACTGAGTAGTGTTTCGGAAGCCGATTCCGAAAAACGTCGCTGCTAATGACGAATGTACAGCCGACACCACAGTCAGTCCGAGAGCCATCAGCGCACACAGACATACTGTCACAAAGTTCCGTGTGATGGTCGTGAAACTGAAAGCGATAGAGCGAGGCTGGAGTAGTGTCCTTAGGAAGCGAATGAAGGCCAAGGTTAACATGGGCCGTCGCACGAAGCCAAGGAGGTGAAGGGTTTACACCGACCGGGAAAGTGGCAGGTAGCGTGAAGTTAAGCTGCCGGAGCAAGAGCCAAAAGCGAACTCCAGGAGGTAACAGGGAAGAGGGAAGTGACCCATACTGGCGATCGAATGAGCCATCGAAGAAGGAGACGTAGGATGGGTGGTCACGCAAGTTAGACAAAGCGCATGCATGTCTGCTGAAGAGAAAGTCACGGCAGTAGGACAGCGGTAGGTCGGCAACTTCTGCATACAGATTCTCAACCAGGCTAGCGAAAAAGGCGCCAATGGCCAAACAGATGCCACGATGATGGATAGTGTTGAGACGGAGTAAGAGGGACGGGCGTGCAGACGCATAAAAAAAGACACCCACCGTCTAGTTTCGGACGGACAAGGAACCGGTACAAAGGGAGGAGGGTCAGACTATCTGTTCCCCAGGAAGTCGTGGAGGACTGCAATAGATGACAAAATCGTCAACGAAAATGGAGCCGTAGATAACTGGCAGAGGACAGGCCGTGATAGGGTTAACAGCGACGCCCAGGACGGAAACATGAGGAACACCGTTTTACTGCATAAAGGTGTCCGAACAGGCAGAACTCTCAACTACCTTGAAAGCTCGGTCTTTTAAAAATTCCTGAAATTAACTGGACAGGCGGCCATGGAAGCGACCGTGTACGGATGATACCAATGCTCCAGCAGGTGTCGTAGGCTTCCTCCGGATCGAAAAACACGGCCTCAATCTGGGATTTCTGTAGAAAACCATTCATAACATGGTTGGATAAGGTGACGAGATTGTCAACTGCAGAAAGGTGGGACCGAAATCCACACTGTGCAGTAGTCAGTAAATTGCGAGACGCGAGCCTCCAGATCAGGTGGGCATGAATCATAGGTTCCACCCCTTGCAAACACTGCTGGTGAGAGAAATGGGGCGGCAGCTAGAAGGAAGGTGTTTGTCCTCACAGGGATTAGGTATGGTACGAAAGTGGCTCCACGCCAGCGTCTCGGAAAAGTGTCCTCTGCGCAGATGACGTGTACGTATGAAGCAGAAGTGCTCGTCCGCAAGAGAAAGGTGCTGCAACATCTGAATGTGAATATCGTCTGGATCTGGGCCGGAGGAGTAGGATGAAGTGACATGACCTATCTCCCTCATAGTAATTGCGGCATTGTAGCACTCACACCATTCTGAGAAAAGAACGGTATTTCCCGGAACTCAACTCGTTTCCTTTGGAGGAAGGCAAGGTGATAGTGGGAGGAGCTCGAAATCTCCGGACATTGGTGGCCCAGGTTCTTGGAGATTGTAATAGAGTCCAATAAGACATTGTCTGCCACTGTTAGGCAGGAAATGGGGAATGGATCTTAGTCACAGAGAGCCGCTAGAGGTTGGCCCACAAGACGGAAGAGGGAGTGGAGCTGTTAGAAGAACTAGGGAATGGAATCGAGCTAGCAGTTTTGCTATCCCGAAGAACTCGACGACACTGTCCACGCAACTGTTCATAATGAATGGAGTTTGCCATCGTTGGGTCAAGTTAAAAACGCGGAGAGTGCGTCTCCGCACGTGAATTGCGTCGCTGCACGCCTCAGTCCACCAAGGGGCCGGGACATGACGTGATAAAGAAGAAATGTGAGGGATGGATAACGTTTGTAAGATATTCCACCTGGTCAACACAAATTGGGAAATGTTGTTCGTCGAAGGTAGCCAGGGAGGAGTAAAGCCTCTTGTCGGCATTAGTTAGCTCCCATTTCTATTTGCACGTAGATGGGGTAGGAGGCAGAAAACGGATAGCACACGGGAAATGGTCGTTCGAGTATGATGAGAGAGAGAACGGACCACTCGAGACGATGGGCAGGCTGGGCAGTGCAGAAGGACAGATCCAAGTGGCCCCCTGCAGGCCCGGGGTAAGAATAGGCCCGAGGTATTCCTGCGTGTCGTCAGAGGCGACTAAAAGGAGTTTCAACCGTTTCGGCCTTCCATATCATGGTCCCCCTTGGGGTTTGACCTCCATTTTTCAAAATTCTACAGAAGTGCGAGCCTTTTGGGGAAGGACTCCTTACATGGTGTATCACTGGTCCTCAGTGCACTAAGACCTTGGCACTCAGCATTGTAACGGCGTTGTAACCACACCCACTATTCCTCAAATTGGGCCTAAACGCCTGATGGGTTGCACAAGTTACGCCCATAGTGCGTCCCCATCTGCACCTACGATCATGATGGACTTTCCATGGCACACGAAATCCAGCACGGTAGCCAGCCCATTGTGGTGCGGTCATCATGTATTCTCTAGGTTGTAGCCCCTTGACAACACAGGGATCGTACTGCCGATACCTGAGCTGTACCCTCCCCACGTCGGCCAAGGAGTAGATGCCCGTCTCCTTGGGGCATCAGAACTCCCGGCAATGGCCATCCTGCCAGGTGGTCCTTACTGAGGCTGGGTGGCACCCATGGGGAGAGCCCGTGGTCGGAGTGGGTGGTATTGGGGCGGACGTTTCGCAGATGAAACGTCAACATGTATCAGGTCGATCTGCGGCCGAGGCTTTTAAAAAGAAAGGTACTGACTCTGCCTTTTGCCCCTTGGCCACTCCCTGGGAGGAAGTACAGGCCTGCCGGCTTGGGGCGAAGTACTTCCCCCGCTATTTAGTCTGTTCTCGGACCGATTGGGGGGGGGGGGGTGACGATCGCCACCTCCAAGCCCATGTTCTTTGTGCAGCACATCTTGGACATCTTCGGGGAAATCAAGGCTCTCAGTAAAATGCGTTCGGGGTCCGTTCTTATAAAGACCACCTCCGTCATACAGTTGGCGGCGCTCCAGGCGTGCGACCAACTAGGGGACATCCCAGTGTCCATTGTCCCACATCTGGCACTGTATAGGACGCAAGGGGTTATTTTTCATTGGGACCTCCTGCTGCAATCTGATGAGGAGCTCAGGGCTAACCTGGAGCGCCAAGGCGTGCATTCCGTCCAGCGAGTCCAGCGCAGCTCCAAAGACCGGGGCCTTTATCTTTGCCTTCGAGGGGGACGTTCTCCCGGAGAAGGTAAGGGCGATGTGCTACCGGTGCGACGTGCGACCTTACGTCCCACCTCCTATGCGCTGCTTTTGGTGTTTGCACTTTGGGCACATGTCGTCACGGTGTGAGACTGAGCCCCTTTGTGGCGATTGTGGACGTCCTCTTCATGAGGAACATACATGCACCCCACCACCTCAGTGCGTCAATTGTCCTGGCCTCCACTCGCCTAGATCTTTAGACTGTCCTGCGTATCAGAAGGAGAAGAATATTCAAGAATTAAAAACTTTGGCCCATCTCTCTTATTCTGAGGCCAGGAAGAAGTATGACCGCCTCCATCCCGTGACACTGACAACTTCGTTTACATCAGTCATGTCCACTCCTTCCACAGTATCCCCACCCCTATCATGTCCCCCTCCACTTCCTCACCCATCCGGGGTCTATGCCTCCGCCTCCCAAATCCCTCCCTTCCAAATCCTCCTCCCTCGCGGGCCCTGCCCCCTCTGCCCTAGGGGCCACCCTTCCTCCTCCTCCCCCCCGCCGCCTCAGAAGCGATCCTCATCGGGGAAACGTTCCGGACCCCGGCTTCCGAGGTCCGGCGTTCCAAAACGCATCCCGCGCGTGAGGACCTTCTTCGGGTCCAGCCCACCATCCCCGTGCCTCATCGGACTTCCAAGAAGGCCTCCAAGAAGAAGTCTTTATCCCCCTCTCCACCCCGGCGCGTTTTGTCTGACGCTCCATCCGTGAGTCGCTGCTCCCGGCTTTCCTCAGTCTCGCCGGGACACTCTGATGCTGGCCTGTCGTCGGCGAATGATGCTGCCCCTCCTACGCAACCCAGAAATGCGGCCGCAGCTGGCGATGAGTCGATGGAACAGGATCCGCCTCCCGCCGGTTGTAGCGTTGTTCCCTCGAAACCTGGTCCTCCGCGGCCGTCGAGGTGACGAGCTCTTCACCCGTTTCGTTCCCCCTTTTTTCTGACTAGCGATGGCTTTGTTACATTGGAACATAAGAGGTATTCGATCTAATCAGGAGGAATTACAACTGCTCCTCCGCCTGCACTGTCCGCTCATCCTTGGTCTCAAGGAAACCAAGATGCGCCCAACTGACCGTATTGCTTTTACCCACTATACCTCGGAGCGGTCTGACCTCACCCCTGTGGATGGTATTCCAGCTCATGGTGGGGTCATGTTGCTCGTTCGGGACGATGTCTATTACCATCCCATCCCATTGACCATCCCACTCCAAGCAATAGCTGTCCATATTACTCATTCTGCCTTTACTTTTTCTGTTTGTACTGTCTACACTCCATCGTCAACCGCAGTTGGTCGGGCTGACGTGATGCACCTGTTCAGCTTCCTCCACCGTTTTTATTGTTTGGCGACTTCAATGTCCATCATCCCCTTGTGGGCTCTCGTGCATCCTGTCAGAGAGGCTCCCTCTTGGCGGATGTCTTCAACCATCTCAATCTTGTCTGCCTCAATACTGGCGCCCTGACTTTCCTCTCAGACTTTACTCATACCTACTCCCACTAGGACCTCTCGATCTGTTCTACCACTCTTGCCCGTCGGTTCGAGTGGTATGTCCTTTCTGACACCTATTCGAGCGACCATTTCCCCTGTGTCGTTCGTCCCATGCACCACACCACATCCTCACGTCCTTCGAGCTGGAACATACCGAAGATGACTGGGGACTTTACTCCCGCCATCCTACGTTGGTGAATTGTACTGGATACAAACGACTCCGAACGCAAAGTAGTAGAGTCATCAAAGGCAGCAAAAAAGCTTGTTGGGCGTCTTTCACCAGCTCCTTTAACAGTTTTACTCCCTCTTCTGTCGTCTGGGGTGGCCTTCGCCGGCTGTCGGGCATTAAGGCCCACTCCTCGGTACCTGGCCTAACTTCAGGTAATGAGGTACTTGTTGATCCTGTGGATTTCTCCAACGCCTTCGGCCGCTTTTTCGCGGAGGTTTCAATCCCATTACCACCCTGCCTTCCTTCCCAGGAAAGAGGCAGAAGAGGTTCGGCGGCCTTCCTTCCACTCGCTGAATCTGGAAAATTATAATGCCCCCTTTACTATGCGGGAACTCGAACGTGCACCTGCACTGTCCCGGTCCTCTGCTCCAGGGCCAGATGCCATTCACGTTCAGATGCTGACACACCTTTTACCGGCAGGCAAAAGATTTCTTCTTCGTACCTACAATTGCATCTGGACCGAAGGTCAAGTCCCCATGCGTTGGCGTGACGCCGTCGTTGTTCCTATACTCGTACCCGGAAAGGATAGACACCTTCCTTCTAGTTACCGCCCCATTTCTCTTACAAACTGTGTAAGGTGATGGGGCGCATGGTTAACGCTCGGTTAGTTTGGATTCTTGAATCTCGACGGCTACTTACCAATGTTCAATGCGGCTTTCGTCGCCGCTGTTCCGCTGTTGACCACCTTGTGACCTTGTCGACATTCATCATGACCAACTTTTTCGAAAGCACCAAACGGTAGCCGTGTTCTTCGATTTGGAGAAGGCTTATGATACCTGTTGGAGAGGAGGTATCCTCCGCACTATGCACAGGCGCCTGCCCCTTTTTATTGATTCCTTTTTAACAGATCGAAAGTTTAGGGTACGTGAGGGTTCTGTATTGCCCGACGTCTTCCTCCAGGAGAACGGAGTGCCTCAGGGCTCCGTCTTGAGGGTAGCCCTTTTTGCCATAGCGATCAATCCAATCATGGATTGCATTCCACATAATGTCTCAGGCTCTCTTTTTGTCGATGATTTCGCGATCTACTGCAGTGCCCAGAGAACATGCCTCCTGGAGCGCTGCCTTCAGCGTTGTCTTGACAACCTATATTCATGGCGGGTGGCTAATGGCTTCTGGTTCTCTGAAGAGAAGACGGTTTGCATCAACTTTTGGCGATATAAAGCGTTCCTTCCGCCATCCTTACATCTCGGTCCCGTTGTTCTCCCATTCGTGGAAACAACTAAGTTTCTAGGGCTCACACTGGACAGGAAACTTTGTTGGTCTCTGCACGTCTCTTATTTTGCTGCCCGTTGTACACGTTCCCTTAATGTCCTCAAAGTTCTTAGTGGTTCATCTTGGGGAGCGGATCGTACTGTCCTGCTTCGCTTGTATCAGTCTATAGTCCGATCAAAGCTGGATTATGGGAGCCTCGTCTACTCGTCCATCCCTCTTAAGCCGTCTCAACTCCATCCACCATCGGGGGTTACGTCTTGCGACCGGAGTATTCTACACTAGTCCCGTCGAGAGTCTTTATGCTGAAGCTGCCGAATTGACCTACCGGCGCGGCGTACTGCTTTGTCGGTATGCCTGCCGGCTGTTGTCAATGCCCGACCACCCCTCTTATCAGTCCTTCTTCGCCGATTCTCTCTACCGTCGGTATGGGTTGTACGTGTCTTCCCTGCTGCCCCCTGGAGTCCGCTTTCGTCGCCTGCTTCGACAATTGGATTTTGCCCTCCCTACCACCTTCAGAGAGGGTGAGAGCCCGACACCACCTTGGCTCCAGGCTCCGGTTCATATTCACCTCGACCTCAGCTCGCTCCCAAAGGAGGGTACTCCGGCTGCAGTGTATTGCTCACCGTTTGACGAACTTCGTGCGCGACTTGCCAGTCACACCTTTATTTACACTGATAGCTCCAAAACTGACGATGGTTTCGGCTATGCCTTTGTCGTCGGGGCCGTCACTTTTAAATACCGGCTCCTCGACCATTGTTCCAGCTTTAGGGCCGAGCGTTTTGCTCTCCATCAGGCCGTTCAGTATGCCCGCCGCCACCGCCATTCATCGTATGTAATTGCTCTGATTCACTCAGTGCTCTTCAGAGCCTTGGAGCTCCATATCCGGTCCATCCCTTGGTGCAACGGATCCAGCAGTCTCTCCATTGTTTTGCTGATGGTGGCTCTCCTGTCAGCTTTCTGTGGGTTCCCGGCCATGTAGGAGTGCCTGGGAATGAGGCTGCTGATGCTGCAGTCAAGGCTGCAGTCCTCCTGCCTCGGCCAGCCTACCATTGTGTCCCGTCATCTGACATTAGTGGGGTTGTTTGTATGAGGCTTGTGTCATTGTGGTGGGATACTTGGTCATCACTTCAAGGAAACAAGCTCCGGGCCGTAAAACCGTTCCCAACTGCTTGAACAACCTCCTCCCGACCATCTCGGCGAGAAGAGGTCCTTCTGACCAGGTTGCGGATTGGGCATTGCCGGTTTAGCCACTGCTACCTGCTCTCCGGTGACCCAGCCCCGCAGTGCCCTTGTGGTCATGCATTGACAGTGCGCCATGTCTTATTGTCGTGTCCCCGTTTTAGTCAATCTCTTGTTGTCCTGTCTCTGCCATCTACTTTACAGGATATTTTAGCTGATGACGCTCGAGCAGCTGCTCGTGTTCTTCGTTTTATTACTTAGACTGTCTTGTCCAAATACATCTAACTTATTTTATCTGCATCTTTGTAAGAACTTTCAGGTGTCCACCCCCCCCCCCCCCCCCCTTGAGTTTTATTAGACTCTACGTGCTCTTACAATTGTGACTGGGCGCTTATGACCTCAGTAGTTGAGCGCCCTTAAACCCCAAATAACAAACAACAACAAGATCCAAGTGGTGGAAAAAGGAGTGCGAGGAGACTCAAAGGAACATGGGTGCCCCTGAGTTAAGGTAGAAGAGCTTAAGTTGATTGAGAAAGTCTGCCGATATGCAGAGATTCTGGGATAACGCCAAAGGGGATGGTTCTCATTAAAGTCACTGAGCGGCGGAAAGGGTACAAAGGAAATAATTCAAGTGACGAAGGAAAAAGCGAACTGCAACAGCCTGAAGGCTGGTAGTCAGGGAGAGGGGTTGGCTATGAACGTCAGCCTGTATGAGGAGCGAGACTCCCCCGTGAGATGGAATGCCGTCCTTGGGGAGAAGGTAAAAACGGACTGGGAAAAAATACAAGTGCTCAAAGCGGTCGTGAGGAAAGCAATGTTGTTTTCTGGTGGCAGAGAACCAGCAGAGGCTGGGATTCTAAGATAGCTGTAAATCCTCTCTGTGTGATCAAAGGCCAAACATTGGACAGAATTATGTGGTCTCTGGGAAGCGGGTCTGTCGATATTCTGGAGCGTACAGCGCACGCTGCTTCAACAGTGGTGCGAATGTAGAACCAGTGAAGGGGAGAGGGCATACACAGCGCCACCAGCCTACTTGCCGATACAATGTGACCACAACGCAAGATAACCGCCATATTGTCTACTTGGCCGTAACAGATAGAACTTTGTCCACAGTGTTGTCGTGACCTTGTACCACAGCTTCCTGTGTGGACATAACTGCGCCTACGTTCGATGCCGTCTTCTCTGGGATGGAGTGGTAGCACGCATGCTACTGTGTCGTTTCCGATCGACCAGACTCCACCAACGCCACAGACCGCTATGAGCATGTGAAAGCCGACACTGGCGGGCTGAGTGGCAAAATGCAGTGTTTTCGGACAAGTCCCATTTCTACTTGCCCCACAGCAATGGCCGAATATGTGTTCAACGTTCCCGTGGCGAACTCAGTGGGACAGACAGTGTAGTTGAGCGGCATAGTGGACAAACGCCTAAGTTGATGGTTGGGGAGCCAGTAACTGTAAAACGCGATCTCGCCTCTTATGTCATGAGGGCAGCCTGAACAGCTACCACTACATCATGGATGTTTTTTTGCCCTAGGCACTGCCCCTCCTGCAGGCCGTTACACATGCCATATTTTAGCAGGATAACGCACAACCGCCTAAGGAGACAAATGTGCAAGCCTTGTTCGCTTGACAGGTGGCCCATCGAACATGTCTGAGATATGGTCGGTCGGCAGCGTGTTCGTTCAGGTCATACTGCAGCTGCCTGATGGAATATTGACGCACAAAAAAACGCATGACATTCCCAAGCAGTATATTCAGGCGCTCTTTGATTCCATGCCGTTATGCCTAAAACAACGCTGATTACAGCACTTTGTGGTGCCACTCCGTATTGAAATTCCACAGTCACAGTGCACCTATAGGTCTGTAATGTTGGTCACTTGCGTTAACTACTGTGCCATCCTGAAACAGCGTTTGACAGTGTTGTGTGGAGTATCTCAGCACAACTCTAAGCTGACCCACATTGCCACCTAGCGTCACCTATCTGCAGTCCCCATCTATGTCCACAATCCTCGATTTTTTCAGATTCCCACAGCAAGTCGAAAATAATTGTGCCTCCGCAATGAAGGTGGTGGACTCATTTCCCATCGAGGCAAATCAGTTATATGAATGGATGATACCTGTTCTTTCAGACATGTCAAAAGAATGGACACCACGCATTCAAAATACATTGTCGCTGCTTGTAACGAATTTCTTGCTCGTTTAATCTTGCAGTGTCTCCCGCCCTCTCAAGATCTGTTCTAAACCGAAAGGAAAACGAACATAAAAGGGATTACATTTTGTTTGTGGGGTTCACATACTGATTCAGTACATAACAATATAAATGATATGATTGCTCTGAAGTGAGATTAACATAAACCTAAATTGTTTGAGGAGGTCTCACGCTGTTAACTTCTATCTCTGCATCAGAAAAAAACTATACAATTGCCTTTTTCATCATAGAAATTTTTTGCTGTGAACTTGCTGAACACAGATTAAATATTTCCCAATTTAACTAAGAGACTACCAACTCTGATAAACAGAAAGCGTAGATAGCATACCTATCGTACACGTCTAATGCGTTGATTCTCTGTTCCTTCTATGTTAGGAGATATTTATTTGCCGTCATTCAGCAGAAAATACGAGTAGAATGAAGAAACATTCTGATTCACGTCTTTACTTGGATCAGTGGAAATGAGTTTCAGATCCTCTCTACTTAAAGTATCCCAAACTATCTAAGCCTTTAGCTACTCAAACAACTGTTCAGGCCTCTTAAAAACGTTATTTGTTGTCTTATTTTCTGGATTTCATTTCATTTTAAACTGACTATGAAGGGAGACTCTCTAGAACAAAGCTACCATTTGAATTTTTCATTCGCAGCAGCGCAATTACTACATTAGAAGCGGTAATGATTTAACGTCAGTACAAGACGCAATGGAGTACCCAATAATAGACAAAAAAGAAAGAAAAAAATAAAACTGTAATGTGGGGCAAAGAATGGATGGAGAGTAGGTAAGGTATTTTACTTGTCTCAGTTCAGGTAGCCCCGTCATCTACGATCTTTGTAAACGTATTGACAATAGCAGCGATGAAAATGAACAGTAGTAAAACAGAAGTATTATAAAAAAAACAGCCTTGATGGCTTAAAATATCTTTATTCACAAGTTGATGACGATGGTGCTTGGTTTGTGGGATGCTCAACTCCACGGTCATCAGCGACCGTACGAAGTCCCAATTCGTTCACACTCCATTCGAGCCACTGTCATGAATATTGATGACGAGGATGAAATGATGAGGAGAACATAAACAGCCAGTTCCCGGGCATAGAAAATCCCCAACTCGGCCGGGAATCGAATCCGCGACCCCGTAATCCAGAGGCAGCAACGATAGCTACTAGACCACGAGCTGAGGGCTTATTCACAAGTGTTGGCCAGTTTCGACCCTATGTCGTTCATCTGCGGATGATACACTGTAATTTAGAGTACAGTGTTACAGAAGAGACACATGTAATACAATTTTATAATTTAATTATATTATACCCAGTGATTATGTGTGGAGACGACAACACGAAGCAGGAACTTTGGATACCACCCAGTAATGTCGACTGTTGACTATGTGGCGGTGTTACGGGATTAAATAGCGGATGACCTGTCCATTGCCTGTTGCCCTACGTCATTAAGATGATAAGATACGAATTATGCGATACATCCAGGCAGGATGAATAAAACCTTAACGCTGTGCTTGGAATTACCGTAAATTGTATTTAAATAACAATTTGTACGTTGTACAGTTAAAACTGCTCATACTGAAATGTGAATAAGTTGAATTGTTCCAGACCTGAATTTTTTCTGGAGGAAGGAAATTTTTTGTTTGTGTGGTAATGCTCTCAGGTGATCTTTTAATGATTTAAGATGCAAGATTTACACAGAAATATGTAACCATTTTGAAATCATACTTTATACACTCTTGTTTTATAGATTAAAATAACTAAGAAATATTCTCTACTGTAATAATTAGTGAAATGATTATTCAGTAAGTACCGTGCACAGTAACAATAATAATATTCAGTTATACAGAGAAGTGTAGCTAACCTATCACTTCCTTGCATTCTCGTGGTCACGAGCTGCTGCGCACTGCCGCATTGACTTTCTTAAAATTTCATAGTTATGTCCATCAGTTCACAGCACTTGCTTGTGATGAAAAGGTTGAACATTCACAAATGTTTACTCCAGGCTTCTACTGGGGGAAGAAATCAGTTGCAGCTAAGGCACAGTAGAAGTTAATATACAGAATTGTAGCCAGAGGCTGAGAAAGGGATAAATGATCAAGTAATGGTATCAGTTAAAACTATGGTGGACTGCCCTCTGCGGGGCTTTGTGTACACCCAAGCTGGGCTGCAGGACTACCGACAAGGAGGACTTATCGATAGCGATCAGCGATGATATGCCGCTGCTATTCGGCCTCGTATGATCCTCATATCTGCGTTGGTTGCAAGTTGTCCATCTGCACCGAGCCTTGTCTTTTGAACTGACAATTGTGACGGTACAAACCCCCATTATTAAATGAATAGGTCTAGTATGCAAGGATTGCTTTGTGGAGAGCGAGGGTACGACATGGTACGCGATTGGCGGAAGCGCGTGGCGCACCCGCGCGATATTTGCAACGGTCGGTGGGATGGTCTCCGCCGCCGAACGGTCACGTGGCCCACAGCTTGGGGCATTCTTTGTGTTTTCACGCATTACGCGAAAACGATGTAGCTTACGGTGAAGAGCGATGCGGCAGTGGTTGTGGTCAGTAATATGCGCCTTCTCAAACATCGATCTTTATTTCAAGTCACGAGACGCAAAAGTTGTAGTAACCTCAAAATCGGTTAATATCACGAATACTGAAAGATTAATAAAAATAGTAAATATCCACTTACAGAGATGAGCGAGCACTCATTAGAAACGTTTCGTCATAGCGGATCGAGTGCCGTAGCCATAAGTTAAGATTCATGAATAATTAAGCCCGTAAAGATCAATAAACAAAGTTTGAGGAAAAATTGTTTATAAAGTTCAATTGAAAATTAATGACGTAAAGAACTGCACTATATAATACTTTGGGTGGCATCACACGTATTTTAAACTAGTTAAGTTATACTATACACGTTACTTGCAATATTTGTCATTGTTTGCAAATTATTATTAACATTTATCACCCATAACCAATTAATAATTATAGAAATGAAGATTTTTAGCAGCGAAATGTATAGATCGCTATAGATTACGTCTAAAAACGTTGCTATACGCAGTTCTGTGTGAAAACTTTGCAGCACAGATATCAACAAACAAATTTGCGCTAATTGGCGAAATTTTGCAAAAACTAAAACTTGATTTACGGGTGATAGAATAATCCTAGAAACTAATGTAAAATAGTAAATAAGATGTACATTTTAGTGCGGTTCACATAGTGTACTTATTTCTGTCGATGGATGTATGTATCAAAATTTGCAACCCTAACTGCTGAGATTGGTACTTGCATAACCAGGGGGTTTGCGTCCGAGCCTATTTAAGCGAGCGGCCATCTTGGCCAGGGGTCAGTCGTGAGTGGCGAGCAAGCCACACTTTAGGGTGGCCCATGTGGTCATTTGAGAATTCTTTTTCGCGCCGATTTATTTCGACAAAGAGTATTGTTTAATAGTGCAAGTGTGCAAGCATATGTTTGGTGAACTGCAAGTGCTACGATTATTTGTGTGACTGCGATTTACGAGGTATACATCGTCGTAAGTGAACATGTGGTGAACTGTAATTTCTCGCAAAAACTCGTTAGAACAAAGAGGCAGTGGGACATGTGGTTCTGTTCGAATTGATTCGGCAATTTTTGTTTATAGCTGCCTATATTACTGCTATTGGGAGGGGGGGGGGGGGGGGGCTCGGAGTCAAATTATTACTAATGTAAGGCTGTAAACAGTGTCACCAGTGCTACTTTCACTGTGTGAAAGAAAAGGACAACACCAATAAATAGTGATTTAACCGTTCCCTGAAAAACTGATTTGAGTATAATAATCGCCTAATTCTTGTTCCCTAGCATAAACTGTACTCATGTCTGAGTGAATAATTAATTCTAAAACTATAACTAATGCGCCGGTGTGGAACAGTGTACTAATGTACAAAGTGTGGAAATCATCACCTGAGACTTACGTGAGATCAAAAATTTTGCAATAACAGTTTTTAACCAACATTTTTATATGCACATTTCGTGTGAAAACGCTTCAAACGCACTTCTTTCTTTTACCGCCCAATCTTCTGATGTACTTATATGAAGTGATCGTTTAAAAAATACTAACTCATCATTATTTAATTGTTTACTTTAATAACAAGACCTCTCTCACACACACACACACACACACACACACACACACACACACACACACACACACACACACACACATAGATAGATAGAGAGAGAGTGAGAGAGAGAGAGAGAGAGAGAGAGAGAAAACACACATACACAAACACACAACATTATCAATCACCTCGAAACATCGTTCTTGTGCAACGCAGCTATCTCTTTATTCGCACGAAGTAATGGCCCCTATCGACAGGGTGTCTCAAGTTGATTCCTTATTTCTAGATTTCAGGAAAGCTTTTGACACCGTTCCTCACAAGCGACTTCTAATCAAGCTACGGGCCTATGGGGTAACGTCTCAATTGTGCGACTGAATTCGTGATTTCCTGTCAGGAAGGTCGCAGTTCGTAGTAATAGACGGCAATTCATCTAGTAAAACTGAGGTGTTATCAGGTGTTCCCAGGGGAAGCGTCCTGCGACCTCTGCTGTTCCTGATCTATCTAAATGACCTGGGTGACAATCTGAGCAGTTCTCGTAGGTTGTTCGCAGATGATGCTGTAATTTACCGTATATAAGGTCATCCGAAGACCAGTATCAGTTGCAAAGCGATTTAGAAGAGATTGCTGTATGGTGTGTCAGGTGGCAGTTAACGCTAAATAATGAAAAGTGTGAGATGATCCACATGAGTTCCAAAAGAAATCCGTCGCAATTCGATTACTCGATAAATAGTACAATTCTCAAGGCTGTCAATTCAACTAAGAACCTGGGTGTAAAAATTTCCAACACCTTCAGTTAGAAAGACCACATAGATAATATTGTGGGGAAGACGAGCTAAAGGTTGCGTTTCATTGGCAGGACACTTAGAAGATGCAACAAGTCTACTAAAGAGACAGCTCGTTCGTCCTCTGTTAAGAATATTGCTGCGCGGTGTGGGATCCTTACCAGGTGGGATTGACGGAGGACATCGAAAGGGTGCAAAAAAAGGGCAGCTCGTTTTGTATTGTCAAGTAATAGGGGAGAGAGAGTGGCAGATATGATACGCGAGTTGGGATGGAAGTCATTAAAGCAAAGACGTTTTTCGTCCCGGAGAGATCTATTTACGAAATTTCAGTCACCAACTTTCTCTTCCGAATGCGAAAATATTTTGTTGAGCCCATCCTACATAGGTAGGAATGATCATCAAAGTAAAATAAGAGAAATCAGAGCTCGACCAGAAAGGTTTAGGTGTTCATTTTTCCCGCGCGCTGTTCGGGAGTGGAATGGTAGAGAGATAGTACGATTGTGGTTCGATGAACCCTCTGACAAGCACTTAAATGTGATTTGCAGAGTAATCATGTAGATGTAGGTGTAGTATGAGAGAGATACTGGGTTTTAGCCAAGAAAATTGGAAACAGAGAAAGAGAGATCTAGAACGCGTACTTGTGTGTGTGTGTGTGTTTACAGTTGTGTATGTGTGTGTGTGTGTTTGTGTGTATGTGTGTAAGAGAAAGCAAGCCGTAGGGAATGACAGTATAGACAGAATACAGAGAGTGACGATCTACTCACAACTGTGTAACACCTGTTCCCTTCCTGAGTGACCCTCCCTCCCCCTTCACACACAGCCTCCCACGCCCTCACACACGTACACACTCATACGCACGCACACACACACACACACGCGCGAGCACGCACAAGCATCGTATTGTGCTGGGAGCTCTGGCAGGCCTGCCTGGCTGCCTGTGGCGCAGTGTGTGTCCCTGGGCGCCCGCAGTAGTCGAATGCTGCACGAATTCAATTCTGCACCAGCGGCCAGAGCACGGCGGCAGCCTATTGTTCTGCCGCGGGCTTCCCAAACGGCCGGTCACACGCCAGCACAGAATAGGTTCGCGTGTGCGCTGCCAAATATATTTCAATTAATCTCCGGGTTGGCCAGAGTATTAATTCAATTACTGCCACCGCAAAATGGACCAATTTGCCGAAGTGAACACACGTGATAGGACGCCGCGCTTCCTAGCGAGAGTTGAAAAAAAAAGAACAATGAAATGAATGACACACACGACTAAAAAGAAATGTAGGCAGACCACACCGCTGTTTGCTCCTCGGAACCACTATTGGCACAAAACTAGCAGCGCTTACGCTTCATTGCACGGTAGCTCAACTTTCTCCTCGTGGTGTTAAAATAAGTGTACAGGAGGTAAAATTGATCCAAACTAGAATAAAATTTTCTGTAGTGATATGTCGGGAAACCAGAGCCTCTTGAGATATAGGTCGGTCTGTCCTCTTATTTCCATCTGTCTCTTATATGTAGAAGTGTAGGCTATAGGCAGTGCAGCACGTCGCTACCACACATTCTGACACATCCTTCATTGCAGATGAATTCCGCTTTCTGTAAGACACATTTGTAGTTTTTGTTCACCGAGACATGTTTCAGCATTTTTTGTACTATTTTCAGTGGGGTTATTTGTTTATTTTGCTTGGCAAAATTGTAGTGACACGTTATCTTTAAATAAACTTCTGATATAAATTTTTTCAGCTGTAAAATGATCCATCATTAAGGTTTTTAACATGGCTGTCAATCAGCGACTGTTATATAATACAAAAGTTTGGAAAACACAACCCTTAGTCGCGAACACTATTAATTTGTAACCTAGGATTCGGTGTCACAAGGGACACCTTCTTCGGACAAAATTAAAACTAAATGTTACAGCATAACGTACCAAAAAATACGAATGCTGTGATCATACCTGACAACGTCAGATAGTCAGAATTAAAATAAAATGCAACAGAGGTGCAAGCCACTAGGGGCTGCCATGTGTCCTCTGCTACAGTCAACACAAAACTGAAACATCATGTGACTCTTGCGCTTCAAGACAATACCCTCATCTGGTGGCTAATTGGTAAAACAAGCTATTTCGAAAACATGTCGCGTAACTGCAGAGACGGAAATAAACAGACGCCTGAACGGTGTACATGAAGTAATTACAATAGTGGGATACAGCATGATATAAAATACAACTAGTGAATGACTGGCTGTAGAACACAAATGCCAGAAGAAATGCATAAAGAAGACATATACGAAATAATCCATTAAATGACATTACTGGTTGCTGTAATACCTAGGTTATAAAAACCAAAAAAGTTTATTTTTTAACTTACGTATATGAGCCGTAAAAATTAGAAAGATAATGTATCTCTGAATCTGCAAAAATTAGTTGGTACATCAATGTGTTAGATCTCGTGTTTTTCAAAATTTTGGTCCATCATTGTCAAAACATTTATATTGGTTAGCATATAGTACAGATTTGAGATATATCACTGTGTTGAAGCATTCTATGTTGTTTATTTTCGATTTGTCTAAAGTTTCCAGTTCTGTACTACATTTGGAAATAAAGTAGATGTATGCGTTTGTTTACATACCTCACATGAAACTATGGATATTTATAATAGCTCTTGGGCTACTACGATGTCCACAGCTCGCCATCAGCAAATAACGAAACACTGTTTCATTTTTTTGTTTATTATATATTTCCGACAGAGAATCACTGTGTATCGTGTTAATTAGCGTGTTACAGTTTCTGATATTATGATGTGTTTTTTAAATGGTTTGCGTCGACGTAACATGCTTATTTCCCTCTGTTTTCCCCGTACACATGCATTTCTTACGATTTGTTCGCCTAGCAAAGGGTTTTCATCGCCATTACGTGTTAACGTTGCAGTGTAGCGTTGATTTTTGCTTGGCATGTTTGTCTAGGACGTGCCATGCGGATCTGAAGTGTTGTTGACATTTGTGGTGCTTAGTTCGTGTGTGTGTGTGTGTGTGTGTGTGTGTGTGTGTGTGTGTGTGTGTGTGTGTGTGTGTTCCAAAACAGAGAGATAGAGAGACAGGGAGAGAGACTGTGAAGGAAATTTAACTTTATGGACTGATGATTTACAGTTCTCTGTGTGCTAAGAGTATAGTTCTTCTTTTGTGGCAAAGAGAGTTTACTGCACAGTGATGTGTGTTTTCTTAGTACTTCCTTACCCTGGGCTACTGATTTTTGAATGTGACAGTTTTCTTCTATTGTTAATTTTTGGTATAGGCTGTTACTGGTTTCAGGGATTTTTAAGCCAGTTTCAGTGTTTGTTGGTTGGTAATTCTGTGCTATTAGGTGATTTGCAAATGACGAGTGTGAACTACTGGCTTTCAGTGCTATGAGGTGTTCTGTATACTTGGTTCTAAAATTCTTGCATGTTTGACTCATATGAACAGGCTGTTATTAGTCATATGCACAGGCTGACATTAGTCACAAGTTAGCTGATATTTACGAGACTGGCTGTATTAATCAGTGTTGCTTGTATTTCTTCCAAATCTCTCTTCTGGTTTGTGTTGATGGTTCTTTATGCTATGCTGAGTCCTTGTCTCTTTAGTGTGGTGGTTACCTGGGTGTGACTTTGTTGTCTTAAGTCATTATGTGCCATTTATTTCTTACTGTCTGCTGATTTGTCGTAAGTTGTGTGTGTGTGTGTGTGTGTGAGTGTGTGTGTGTGTGTGTGTGTGTGTGTGTGTGTGCGTGTGCGTGTGCGTGCGTGCGTGTGTTCTGTGATTATGTGTTGCCTCTTTCTGTATTTTGTTGTTTAGTTCAGATGGCTCTGAGCACTATGGGACTTAACATCAGTGGTCATCAGTCCCCTAGAACTCAGAACTACTTAAACCTAACTAACGTAAGGACATCAAACACATCCATGACCGAGGCAGCATTCGAACCTGCTACCGCAGCGGTCGCGCGGTTCCAGGCTGAAGCACCTAGAACCGCTCGGCGACAACGGACGGCTTTTGTTGTTTATTTTATTTGCAGTCTTTGTATCATAGTAATTCTCTATCTGTTTGTGTTTCAATGGTGAACTGTATTTGTGGTGGATGAAGTTGTTACATATTAGGTTCTGATGCCTCTGTTAGGTAGATTATATCGTCTACAATTGTATCGTGGATACCAGTATTTTATTTTGTGCTGCTATGGTTTTACTGTTTTTTTACAGATTTAATTTTCTGTCTGATTGATGAAAATGTCAGCAAGTAGACCACTGATTGGGGATCCCATACGTAGTCCCTGTTGGGAGTAAAATTTGTTGTTAAATGTGATTTAGTTTTGTTGCATGATGAGCTTGAGTACAGCTGCTATTTCTCCTACTTTTGTTGTGGTTATGTTTTCTTGTCGTTGGAGATTTCTTTCTATGATGTTTATTGGCAATCACGGAAATACGAAGACCTGCAGCACTCTCAAGATGATCACATGTTTCATCACTTCTTCACCGCGAATTAAACACTCTTTCAAATAGATCTGGCTCTATATGGATTGCATCAAATGCTAGTGTATCGTCTGCATATTGACGATGGGCAGGCGGTGTGATCACCAACATCTGCCCCGATGAATTACCAGCGCTATTCGAGGCGGCTATCCTTCCAGAAACACAACGACTGTGCTTTATGCACGATAGGACACCAACCTATTTCCTACGGATCGTGTGGCAGTACCTCGTGGAAATATTCCCAAAGAGTCGAGGGCTATCAATCCTACTACTAGATTCGATGCAATTCTGGTTCTCCACCCTGACTTGAAGTGTACCATCTTACGAGTTAAATCACGGCAGGGAGTTAAGATACCTTTGTTTTGAAGACAGCGTTGTTCTGGAATTGTAAGTGCAGCAGCTAATTAAACATCATTACAGAACAATATTATGTAATCATAAACTTTCAATTATTACCCATAAAAATGAAGATAAGTAGTAATTTTCTGTTTGTTTATAGGTACATATCTGCAGTCTTTGTACACATTGCAATTCCCGTGCCACGTAACAGTAGCACGCTGCTAGACGATATACCAGGTGATCAAAAAGTCATTATGAATTTGAGAACTGAATAAATCACGGAATAATGTAGATAGAGAGGTACAAATTGACATACATGCTTGGAATGATGTGGGGTTTTATTAGAACCAAAAAAATACAAAAGTTCAAAAAATGTCCGACAGATGGCGCTTTATCTGATCAGAATACCAATAATTAGCATAACGAAGTAATACTAAGCAAAGATGGTGTTGTTTCCAGGAAATGTTCAATAGGTCCACCATCATTCCTCAAAAATAGCTGTAGTCGAGGAATAATGTTGTGAACAGCACTGTAAAGCATGTCTGGAGTCACGGTGAGGCATTGGCATCGGATGTTGTCTTTCAGCATCCCTATAGATGTCGGTCGATCACGACACACTTTCGACTTCACGTAACCCCAAAGCCAATAATCGCACGGACTGAGGTCTGGAGACCTGGGAGGCCAAGCATGACGAAAGTGGCGGCTGAGCACATGATCATCACCAAACGACGCGCGCAAGAGATCTTTGACGCGTCTAGCAATATGGGGTGGAGCGTCATCCTGCATAATCGTATGTTCCAGCAGGTGTTTATTAGCCAGGCTGGGGATGATGCGATTCTGTAACATATCGGTGTACAACGCACCGATCACGGTAGCAGTTTTGCTGTCCAGCGCCATTTTTACCTCTCTAGCTACATTATTCCGTGGTTTATTACGATTTTAAATTTACACCGCCTTTTTGATCACCCAGTATGTCTATGAAGTGTAGAAGGAATTCAACGTTTTGCTTTGGATCATCTAGCGGGGTAATTTTATTTTTGCGAGGTGAGAATAGAACACAACTACGCCTTCTGCTAAACAAATGACGTCCTGTATTACTTCGTAAGTGCCGTAACCTCTCTCTACGATATGTTGCAAAAATTTTCTATTTTTTATTTTTATTATTTTTTGAGTCATCGGTTTTTTACCTGGATTGATACGGCCCACCAGGAATCCCTCTTCCTCTCCTGCAGCATATCAGAATAGCACAGGCACACCTCGTCTTCATTTATTTGCTGGATGTATTCCACTCTTACCCGTCAGGTTAGCCGAGAGCGCAAATGCGCTGCTTCCTGGACTCGAATAGGCGCGCCGGCCCCGGATCGAATCCGCCATTAACGACGAGGGCCTGGATGTGGTTTTTAGGTGGTTTTCCACATCCCTCTAGGTGAATACCGGGCTGGTCCCCACGTCCCGCCTCAGTTGCACGACTCACAGACATTTACAGACATCCGCACTTTTCCATGATTTACACTAGACGCAGACAGATAGGGTACTCTGATTCCGTCCCGGGGGGGGGGGGGGGGGTGGCAGGAAGGGCATCCAGCCACCCCTTACATTAACATGCCAACCCCGCGCACAATGCGGGACCAAGGCACAAGCGATAGATAGGTAGATAGTATTCCAGTCTCTATCTTCTAGTACAGTCATTCCCTAAGGTGTTAAACAGGTGTCCTATCATATTATCCCTTCATTGCCTATTGTGCAGAAAGCCTCCTCATTCCTGCCTTATCAGGTGCACTTCATTTTCAACACTCTTTTGTAGCACCACGTCTCAGATGCTTCGACGCTCTTCTTTTCTTGCTTTTTCACAGTCCATGTTTCACTACCCTGCAATGCTGTGTTCCAAACGTACTTTCTCAGAAATTTATTCGCAAATTACGGGCTGTGTTTGATACTAGTAGTCTTCTGTTGGACAGGAATGTCCTTTTTGCAAGTAGTAGTCTGCTTTATATGCCCTCCTTACTCCATCCATCATAGGTTATTTTGCTGTCTGAATAGCAGGATTCCTTATCTTCGTGTACTTCATGATTCCCAGTTCTGACGTTTCTCGTTGCTCTTGTTACTTTCGTCTTTCATCATTCACTCTCAATCCGCACTCCTTACTCACTGCAATGTTCATTTCATTCAGGAGAGCCTGTAACTCTTCATCACTTTTACTGAGGATAGCAATGTCATCAGCGAATATATTCATTAATAGCCTTCCACCTAGAATTTGAATCCCACTCTGGTACCTTTTTTTTTTATTTCTGTCCTTGCATCGTCGAGAAACAGACTAAATAGTAGCGGCGACAGTCTCTATATTTTACCGTTTTTAATCAGAGTACTCTGTCCTTGGTCTTCCACTCTCGTTGCTTCCCATTGTTTCTTGTACATATGCTACCCGTCTTTTCGTTTAGCTTCCCCTATTTTTCCCAGAATTTCGAAGATCTGGCCGGCCGCGGTAGCCGAGTGGTTCTAGGCGCTTCAGACGGGAACCAAGGGGCTGCTACGGTAGCAGGTTCGAATCCTACCTCGGGCATGGATGTGGGTGATGTCCTTAGGTTAGTTAGGTTTAAGTAATTCTAAGTCAAGAGGATTGATGACCTCATATGTTCAGTCCCATGGTGCTTAGAGCCATTTGAACCATTTTTCTCCAACATCTGTCGTTACTATCTACGGAATTGTGAGCGTTATTTTCTGAAAATCTGGCAGCATGTCTTCATGTAAGACCAGCTTCTGCTGTAATGATGTAACAATCGATGTGTACATTGATGTGCTACAATATGTGGTTAGCACCTGTCACAGAATCAATAGCGATTACAAACGTTCCTGAGTAACACGAACATGATAAACATGATTGGCCAGATCCCCAACGAGGGAATATCAGTAGATGTTTCGTATTCCAGGTATTTTGGTATAGTGCAACAGTGGTCGGTTACTATGATTTTTTCGATCTATTACAACAATTTCTGTGATCAATAAAAATACTCCCAGAACGACGAAAAAGCTTGTAATATGTAATTCCCACGGGTTTAGATAGAAACACAGGGCAGCAACAACCTCTGTATTTAAAAATGGTGTTATGGGTTTGCCGTCGCTGCGGAACAGCTCAGAATATCGTCGTTCCATTGTAATCAGCGATGCAATATACGAAGTGCTTAGCGACCAACAATTCATCAGTAAGCTTTTCCGTACTTATGTGTATCAGCGTTAACTACCGGCGAAACAAGCCAGAAACAGACCCGCAAAATACAGAATATAGTCTTGAGAGACAAGAAGAGTAAAGTGGGCATTACTGTTTTGAACAGTAGGTACTGCTAGAAAACAGAACAAGTTTGTTTGCAATCCAGACAGACAGCCCGTGCCGACGGCAACTGCAGTGAAATACATACAGAGATACTCTAAATAGGGTTAATGAATCCAACGAAATGGAATTTCTCTACAAAGGGCCATCAGAAAACAGAGGTTTCAGCCAAAAAAAAAAAAACACTCAGGAAACATCCATGAACATCTTCCAAAAGTTTCTCGGTAGATTTTGGATTCATCAATTGTTTTATGGCGAGGCTTAGATGTCCATAAAGCTTGACGTATGTGCTGATATAAATTTGACGTTCAAAGCTTACCAACATTCTTTTGAGGTGCGTCAAGCTCTTTAAATGGTAAGGTCTAACCACCTGTAACATTAATCGAAATGCAGTCAGGAAGTTTCGATCTTTTGTTATAGAGGAACGAATGTCAATTAATCACCTCTAGATGTAAAGGTACATTCCCCAAGCCATTGTTGAGTGCATGGCAGTTTTATCTATTTTCTTTTCTATTCCATTCAGGTACTGGGTGAATGAAAACGGCTGTCTGTATTTCTCTTTATGTAACTTTATCAGTGTGAGATACATAGCGGTGGCAACATAATAGCCTCACAGTCTTCTGCGGAAACGGGCCCTCCAAGATTATCTACCTTAATGAATGAGAGACCAAGAGCCAGCTTTATTCCGGTCCACGTCTTAGTTAAGGTGTTAGATATTACATGCCTCAGTTGTGTTGGTTTCGGTAACGTAAAATGTGACTCGTCGTACTTCAGGTGTTCCATTATAAAGAAAGGTACAGACATTCAAAACAGTGATGTTTTTTAAGGAATATTTACTACTGGGGAAGGAAGCGTCCCGCAGTGCAGTTTTTAACACAAACTAGCTCTAATCAGCAACCTTTTGCGATTAAACTCAAAGTTAGCCGTGTAAATAATTATGTTTATTATAATTGTGTAATACAGGAATTTCGTTTGTATATCGTTTTTTACATGAATTCGGCATAATGCTGTGCATCGTAGATTCTTTTAGGCAAAATCAACCACTTCTAGTACAAAATAACATTGAAATTAGCCGACATTGCTGCCCAAGGATATTTAAAAAACGCCACAAGAGCAGAAAAGCAAACTGCTGGTGTCATTTCCATTAAAGAGAGGGGAGCACATCCTCTTTGCTTAATGTGCAGTTACGGTGAACACAGGGTAACAATGAAACTAAAATGTGATTCATGTTGGATTTCATAAGATACCAACGTGCAGCAACCATTGGTTTTCCAAGAACGATGAAAAGTGATCAGTTGCGAGCAAATCTGAATTTTATTGCAGGTCGATGTCAACCCAGAATATCATCAGTACATAAAATATCAGTGTCACTTTACCCGGTGTTCTATGCACTGATTATGACTATTTTATAGCTGAAATCGTTCTACAACAACAAAAATCAGTTTCTTCTAGATTTACCGCTGTTCATCCTTCCAGTAAAACATAATTATTTTGAGTCGTGTACCATCTGCTACAGTGAGTGTTTTTTCAGAATTATTTTTATACATATGTAACCTTGCAACAAGTTACGATTTAATAACTCGGCTTGAACACTACAACCATTCTTTACGCCACAGTCTTTACACTATTTTCCCACCCCCTTATCGTTGCAGATTTGTTTCAACTGCCACCTCACAACTATGCATGCTAACGCTACTGCTTCCGGGACACGGAGTTTACGCCAGACCCGAATCGAATCCTCCTGGCAAATTAAGAAGTGGTCGGTGTGCTGGCGAACTTGGATGTGGTTTTTAGGCGGTTTTCCACGTCCCACTAGGTGAGTGCCGGATTGGTTTACATGTTCCGCCTGGGATACATATTATGCGGACATTTAGAATACCTTCTCATATTTGGACACAGAATTTACTTAATGCGCAGATGCGCTGGGTACACTTCTTCCTCCAGGAAGGCAGAGACGGGGGATGTAAGGAATACTGGTGAACTTAGCTGTTTGGTTTCCTTAAACACTATCAGTATCAGCATTCACCTCAAAGATACCTTTGAAACTATAAAAGAAAATGCCTATGCTATTAGAAGGATTTAGATTACTGTACTCTGTCTGAGTACTTGATTGGAATGATTTAGATTCAGAAAGAAGTACATCGTTGTAGTTTGCTGCAGATTAATTCTTTCCTGCTGTATTCCCTTTTCTCTTTTTGTGTGTGGCAGTAACATCATTTCTTGCAACGACAAGCCAAGTTAAACTTGGTGACATGTTCACGTTTGTTCACATCCTGTACTGTCAGGCTCTTTTGTAGGAACACCACCGATCAAATGACGATTACAAACGCGAAGCAGTTTTGCAGGAGTCCATTGCTTACCATCAGATGCATTCCTTTTCAAGTCTATAATCCAAGTTTTCCGTCTAGTTGAGCGGCGCTATTAATTTGGAAAGGAGAAGAAATTAGTTTCAGGAGGAGAGATCCTATATGTGACTTTACAACCAATTAAAGAACCGTGACAATTACCTTTCCTAGAGCCTCAAGCTCTAAACTGAATCACCTTTAAAGTAGCACGCTGCTTTTTGCGTAAGCATTCACTCCTACAAGACCGTTGCAAGGCTATCCGATAGAGTACAGCACTTGCAGCTCGCACGCTCCCTATACATAGTTATTGTTTTCACAGCCCCACGCTATATTTAGTATGTAATTGCCGTTGAAGTGCGTGTGAGGTGGACTGCAGAGTGTTTCACTAACGTAACTACCAGGAACAAGGAGACAACTGTTTCCGATATCTTCATATCGAAAAGGAAACAAGTTTTCAGGTGGTTATAGAAATTGCCTTTCCTAAGTTTTATAGGGGTTGGATGACATATTTATTCTCGATAGTCGAACGCCCATAAAATGTTGTGAGTCGTATCAGTACTCGAAATTAAAGAGAGTAAAACTGATCGTAGTTTCAGAAAATGTGCCAGAGAACGAAACTTTTTCAGATATAGTGTCTCACGCTTGCTGTTTCCTTTTTCTTTTTTTTTCAGAAAAGTTTCTGGTGAAACAGTAATTCTTTTGGCAAATTCTTAATACATTCAGCCTTCAAGATCCCTGCTGCCTGGTTCGTTGACGTTAAAATTTCGTCGCTGTGATGTACAGTTATCTCCACTTTGTCGTTCCCGTTCTCCGGCTCGCCAGATTTATGTCCGTGCCGTCGTTTAATTCCGCTTCTTGCGAAGTTCCAACTTGGAGCTAATTACACTTGGTATCTGTCCTCCTGCAATCGCCGCTGCAGTAACGATATTTGAGTTTTTCCGCGCCGTCACAAATGATTAACAGCCTAATTATTTTGCTTGCAGCGCCGACTAGGCCGTTCAGCTTAATTAAGACTAATTAATGCAGTTCCTATTCTCTCTGGCGGTAGGCAACTGCCCGGAATTTGCATCGCCTTTGCGCCATCTGCTTCGGATGTTCCATTCGGAATTTGAGTCTCTTGCGCGGAGGAATAAGGAATTGTTCCCTCATAATCTACGGGACAATGCTACAGTAATGAACCCAATTTGTTCTCTTGCATTTGTAAAGTGTTGCAATGTGTAAACAATAAAATTAGCACTTGTCGGGGACAGATTGAACAAATTTCGCTGCATTTTAGATCTAAGGATTGGAGGAAGGAGTATTCAATCTCAGAAAATAGTTGGACAATTCGATGTGTGTTAGAGTGCGCGTCTTTTACGACGGCGGCCGAGTTTAGGTTCCTTCTGCGCATCTGACGTCACAAAACACAGTCAGCCAATGAACAGAGAACGACGTTGTCAGAGCCCGACTACAGTGCAGAGCATGGACGAGTGTCTTCAGTTTTAGAAACGTTCAGTCATAAATAAAGTAACTGAACAAAATCAATGTCTTGGTAGCAGACTTTCTATAAAAGAAAGTTTGGAAAAAGCATTCTTTATACCAATTGCTTCATAATCTATTAATTAATTAAACCGAACAAGCAATAAGCCTCCTAATTCAGGCGATAGCAAGGAAAGGGGTTTGCATCATTCTCACGAACTTTCTCGCAATAAAGAACAGCGGTAATTGTTTATTTCCTGTTGTACTTCGACGAAACGTGAGTAATTCAAGGTCATACCAACAGTGTTTGTCGGTATTTTGCGTGATATGTTAAGAGACCTTCAGGAACTCTCTTGAATGACGAGTTGCGTTAGCGTAATGGTTAAGGTGTTATGCTCCTAAGTGAGAGGATCTGAGTTCTGACCGTGATTGGCGCTTTATAGTTTCTTTATTTAAAAACAATATCGAAGTGTCTTACTTCATGAATTTTATTCGTTTGAATGTACCTTTTTTGAAATATCTGGTGCTTTGTCTCTTCATTATAATCAAAGTAAGTTTTCGGTTTTTCTAATTTTGTCCTCCAATATTTCTTTTTATAGCAATTAAAAACAATGAAAAGGCACACATACAATATTCATGTTGTCTGTTTTGCTTGTGTATCTTCTCTTCCGCAGTCGCTGTTTTGCTATTCATATTGATATATATTCTTTTGCGACAGTATTAAAAGTATTATTTAGAGCAGGATTTCGGCTCGTACGTTGCCGAGCTACTTGATTGTCGCACGAAATTCTTTCCTTCACTGCCTTGTCAACGTCATCATATTCAGTGTTTTCATCGACTGATCTATGTTTTGGCAAGTATTTGCTGTCCGTTGTGAGAAACACAAATTGTTTGCGCACTGTGCCTCACTGACAATATATTTTAGTTTTTTCTATTTTTTATTACGTCCACAATTCAGTTTTGTGTACTCCGCCAACTTTGTTTTAGTCAGAACTTTTTAGAAAAAATCCAAATGGCTCTGGTATAAATAAAACTTTTATTACAGTCGCGAAAGACGGAATATTTCTCAATATTACATACGGCACCTATCTGGTACTTAAATGAGATATTGCTATACAGCAAATTTTATGAAATTTAGGTATCTTGTCCACATTTCATTCTCAACATTGTGCCAACTAAAATCGACCCTACGGAAAGTATACGCTATGGACTTTTACCTCTGCAAATTCTTCAAAATTTCGTGCAATGGTTTATTACATTTAATGCTGCACAATAACTGCGCTGAACATCGAAACAAAAAATCTAATTTTTGTGCCAGATAGTTTTTGTGAAATCGAATGATAAGTGTCAAAGCAGTTGGAACACCATGTGTCAGCACAGGCGAGCAGTGCAGTGATGACAAAATCGTGCACAGCGTGGAATGAAGGGAGTACGTCTCTAACAGCGAAACGGTTAATGCGGCCGTGGTGGCTTTACTTCATAAACTGCGCGCTTCCCCCTAAACGTAAGTTTGCGAACTACACTATACTATGGCGCTGCTTCTCGTGGCACCTGCGTCGTTTGCAACTGGCAACGCAGAAATCTCCCGTGTCTGGGCGGGCCTGCGCGAGCCGCCAAGATAAGAGAATTGAACTATAGACACGACGGGGAGCTCAGAGATTACCCCGCCCGATAGGTGAAACAGGGTAGGCGGCGATCTGTCACAGGCACAGGTGGTACAGAGCACATTGTTGAACACGTGGCTCCTCAACGTACGACGCCTATTTGTTCTCATGTTACCCCACAGTCATCGTCAATTATGATTGCACTGGGCATGGGGATTATCGAAAGTCGTACGCCAATGGAAACGTGTCGCCCGTTCCGATGAATCACGTTTCTGGTTACACGAGTTTGATAGACGGCTGCTCGAAACAGCACCGTGCCGCGGATGCATGCTGGTGGACTCAGTATTGTGCTTTAAGTGACATTCATTAGGGCTTCCAGGAAACCGACTGTAGTAATCGACTACGCCATTACAAATGTGGACCCCATTATTGTGAACCACGTGATTCCTTTCATGCTTGGTACCTTCCATGACAGCAATGGCATCTCGAACAGGATGACTCTCAGTGTAACAAGACCAGACTAATGCTACAGTGGCACCACAATGTGTACCGAGGGCAGCCCTGTAAGGAATCATTCTTATTAAACAAAACTGCAGCCGCTATCGATTAATCCTTTGTCACTACAACCGGTGGGAGACTGATGACCTTAGCTGTTTAGTCCCCCTTAAACATCCCAACCACCACCACCACCACCACCACCACTACAACCGGTTTCGCAACTCTAAAGGTACATCATCAGTCACATACAAATCATTTGCAAACCGATTTATTTTCCTGATGATGCATCGTAAGTGTTGTGAAACAGGTTGTACTATTCCACAGCTGCTGCTTTTTAGTTTAACGAGAATTAAAGCTACAGTGGTTCGAGGAGGATGATAGTGAAGTCACATCGATGTCTTGGCCACCAAATGCATCTGACCTGAACCCGATGGGACACATATGAGACACTAAAGAGCGCCATCTCTACGCCCACACTCAATCGACCCGTAATTTTTGGGAATTGAGTCACATGTGCGTGTACTTCTGGTGGCACACACCTTTGTAAATTCAAGAAAGTGAAGAATCTCTTCCACGCAGAAACGCTGCTATATTTTGTTCCATAGGTGGACCAACTCTGTATTAAGCAGATGGTCATAATGTTTCTCTTCATCAATAGTCATCGGGGCAAGTCAGGAAACTTTGAAATGACCTATTCAAAGACACTAACCTACAGAGTGAAAGCTATGGTGGCGTGTACTAGAGGAGGCATCTGAAAACTGTAACATGATGGACAGACATTTGTCTCATAATTTCATAAACACACACTAATACAAAAAAAAGATCAAGACCCCACGGAGAAATTATGGTAATGGGACGGAAATCGGGATGTGTGACGCACTTGTACAGACAAATAAATCAATACAATTTTTGAAAATTGGCTCATCTATTCAAGAGAAACAGCGCCACAAAGTAAGAAGGACAATAATGTGTTGTTCGGCCTCTGGCCCATATGCAAGTAGTTCCTCGGATTAGCGCTGATTGATCCTCCATGGGGATATCGTACCAAATTATGTGCAACTGGCGAGTTGGATCGTTGGACTTCCGAGATGGGTGGAGGGCACTACAAACAATGCTCGACAGGTTCTTAAATTGAGAGTGATCCGTCGATCATGCTCAAATGTAAAGTTTGGCAAGCACGAAGACAAGCAAGAGAAACTCTCGCCGTTTGCAACCAGGCATTGCCTTGCTGAAATGTAAGCCCAGGACAGCTTATCACGAATAAAACAGGGCGTAGAATATCGTAGACGTAACGCTGTGCTGTAAACGTGGCGTGGATGATAACGAAACAGGTTCTGTCATGAAATTAAATGGCATCACATATCATCACTCATGATTGTCGGGTCATGCAGCGTGTGACAGGAAGGTTGGTATCTCACCACTGCCGGTCGTTGTGGCAGAACGGTTCTAGACGCTTCAGTCTGGAACCGCGCGACCGCTACTGTCTCAGGTTCGAATCCTGCCTCGAGCATGGTTGTGTGTGATGTCCTCAGGTTAGTTAGGTTTAAGTAGTCCTAAGTTCTAGGGGACTGATGACCTCAGATGTTAAGTCCCATAGTGTTTAGAGCCATTTGAAGCGTATCCCACCGCTGTATGGGGCCTCTCCAGGCACGTCTTCGCCCTGAAATCTTATTGGCTGTAGCAGAATTGTCTTCAGTGATGAGTCCCGTTTCGAAATGTGAGCTGATCACCGGTGAAGATGTGTCTGGAGACGCCCTAATCAGCGGTGAGGTACCACATTACTGTCGCCAAACAGCCAGGAGAGGTGAGCCTGGGATGCCATTTCTTTTCATAGCAGGATCACATTGGTTGTCGTGCATCGCATCCTTACAGCGCAGCGGTAAATCTCCGCCCAGTTTCGTTGCCCTTCATGGCATGCCAACCTGGGCGTACATTTCAGCGCCATTATACCCTGAAGACAACAACAACAACAACAACAACAACAATACCCACCCGCACGGAAGAGAGTTTCTATTGGTTGTTTTCATTTGTGCCAAACTCTAAACTGTCCAGCGAGGTCACCGTACCTCTCCCCAACTGAGTACGTTTTAAGCATTATTGGCAGGGCACTCCAACCACCCCGGGTTTTTACGATCTGACGCACCATGGGGACAGAATATGCACCACATTCCTCAGAAGAACAATAACCCTGTAAGGTGGTAAGTCTATTAACTACTTGCGGAATGGCCAGACGTGGAACAACGCGTTACTGACTTGCTCAGTGTATGATGTTCTTTCTCTTGAAAAAATCATCCAGGTATTCTGAAGTTGTAGTCACATGTTCGTTTGTATATCCACATAACATCTAAAAATTTCTGTCCAATTGGGATAATGCTTGCGTGGTGTGTCCATTTTTGCCTGAGATTCAATTAATAGTTAAACGTAGAATAGACCGTTCACAGGGGGGAATTATCAAATTATGTACCCTAACGCATTCGCTTATTAATCAGTCCATAGTGAATATCATGACACAGAATCTAAGAGAAAATAAGTTATAAAAAACCGTAGCTACCATATTCAGAAAGTAAATATGTAAATTTCATTGCATATGTTGAGATACTGACAGCGTCACAAGTGTAAGACGTGGCTCGCAGGGGGGCCATGTAACACGACATATTAGAAAATAATCCTACTAAGTACCAATCAGAAACCAGAATGAGATTTTCATCAGCAGCGGAGTGTGCGCTGATATGTAACTTCCTGGCAGATTAAAACTGTGTGCTGGACCGAGACCCGAACTCTGGACCAATGCCTTTCGCGGGCAAGTGCTCTACCAACTGAGCCACCCAAGCACGACTCACGCCCCGTCCTCACAGCTTCACTTCTGCCAGTACCTCGTCTCCTACCTTCCAAACCTTACAGAAGTTCTCCTGCGACTCTTTGAGTACTAGCACTCCTGAAAGAAAGGATATTGCGGAGACATGGCTTAGCCACAGCGTGGGGGATGTTCCCAGAATGAGATTTTCACCCTGCAGCGGAGTGTGCGCTGATATGAAACTTCCTGGCAGATTAAAACTGTGTGCCGGACCGAGACTCGAACTCGGGACAGGAGTTCGAGTCACAGTTCAGCACACAGTTTTAATCTACCAGGAAGATTTCACAAGTCATAAAGTTAAAGATGCAAAAGAAGAAACATATGCTATACCTTTCATCCCTTTACAGATGGAAAATAGGGACACAACAAGACCGGCTTCCACTAAAATATTACGTGCTTAAATTTCACTGGAATTTGTGGAAAGATTTCTGTGTGAAAAATGCTATTGTAGATTAGATTAATACTTTTTCCGTAGATCATGAATACGACACTTGATGTGGAAAGTGTCAATTTACAAAAGATTTCTTTACATGACATAATTCAATATTTGTTTTAATAATTGAAAAATTAGCATCCAAAAATTCATGTACTGTGTAAATTCTTTTAATTTTTCTTAAATGGGGGTTGGCTCTCCGTCACACTTTGATGGTATCTGGTAACTGATCACAGACTTTTGGGACTGCATTATTCACCCCTACCTGTGCCAGATCAGCCTTTCTCCTAGCATTGTAGCTATACACATTGCTATTGCTTTTGAACTAAGTTAGGTTACTAATAATAAATTTATTAAGTGTATGTGTATATATAGTGAGGCATCTTTGCTCTGAAACGAAGAGGAAACTCTAAAATGTTTTCATGCAAAATTTGCAATATTCATTAGTGGACATAGGAAAGTAACCGTATGTCGTGTTTGAAGAAGCATTCTCAATACTTTTTCAGCGTCAAATTACTTTTCTCAAATCTGATGGTTTACTTTCTTCTGCGGAAATGGAAATGCCATTCAGTTTTGAGTAAATAAGTTGTAGTACATTTTTCCGCTAGGGGTGACATGTGATGTAATACTGATCCAAAAAGACAGCAAATGGCTTGCACACACTATGACTTGTCTCTCTCTGTCTCTCTCTATTTTCATTTTGTTACTGTTATTCGACGAAGGAAATTCAGTTCTTTCCGCAAGCTTGATCGGTTGTCTTTCATTTGTATTCCCGAAACGATACTTATTTTTCTTTTTTTTTTTTTTTACAGTTTTCATGACATCGGTACGAGTTTATCCAGTGACAATTTAAACCTCATAAGAACAGTACCTTCTGTTCTCAGTGAACTCCACTTCGTTTTGTAATCATGGATGTTCGATACACAATTAATGAGCGAATAAATATGATTTTAATTTATGGCGAAGCTCGTAAGAACGCTAGAGCAGCTTTCAACTTACAAAGAGTACGGTACCTTGGAAGGGGACAATCGTCTGTAAAGTTTTTCAGCAACTTCCTAACTTATTTTCTGAATCGGGAGGGGGCAGACCAAGAAATCATAATCGAAGAAGAACTGCTACTGGAGAATGTTCGTAGGTCGCTATATTAGCTGCAGTTGCCGTTAATCCTCACGTGAGTTCCCATCAACTGGCAAATTATTCGGGACTTTGGCAAGGGGGCGTTCTTCGAATATTTAAGGGTAATGAATTATATCCATGTCACATTAGTATACATCAAGCCCTTGATGGGGATGATTTCGAGAAGCGTGTTGAATTTTGCCTGTGGTATCTTGTATAAAATAAAAATCGTACGTTTTCAAACATTTTTTTTTCTGATGATGCGACTTTCACCAATCATGCGCAAGTGAACCGAAATAGTACATATTATCTGTCAATGAAATTTTGGGATTATGTATCATGGGATCGCATTTCACTTAAGTTAAACTTTAGGCAGGAAAGTTTTTCATCTACATCTACATTTACATTTACGTGATTACTCTGCTATTCACAATAAAGTTCCTGGTAGATGGTTCAATGAACCACCTTCATGCTGTCTCTCTAGGCATTCCACTCTCGAACGGCACGCGGGGAAAACGAGCACTTAAATTTTTCCGTGCGAGCCCTGATTTCTCTTATTTTATCGTGATGATCATTTGTCCCTATGTAGGTGCGTGCCAACAGAACGTTTTCGCAATCGGAGGAGAAAACTTTTGACGGAAATTTCATGAGAAGATCCCGTTGCAACGGAAAGCGCCTTTGTTTTAATGATTGCCACTCCAATTCACGTATCATGTCTGTGACACTATCTCCCCTATACCGCGATAATACAAAACGAGCTGCCCTTCTTTGTACTTTTTCGGTGTCATCCGTCAGTCCCTCCTGATGCGGATCCCACACCGCACAGCAGTACTCCAGAATAGGGCGGACAAGCGCAGTGTAAGCAGTCTCTTTGGTAGACCTGTTGACCTTCTAAGTTTTCTGCCAATGAATCGCAGTCTTCGGTTCGCTCTACCCATAATAGTATCTATGATCGTTTCAATTTGGGTTATTTGTAACTGTAATCCCTAAGTATTTAGTTGTTTTTACAGCCTTCAGATTTGTGTGACTTACCGCGTAATCGAAATTTAGCTGATTTTTTTAGTACTCATGTGAGTAACTTCGCACTTTTTTTATTTTGGATCAATTGCCACTTTTTGCGCCATGTTGTTGTTGTTGCGGTCGTCAGTCCTGAGACTGGTTTAAGCTTCTTCATCTCCCAGTACCTACTGCAATCTAAATCCTTCTGAATATGCTTAGTGTATTCATCTCTTGGTCCCTCTACGATTTTTACCCTCCACGCTGCCCTCCAATACCAAATTGGTGATCCCTTGATGCCTCAGAACATGTCCTACCAACCGATCCTTTCTTCTGGTCAAGTTGTGCCACAAACTTCTCTTCTCTCCAATCCTATTCAATACTTCCTCATTAGTTATGTGATCTACCCATCTAATCTTTAGCATTCTTCTGTAGTACCACATTTCGAAAGCTTCTATTCTCTTCTTGTCCAAACTATTTATCGTCCATGTTTCAATTGCATACATGGCTACACTCCATACAAATACTTTCAGAAATGTCTTCCTGACACTTAAATCTACACTCGATGTTAACAAATTTTTCTTCTTCAGAAACGCTTTCCTTGCCATTGCCAGTCTATTTTGCGCCATACAGATATCTTATCTAAATCATTTTGCAAGTCGTTTTGATCATCTGATAACTTTACAAGACTGTATATGACAGCATCATCTGCAAACAATCTAAGACGGCTACTCAAATTGTGTCATGTCTAAAATATAGATCAGGAACAATAGAGAGCCTATTGCACTTCCTTGGGGAACGCCGGATATTACTTCTGGAAATCTAAAAATGTGGAAGCAATTTGACATCCCCTGTCGATGTCACTTACTACTTCATGAGTATAATGAGCTCGTTGTGTTTCACAAGAACGATATTTTCTAAATCCGTGCTGACTATATGTCAATAAATCGTTTTCTTCGAGGTACTTCATAATGTTCGAATACAGTATATGTTCTAAAACCATACTGCAAATCGACGTTAGTGACATAGGCCTGTAATTCAGCGTATTACTGCTACTTCCCTTTTTAGGTGTTGGTGTGACTGGAGCAATTTTCCAGTCTTTAGGTACGGATATTTCTGTGGGCGGGTGGTTGTATATAATTGCTAAATATGGAGCTATTTTATCAGCATACTCTGAGAGGAACCTGACTGGTATACAATCTGGACGTGATTTAAGCTACTTTGTTACACCGACGATATCAGCTTCTATGTTTCTCATCTTGGCAGTCGTTCTTGATTGTAATTCAGGAATACTTACTTCGTCTTCTATGGTGAAGAAGTTTCGGAAAACCGTGTTTAATAACTTTGCTTTAGTGGTACTGTCGTCAGTGACTTCACCGTTGTAATCGCGCAGTGAAGGTATTGATTTTGTCTTGCCACTGGTGCGCTTTATCTGTGACCAGAATCTCTTTGGGTTTTCTGCCAGATTTCGAGACAGAACTTCGTTCTGGAAATTATTAAAGGCATCTCGCATTGAAGTACGCGCCATATTTCGAACTTGTGTAAAACTCTGCCGATCTTGTGGATTTTGCGTTCTTTTAAATTTCGCAATCTACACTCCTGGAAATTGAAATAAGAACACCGTGAATTCATTGTCCCAGGAAGGGGAAACTTTATTGACACATTCCAGGGGTCAGATACATCACATGATCACACTGACAGAACCACAGGCACATAGACACAGGCAACAGAGCATGCACAATGTCGGCACTAGTACAGTTTATATCCACCTTTCGCAGCAATGCAGGCTGCTATTCTCCCATGGAGACGATCGTAGAGATGCTGGATGTAGTCCTGTGGAACGGCTTGCCATGCCATTTCCACCTGGCGCCTCAGTTGGACCAGCGTTCGTGCTGGACGTGCAGACCGCGTGAGACGACGCTTCATCCAGTCCCAAACATGCTCAATGGGGGACAGATCCGGAGATCTTGCTGGCCAGGGTAGTTGACTTACACCTTCTAGAGCACGTTGGGTGGCACGGGATACATGCGGACGTGCATTGTCCTGTTGGAACAGCAAGTTCCCTTGCCGGTCTAGGAATGGTAGAACGATGGGTTCGATGACGGTTTGGATGTACCGTGCACTATTCAGTGTCCCCTCGACGATCACCAGAGGTGTACGGCCAGTGTAGAAGATCGCTCCCCACACCATGATGCCGGGTGTTGGCCCTGTGTGCCTCGGTCGTATGCAGTCCTGATTGTGGCGCTCACCTGCACGGCGCCAAACACGCATACGACCATCATTGGCACCAAGGCAGAAGCGACTCTCATCGCTGAAGACGACACGTCTCCATTCGTCCCTCCATTCACGCCTGTCGCGACACCACTGGTGGCGGGCTGCACGATGTTGGGGCGTGAGCGGAAGACGGCCTAACGGTGTGCGGGACCGTAGCCCAGCTTCATGGAGACGGTTGCGAATGGTCCTCGCCGATACCCCAGGAGCAACAGTGTCCCTAATTTGCTGGGAAGTGGCGGTGCGGTCCCCTACGGCACTGCGTAGGATCCTACGGTCTTGGCGTGCATCCGTGCGTCGCTGCGGTCCGGTCCCAGGTCGACGGGCACGTGCACCTTCCGCCGACCACTGGCGACAACATCGATGTTCTGTGGAGACCTCACGCCCCACGTGTTGAGCAATTCGGCGGTACGTCCACCCGGCCTCCCGCATGCCCACTATACGCCCTCGCTCAAAGTCCGTCAACTGCACATACGGTTCACGTCCACGCTGTCGCGGCATGCTACCAGTGTTAAAGACTGCGATGGAGCTCCGTATGCCACGGCAAACTGGCTGACACTGACGGCGGCGGTGCACAAATGCTGCGCAGCTAGCGCCATTCGGCGGCCAACACCGCGGTTCCTGGTGTGTCCGCTGTGCCGTGCGGGTGATCATTGCTTGTACAGCCCTCTCGCAGTGTCCGGAGCAAGTATGGTGGGTCTGACACACCGGTGTCAATGTGTTCTTTTTTCCATTTCCAGGAGTGTATTTTCGTTGCTTCTGCAACAACAATCTGACAAGTTTTTTGTACCATGGGGAATCCGTACCATCACTTATTAATGTATGTGGTAAATATCTCTCAGTTGCTGTTGATACTTTCTCTTTGAAAACAATCCACAACTTTTCTACACTTACATGATCAGATCGGAAGGAGTGAAGATTGTCTCTTAAAAAGGCGTTAAGGGCATGTTTATAAGCTTTTTTTAAATAGATATACTTTGCGTTTCTTTTAGGTGGTTGTGGGTGTTACGGTATTGAGCCTAACAGCAACTGCCTTGTGGTCCCAACTGCATTTCTTGAAGATGTGCCCCTTGTGGAACAGAGTGCCCTGTGGTATCAACACGATGGTTACCCATCTCATTAGTTATAGCTCGAGAAATACTAAACCGAGATTGTCCATATCGATTGATAGGACGTAGAGGGCCTGTCCATAAGCCTTCTCGCACCCCAGATCTCAGGTCTTCTGACTTTTTGTTATGGGGGTACATTACGGACAAAGTATATCAAGAAATGCTAACCACACCTGAAAATTTATGTTAGCTAATTAGGGAGGTCGAACTGGAGTCAGCAAAGAGATGTTGAGGTGTGTTCACATGTCCTTTGAAGCGTATTTTCGGAAATGCATCGAAGTTAATAATCATTGAGCATTTATCAGACTGAAAATTTTTGTAATATGAACATGAATTATGGTTATGCAATGTACAAGTACTGTACGTATTGCGTGTAAATGTACAGCAACAAAAAACATTTATTTGTCCAATATTTTAACACCCCACCTGCCACTTCTCTGGTTTTGGCGTGTATTCACCCCAGGTAATTGACTAACAGAGAGTGCAAAACTGCAGCAATATCGGATAATGCAAAGAAAGTAATAAGGCCCTGCGACTCCTGATTGAACTGCAGTAGCAGCGTTGACATTAATTGATTCAGAATTGATCACTTTTAACTAAAAAGGGGTGCAAATTGACGTTATATTCAGCTATTGAATACCAGATGCAAATGTTGAACATCAAATTAATTAAGAAAGTGACTTGGGATTTCAACTACCAATTTTTCCAGAATTATGACTCCCAGGAGAGTACTTCAAATTTCTCGGTCCTACGTTCCCATCGGAGGCCGGTGCATTTCATTCTGTCGCTCTTCACCTGATTTACTTCAGACTCTGTGGACCGTGAATTCAGCGTGAAGTTGCTATAGTCACGAACACGCATATTCTGGCCTCTGTTGACCACTCCACCGTAGCTTTGCGCGGCTTTCTCGCATGTTTCACTGAAAACAGGACGATGGGCATTTATCAACACTCATACAAGTTCTCCATCTGCTTCCCGGTACACCAGCATGGGGTCAACCACCCACTCACTGTCACTCATCTTAAGGCAGCTGAAGGCCACGCCCCATTACTGCTTTCTCAGAGCTTGAGCCGCCCTAAGCTGCCTAATGCCGCTTTCCTTTGCCACTCCCCACCCGGCCACGGTCAACTCGACTTCTTCCCTGGGATAAACTACCCTCCAGCAAATCGACGCGTTTCCACAAAGTTTTCCAGTTGTGTTAATTACTTTAAAACCATCACCCAACATTAATTATTCCAATACGTCCATACTATACCCTCTACAAGATGCATTGTGCCTTGTCAGTCATTTTTGTTCAGCTCTACTGTTCGCTCAACCTGAGTTAGATAATCTTTAATGACTTGTAAGATGGCAAGAACTATGCCCCTTACATGATCATTTCAGCTATCACCCCTAGCGGATAAATGTGCTACAGCTCTTATACTTACAATTGAATGCCCTTTCCAGTTCTGTAGGAAAGATACAGTATCTGATTTTAGAAAAGTAATTTGATCTTCAAAAAGCACAGAGAATGGTATATTAAAGACGAGTTATTATCACTCTCTTTGTCCCCTTATGAACACTGTAGATTATCTATGAAAAAATTTTCGATTTTCCCCTTAGTTTCGGAGCAACATGGCCACTATACTATAAATGCATGAAGCTACCGTGAATGTCCAGAGTACCTTACTTACATGTCTGCAAGATGATCTTGGGTGAGCTGTAGCTGTTATTCTGATTACACACTTATCTGCCACGTATACTTCTTCCCTTGATGAAGAATTACCACAACATATGATGCCATACGAAAGCAGTAAATGAAAACAGGCATAGTAAGTTAACTTACACGTATGTTCAAGGTCAAAATTTGTAATAGTTCTAATAGAATAAGTAGCTGAACTCAAACGTTTAGCAGATCATCAATGTATTCCTTCGAATTCAGTCTCTCATTAATGCACACACCCAAAAACTTTGAATATTCTGCCTGAGCTACAGACTTACGTTCGAAGTCTATATGTATTAATTGTGTTGTTCCGTTTACTAATTAGAATGGTATAGAATGCGTTTTATCAAATTTCAGTGAGACTCCACTTGCGGAGAATCACTTAATAATTTTCCAAAGGCCGGTATTTATAATTGCCTTGTTTGTTGGGTGTGATAACTTTACGTGTATCCTCATCAGAAAATAAAAACTAGTTTTGCATCTTGAGACTGGACTCTGTGGGACCCCGTTCTTGATTACTCCCTACTTTGAGAAATCTACTGATTTTTGAAAATTATGTGAACTCTTTATTTCAAAGCTATGCACTCTTCCAGTTATATATGAATGAAACCACTGGTGCACTGTCTCACTCATACGACAATACTTAAGCTTATCCAGAAGAATTCCATGTTTTACACAATCAAAAGCCTTTAAGATATATAAAAAAAGGACTGACATTCAGCTGCAACGTAGACTAGCGTGACTCACTGAAATTTTTATCCACTAAAAAGGTAAGAAACAGAAGTACTTATTACAGAAGTTTTCCTGCTTTCTTTCTCATTACTTTGGGAGGACGTTGGTTTAAGAGCTGTTGCATGTCGCGCTTACTCTTAAAAGTAATACAAGCAGTTCCTGTTTCATAACTGCTGCTCTTAATAACGCTCGCCTCTTTTATCTCTTACAAACACGACAAACTGAATTGTACATTCAAACAGAACTGCCACTAAACAGTCTACATTACCCTCTAAGTTATTTCGGGAATATCTGTTTCGAATAGCTTGCTCTGAATGCCGCTATTGCTTTCTATATCCTCCATTTTTGGAGGAGAGATACGACGTACTGTGAACGCCGCCTGTGTTCAGGACGGGAAATGGAAGGCATTTAAGATAAACTCTGGGCGGGGTTGGATGCGAGGGAAAGAAAGAATTGCTCGGGGGCGCAGGCCAAGGGCGGCTCGTGTGAAAGGGGAGGGAAATGGTGAGGGATGAGGCAGGCGACGCGCCCTGTATGAATAAGAGAGAGAGAGAGAGAGAGCGAGAGAGGGAGGGAGGGAGAGAGGGGGGGGGGTGAAGAAGCAGGAAGGAAAAGAGAAAAGACGCAGGCGGCCCGCGCGTGGGAACGGTGGAGAATGTTTCCTTCCGGTAAACCGGATCTGCGTGTGTGCAGAAGGGGGGGCAGTCCCTGCAGCTATTTGAGACTGTGGCTAGGGTGCCTGGCCAACTTCTGCAAGAAGCCACAAAGTGGACCTCTGCTACGGTTGGTCACCCACCGCTAGCGAGGTCCTAAAACACCCACAAGACCCCGCAGGATCAACTACGCAAGCTTATAGGTTCATAGGTGCGGTAAAACAACCCTTACATCTATATCAGTGGTTCCCAACGTTGCTGAGATCATTACTCCTGAGTTCAATCAGACCTTAGCTATTACCCCCTCAGCCCCTCTCTAACCATTACCAGCACCACTAATACTACCGTTTTTGTAGGTATTGTGTTAAACCATAAACTAAAGAGTCATTGAGACTGTGGGAACTGCTTATTTGTAACAGACACTTTGTTATACAGCGCTGAAGCAATTCTCAAAAAATGTTTCGGATGGCTCTGAGCACAATGGGACTCAACTTCTGATGGCATTAGTACCCTAGAACATAGAACTAGTTAAACCTAACTAACCTAACGACGTCACACACATCCATGCCCGAGGCAGGATTCGAAACTGCGACCATAGCGGTCATGCGGTTCCAGACTGCAGATCCTAGAACCTGACGGCCACTTCGGCCGCCTGAAGCAATTCTCAGTGCACTGTAAATTGCCCCCTACAATCCTCCTCCTTTGTACAACTGAGAGATCTAGCGACACACAAAGTTCAAAAGTGTGCCTATTCTTATTGTTTGTAAATCACTTAACTACCGCACCGCTTACTTCTGAACTGGCAGATATTGAAAGACTTCAGGCCGCCAGTGCATTTTATCTGACCCCACTCACTAATAATAATAAAATACTGTTCTGTCCTGCTGTGGTGAAGTAGCCTTATGTGGTTACTGTTGTATTGTTACAGTTGTACCATGTTATCAGTTAGTTTGTTTAACATTGCAAAGTAAATAATGAAGCAATTTATTGTCTACTGCAAGAACTACCTACACCTCAGAGAAGGCACTTTCATGAGCTATATAAGCATATGCGATATGTATGTTTCAATTTTACTACCATTAGTTGTAGTGGGTCAGCTATATGAATAAGATGTGCAAATGCTCTGACCACTATGGGACTTAACATTTGAGGTCATCAGTCCCCTAGACGTGGAACCGTTTAGACATAACTAACCTAAGGACATCACACACATCCATACCCGAAGCTGGATTCGAACCTGCGACCGTTGCAGCAGCGCGGTGCCAGACTGAAGCGTCTAGAACTGCTCGCCCACAGCAGCCGGCTACGATTTCCAAGCATTACTTTCACAACCTGTAACCCCCACCAAACTATATTACGCATTATTGTTCGGATTTGAAATAAAACAAGATATTGTTTACTGGTAACTTCTGTAGTCAGTATCATACTAACACAAAGTAGTAATAATAGTAATGATCTTTTAAAAATACTGTACTGTCTGGACTGAAATACAATTGAACCATTTTGTTTTTAGCCATTAGAAAATTTTATTTTACTCCTCAGGTGGTAATTACTCCCAGTCTGGGAACCACGGGTCTACATCTATACACCATAAGCTATCTTGCGGTGATTGTCGGAGGGTATTCTGTGTAACATTGCTCTGTTGTGTTCAGATATTTCTCCAGTTTACAATTACGGGAGAATGAGATGCATCTATTCGCTCGCTGACGTTAGCCCCAAAGTGTCGTTCATATGGGTTACTGAAAGTGTCGTCGTGTCGGGAAATAAGGCTGCTGTACCCAGGCCTCTTATCTGTTCTCTCCCCTCAGATGATCTCAACGATGTTATGAGTTGGAACGTTCTGTCACTCTGGCAAAAAAGACTCTCCGGTCGGCTTGAGCCACTTCCAATCGTCTATGTCATCGCGAGGAGGTAATTTTAAGTAGAGTGTTGAGAGCTGTATTTTTACTGATAATATATGATTATAATTTCAGGAAAAGGTCTCCGTGTAACGAAAAACGCCATTGTTTTGGCTTGATGAATGTCATTCACGAGTCTTTCTTTCCTGTTTCGTTGTAATACAGAACAGGCTGTTGTTCTTTCCCTTTCTCAATCTTTGCTGTCAATCCTATGAAACAAGGAAAATACTACGCAGCGTGCTTCACTAGAAGACAGCCAAGGGCACTAAAGGCGGTCTCTTTACTATCTTCTAAATGTTTTGCCAATAGGATTAAGCCTTTTCCCTTCACCTCCCCTCAAAACATACTCTGTTTCGTAAGTTATTCGTAACTATAGCTCTTAGGTTCGAGAGCGTGCTGAAAAGTAATGCTTCCGAAATTTCTATGTGTCCTCTCAACGTGTAAGATTACCTTCCATTAAGAAAGTGGAATGCAGTCAGTGACTGTGATACGACAGAGAGCAGCAATTAGCCGTCGTTTCCTTTCTAACCTCATTAAAGTTATCCAGATTTCGGCTAGTGACTAGCCATTATCAATGCTGAATTCCCTAGACTTTGGGCCTGTTACGTTGGCCAAAGGGGAAGAACTCTGAAAATTAGGGTTGGGCAACACATTGCTTTGTAAAGAAAAGATGCCACGGAGAGACTGAGTACAGCTGGCTATTTATTTACAACAAAACATAGGTTACCGACTTTGAAGTCTAATGTGAGGTTTTAGACCTGCTAGAAGAACTAGAGAGATCTTTTGCTGCCAAAAAATTGTTAGTGGAAACCTGCTTACTTGTAAACAGTGAAAGATGCGAAACAGGGGTTTCGAAATAGGTATTTTTTTATTGTACTTCAGTTCACCATCTGGGGCGTGTTGGCAGCAGCATAGACACTGCTCTTCAGCCGAAAGACATTACTCTTCAGCCAAAAGACATTAATAATACAATAGAAGACATTTAAAATAACATAAAGGAGAAAATATGCCGGTACACAGATATACAAAGGGGGAACATTATGGAAAAGAACGGAAAAAAGGCGACGCCATTAAAATGAAAGTAGCGCACATAAAAAACCACACATTGGGACAATTAAAAGAACACAAGGCGAAGTATCGCCAGAAAACAAAAGTTACGACGGGCGGCATGTCACAAAACAGTCACAGACAGCAACACTATGTACAAGTCCAGCACACGATTAAAATCACAGCTCCTCATGGCACTGGAAAACAGTACCAAACATAACACAGACGAAATTGGTCCTGCCTTCCTGCCAATATGTAGCAGCCATTGACGTATTTCTGTACTAGTGCGATGGTTATAATATTCAGGTTACGGAACTTTTTCCATCTTATATTGCTACAGACGCATGTACATTGTTAATAACAGCAGTTCAGTATTTCGTTTTTATCTCACTTATAATTATAACTCTGTTTGAAGCTGCACAGGGCTCAGTAATATATACATCCGTTGTCAAACCACACCAACGATCTCTCTAGCTGATATTTGGCACCATCTACAAACTACTCTATAAGTAAAAGAAGCCACATATCTCGTCACGACGGTTAAAAAGAAGGTACAAAAGAAAAATGTTCAAATCAAATCAATTACAATAGTCATAGCATACATCACGAGCCTCCTAATGGTTTGTAAATATTTTATGAAATTTTTTTTCTGACGTTACCATGCAGTTCAAAAATTAACAAAATAATTGGCTCACAAGGAGTGAGTCTAGCATTTTTACATCTTCTGTTGTTAATTGTTAAATGTGGTAGTAAGTAAATACTGCATCGTTAATAATTATACGTTGTTGTTGTTCTGGCCTTCAGCCCAGAGACTGGTTGGATGCAGCTCTCCATGCTACTCTATCCTGTGCAAGCTTCTTCATCTCCCAGTACCTACATCCTTCGGAATCTGTTTAGTGTATTCATCTCTTGGTCTTCCTCTACGATTTTTACCCTCCACGCTGCCCACCAATACAAAATTGGTAATCCCTTGCTACCTCAGAATACGCCCTACCAACCGATCCCTTCTTCTAGTCAAGTTGTGCCACAAATTTCTCTTCTCTTCAATGCTATTCAATACCTCCTCATTAGTTATGTGATCTACCCATTTAATCTTCATCATTCTTCTGTAGCACCACCTTTCGAAAGCTTCTATTCTCTTCTTGTCTAGTCTATTTATCGTCCATGTTTCACTATTTTGTTTTACTCCTATTCAAATTTTAAGGTTTATTAGAAACCATGCTGCTTTTCTGTGAAGGTTATGTATTACGTGGTTAATATAGAGGGCGCCAAACAGCCAACCTATGTGTTCTCTGCAAAGCCTAGCTTCATTACATAGTGGTCGTGAATGAACTGTGACAGGAGCCCGAACGACAGGTTAAGACGTACTAGGGCATGAATAGAAACTCTGAAATACTTGTACGTAATGTAATGTACAATTGATATAACTTATGTCATGATTTGTAATTTTTTGTACTATGACCTGACTATGTACTTCTTTTATTTTTTAGCACTGATAATGGCTACTACTAGCCAAAATGTGGGTCTGCTTTGATAGAGCTAGAAAAGAAACGACGACTGACTGCTGCTGTCTATCGTTTAGACACTCTTAAAGTTTTTTAACTAAAACAAACGTTATTAACATTCCACATGTTGATTATTCTTCATGTCTACGCATTTATTTCTCAAAAAAGTTACACTTTCAGCGAACAAATGTCTCCCAGTGAGATGCCAGTCTGTTGATTGTGTCAATTAGAATGTCTCGCTCTGTCCATGGAGCCACTACATCGCCTCTGCTTGCACCGCTTCATCACTGTCAAACTGAAATTCTGGAAGGTGTTGTTCAAGTTCTGAAAAGCGATGAAAGTTGACTGGAGCTAAGCAGAGAATGACTGATAACAGTGCACCCAAACGGCAAAGTGTTGCGGATGTCGCAGCGCTCGTGCATAGTCTGGCCTTATCATGCTGAAGGAAATGCTGTTCCATGTGTGGACAAACTCCCCGAATTCCAAACTCGATTACAGTGTGCTGTTTTTTACGCACCGGGGTATTTCCGCAACACACCTCCATGTCATACTCTACAATTCGGAGCGCTCTTGGTGGCAGAAGGCTGCAAATATGCGGACATTAATGACAAATATGTAGAATGTTAATAACGTTCGTTTTATTTTAAAAGCTTTAACTGTTTCCCTGTAAACAAATTCGAAGGCATAGTTGTCAGCAGAAGCTGAATATGTATATTTATAATGTAAACGCAGTCCAATTGAAAGTTTTTACAACTCGTGTTCTTCCCTTTTTATTGCTTAGGGTTGATTGCCATTTTCGCACCGTCTAGATGTCTAAATAATTTCATGAATCGTTTTGATCCACTGATGACTTAACTAGACCATAAACGATGGAATTATCTGCAAACAGACTGTAAATAGCTCATACGTATTAACAATGGCAGAGAATCTGTACGTTTACTTGAATAGGAAGACATGTACCAGTCCACTAGTGTGGACGTTTTCCTAATGTAAACACTAATGGCTTTTATAGTTAGGCCATTTTTAAATTATGTTCGAAACACCGGTACAATACGATGAGTATATTCGTAGTGGTATTCCGGAAGGCAGCTGAACCATACGTACTAGCGGAAGGATGTATCTGGGATTGAGTGTGATGGAGATTAATCTGTAAGGGTTTTTGAAAAATTCCTGTAAGAAAGAGTTGTACACAAGTAAATTCTGTTCTTGCGTACATCCCCAAATTCATGTTGCGTCAAGAGTTGTAGCAAATGGGTTTTAACATGGAAATTAATCATTTCCGGACCCACGTTCATATAACTTTTGTTCTTCTATTTGCGAGGAATATTTTGTAAACATTTGACGGTACCTTTTCTTTACACCTTGTGTAAAGGAATGGTATATTAAGTGCTAACGATGAGCAAAAAATGTTACAGTGATATCATACCTACCTTCACAGTAACGCAATTCTGAGTGACACGTCTTTCAGCGAATCGTTGCCCAGAGCCTTGTGGGAAAGTAACTTACTCGTCAACCAGATCACGCAGTTCTCGCTTCGGTCTATCTCCTGGCCCCTCACCGCAGTCCGAAGCGTTAGCTTAATCTCAATTCCCCCCCCCCCCCCCCCCCCCACTTTGCTCCCTGAAGAGCTGCCATCGCACTGCTAATTAGGTTACGTGTGACGTTAAAGGGTTCCACTTGGCTGCCGAGTTTTCACTTAATTAAGTACTAGGTGTCAAATTCGCCATCTGATGAGGTGACCCTTGCTGTTGAGAGACTCAATGACACAGGAGGTAGGGGAATGAGGTTTTCCTGCAGCAAGATATCCGTCGACCCCTAGCCGCCCTCTCTCCTCTTACCACTCTCCTCGACAAGTGAACCGTCCAATCCGCCAAGCAAGTTACACTCGCCACCCCAGTACCCTGTAGACGTACGGTATCGCGATATCCTGTAACTCCTGCGATGACAAAGCGATCCGTTCATCGTAAAGGAGAAAAATTACTGTTCTTCGCTATCAAAATAAAATAATGAGGTGCGAGGTCAGGTAAAATGGTAGTAAAAATAAATAATTCATTAACTGATGATATTTATGCCATACCAACTAAGCATAAGGACGGTTACAGGGGCTGAGATACGCGTGGAGAGTTTTTTGCTCTTTAGACAGTTTGGTACTCGGAGATTGTACCCGAAGAATTGTTTACACTTCGGGGCGAATCTTCAATGATGTTTACTGTCTGATAGCTACTTAGGACAACTTTCTTAAGTGTCTGAGAGTCTAGCAGGACCAGATGTCGGAAGGATTTACACACTACGGGGTATGAGTGTCTGCGAGAGCTGAGAGATCACTCTCTGCAAGGGTTTTCTCTCGTGTCCTGCGCTTGCAGGAAGACCGTCGGCTGCAGCTGCCATTTTCATACTTTTATTGGCAACGGATTACGAGGTGGGATGATTCTGAGCATGCAAGAACCTCATTAGAGATTTTGTGATAGAAAATACACAACAACAGAGAAATTTTGTAAGTGTGACAGCTATGGAGACACAAGAAATACTCTTTCTAAATGGACTCTTTAATATTTATTAACGTAACAACTGGCTGTGAGTAACATTTCACCAATTTCATCTTGCTATCCATAAACTTTCAAACTACGTTACAGTGAATATATGATAAATGAAGCATTTCCGTACATACATTAATTTGGACTTTTTTACTCGTATTTACTTAAAAAAACAACTCGTAAATCACTAACGGTCTCTTCGTCACTATCCAGTATAATACTACACTGGCGGAAGAATCACAACATTCAAAAGTAATTAATGTAGGGTAATCAAATTTTGGGAATACATTTGTCTAGAAAACGAATTCTGGTGATTAACATTGCAAGATCACAGCTTAATACACTACTAGCCGTTAAAATTGCTACAGCATGAAGATAACGTGCTACAGACGAGAAATTTAACCGACAGGAAGAAGATGCTGTGATATGCAAATGATTAGCTTTTCAGAGCATTCACACAAGGTTGGCACCGGTGGCGACACCTACAACGTGCTGACATGAGGAAAGTTTCCAACCGATTTCTCATACACAAACAGCAGTTTTGACCGGCGTTGCCTGGTGAAAAGTTGTTGCGATGCCTCGTGTAAGGAGGAGGAATGCGTACCATCACGTTTCCGACTTTGATAAAGGTCGGATTGTAGCCTATCGCGATTGCGGTTTATCGTATCGCGACATTGCTGCTCGCTTTGCTCGAGATCCAATGACTGTTAGCAGAATATTGAATCGGTGGGTTCAGGAGGGTAATACAGAACGCCGTGCTGGATCCCAACGGCCTCGTATCACTAGCAGTCGAGATGACAGGCATCTTATCCGCATGGCTGTAACAGATCGTGCAGCCACGTATCGATCCCTGAGTCAACAGATGGGGATGTTTGCAAGACAACAACCATTTGCACGATCAGTTGGACGACGCTTGCGGCAGCATGGACTATCAGCACGGAGACCGTGGCTGCGGTTACCCTTGACGCTGCAACACAGACAGGAACGCCTGCGATGGTGTACTCAACGACGAACCTGGGTGCAGGAATTGCAAAACGTCATTTTTTTCGGATGAATCCAGGTTCTGTTTACATCATGATGAAGGTTGCATCCGTGTTTGGCGACATCGCGGTGAAAGCACATTGGAAGCGTTTATTCGTCATCGCTATACTGGCGTATCACCCAGCGTAATGGTATGGGGTGCCATTGATTACATGTCTCGGTCACCTCTTGTTCGCACTGACGGTACTTTGAACAGTGGACGTTACATTTCAGATGTGTTACGACCCGTGGCTCTACCCTTCATTCGATCCCTGCGAAACCCTACATTTCAGCAGGATAATGTACGACGCATGTTGGAGGTCCTGTAAGGGCCTTTCTGGATACAGAAAGTGTTCGACTGGTGCCCTGGCCAGCACATTCTCCATGTCTCACCAATTGAAAACGGCTGGTCAATGGTGGCCGAGCAACTGATTCCTCATAATGCGCCTGCCACTACTCTTGATGAACTGTGGTATCGTGTTGAACCTGCATGGGCAGCTGTACCAGTACACGTCATCCAAGCTCTGTTGACCCAATGCCCAGGCGTATGAAGGCCGTTATTACGGCCAGAGGTGTTTGTTCTGGGTACTGATTTATCAGGATCTATGCTCCCAATTTGGGTGGAAATTTAATCACATGTCAGTTCCAGTATAATATACACTCCTGGAAATGGAAAAAAGAACACATTGACACCGGTGTGTCAGACCCACCATACTTGCTCCGGACACTGCGAGAGGGCTTTGCAAGCAATGATCACACGCACAGCACAGCGGACACACCAGGAACCACGGTGTTGGCCGTCGAATGGCGCTAGCTGCGCAGCATTTGTGCACCGCCGCCGTCAGTGTCAGCCAGTTTGCCGTGGCATACGGAGCTCCATCGCAGTCTTTAACACTGGTAGCATGCCGCGACAGCGTGGACGTGAACCGTATGTGCAGTTGACGGACTTTGAGCGAGGGCGTATAGTGGGTATGCGGGAGGCCGGGTGGACGTACCGCCGAATTGCTCAACACGTGGGGCGTGAGGTCTCCACAGTACATCGATGTTGTCGCCAGTGGTCGGCGGAAGGTGCACGTGCCCGTCGACCTGGGACCGGACCGCAGCGACGCACGGATGCACGCCAAGACCGTAGGATCTTACGCAGTGCCGTAGGGGACCGCACCGCCACTTCCCAGCAAATTAGGGACACTGTTGCTCCTGGGGTATCGGCGAGGACCATTCGCAACCGTCTCCATGAAGCTGGGCTACGGTCCCGCACACCGTTAGGCCGTCTTCCGCTCACGCCCCAACATCGTGCAGCCCGCCTCCAGTGGTGTCGCGACAGGCGTGAATGGAGGGACGAATGGAGACGTGTCGTCATCAGCGATGAGAGTCGCTTATGCCTTGGTGCCAATGATGGTCGTATGCGTGTTTGGCGCCGTGCAGGTGAGCGCCATAATCAGGACTGCATACGACCGAGGCACACAGGGCCAACACCCGGCATCATGGTGTGGGGAGCGATCTCCTACACTGGCCGTACACCTCTGGTGATCGTCGAGGGGACACTGAATAGTGCACGGTACAGCCAAACCGTCATCGAACCCATCGTTTAACCATTCCTAGACCGGCAAGGGAACTTGCTGTTCGAACAGGACAATGCATGTCCGCATGTATCCCGTACCACCCAACGTGCTCTAGAAGGTGTAAGTCAACTACCCTGGCCAGCAAGATCTCCGGATCTGTCCCACATTGAGCATGTTTGGGACTGGATGAAGCGTCGTCTCACGCGGTCTGCACGTCCAGCACGAACGCTGGTCCAACTGAGGCGCCAGGTGGTAATGGCATGGCAAGCCGTTCCACAGGACTACACCCAGCATCTCTACGATCGTCTCCATGGGAGAATAGCAGCCTGCATTGCTGCGAAACGTGGATATACACTGTACTAGTGCCGACATTGTGCATGCTCTGTTGCCTGTGCCTATGTGCCTGTGGTTCTGTCAGTGTGATCATGTGATGTATCTGACCCCAGGAATGTGTCAATAAAGTTTCCCCTTCCTGGGACAATGAATTCACGGTGTTCTTATTTCAATTTCCAGGAGTGTATTTGTCCAATGAATACCCGATCATCATCTGCATTTCCTCTTGCTGTAGTAATTTTAATGGCCAGTAGTGTAAGAGCTAGATAAGACATTGCAAATGTGAAACTCTGGTTCATAAAGAACTGATATGACCGCCAGAATGTTGAATCAAACATGCAACGTTCATGGACTGAATTGTATAGGTGCCAGATGTCAGTTTGTGGGATGGAGTTTCGTGACTGTTGCAGTTGATCGGTCACTACGGGGACGGTTAATACTTGGAATTTTATAAATGACAATGCGGTCTCTAACCCAGAAGAATTTTATTGACACGGTTAATACTGTTTGTGCGTGAAGCTGGAGTAGTCGTTCGATAATTTTCTATATGTGCTCGACTGGAGACAGATCTGCTGATCTCGTAGGCCAAGCCAACATTTCGACACTCTGTAGCGCATGTTGGGCTACAACAGCGGTATGTGGAGGAGAGTAGACCAGTTAGAAAACACCTCCCTGGAACGATGTACGTGAATGACAGGTCGAGTCACCAGACTGACGCCCAAATATGCAGTCATGGTGCTTGCGATAACAGCGAGAGTGCTCCTGCTGCCATACGAAATCGCACCACACACCAGAGCTCCAGATGTAGGTCCACCGTATCCAGTATGCAAACAGATTGTTTGCACGCCCTCAACTAGCGTTCTTGTAACCAACGGAGGGACGTCATTGGCACCGAGGAGGAACAAGCTTTCATCCGAAACTCTGGAGACTTCCACCCTGCCTCCCGATGAGTTCTCAACTGATACCACTGAAGTCGCAAACGGCGGCTGTTTGGTGTTAGTGGAAGGCACCGTTCAGGGCCCCTGGTATCCTTGAGGTAACGGACTTCTAACAGTTAGGTACTGGCAGTATTGCTGCGATATCACGGAAAAAAACATCCAACTTCTCTTAGCCCCATTACGCAACGTCATTCAAACTCAGAGAGAGGTGATAATGGCGTCTTTACCACCGTAAAGGCATTCTGACTAACATAAACTCACCACGTCCATTCTTAAGGGTAACTGATGTTCACGACCGTTACAGCGTGTGTCTAAAGCAGAAACGATTTGTATCCTCATAGTGGAGCTACTAGTACTCTTACGCTACTGGTGCGAAATTTGTATGGTGTGGGTTCCCGTAGTCATGTCCTAGTTCATGAACCACGGGCAACGTATGAGTGGCCAAGTAAGTGGTCCCGACAGACTGGATACCAGTTACTTTGGAATAAGGCTGGGCATCTCGGACATATTCTGAGCCGTGATCACCTTTGTGCCTACACGGCAAAGACTACCAAATCCACTGGTTAGTCCCTCAACCGTTAGGGGTAAGACCCAATGGGTTCAAAAATGGTTCAAATGGCTCTGAGCACTATGGGACTCAACTGCTGTGGTCATCAGTCCCCTAGAACTTAGAACTACTTAAACCTAACTAACCTAAGGACATCACACACGTCCATGCCCGAGGCAGGATTCGAACCTGCGACCGTAGCAGTCGCACGGTTCCGGACTGCGCGCCTAGAACCGCGAGACCACCGCGGCCGGCTAAACCCAATGGGACTCAGGGCAAGTAAGGCTAGCAACCTGCTTCCCTGGTACTTTAAATATGACGCTGGCAACAATCAGAGCAAAATGCCTCGGACCTTTGGAGGTGACGGAGTCCCACCTCTGACAAACCAGAGACTCCTAAGATACGACTTGGCAAACAAATGGTAATGAGATGGGGAGCTATTAATATCAATGGGGGCTACTCTGGAAAGAAGGTAGAGCTGGTAGAGGCTACAAGTAAGATGGGGCTGGACGTTTTAGCTGTTACTGACATTCGGGTAAGGGGTGAGAATGAAGAGGAAGTGGGAGAATACAAGGTCTACCTGTCAGGAGTCAAAGCAGGAATAGCACAATGGGGTGTAGGGCTTTACATCAGGAAAGAAATGGAACCCAGCGTAGTTGCAATAAGGTATGTAAACGAACGACCGATGTGGATAGATTTGACAGTGTCTAGCAAGAAAATTAGGATTGTCTCAGTATATTCGCATTGTGAAGTGACAGATCGACATAAGATGGATAGTTTTTATGAGGCACTCAGTGATGTAGTTGTTAGAGTAAAGGACAAGGACAGTGTTCTGCTCATGGGTGATTTTAACGCCAGGATTGGAAATCGAACAGAAGGGTATGAAAAAGTTATTGGTAAATTTGGAGAGGATATGGAAGCCAAAAGGAACGGGAAACAACTCTTGGATTTCTGTGCCAGTATGGGCTCAGTAATCGCAAATTCTTTTTTTAAACATAAGAACATTCACCGGTGTACTTGGGAAGGCAGGGGAACCAGATCTGTCATTGACTATATAATAACAGATCAGGAATTCAGGAAGGCTGTGAGGGACACACGTGTATTCAGGGGATTCTTTGATGACACTGATCATTATTTAATCTGCAGTCAAATTGGGATTGTGAGGCCGAAAGTGCAGGTGGTCAGGTCCATATGTAGGTGGATATGAGTGGAGAAACTTGAGAATAAGGAAATCAGGCACAAGTACATAACAGCGATCTCACAAGGGTACCAGTTAGTTGAATGTAGTCAATTACAGTCATTGGAAAAGGAATGGACAAGGTACAGGGGCACAGTACTAGATGTGGCTAAAGATTGTCTTGGAACAGTAGTGTGTAAAAGCAGGAAGAAGCAAACAGCTTGGTGGAATGACACAGTCAAGGCAGCTTGTAAAAGGAAAAAGAAGGCGTATCAAAAATGGCTACATACTAGAACTCTGGTAAACAGAGAAAGTTATGTTGAAAAAAGAAACAAAGCCAAACAGAATTGCAGCATCCAAGAAGAAATCTTGGGAAGACTTCGGAAACAGTTTGGAGACTATGGGTCAAGCTGCTGTAAAACCATTCTGGAGTGTAATTAGCAGTCTTCGAAAGGGAGGTAAGAAGGAAATGACAAGTATTTTGGACAGATCAGGAAAACTGCTGGTGAATCCTGTGGATGCCTTGTGCAGATGGAGGGAATATTTTGAGGAGTTGCTCAGTGTAGGTGAAAATACGACCAGTAATGTTTTAGATTTCGAGATAGAATGGGATAGGAATGATGACGGAAACAGGATCACATTTGAGGAAGTGGAGAAAATGGTCAATAGATTGCAGTGCAATAAAGTAGCTGGGGTGGATGAAACTAAGTCGGAACTCATCAAATACAGTGGAATGTCAGGTCTTAAATGGCTACACAGGATATTTGAAATGGCCTGGGAGTCGGGACAGGTTCCATCAGACTGGACGAAAGCAGTAATCACACCAATTTTTAAACATGGAAACGGAAAAGATTGTAACAACTATAGACGTATCTCTTTAATCAGCGTTGTGGGTAAAATCTTCTCAGGTATTGTTGAAACGAAAGTGCGAGTACTAGTTGAGGACCTATCGGATGAAACTCAGTGTGGATTTAGGCCTCTTAGATGTTGTCAGGACCACATCTTTAGCTTACGGCTAATAATGGAGAAGTGTTATGAGTGGAACAGGGAACTATCTTTGCTTTATAGATCTAGAAAAGGCATATGACCGGGTTGCTAGGAGGAAGTTATTGTCTGTTCTACGAGATTATGGAATAGGAGGCAAATTTTTGCAAGCAATCAAAGGTCTTTACATGGATAGTGAGGCAACAGTTAGATTTGACGATAAATTGAGTTCATGGTTCAGAGTAGTTTCAGGGGTAAGACAAAGCTGCTACCTGTCTCCACTGTTGTTCATATTATTTGTGGATAATATGTTGTAAAGAATAGACTGGCTGGGTGAGATTAAAATATGTGAACACAAAATAAGCAGTCTTGCGTATGCGGTTGACTTAGTTGTGATGGCAGATTCGATTGAAAGTTTGTAAAGTAATATTTCAGAGCTAGATCAGAAATGTAAGGACTATGGTATGAAGATTAGCATCTCCAAAACGAAAGTAATGTCAGTGGGAAATAAATATAAACGGATTGAGTGCCAAATAGGAGGAACAAAGTTAGAACAGGTGGAAGGTTTCAAGTACTTAGGATGCATATTCTCACAGGATGGCAACATAGTGAAAGAACTGAAAGCGAGTTGTAGCAAAGCTAATGCAGTGAGTGCTCAGCTACAATCTACTCTCTTCTGCAAGAAGGAAGTCAGTACCAAGACTTAAGTTATCTGTGCACCGTTCAATCTTTCGACCAACTTTGTTGTATGGGAGCGAAAGCTGGGTGGATTCAGGTTACCTTATCAACAAGGTTGAGGTTACGGATATGAAAGTAGCTAGGATGATTGCAGGTACTAGTAGATGGGAACAATGGCAGGAGGGTGATCACAATGAGGAAATCAAAGAAAAACTGGGAATGAACTCTATAGACGTAGCAGTCAGGGCGAACAGGCTCTGATGGTGGGGTCATGTTACACGCATGGGAGAAGCAAGGTTACCCAAGAGACTCATGGGTTCAGCAGTAGAGGGTAAGAGGAGTTGGGGCAGACCAAGGAGAAGGTACCTGGATTCGGCTAAGAATGATTTTGAAGTAATAGGTTTAACATCAGAAGAGGCACCAATGTTAGCACTGAATAGAGGATCGTGGAGGAAATTTATAAGGGGGCTATGCTCCAGACTGAACGCTGAAAAGCATAATCAGTCTTAAATGATGATGATGATGATTATTATTATTATTATTATTATTTTTTTTAAGATGTAGAAATATGCTTACCATCTTTCTTTTATGTCGCACAACTTCTTGGTGTTGCGCTTCTTTTCCGTCAGCGTGTATCTAATAAATTCCACGTCATGTAAAATTCCGTACATTACTTGAAGTTAAAGACAGTTTCTGGAGTTTCAAAGCGTTTAATCTCAAGTATGACCTCATTTGTATCTATTTGTTAATTTATCTACACACACATCGTTTACGAGAGCTCCGGAATCTATACAGAAATTTGGAATAGAGACCAACGTAAACATCATTTCCGTCCTTTTTATTGCGCATGAAAACCACACATTGCATGTTGTACCCCCACACAACGAGACCTTCAGAGGTGGTGGTCCAGATTGCTGTACACACCGATACCTCTAATACCCAGTAGCACGTCATCTTGCACTGATGCATGCCTGTATTCATTGTGGCATACTATCCACAAGTTCATGAACGCTCTTTCGGTCCAGATTGTCCCACTCCTCAACAGCAATTCAGCGTAGATCCCTCAAAGTGATTGGTGGGTCACGTCGCCCATGAGCAGCCCTTTTCAATCTATCCCAAGCATGTTCAATGGGGCTCATGCCTGGAGAACATGCTGGAGCGATGTCGTTATACTGAAGGAAGTCTTTCACAGGATGTGCACGATGGGGGCGCGAATTGTCGTCCATGAAGACGAATGTCTCGCCAGAATGCTGCGGATATTGTTGCACTATCGGTTGGAGGTTGGCATTCACGTATTGTACAGCAGTTACAGTGCCTTCCATGACCACCAGCGGCGAACTTCGGCCCCACATAATACCACCCCAAAAAAAGAAGGGAACATCCACCTTGCTGCACTCGTTGGACAGCGTGTGCAAGGCGTTCAGCGTGACCGGGTTAGCCTCCAAAAACGTCTTCCAAAATTGTCTGGTTGAAGGCAGATGCGACACTCATCGGTGAAGACGCCATGCCAATCCCGAGCGGTCCATTCGGCATGTTGTTGGTCCCATCTGTACCGTGCTGCATGGTGTCGTGGTTGCAAAACTGGACCTCGCCATGGACGTCAGGAGTGAAGCTGCGCATCATGCAGCCTATTGCGCACAATCTGAGTCGTAACACGACGTCCTGTGGCAGCACGAAAAGCAGTATTCAACATGGTGGCGTTGTTGTCATGGTTTCTCAGAGCCATAATCAGTAGGTAGCGGTCATCCAATGAATTAGCAGTCCTTGGGCAGCCTGAGCAAGGCATGTCATCTATAGTTTCTGTCTCTCCGTATCTCCTCTATGTCAGAACAACTTCGCTTTGGTTCACTCCGAGACGCCTGGACACTTCCCTTGTTGACAGAAACTTCCTGGCACAAAGCGACCGAACTGCAGTATTGACCACCTAGGCATGGTTGAACTACAGACAAATGAGCCGTGTACCTCCTTCCCAGTGGAATGACAGGAACTGACTAGCTGTCGGACCCCTTCCGTCTAATAGGGGCAGCTTATGGATGATCGTTTATATCTTTGGGTGGCTTTAGTGACGTCTCTGAACAGTCAAAGGGACTGTGTCTGTGATACAACATCCACAGTCAACGTCTATTTTCAGATGTGCTGGAAATCGGGTGATGCAGAACTTTTCTTTTTATCCCTGTATGTAATAAACCTTATTTGCCTGATTCCATATTTGCGGATATTCTGATAAATTTCTTCTCTGGTGGTTTTAACTATAGCCATTTCTGCCAACAAACTTTGCTTCTTACTTCTGTTCTTGCAGGCCAGTAATTGTACATTGGACTTCCCTCGGTCAAAATTATTTTTTACCTACACGTCGCTGGCACTCAATCACAGCGCGTGTCTATCGCGACAATAGTGTTAACTATCCCAACAACGGCGATACAGCTTTATAGACAGTTCGTTGCCTTGTTGACGTGGGGCATTGGAGACCGCACAAGTCGTTGATGCACATTTGCATATCAAGGTAGAATCAAGTCCCTTCAATGGCAATTTTCTTTATTTTCGTTCGTTAGTAATGCGTCTATGATGTTTTTATATATTATTTGCTGCGGAGCATTATCGAAGTCAGAACTTTCGAAACAGACTAACTGTTAGTGGTTTTAGTGTAGGAGGTAGAAAAGGCGATTTATACTCTCAGAAAACATGCTACGGCCAAACATTATGGCTCCAAACATGCAGTTACGTGGGTAACTTTAATTAATGTGTATGAGTACTAAAAAATATATTACCATCATGTGGTTGTGTATAAGCTGGGAAACGATATGGTCGCTCAGCGCCCTCCGTGACCTCTCAGCTCTACCGACTATGTCACTAGCGTCTTTCTCGAATGAGATTTCCACTCTGCAGTGGAGTGTGCGCTGATATGAAACCTCCTGGCAAATTAAAACTGTGTGCCAGACCAAACTCGAACTCGGGACCTTTGCCTTTCGCTGTCAATTGCTCTGCCATCTGAGTTACCCAAGCACGTCACGGTAGAGCAGTTGCCCTCGAAAGGCAAAGGTCCCGATTTAGAGTCTCGGTCTGCCAGGAAGTTTAAGTGTCTTTCTTGTCTGACACGTGAGAACTACCTTGAGCAGCTCTCTAGAGACGGAGGTCGCCATCTGCACAAGACGTCTTGAACTCATCGAGGACCAATATCTGAGATCTTGACCCATTCTCAGACACTGCCTGAGATCCGTTTTAGACATATTAGATTGAAGTAGGGATACTGTAAAGCAATCACTGAAGAGAAAAAAATAAGGAAATTCTTCTACTGAACGCCGGAATTATCAAGGAGAAATATTTTCACTTTGATGTGAATCTTGAAGTTTTCCCGGCGCACTGTATATTCTATGAGATTTCGGGACTGCAACCGATTAGTGTTGACTGTTGACTCCTTGCCACAGTATTTCTGATGGCAGCTGTTCGACCAACTTTAGGTGAGTCCGCCATTGGAGAATGGTCGTTTATCGTGTCGGCTTTCTAGCCAAAAATTTCAACGGAGATGCACAATGCATGAAAGGTACGTTGAAGTTGGGCACCACACTCGCCTTTCGCAGTCCAGTAAGTCGCCCGTAGCTGGACATCTTATTACAATAGCACACTCTATTGATTATCCTGCCAAAAAAATCTTGGACCCAGGGAGAACATTGTGAGATTCAGTGATTAAAGAATCTACGGAAACACGTCTAACACAAGATCTTATTAATCTGACGGAGGCTTTAAACTGGACAAGACTTGCCACCTGGTGATCGATTCCTTCTGAAAGAGAATATTTTATTCATAATAATACGTCTGGCGATGTCTGACACTTGTTTTTAGCGCCACGAGAGCGCATTCCGAACTTTACGCATGCACCTCTCTGGTATAGTTGCAGCAGTATTTGGAGATGGAGCGGATTTCGATAGACACTGTGAACCAGCATTTCCCACTGGCCGATACTATCCTGAAGATGGCTGCACGATTGCCAGCGGAAATATTGTAGCAGAAAGTCAACATGATCCGGCTGTAATCCTCACAGATATTTCAGTTTGGTTTAAAATTCCATTGCAGTTTGATAGACATTTTATAATATATCGCGATGACCAAATGTTAGGTGACAGCATTTTACACAATTTTGTACTAAAGGTAACCTCAAACTTGAGTAATGACTAGAATTTTTCCTTCTGGTATTGTAATTATGTGCATCATTGTACCTTTCGAGCTGGAATGGATTATTTAGAACTAGCGACATGAAGGAATAATTACTCTGTGTGATAAAAAGTATCCGGACACCATAGAAACATACCTTTTTCATATTAGGTGCTTGTGCTGCCACCTACTGCCATGTCCTCCATATCAGCGACGTCAGTAGTTATTAGGCATCGTGAGAGAGCAGAATGGGGCGCTCCACGGAACTCACGGACTTCCAACGTGGTCAGGTGATTCAAATCAAATGTGTGTGAAATCTTATGGGACTTAACTACTAAGGTCATCAGTCCCTAAGCTTACATACTACTTAACCTAAATCATCCTAAGGACCAATACACACACCCACGCCCGAGGGAGAGCTCGAACCTCCGCCGGGACCAGCAGCACAGTCCATGACTGCAGCGCCCTAGACCACTCGGCTAAACCCGCGCGGCGGAGGAGGATTGCACCCCCTGTTGTTATGCGTGGCCATATTACAGCATAGGCCTACATTCATGTTTTAAGCACATTCTTGCTTCCCATTGCTGAAGAACAATTCGGGGATGTCGATACCATCTTTCAACATGAGCGAGCACCTGACCATAATGCACGGCTTGTGGCGGATTGGTTACACGACATTAACATCCCTGTAACGGACTGGCCTGCACAGTCTTGACCTATAGAACACTTTTGGGATATTTTGGAACGCCGACTTCGTGCCAGGTCCACCGACCGACATCGATACCTCTCCTCAGTGCAACTCTCCGTGATGAATGGACTGCCATTCCCCAAGAAACCTTCCAGCACCTGACTGAACGTATCGCTGCGATAGTGGAAGGTGTCATCAAGGCTAAGGGTGGGCCAACACCATTTTGAATTCCAGCATTACCGATGGAGGGCGCCACGAAATTTTAAGTCATTTTCACCCAGGTTTCCGAATACTGTTGATCACATAGTGTATATTGTGAAAGAGTAGTCAAATGTCTAACTCCTTAAACAAATGTCCAAAACATGATCGTGGGTGACCTCCACATATTATTTTTGCTGCCAATATTTCAGCAATTAACACTTTCTTTCTTGTAGTTGTCCTACCCCAGGACATTATTCTATAAGACATAACTGAATGAAAACACGAAAAAAATATCTCAACAAGGTTTGCAATGATTCGAAGTGCAAACGCTACTAAATAAACTTCCTTAGGAGTTCCAAAATGTCCTTTTTCCCCTTTAAATTCGCATCAATAAGGACACCTAACAACTTTGAAGTTTCCACCATGGTTATTATTTCGTCACCATGTGTTACACTCATCACTAGTGTAGCACCATTGAAGTGTAGAAATGAAGCCTTTTCTGAAACTTCCTGGCAGATTAAAGCTGTGTGCCGGACCGAGACTCGGGACCTTTACCTTCAGCGGGCAAGTGCTCTACCCGAGTTCTACCTAATCCCAAGTTCGAGTCTCGCTCCGGCACACAGTTTTAATCTGCCAGGAAGTTTCATATAAGCGCACACTCCGGTGCAGAGTGAAAAGCTCATTCTGGAAACATCCCCCAGGTTGTGGCTACGCCATGTCTCCGCGATATCCTTTCTTTCAGTGGTGCTAGTCCTGCAAGGTTCGCAGGAGAGCTTCTGTGAAGTTTGGAAGGTAGGAGACGAGGTACTGGTGGAATTGAAGCTGTAACGACTGGTCGCGTGCCGTGCTTGGGTAGTTCAGATGGCAGTGGACTTGCCTGAAAAAGGCAAAAGCCCCGAGTTCGAGTCAAGGTCCGGCACACAGTTTTAATCTGCCAGGAAGTTTGATATCAGCGCACACTCCGCTGCAGACTGAAAATCTCATTCGGAATGCTTTTCTATTTTTATCGTTAAATTCTTGTAAGCGTCGTTTAAATACTGTGCCATGTAGAAGACATATAGGGTTCCTTGTAGCTTAGCCCACAGAGAAAATTCTGTGATACCGTCCTTGTTGGCTGGTTTATTTACTACTTCGATTATAATCCCACGCCAGTAAAGAATTGGAAAAATTAACTTTGCTGATAGCCACAATATATTCGATACGAAATGTATGCGGAGGATGTCCCGCTGGAATTACTTTGTGTCAAGAAGAAAGATAAGTTATCAAGCAAATGTCTTTAGATGCCTGTGAGACGTCAACCTTTTTTTGTAACTTCGTTAACGAAGATATCAACAGCAGTAGGCCTTTTTTTAATAGGACTCTATATTTTTTATTCGGTAAACCACTTCCTGTTCACGAGAACAGTTCAAAAACGTATCGCAGTGCACTATTTGCGTAAACACGATAATATAAAAAAGGTAACACAGAACTGACCTTACCTCTCCGAGCAGCACACTGTGTAGTTGTCTGGGGCAACTTCTCCACCTATTTTTGACAGAATAAACGGAAACGGCCTTCCTTTGAAGGGTTTCAATAGCGCAATGTACGCTAATGGAGGAAAGGTAGAACTGTTACTCAACTGTGGAGAATGTAAGCATTGCAGTACCGTAATATATGTACCAGTATTATAAAGAAGAAAGATTTATTGTACTTACTGTTCCGCTAACCTACATTCTCCACACACGAATAGTATCTCAACGTTCTCTTCGTTGATGTACATTGTATTAAAACCCAACTTTGATTGAGAACGCTTGATTTAATAGCCGGTGTGCTTTATAATGACATGGACCTCTCAATCTATCTTTCCTTTAATGTAATTTCTTGTCAACAATGTAGGCTACACGAATTTATGATGCATATGAGTTTATTTACAAGAATCATCAGTTTTCACACAGTTAATAATAGGAAGAAATCAAATCTTTATTTGGATCGCACTTCCTTGGCTATTGGACAGAAAGGCGTGCAGTATTCTGTTTCACATATTTTCAGTAAGTTATCATAAAAATTAAATTATCTGAGCAGTGATTCTTGTACTTCGAAGCTTAAACAGAATTATTTCATCATGGCTAGTTCCTCCTTGATTGTGTGGGATTTCTTGGATAAATTAAGCTAATTACTGTTTTATATTGTGAATTATGCTGTCATATCTTCGACACCTCGGCTCGTATCATGACATCGAAATTTGCTCCTTAGTTTGCTCTTACGGAACTAGGAAAAATGCACCTCGTTAATTAAACGTGCCGTCGGCAATGGGATCGTCGCAGATGGAGCAGAAGATCACTTCATCATTTGCACAGGAGGGTAGAAATCGGGTTTTGGGGATGCTGAAGAAATCACGCTGACTTAGGGAAACCTCAATCAAGTTGTCCGGGCTCAAGATTGAACCCCTCTCATTCTGTGAGATTCCGTCAGCCTATACCACTGCGCAGCTACGCACAATATTTATAGTACAGCGCAGAATTCATTTTACTACTGTCTGAGGGACGTAGGACGCAATTAGAAGGGAGGGGGAGGGAAAATTGCCCTGAATCACATAAAATACCTGTTTTTTTTAAGTAGCGAGGTAAACTGCAAAGGAGAGATGCGAAATTACAAGTTTCAGCTGGAAATGAGATATTTATTTGTCCATTGAGTCAAAACTAATTATACGTGATCTCGCAAACGTTCTGGAAACGTAAGCACTTTTTGCTGAATGAATGCATTAAAGTTCCTCTAGTCGTTATAGGATATTGTGTTTACCTCGGGAAATACATTATGCTTGGTTTAATTCTTTCCATCTCGCTGAAGCCGGTGTGCTGCGTCTCCGGCTGAGAAATACCGATAATGCAGAAATTTCTTCCTTTACGATAGCTACTTAATTTCCGTTTCTGTTAAAGCCAGTCTCCGATACCTGACGTAATCTGAAATCGGGCGTACTCTAATTAAAAGGAAATGACGGAAGAGGGAATGAATTAGCTACTGTAAATAATGGTATTCATACATATTCGCCTTTATGTTTGTCGAGAGATTAGGTAGGCTATGAGTTGAGGCACTACTACGTGGCCGGCCGGAGTGGCCGAGCGGTCCTAGGCGCTACTGTCTGGAGCCTCGCTGCTGCTACTGTCGCAGGTTCAAATCGTGCCTCGGGCATGGATGTGTGTGATATCCTTAGGTTAGTTAGGTTTAGGTAGTTCTAAGTTCTAGGGAACTAATAACCTCAGAGCTATTTGAAAGTTCTAGGGGGACTGATGACCACAGAAGTTTAGTCCCATAATGTTCAGAGCCGTTTTGAACTAGTACGTGAGTAAGTGCCAATTCTTTTTAAATTTCTGACTTAAAAAAATTATCTCTAGTTTTCTGAATAAGAAAAAGCTTAATTCAAGGAAATTGGGCAGAAGAAAGCAAAAAATTAAAGGAATTTAAATGTGTCTGCAAACATGACCACGCTATCATGTCACGCAGACAGGCCTGTTAAAATATAATTTTACTCTCATCTGTTCATTTCTTATCTTTTTTTCAGTATCTAATGTAAAAGTGCCACAAGCGTACTACAAAAGTAATTACAAGGTTGGACTCAAAGCCCAAATGAGAATATTCAAAACTGTGACTGAGAACGGATACCAAAAACTGTTCTGGTAGGATTAAATACTTTTGTAAATAGGTATGGTGAATGCTCTGCTACATTTCATTAATGATGTAGCGTCAAGGTCTGAAGTTATGGAAGTGATGGAAGGGCCTGGCGGACTAAATGTGCAAAGAATCTTAATTGCCGTTTACCGCTGGAGACTCTACGAAGCAGATAAATTCACCGAAACAACCAAAGAAGCAAGAATAGGTAGTCTGAAAAAAGGAAGACAGGGAAAGCAAGACCAGAAACAAGATGAATTATGGACCTGGAATGTAGTGTTGTGCAGTATAGGTAGAGAAGCAAGCTTTAAATTTCCAGGGAGCTCACTTTCCTGCCGTTCCGGTACATACTGGTCTAAAACTATTAAAGAGAGAGGACTGAAATTTTGTACACTGCCTACATCATACTTAAATAAAAGTAGGGTTTCTTATGTCCTAAATTTGAAAATTGTAGTGTTTTAAAAGAATAACTATGAACTTATTACTGAAATTTTTGATAATCAATATTAGAACCTTAATATATGACGGCAATATCTTTTTAAATGTCTCCTTTAAACACAGTAAAGATCTTCCAAATGACTTCTACTTTGTTTTTATTGAGACATGTATGCATCTATGTTGTATGTAAATAATTAGCATGTTTTACTTCACTTGCAACATAAAATACAATTCACAAAACTGCGTGACTCCAAAACAATGGTTCATACATCAATTTGTTTCCAAAAGATCTTTTAAGAGACAGCAAGCATTATATGGGCTTACAACTACTATTCGTTGAACTAAACGATTTAGAAAAACCTTCAAATTTTTCATGATTTCTCCTTGTGTTCATGAATCAGCCTTCTTAAATCAAATTGGTTGTAAAAGCTATGTTAAAAGAAGGGAAGCATTACTTTGGATTACAACTCTTATTCGTTGAGCTAAACTATTTAGAAAACCTTCACATATTTCATGATATCCCTTCTGTTCACGAACAAATCTACTTAAATGCCTTCAAACAATTTCAACAAGCGGTTTCCGACAGCTTGTAAATATTTGTAGAATGTCATTATTAAGAGCTGCCAGAAGGATATTTTTTTTTCTTTTACTGAGGGACTAGTTTCTATCAGAAGGTCATCTTCAGTTGATCTATCGACTCAGATTGTGCAGTGATATGACACCCTAGAAGGTTGGTGGTTCAAGTAACCACTGATCCAGGTTTTTAATTTTCCGCTATTTATCTAAACCCGTTCAGATAAACACTGTTGTGGTCCCTTCTTCTCCCATCTGAAATTATCTTACAAATCTAAGAGGAAATCGTCGACGCGTTCTTTGCGTTTTAGTCCACATACACGTATGTTATATGTTTCAAGTCATTTGATCGAAACTAGTCTCAATAACGAAGAATACAGCTTTCAGGAGCGTTTTGATGTTTAGCAATGTTGTCTCTTTCAGAATTAATGTTGAATTTGGTTTCAAAATTACCGAACTATCAGTTTTATAAGTCACAGCTGCAGAATACTAACGCGAACTCTTTACAGACGAATGGAAAAACTAGAAGAAGTCGACCTCGGAGAAGATCAGCTTGGATTCCGTAGAATTCTACACAAATGTTGGAATACGTGAGGAAATACTGACCTTACGACTTACCTTAGAAGGAAGATTAAGGAAAGGTAAACCTACGTTCCTAGAATTTTTAGACTTAGAGAAAGCTTTTGACAATGTTGACTGGAATACTCTCTTTCAAATTCTAAAGGTGGCAGGGGTAAAATACAAGGAGCGAAAGGCTATTTACAATTTGTACAGAAACCAGATGGCAGTTATAAGAGTCGAGGGGCATGAAAGGGAAGCAGTGGTTGGGAAGGGAGTGAGACAGGGTTGTAGCCTCTCCCCGATGTTATTCAATCGGTATATTGAGCAAGCAGTATAGGAAATAAAAGAAAAATTCTGAGTAGGTATTAAAATCCATGGAGAAGAAATAAAAACTTTGAGGTTTGCCGATGACATTGTAATTCTGTCAGAGACGGCAAAGGACTTGGAAGAGCAGTTGAACGGAATGGACAGTGTCTTGAAAGGAGGATATAAGATGAACATCAACAAAAGCAAAACGAGGATAATGGAATACAGTCAAATTAAATCGGGTGATGCTGAAAGAATTAGATTAGGAAATGAGACACTTAATGTAGTAAAGGAGTTTGGCTATTTGGGGAGCAAAATAAATGATGATGGTCGAAGTAGAAAAGATATAAAATGGAGACTAGCAACGACAAGGAAAGCGATTCTGAAGAAGAGAAATTTCTTAACATCGAGTATAGATTTAAGTGTCAGGAAGTCATTTCTGAAAGTATTTGTATGGAGTGTAGCCATGTATGGAAGTGAAACATGAACAATAAATAGTTTGGACAAGAAGAGAATAGAAGCTTTCGAAATGTGGTGCTACAGAAGAATGCTAAAGATTAGATGGGTAGATCACAAAACTAATGAGGAGGTATTGAACAGAATTGGGGAGAAGAGGAGTTTGTGGTACAACTTGACAAGAAGAAGAGACCGGTTGGTAGGACATGTTCTGAGGCATCAAGGGATCACAGATTTAGCATTGGAGGGCAGCGTGGAGGGTAAAAATCGTAGAGGGAGACGAAGAGATGAATACACTAATCAGGTTCAGAAGCATGTAGGTTCAGTAAGTTCTGGGAGATGAAGAAGCTTGCACAGGATAGAATAGCATGGAGAGCTGCATCAAACCAGTCTCAGGACTTTAGACCACAACAGCAATCATTCGAAAAAAAATTACCTTTAATTTCAGAGAAAGCGCAATTACGAGGATGACAGCGTAATCTTATAGAGCCATTTGCTACCCGTTTAGCGACAGACTAAGTAATTTTCTCTTCCTATGTGCCCTTCCTGTCTTAGTTTTCCTCTTTTTCTACTTTTGCAGATAGTTGCTCTCAGACGATCTGAAACTGGCTTGTACGTTTATGATTAGTAAAGCAGCCTAAACACGACTAGCGGTTTTCAGCATGTCTGAAGTCACGTGCAGTGTTCGCATTTATTGCAAGACGGCTATAGTAATGTGAATAGTTTCACCGGTAGAAGTAAAAACAGTGTTCCACTGCAACGATTGAGAAAAAAGCAAAGTACCAAATGTGCTCCTTGTAGGCCTCAGTGGATGATGGGATTCGCAAATTCCTCCGGCGATCAGCGAGCGATGGACGGGGATTAATATGACGTCACCCCAGAGCAATTTATCTCCGTAACGTCTTCTGCCTGCCGCTAACCTCGATTTATAGCTGCCACGTTTTAATCTTCCCGCAGGACGCGTATTCCATTTCGGGACCGAATCGAGTCACTGTCGCATCGGATTACTCTCTAATATTTCAGCTCGGTTAAAACGAAATCGTTCATGTTAAAATGTATCCGAAACACAATCACAGTGTGGAGTCGTAATTTTCTTCTCTTCTGCGCAAGTGATAATCTGCCATTTCCTTGCAGCTACGGCTATACGACGCTGTCATCGAGACAAATTTAACATTCAAGACTGTGCAAAAGAGTATAAGTAGCTTTATTTTACAAATTATTTTTATTTAGTAGTTTTGTACTTATGCAATTTTTCTATTTTGACTCATTGTGTCCACTTAAGCAGCAAGTGTTTGAACGTATACAACAGTTTTCCTCCAAGTAGGTTTGTCTCTTAAATCGTAAGCAGCGTTCCTTTTTCTTTCTTCTGTCTATACTGTCGCTTACTCAAAGGACTCTTGAAGACATTTATGATTGTCAGTTATGGCCTTCACGTTTTTTCTATCTCGAAAGATTTTCCACTGTTACCTGGTTCTCAATCTACGAAGCATATAATTCTTTGTGAACATGTTGTTATTCAGTCCACCTTAATAATCGCCATTTCCTGATTGTGTACGAATTTTTTATTCGATAACACAAAAGATATTCTTTGATCCTTTCTTCGAAACACGATTTTCGCATTTTGAGTCTGGAATTTTTCTCAGAATTATTATTTCTTGTTTTTCGACTTTTTGATTTCAGATCTGTCTTAGTTGTGCCCTTTGTTTCTTTATTAAACCTCTTCTCAGAGATTTGGTATGCTTTTTGTGGTTTTGCAATTCGTTCTCTGCTAGCATTCCGATTTAGCTCAGCCAGACCAATAACGTCATCTAAATACACTACTGGCCATTAAAATTGCTACACCAAGAAGAAATGGAGATGATAAACAGGTATTCATTGGACAAATATATTATACTAGAACGGACATGTAATTACATTTTCACGCAATTTGGGTGCATAGATCCTGATAAATCAGTACCCAGAACAACCACCTCTGGCCGTAATAACGGCCTTGATACTCCTTGGCATTGAGTCAAACAGAGCTTGGATGGCGTGTACTGGTACCACTGCCCATGCACCTTCAACACGATACCACAGTTCATCAAGAGTAGTGACTGGCGTATTGTGACAATACATTTGCTCGGCCACCATTGACCAGACGTTTTCAGTCTGGGAGAAATCTGGAGAATGTGCTGCCAGGGCAGCAGTCAAACATTTTCTGTGTCCAGAATGGCCCGTACAGGACCTGCAACATGCGGTCGTGCATTATCCTGTTGAAATGCACGGATCGAATGAAGGGTAGAGCCACGGGTCGTAACACATCTGAAATGAAACGTCCGCTGTTCAAAGTTCCGTCGATGAAAACAAGAGGTGACCGAGACGTGTAACCAATAGCACCCCACACCATCACGCCGGGTGATACGCCAGTAGGGCGAAGACGAATACACGCTTCCAGTGTGCGTTCACCGCGATGTCGCCAAACACTAATGCGACCGTCATGATGCTGTAAACAGAACCTGGATTCATCCGAAAAACGTCGTCGAACTGTCCGTGCAGATGATTGTTGTCTTGCCAACGTCCTCATCTGTTGACTCAGGGATCGAGACGTGGCTGCACGATCCGTTACAGCCATGTTGATAAGATGCCTGTCATCTCGACTGCTAGTGATACGAGGCTGTTGGGATCCATCACAGCGTTCCGTATTACCCTCTTGAACCCACCGATTCCATATTCTGCTAACAGTCATTGGATCTCGACCAACGCGAGCAGCAATGTCGCGATACGATAAACCGCAATCGCGATATGCTACAATCCGACCTTTATCAAAGTCGGAAACGTTATGGTACGCATCACATCATCTTCTTCCTGTCGCTTAAATTTCGCGTATGTAGCACGTCATCTTCGTGGTGTAGCAATTTTAATTACCAGTAGTGTATTTCACTTGGAAGATTTCCCGAACCTATTTAAAATCATAATACTGATGTCTGAAAAGAGCTTCCGCATTAAATAGAATAATTGCGGCATTATACAACTTCGCCCGTCGACGTCTGCCACCTGTTTTATATACAATTTCATTTCATTACAACGGTGTGGTCCTCCTTTTCTTGACGCACAAGGCACAACGTCCTTCTCAGATTTTCCTGTCAAGGTCTTTGAGAGTTTTGTGTACCTCAAGAATTTTCCCCTCTAGTTTTCATGTCGCGAACGGTACATTAGAAGAGAAACTATCGACAAGCATTCGTATGAGCTCTGCCTTGCTCATTTTCCCCATTGTCGTCATACAGCGAGTATATGTGCGCTATTTTTGTAGAGTCTGTCACTGCACTTCGACGACTTTCACTGAGACATTCTAATGCGCGATTAAATGGAATCGTGAAAAAACGCACAGCTGTTCTGTGAACTCTGCCTCCGCTTCATTGCAACACGTACACGTACATGCAGACTTTAAATCATTTATCATCGTGTAAGTGATCTCTAGAACAGATTTTCGACTGGGTTCAAGACTTCCTTGCGGTAGAACTCCAAATGGAGGAACGAAACAAAATCGACAGATCTAAAATGTAATTTAACGAGTAAGCCTGCCCCAAGGAAGTGTGATACAATTTTCAATAAATACAAATGATCTAGTAGGAAATGGGGGAGGTTTGAAAAGGCTGTTCGCAGATAACGCAGTTGTCCATAAGGAAGTACCAGTGCCAGAAGATTGTACCGATTTGAGAAAGGCCCAGCAGAGGATTGATGCAGGGAACATGAACTAATGTAGCACACTGCACCTACATAGGAGATGAAATGCGCTAATATGTGATGACGACTGTTGGAAAGAGTGGAGTGGCGAAGTAGTTAGCACACAGGACTCGTATTCAAGACGTCGACGGTTCACACCTGTGTCCAGTCATCCAGATTTCAGTTTTCCGTGATTTCCTTAAATCGCTAAAGGCAAATGCCGGGATGGTTTCTTTGGTTTCCTTCCTCCTACTTCATTAATCCAAGCAATATGCTCCGTCTCTAATGACTTCGTTTTCCGCAGAACGTTAAACACTAATTTCCTCCGCTACAAACTGCTGGAAACAGTACTTTTGGAGAATGGAGAGAGAGTTTACTTCACAAAGGCAGCACCACAGGAAATGCAAGCGCGCCACATAACGTTAATAGCTTTTTACCAACAGTACCAAGCAGATCTATTCCCGAAAATACACTCCTGGAAATTGAAATAAGAACACCGTGAATTCATTGTCCCAGGAAGGGGAAACTTTATTGACACATTCCTGGGGTCAGATACATCACATGATCACACTGACAGAACCACAAGACACAGGCAACAGAGCATGCACAATGTCGGCACTAGTACAGTGTATATCCACCTTTCGCAGCAATGCAGGCTGCTATTCTCCCATGGAGACGATCGTAGAGATGCTGGATGTAGTCCTGAGGAACGGCTTGCCATGCCATTTCCACCTGGCGCCTCAGTTGGATCAGCGTTCGTGCTGGACGTGCAGACCGCGTGAGACGACGATTCATCCAGTTCCTAACATGCTCAATGGGGGACAGATCCGAAGATCTTGCTGGCCATGGTAGTTGACTTACACCTTCTAGAGCACGTTGGGTGGCACGGGATACATGCGGACGTGCATTGTCCTGTTGGAACAGCAAGTTCCCTTGCCGGTCTAGGAATGGTAGAACGATGGGTTCGATGACGGTTTGGATGTACCGTGCACTATTCAGTGTCCCCTCGACGACAGGATGATTTCTTTGATCACCAGTATGGGGCGCGTCCCTCTTCTCTGTTACCTCCCGGAGATCACTTTCTGCACTTACTACGGCGGCTTAACTTCACACTACCTGCAACTTTCCCGGTGGGTGTGAATCCTTCACCACCTTGGCTTCGTGAAGCGGCCTACGTTAACCTCGGCCTTCATTCGCTTCCCAAGGACAGTACTCCAGCGTCCGTCTTTCGCCTTCAGTTTCACGACCTTCTCATGGAACTTCGCGATAGTTGCTTTGTGTACACTGATGGCTCTCGGACTGGCCGTAGGGTCGGATGCGCCTTCGTCATTGGCACCCGTGTTATTAGATATTGCCTTCCGGCATACTGCTCAGTATTTACAGCAGGGCTCTTCGTCCTGTATCAGACCTCAGAGTACACACGGTGAGGCAGACTTTTCAATTATGTCCTCTGTTCAGACTCACTCAGCGCCCTTCAAAGTCTATGTGCGCTGTAAACTACCCATCCCTTATTGCAGCCGGTCCAGGAAAGCTGTCACCTGCTCACTCTTGGTGCGGCCAGTGTGATTTTCCTGGTCATGCCGGTCTTCCAGGAAACGAGGCTCCTGATGCTGCTGCCAAAGCTGCAGTACTCGTACCTCATTCGGCATGTTCCTGTAATCCCTTCGACGATTTCTGTATTGCCGTCTGTAAGGAGGTGGTGTCCCTTTTGGCATCACCAATGGTCCTACCTTCACGGGAATAAGCTTATTGAGCCTCTCTCAGAGGCTTGGACGACCTCCTCTCGGCCATCCCACCGGGAGGTCATTTTAACTAGGCTGCGTATTGTGCGCTGCCTTTTTAACCATCGCCATTCAATAAGTGGCGCTACCCCACCGCTATGTACACTTTGCGCCTACGTTTAGACTGTCCGGCACTTCCTGATGGAATGCCCAATTTTTAACCATTTACATTCCCGCTTGGGTTTGCCGCCTGAGTTATCGGCCGTTTTAGCAAATGACGCGCGGGCTGTCGACCGCGTTTTCCTTTCTATCCGCCAAAGCAATATGGCGAAGGCCATTTAATTTTTATTTTTGGACCTCCGTTTCTGTATGGTGTCTTTTTAGAACTTTTTCCACGTTCCTGTTCTTACCTGTCTGTTATTATGTCAATTCGGACTGGCGTACAGACGTTTATTGACCCCTCTCTGTCTTCATGTTCTATTTTACTTGGGCGCGTATGACCTCCGATCGTACTTTCTTTTCCAATGCACTTATCATTAGTGTTTGGGATATTATGTGCGGACCAAAAATACTTGCCTCCTTCCAATGTGGCCCAGGCAGGATAACAGATGGGACACTTCTGCTGGTCACTCGTACAGTAGGTGTCCCCTGCAATAGCCGTGCTATATTTCAAAGAGAACCAGTGGCGAAAGAAAGGATACACCACCCCTGTCTCACTACAGTTGCTGGCTTTCGTCTTGCCTCAGGCCCTCTGTCAGTTCGTGGAGTGACTTTTTATTCTCCAGTTTAATGCATAAAATAGGGAACGTCTATTATTTACCCTCACGGAGACCTTTTCAGAATTTAAGGGTCCCCTGTTTTGTCACCTGAAGATGTGACATTATGGTGACTGAGTGATTGGTCAACCAATTTCTGGCAGCTGTTGCGCTTTTATCAGCTGAAATGCCCCTGAGTAAGGTGAGCGGTACGTCTACTTCTGCCACGTTTTTTTCGATGACCTCTGAGAATCCGAGCGCTCTGCCTTCATTTAACACCCAAAGATGATTTTTCTTGTCGCACACATCTATCTCGTAAGAAGACTGCCTTTTTGGGGCTGTTACCTCGTGACCTGCATTCTATTCACGCTGACGGATTTGTACATTCGCAGTGTTGAGAGCGTGACACAAACACGTAACGCGATTAGACGGCCGGCATGCCTGCTGAGTGGTTACCGGGCCAACGTGAAAGGGGGAGGGGGAGGGGGGGAGGGAATTCGCCCAGTACAGAATGGGCGCGGCGAGGCGCCTCGTCAGCCTCCATTCTGGCCGGTAATGGCTCCTTGTGTTTCTCTGCACCCCGCCCACCACCCCTACCCTCTTCGTCGCCGTCGCTCCCGAGTACAGGCAGCCGCCGTCCGCCCAATGACACACTCAGCGCCTTCACTGAGGGTACTGCGACGTGCGCTTGAAACACAAGTAACCGTGCAACTTCAAACCGTCGCTAGCTGCCTGCTACAAAGTGACTGCCACTCGGATTCCGTGGAGAGAACTTTTGAAAACGTTACTTGAAAAACGTTAGCGAGCTTAACGATTGCGCCGGCAACGACGGCTGACTACGGAACAGTTGCGTGAATTTCGCCGCTTCTTTCTTCCTCTAATTCCGCTGGAGCAATCTCACTCTCACACATTACAATTATGCATCCTTAGAATAGGCACGCACAAAGTGTATGTCAAAGAAATAAAAGATTTTATTCATGTAACAAAAAATTTATGTTACGCGTTTACACGGGCCATTGTAATTCAGTATTTGCCCACAGTTTAGACCTTATACAGCAACACTGCGAGCCACATAAATTGCAGTCACATGACTGGTAATTTTGCTGGAAATACATTCCAAGCGAAAAGAACAATAAAGGGCCATAGAATGACCGCGAATTGGACGGATGCGAGGTAGTGGAAATAAATGCGACTCTCCTGCATTTGCGTTCCACAAGGAAAAATGTAAGAAAAACAAATCGGTCTTGTGCATACATTCTTTTTTTGAGTCAGACAACTAGATTGGAAAGCCTAGATTGTGAACTGACGCTAGATAAATACCTTTTCCTGAATCTTTGGACACGATGTATAATACACTCGTGTTCAGAAAAAAAACAGGACACGTCGAACGACTAGAGATAGGGCCTTCATATCCAAAGGACACATAGATTAATATGATCAACGGAAATGATTATCATTTGTCATATCTGTTCAGCATGTGTCTATTGCTTGGTAGGCACAGGGTCTGCCATGGGGCCTTGCTAAGTCGTTCCATGCGTGATGGCATTAAGGAGTGTAAGCCACGAATGGATTCCTATGATGTAGCAGTCCATGCTGAATTCTCTTAATTCCAAAGTTCATCTGTGCTGACTGGCATTGAGTATCAGCGTTACCCCTGTCGTTTTACGATATCCGACACCTTTCAGATTGGCGAAAAGACTGGTCATCTGGCGAAAGACAGGATGCTGACATTGTGTGACACAAGAAGGCAAGTGTTCATACAACAATATGTTGTAGTGGACTGTCCTGCTGAAAAATGGCGTCTGAGGTGTAGTGCAGAAAGAGTATGGCTGTAGGTCGCAAGTTGTCATTCACGTAGGTCATACTGGCCACAAAGCCCTGGACACACAGTAACTGTGATATGTGGTTGTACCCAATAACACCCTACACCACAATGGCTTGAGCTGGCGCTGTATGTCTTGTGCGAATGCAGTCACTGTCTGCGGCGAACCAAAATGCGACCATCATTTTCAAACAAACAGAACTTGGAGTCTTTCTGAAACACTATCTGATACTGTTCCTATCCCCAGTGACGACGTTCGATACACCATTGCCGTCTCGCTTTTTTCACAAATATAGGGGGGAAGTGGACAATGTCCACGTAACCCATGACATAAATAGTGATTGCCTGTCACCCCTCAAAGTGCGTGATGCGTTACACTGCACCACTGTTGCGTCAGAGCCGAGGAGAATGCAAATATGTCCTGCAATTCCTTTCGGATGAGGTGTCGGTCTTCTCGGGGATGGGTGGTGCGACCTGAACCGACCCTTCTCGTCGGGTTCTATCGCCTTCTGTAAAACATTTTGCACACACCCGTTGAACTGCTGAAATACTTGGCCCCCACACGAGCAGAAATTTCCAGATCGATAGATCACAGACTGTCGCTCCAATAATGCTCCCTCCTTCAAGCTCACTGATTTGACGGTATGGTTCGCGCATACGCCAGCGAAGCATCCTGCACATCTGCTCAAGTCACACCGCTCCATTAACTTCAGTTTATAGGAACAACCAGAGACGCAAATACATTTTACCAGTAGGTGCTGTTGCCCCGCGATATCGATGTTCTCGTTGAACTGGCAATAATTATTTCTGCAGAACATATTAATGTACATACCCTGTGAAAAGGGAGAGCATAAGGGAACAATTGACAGGAATAGGGGAAAGAAATACAGTAGAAGAAGAATGGGCAGCTCTGAGGGATGAAGTAGTGAAGGCAGCAGAGGATAAAGTAGGTAAAAAGACGAGGGCTGCTAGAAATCCTTGGGTAACAGAAGAAATATTGAATTTAATTGATGAAAGGAGAAAATATAAAAATGCATTAAATGAAGCAGGCAAAAAATTAATACAAACGTCTCAAAAATGAGATCGACAGGAAGTGCAAAATGGCTAAGCAGGTATGTCTAGAGGACAAATGTAAGGATGTAGAAGCTAATCTCACTAGGGGTAATATAGATACTGCCTACAGGAAAATTAAAGAGACCTTTGGAGAGAAGAGAACCACGTGTATGAATATCAAGAGCTCAATGGCAACCCAGTTCTAAGCAAAGAAGGGAAGACAGAAAGGTGGAAGGAGTATATAGAAGGTTTATACACGGGCGATGTACTTGAGGACAATATTATGGAAATGGAAGAGGATGTAGATGAAAACGAAATGGGAGATACGATACTGCGTGAAGAGTTTGACAGAGCACTGGAAGACCTGAGTCGAAACAAGGCCCTCGGAGTAGACAACATTCCATTAGAACTACTGACGGCCTTGGGAGAGCCAGTCATGACAAAACTCTACCAGCTGGTGAGCAATATGTATGAGACAGGCGAAATACCCTCAGACTTCAAGAGGAATATAATAACTCCAGTCCCAAAGAAAGCAGGTGCTGACAGATGTGAAAATTACCGAACTATCAGTTTAATAAGTCGCAGCTGCAAAATACTAACGCGAATTATTTACAGACGAATGAAAAAACTGGTAGATGCGGACCTCGGGGAGGATCAGTTTGGATTCCGTAGAAATGTTGGAACACGTGAGGCAATACTGACCTTACGACTTACATTAGAAGTAGATTAAGGAAAGGCCAACCTACGTTTCTAGAATTTTTAGACTTAGAGAAAGTTTTTGACAATGTTGACTGGAATACTCTTTTTCAAATTCTAAAGGTGCAGGGGTAAAATACAGGGAGCGAAAGGCTATTTACAATTTGTACAGAAACCAGATGGCGGTCATAAGAGTCGAGGGGCATGAAATGGAAGCAGTGGTTGGGAAAGGAGTGAGACAGGGTTGTAGCCTCTCCCCGATGTTATTCAATCTGTATATCGAGCAAGCAGTAAAGGGAACAAAAGAAAAATCTGGAGTAGGTATTAAAATTCATGGAGAAGAAGTAAAAACTTTGAGGTTCGCCGATGACATTGTAATTCTGTCAGAGACGGCAAAGGACTTGGAAGAGCAGTTGAACGGAATGGACAGTGTCTTGAAAGGAGGATATAAGATGAACATCAACAAAAGCAAAACGAGGATAATGGAATGTAGTCAAATTAAATCGGGTGATTCTGAGGGAATTAGATTAGGAAATGAGACACTTAAAGTAGTAAAGGAGTTTTGTTATTTAGGAACTAAAATAACTGATGATGGTCGAAGTAGAGAGGATATAAAATGTAGACTGGCAATGGCAAGGAAAGCGTTTCTGAAGAAGAGAAATTTGTTAACATCGAATATAGATTTATGCATCAGGAAGTCGTTTCTGAAAGTATTTGTTTGGAGTGTAGCCATGTATGGAAGTGAAACTTGGACGATAACTAGTTTGGACAAGAAGAGAATAGAAGCTTTCGAAATGTGGTGCTACAGAAGAATACTGAAGATAAGGTGGATAGATCACGTATTGAATAGGATTGGGGAGAAGAGAAGTTTGTGGCACATCTTGACTAGAAGAAGGGATCGGTAGGTTGGACATGTTTTGAGGCATCAAGGGATGACAAATTTAGCATTGGAGGGCAGCGTGGAGGGTAAAAATCGTAGAGGGAGACTGAGAGATGAGTACACTAAGCAGATTCAGAAGGATGTGGGTTGCAGTAGGTACTGGGAGATGAAGAAGCTTGCACAGGATAGAGTAGCATGGAGAGCTGCGTCAAACCAGTCTCAGGACTGAAGACAACAACAACAACCCTGTGAATATGAACGTCCTATCACTAGCCTTACAAGATGTTCTGGTTTTCCGAACGTGTGTGTTCATCATAAAAGCATGTCATCCGAGAATAAATGAAAGATGGTATATCAGTTCCAGCCAGATGGGCAATCACTTTTCAATATTTTGCTACTGGTGTTTCATACATGTTAGATGTACTTCTTCAAAGTGCAGTTCTCATCAATTTGCCTCTGGGCACTAAACATTTGCAGCGCTTTAGTGGAAAGAGTCCAGGAATTCATTAAGGTTATTTAAAATTTAAAAAAGTGACCATTTTATTCTGGATTACCAATAATATGCAGAATTGTGGATTTCATAAATGTGATACATCGACGAGGTGGGTTGCGGAACATGAATATTAATGCATGCGAAAATACTAATGGAAGAAAGGGCTGCTGGCAACTTCGTAAAAAGGTTTGATGAAGCATCAGAAAAGTTCACAATTCATAAGAACGTATCAATTATTGTTCACTGCTGTCGATCCTACACAGCGATGCGACGATGGCAGCAATGAGAAGAAGGCTGTCTTTTTATATGCAGTATCTGATCAAAACTACCCGGAAAGCTGTTAGTGGATATTAACATGGGATACTGTCACTCTCCACCATTATGACAACTTCAACTCTGCTGGGAACACTTTCAATGAGTTCTCTGAATGTCTGTAGAGGACTGGGAGCCAATTCTTCCTCAAGAGGCGAAAGAAGAGAATGTAGTGATACTGATATTCTACGCCTGGGTCTGGAGCGAAGCCGACATTTTAACTCATCTTAAAGTTGTCCGTTCCAGGGACTCTGGTCACTAATGTTACTGTCCACAAATCATTCTCTCACAGATGCTGCCTTATGGCTGGGTGCATTGTCATGCTGATTCAGTCATCGTCTCCTAAATTTTTCTCTGCTATAGGCAGCACACAGTGTTGTAAAATGCCTCACATCCTCCAGCAGTTAGTCTTTCTTTAAAAGGATAAGGAGACAATACGTAAAACAACCCAATACTGTAACACAACCTTCTACCTACTTCACTGTTAGCACTACGCATGATGGCAGGTAACGCCTCCAGGCGTTCACAAAACTAAACCCTTGCACTAGATTTCCTCAGGGTTAACTGATCATTCCAGCGTCCAGTACTTATACTACCTAAGGCGTTGCTGAGCGTCCACTACACGCAAATGTATGGCTTGTAAGGAGCTGCTCAAGTATTGTACACATTCGTTTCAACTCACTACTCACGTTTTTTATGATAGCTAGACTCCTGGTAGTACTTTGGAACTCAGGAGTGATAGCTGCTGTTGATTTCTTGCAATTTTTTACAACCACATTATGAAATGTTCGATGGCCTCGTCGCGTCGGTATATCAAATTTGTCATATCTTTGGTTAGTTGAGGTTGCTCCTTTGCGTTTCCACTTCATAATATCACAAATATACATCTAAATGGACACTCTGCAAGTCACATTTAACATCCTGGCAGAGCGCTCATCGGACCATTTTTTACTCCAACCTCGTATAGCGCGCGGAAAAAATCGATCACCTATATCTTTCTGTGCGAGCTCTGTTTCTTTATTTCATCATGGTGAGCGTTTCTCCGTATGAAATGAAATGAAATGATCGTATGGCATTGTTGGCCGGGAGACCCCATTCAGGCGAGTTCGGCCGCTGTATTGCAGGTCCTTTTTAGGTGACGCCACATCGGCGACTTGCCAGTCAATCATGATGAACGGCACACGACACCCAGCCCCCTGCCGGGAATCGAACCCGGGCCCCCTGCGTTATGGGCCGTAAGGCTACCGCTACGTTCCATGTAAGTCGGCATCAACAAAATCTTTTCCCATTCGGAGGAACAAATTGATGATTGAAATTTCTTGAGAAGATTGTGCAACAACGAAAAACGCCATTGTTTTAATGATTTCCACCCCACATCTTGTATGATTTCAGTGATACTCTCTCCCATATTTCCCTATAATACAAAACGTGCTGCCCTTCTTTGAACTATTTCGATGTACTCCGATATCCTGTCTGGTAAGGATGCCACAACGTGCAACAGTATTCTAAAAGACGACGGACCAGCATAGAGTAGACAGTCTCCTTAGTAGCTCTGTTACATTTTCTAAGTGTCCTGCCTATAAAAAGCAGTCTTTGGTTAGCCTTTCCCACAACATTTTCTATGTGTTCCTTCCAATCTGAGTTGTTCGTAATTGCAATTCCTAGGCATTTAATTGAATTTACGGCCTTTATAATTGATTGATTTATCGTTTAACCGAAGTTTGACGGATTCCTTTTAGCACTCATGTGGATGACCTCACACTGTTCATTATTAAGGATGAACTTTCAATTTGCACACAATAAAGACATCTTTTCTAAATCGTTTTGCAATTGGTTCTGATCTTCTGATGACTTTATCAGTCGATAAACGACAGCGTCATCTGCAAACAGCCTAAGACGGCTGCACGAATTGTCTCCCAAATCGTTTATATGTATAATGAACAGCAAAGAGCCTATAACACTACCTTTGGAAACGCCAAGAATCACTTCCATTTTTCTCGATAACATTCCGTCAATTACGAATATTCGACCTAGTTAACTGCAAAAGGGTTGAAATGTCCCCTGACGCAATTGTTAGTTAGTTGGCATCCAATAACTAGTACACGTTTGAAGTCACTGAGCTCTCCGGATTGATCCACTCAGCTGTAAACTGCTTTCAGATTTCGGATTTCAGTCACTCTCCCAACTCGCATACGGCAAAGAGCGCGGTGGTTCTTTTGAAAATGACGTGGCGTGTTTTCTTCCCACCTTTGTCCACTCCGAACACTATTACGTCTTTAATGACATCACTGTCAACTGGACATAAGCCTAGAGTCCCCTCAAGTATCCACGTAAATAGAGAGGAGAAACTAGTTACAGCCTCTTTTGACTGGCAAGAGGGTATGACAAATGTTGATAATCTTAACATGCAGATGTTCGTAAAATTTTGCCAAACATGTCAAGAGAACTTGTTTTCAAGAGCCATCTCAGAGGAGCCGATTTACTGATATGTATCAGTTCCAGACCATCTCGACTGTGGTAAGGTCACGTGGCTACTGTTCTCAACTAAAGGTACAAAGATTGTGGCCATGCTACATCAGTGAATGCCAAGGAGAGAATCATTATATGCAGGACTGTAAGGAACTCTCCCTATTGCCCATTGCATGGCGTTTCACAAAGTACTCCGTGCATAGTTACCACATTAGGAACCCTGCAAGAGTTATCTCGCAAGAGGCGTATCAGACAACATTTCAACACGAGGAACTTTTGTTTCCGTATTCAGTTGGGCTTCGCAAGGTGCAGAGCGTGGGCTGGAATTTTGAGACACGTTGTAGTGACACGAAGAGGGCCTTAAGGTTTCGGTTACCCTGTGCATTCGCAAAATACCCTCACGGCCAAGCGACGATATCGCCAGTAGTGGAAAGGGCGAGCCTAATTTTCGCCCGCACACATCCTGTACTTAAGCTTGCCTTAGATGTGCATCACCTACGTCACTACAGCTTTAGAGTTTAATACAGTGGGGGAGAGACGAGGCGGCTGCAGCGTGGACAAGCGGGGCGGCGCCATCACAAGTGCTCATTGTTGCTTTTGTACGGCGCCGGGCCCCCTCCACGCGCTGCGGGAAAGCAGTTGTTCCTCGGCGGGACAATTAACAGGGCCGCCTCTAACGCACGCGTTGCACGCTACTCGAGCAGTAGCAGACACCGCAACTGCCCAAATTGGATTCCGCCGCGGGACGTTAAAATATAGCGCCGCGCATTACCTCTCGTGCCCGACTGGATGAAGTTCCCCGCTTCAAGAGCGATTAATTGCCGCAGTCCTCTGCCGCGATGTCCCGATATACGCTATAAGCTCCCACAGCCTTCTGCCTTAAGTGAAATTACTGGCAAGTATGTCTCCTGAAATTTACCCTGAACTGAAAATGCGCTCTCATACATACATGCAGTAAGTAATAAGTGCTATCGACAGGGTATGTCAAATTGATTACATATTTTTAGACTTCCAGAAGGCTTTCGACACCGTTCCTCGCAAGCGTCTTCTAACCAAACTGCGTGCCTACGGTATATCGTCTCAGTTGCGCAACTGGATTCGTGATTTCCTGTCAGAAAGGTCACAGTTCGTAGTAATAGACGGAAAGTCATCGACTAAAACAGAAGTAATATCCTTCGCTCCCCAAGGAAGTGTTATAGGCCCTCTATTGTTCCTGATCTATATTAACGATAGACAAGACACTCTAAGTAGCTTTTTTAGATTGTCTGCAGATGGTGCTGTCATTTACCGTCTTGTTAAGTCATCAGATGATCAAAACGACTTCCATGATTATTTAGATAAGATACTTGTATGGTGGAAAAGTGGCAATTGACACTGAATAAGGAAAAGTGTGAAGTTATTCCCATGTGCACTAAAAGAAATCAGCTGAATTTCGATTACGCGATAAGTCACACAAATCTGAAGGCCGTAAATTCAACTAAATACTTAGGGATTACAGTTACAAATAACTTAAATTGGAACGATCACATAGATAATATTGTGGGTAGAGCAAGCAAAAGACTGCGATACATTGGCAGAACACTTAGAAGGTGCAACAAGTTTACTAAAGAGACTGCTTACACTGCGCTTATCCGCTCTATTCTGGAGTATTTCTCTGCGGTGTGAGATCCGCATCAGGTGGGACAGACGTATGACATCGAAAAAGTGCAAAGAAGGGCGGCTCTTTTTGTATTATCGCGAAATAGGGGAGATAGTGTCACAGACATGATACGTCAATTGGAGTGGCGATCATTAAAACAAAGGCGTTTTTCGTTGCGACGGGGTCTTCTCATGAAATTTCACTCACCATTTTTCTCCTCCGATTGCGAAAACATTCTGTTGGCACCCACCTACTTAGCGAGAAATGATTATCACGATAAAATAAGAGGACTCGCACAAAAAACTTTAAGTGCTCGTTTTCCCTGCTTGCCGTTAAAGAGCGGAACGGAAGAGAGAGAGAGCTTGAAGGTGATTCGTTGAATCCTCTGCCAGGCACTTTATTGTGAACAGCAGAGTAATCACGTAGATGTAGATGTAGACGAGGGGCGTCTTTTAAGTAACGCAATTTTGTTTTTACTCCGTCATTCGATGGGTTGTGGCGCTGCAGATAGACTTCAAAATGGCGTCTGCAACGGATTTGCGTTCGAACCGGAGAGGTGTCACTGAGTTTCTTTTGCCGGGAAACCAGAGCATCGCAAATATTCTTAGGCGCTTGCAGATTCTCTGCGGAGACCTGGCATGAACAAAAGCAAGGTGAATCGTTGGGTGATCGGCCAACACAGCCATGACGCCGGAAATGTTGAAACGTGCGGACTCTCTCATTCGAGGTGATCGACGGCTTACAATCAAACGCCTCGCTGCACAAGTGTTGGTACTGACACACTGGCCCACCAGTTAGGTCGTTAGGGTAATATAAGGTGTGTGCCAACTGAGTTAGTCAACGCCTGACAGAAGACCTTAAAGAGCAACTAAAGACGATCTGTGAGGAACTGACGTTGCGTTACGAGGCTGGCCATGACAATTTTTTGCCGGTCATCGTTCCAGCCTATGAAAGATGAGTTCATTGCTCTGAACCGTAAACTAGACGTCAGTCCATGGAGTGAGGCAACACTACCTCGCCTCCAAAGAAAAAGTCTTCTGGGACACTTATGGGGTTTTTCTATTTCATGTCTTGTCTCATGGTGCGACGATCATCTCAGACGTGAATTGCGCTACTCTCAGGAGACCAGAGAAACCGCGTGTTCGTTGCCGCAAAAATGCATACGAACCTCTCCCCCTCCTTGACGCTGCAATGCCTCTTGTCATCCCTACACCCCGAATGTCGCATCTTCAGATTTCCATCTGTCTGACACAATGAAAGGTGCACTCCGCTGGAAGCAGTACTAGGATGACGGGTACATTATTGACGCAGCAACACGTTGGCTCCGCGTCGATATCAGTAGAGTCGTACCATGCACACATACAAACCCTCCCAGTAGGGCGGCGTAAGGCCGTCGCTCTGAATGGAGGTTAGGTACAAAAATAGGTTTTTGTGGCGAAAAGATTGGGGAATAATATGATGTGTTGGAAATTCTGAATAAAACCAGCATAATTTCAGAAAATGAATGTCTTGCATTACTTATTGAACGCCCGTCGTACATAGTTATACTGGAGATATTTGCGAAATCAAATTTTCTTATTGTGTCTTTGCGATATGATAGGAAGAACAGATCTTTAAATTTGTAGCTGTAGAAGGCTCCTTTACTGTATGATTATATGTTAGCGGGACAAACACTGGTAGCAGTTACTTCTGTAAAATATCTGGGAGTATGCGTGCGGAGCGATTGCAAGTGGAATGATCACATAAAATTAATTGTTGGTAAGGCGGGTGCCAGGTTGAGATTCATTGGGAGAGTCCTTAGAAAATGTAGTCCATCAACAAAGGAGGTGGCTTACAAAACACTCGTTCGGCCTATACTTGAGTATTGCTTGTCAGTCTGGGATCCGTACCAGGTCGGGTTGACAGAGGATATAGAGAAGATCCAAAGAAGAGCGGCGCGTTTCGTTTCAGGGTTATTTGGTGAGCGTGATAGCGTTAAGGAGATGTTTAGCAAACTCAAGTGGCAGACTCTGCAAGAGAGGCGCTCTGCATCGCGGTGTAGCTTGCTGTCGAGGTTTCGAGAGGATGCCTTTCTGGATGAGGTATCGAATACATTGCTTCCCCCTACTTATACCTCCCGAGGAGATCACGAAAGTAAAATTAGAGAGATTCGAGCGCGCAAGGAGGCTTCCCGGCAGTCGTTCTTCCCGCAAAGACAGTGGCACGTAAAGTGCCCTCCGCCACACACCGTTGGGTGGCTTGCGGAGCATAAATATAAATGGAGATGATTTGAGTGTATCCAGGGTGGAAATTAGTACAAAGAGCTGCCCTGTGGCAGAAACGTAGGAGAACGTCGATTCTAACTGAAATTGCGTGCGAGATCAGCCGCTTCGCTATCGATGTTCAAAATCCCCACTAGGCGCCTGTGTGTCGTGCGGTGTCGCTTTAAGCGCTGTCTGCGCTTCGTGCTTCGGCTTGTCACCTCTAGCGAATGCAAGAAGTAGCTGAGTCTCGTAAGTGGAGCTGATGCGGCGAAACTGGCACAGTGTTACACTGTTCGGAAGTTAGGCGCCACCATTTACAGCAGGTGTTCGGAAGTGTCACCTGCGTGTGAGGTGGAGTTAAGAGTTGCACTCTGAATTTAAAGTGGACATTGACAGAAAGGTTATATGCTTGCCGGCCCGGCTAATTCACCGCCGCAATTACGAGTGTATTTGCGTTCGAAAGGACTGCCGGCTGCCGGTGTGGCCAAGCGGTTCCAGGCGCTTCAGTCCGGAACCAGGCGGCTGCTACGGTCGCAGATTCGAATCCTGCCTCGGGCATGGATGTGTGTGATGTCCTTAGGTTAGTTAGGTTCAAGTAGTTCTAAGTCTAGGGGACTGATGACCTCAGAAGTTAAGTCCCATAGTACTTAGAGCCATTTGGAACGTTTGAAAGGACTGCCAGTTTCAGTTAAAGGATAAAAGGAGCAACGAGTGCCGCGCGGGGTAGACGCGTGGTCTTAGGCGTCTTGTCACGGTCCGCGCGGCTCTCCTCGTCGGAGGTTCGAGTCCTCCCTCGGCCATGGATGTGAGTGTCGTCCATAACGTAAGTTAGTTTACGTTAGATTAAATAGAGTGTAAGCTTAGGAACAGATGGCCTTAGCAGTCTAGCCTAATAAGACCATACCACAAATTTTTTAAAAAAAATTTCTTTTTCCAGCATACACTTTCACAAACCACTTATAGCCTACCAGAACTCACAGCTTGAAAAGCTGGAGATCATGTTTATGATGTTTCCCAGGATATACTAGCGAAACCACGGCCTTCCTCTAAAGGGCACAATTGTTTCATCAGTGCACACTTTATCTCAACAGAACAATACACTTTGCGAAATTTATCGTTTATTGATGAACTAGCGGTGAAATATTCTACAGTTAGGCACTGTGACAGACTTGTCCGAAAAATGTTGTAAGGAGAGAGAGTGATACAGAACAAAAAGTAATCAGGGAAGTTGTCGGCACACTAGGAACAAATAAGGAAATTCAGAAGTATATCAACATTTATTAAGATAAAAAACGGAGGCTAATATTCTTTGGGCATTTTGTAAGACAGAAGCTAATCGGAATAAGTAAGGAAATTGTGGAGTTTTATGGAATTCTCAATCAACCTAAAATTTAGTCATTATAGTGGACCGCAGCAGTTAGAAAAGGTCTAAAAGTAAATACACTATAAGAGCCAGCAGTATGTATGAAACGTTCCGTAGTGTACAGCAAGATACTACCAGATCTGACTCATATTGCTAATTGAAAGAAGTTCTTACCTAAAATCTTTGTCCAGTAGTCTCTTTATAACGACACAAAAGCACCTACCAAATCCTCCCTAACACAGTTCTTGATACAGAAACACATACTTGCTCATAGTTTGTACTATCGGGATCGCGTACACAGCACACTGAATAGCAGCCAGGATAAATGTAGAGCTGACGACCTACTGGTCAAAAAACCGCAATTTCCGGCAGTCAATAAAAAGTTGCAAAGTTCTCAAGTCTGTCAGTTTTGTATGAACGCTCATAGTGCGCTCTTCACCAATGTTCAGTAATTCGAAATTTTTTAACTTCGACTGCATTAAACGCCATGCACAATTTTCTGACTTCTAGGAAAATAGTTACCACATTGATCAAAATTCTAAAATGTACCGGAAACGTTGTTTACACCTGCTCTCCTTAGTTTTCGAACAAGTCAACTACTCATTGAAAGGAAATTGCAACTTTTACTAAAATTACTGGAGCACTGTAACGTAGTTTTTCAGGCTACTAAAGCTGAATTACAGCTTCTCGAGAAATTCTCGTGCAGATATCTGTTTTTAAGAACGCTCAGTCGTTCCTCAATCATATCACAACATGTACGTAACTCAATGCTCAATTACACAATATAATTTAAATGCTGAGTCATCATGAGCCCTTTTTTATATCTTTTTTACGAAACGAGTTCCAGTGAAAAAAATGTCTGGTTACAGGATCTGACAATAATTAAGAAGAAGAACTACAAGAAAGGGTTCAGTTACGGTGTGATGCACAATATATTATCTACCAGGTTCAAAATAGAATCTTCGATTTAATTTTGATTTAATCAATATTTTATGTTTGTGGTCATACGGCAGAGACATGGAAACATAATCTGCATTATCATTAAGCATCATTTTATACTTTACAAATCTAATTAGATGTGATCTGAGTGGCAAAAGTAATTCATTCCTTCACCAGCTTTCGCGTTTGATTACATACACTCGACCTTCAGCAAAGATAATCTGTTTCTTAAACTGCTTCTGTCAGAATAATGACGCTAAACGGAGTCCAACCCAACGCAACGTATCTGTATGTTTTGCCTGCTTATAAGAGCGGTTTCTTTAACACTATACTTAAATTTACGGTTTGTTCCCAAATGGACCGCCGGCCGTGGTGGCCAAGCGGTTCTAGGCGCTACAGTCTGGAACCGCGCGACCGCTACGGTCGCAGGTTCGAATCCTGCCTCGGGCATGGATGTGTGTGCTGTCCTTAGGTTAGTTAGGTTTAATTAGTTCTAGGTTCTAGGGGACTGATGACCTCAGAAGTTAAGTCCCATAGTGCTCAGAGCCATTTTGAACCCAAATGGACCAACTGTGCAATAGATGTTTCATTATTGACAAATACCAAGGCCCATACGTCCCAAACATTCTGAATTCACTCCTTAACCCTCTCTAAGACTCATGAATTAAAACACTAACGTCAAAGAACATAAAATAGTAATCACTGTTTGAAAACTGAAAAGGTGCACTTGATCCCATTATTCTGTTGAAGTACAGCCCTTGAGTTGCGCGTAAATGATACAGTGAGTAACAAATTGTGTGTGTAAAACATATTTCTTTCTATTAGTGGGCATTATGTTTTGTACCCCTACATTTTCTTCTTGTGCTGGTTTTGTAGTAGTACAGTTACTTCGGTATTCGACGGCACTTAACGTAGGTGACATTGGACTAACAATCTGAACTGTTTCCAGACTGTAGCGTCAACTGTGACAACAGTTTTCAATGATGAACACAAGGAGCTTTCTAACAGGATTGATGCGAATGTAGCATCCCACGGAATTTGAAGTAGTGACGGATTCGAGAATCCGGTATCGGTAAGCGAGTAAGTCCACTTCCAGTAGAAAAAATTTCTCAAAATTATTTAACTCATGCAATTTACATAAGGCACATGCTGGTGAGCAGATCCGTCTTCTGTTCGAAAAAATTGCTTCCAGCTTTGGCCACCAAGTTCAAATCTGACGCTGTGGATGGAAATAAGAGGTACAGAAATGTTTCCAAACGTAATGGATTAGGAAAGGGCATCGGCAGAAAAGATCAGTCAAGTGAGAGGCACAATGTTGATTTTATTATTAACCATCACTAACATAATTTTTTTCAATATGAGCACCGTAGACGTCGACGAGATGCTGTACAACGCCGGAGTTGCATCTGGTGGTCGAGATTGGAACCAATTTTTGTCTAGAGTAAATCGGTTTCGCGTAAACGCTAAAAACTACCAGGTTTCGCTGACATGCGATAATTACAGCCTACACTTAACTTCCATGAGCACCTGCACCTGCTACTAATTAAAGAAATAATTTAAGACCAAAAATTTTTCAAGAAGCCTCAGTGACTAAAACAAACAACTTAAAAACAAAATTATTTAAAATCGCCAACAATTACATCAGAAGTCGTTATTAACAAAATAGTGTGCAGGCACGAGTAAGTAGAACAAACATGTAACACAGATAAAATTGCAGTGACACGAGTCGAATTACAACTCGGTAATTTATACTAAAAGCACTGGGCACACACTGAAGTCAAATATCAAAGCCAAATACTGGAACTTTGTTCAGAAACTCTTATAATCATACTTACATTCTTCGCAAGTACCAACAGTTCGTCCCAGTGGATTGAAAAGTACAGTAGGACAATTAAATTTTAGAGCTCTAAAACAGAAAAAAACAGTATTGCCATCACATCATAACATCTAAATAATTACAACGTTGCAGTACTACACTGACCGTTTCGCCGAGGCGCACACGTTTACACTGGGCATTAGCCCAAGCGGCTCTACACATAACCCGTTTACGGCAAGACACCGCCCAGGCTGTGCAATAGTTAAAGATAAACTAAATTAACAAAACTCACATAAGTTGCTGATGGCACTCCCTTTGCAATTTAAATAAAAGAACACACAAATTATAATACAGGAGCACTGTTAAGTTGGATGCACACCAGCAGTGTGTCTACTAGACTTTGGGCCAACTTGGTAGTACAACAGATGGCAGCTCACCTTTAACTTCCACTGCATGATATTAATAACAGGCACAACAGTCCGCAGCATCAGATACATCACAGTGAAGTATTTTGCACGGCGGGATTACGCATTGAAATGCCCCAAACCCACATTAGATGTTCAAATGGTTCAAATGACTCTGAGCACTATAGGACTCAACTGCTGTGGTCATCAGTCCCCTAGAACTTAGAACTACTTAAACCTAGCTAACCTAAGGACATCACACACATCCATGCCCGAGGCAGGATTCGAACCTGCGACCGTAGCAGTCTCACGGTTCCGGACTGCGCGCCTAGAACCGCGAGACCACCGCGGCCGGCGCATTGGATGTCACAGTTATTTCCTACGCCCTATCTTCAACGACAGCATATGCGGAACTGTAGCACACTGGAGTCGCATTTGGGAGGACGACGGTTCAAACTCGTGTCCGACCATCCTGATTTAGATTTTCCTTGATTTTCCTAAGTCGGTTCAGGCAAATGCTGGGATCAAAGGGCACTACCGATTACCTTCCCCATCTTTCCCTAATCAGATGGGACTGATGACCTCGCTGTTCGGCCTCCTCCCCCAAATCAACTAACCAACCAACCATGCAGAAGTAGCGTCTTCTCGCTACGTACCAAGAACGTTCAAAGTCGAAGCACCGCTACTAGCTCACTCAAAAATATCGATACGAACGTGTCAGAATTGTAAACTTCTTCTCTTACCTTGCGTATTTGACGTTTCGTTTTATATTCTCACCTTTAGTTAAACATAATTTGGAGCTACAATCCCCAATTCTTCGAGTGTTATACCATATGTGGTGAAGTCGAAAAAGATATCTAGTGAAAAATCATACACTTTCAGTATCATCATAGATTGTGAATGCCAGACAACATTATGTTTCACATTACGTTTTACTATGAGAACAGAAAAACTCCTGCGCAGAATTTCATTGCACGAGACACACCTCGGTTTTTTCCAAGATTCTAGAGCTCTTCAGGATATTCAGCATTCTGTGTTGTTCCTTAACTCTAATCTTTTGAGAGAATTTTCTGTTATAGCCCTTGTTTGCATGGAAACAGTTTCGGTAAATCAACGAACTTACCCATACAGTAAAGAAATAGAGTTAGCAAGAGGTGCAGTCTAAGCCCTAATACCGTAAATAAGTTCCCCATCTAATCTCTAGACCAGGGCTGTACACGGAGAGTAACGACAGGCAAATGCAATGTATAGACTGTTACATGAAACACTCGAGAAGGCGATCTGGCTAAGTTATCAATTCTGAAGAGTGGTGGAATGGAGGAACTGTAGGAATGATGGATTACGGAAAACGTGGCGCCGAGAACTGGGGCTCCGAGAGGCTCATATTTCATGCGTCGCATAAAAATTTTCTCCCCTGCATCAATCAGCTCTCCTCCGAGTCGGAAAATATGTTAGCACGCATCATCACTTCTCTCACACTGCATCAGCGATCGCGTGGAAGATGACAGAGTCGTCGCACTAGCTCGAAACAGTAGAATGTTTCGATGTCATTTATTCTTCTCTTCCGTACAACAGTGAATAGATTCGAACCGATTTAAATTGAAGTTATAGCCTGTATACTGAAATTTCAGGTCATGTGAAATGAAATTTGCGTTCCTTACAGATGAGATGCAAAACGAAGGAAAATGGACTAATGAAGCCTGATTGATACGTAGTGGAAAACTCTGAGATATTTATCGAGTCATGGAACATATATCAGAGGGACAGATTAGACGCCATACTACGGGGAGTGTTCGTTGCAGTTGACAAAAATATTGTCTCTATTGAGGTTGAAATTGTGTGTGACAGTGAAGTTATCATGTCACTTATAACAGGTCTGCACGCATCTCGTGGTCGTGCGGTAGCGTTCTCGCTTCCCGCGCATGGTTCCCGGGTTCGAGTCTCGGCGGGGTCGGGGATTTTCTCTGCCTCCTGATTGCTGGGTGTTGTGTGTTGTCCTTAGGTTAGTTAGGTTTAAGTAGTTCTAAGTTCTAGGGGACTGTGGACGATAGATGTTAAGTCCCATAGTGCTCAGAGCCATAACAGGTCTTGGTAAAACCAATTTAATTGTTGGATGCTTTTATCTGTCACCCGATTCCGCTGTGAAAGTTCTAGAGCTATGCAGAGAAAGTCTACAGTCAGTAGCACTTAAATACTCAGATCACGCATTAATGATTCGAGGTGAGTTTAAAGTACCGAGTATAGACTAGGGCGTGTGTGCATTCATTACAGGAGATCCATACAGTAATTTTAGGCACGTTTCCCGATTACTGTCTCGAAGAGATAGTTTTGCAGCCCACACGTAATGGAGATATTTTAGACTTTGTTGCTACAATCACGCCGAACCTTATCGATGGCGGCAGTACAGAAACGGAGATTAGTGATCATGACGTCACCACACAAAAGTTAATAACTTAGTCCAGAAGGCTAGGAGAGTGTTTCTTATAGAAACAGTAGATAAGCAGTTTTTAGCATCTCACTTAGACAATGAATTGCGATCACATATCTCCAATACGAAGCACATAGAGGAATTGTGGGAGAAGTTTAGAAAGATTACACGCGAGCCCTGAACAAGTATGTTTCTGGTAAATGGATTAAGGACAGAAAAGACCCATGGTGGTTTAGCAAATAAATTCGGAAAATCCCGAGGAGGCAAATGCCGTTACAATCTCGGTTCAAAGAAGACTGCGCACATTACGACAGTCAAAGTGTAGTAGAGGTTTGTGCATGTGTGAAACCATCTACAAAAACTACCACTACCTTATCTTACCAAAAGATCTAACGGCAAGGCGATAAAATTCTGGTTCTACATCTACATCTACATTTATGCTCCGCAAGCCACCTAACGGTGCGTGGCGGAGGGCAGTTTACGTGCCGCTGCATTACCTCCCTTTCCTGTTCCAGTCGCGTATGGTTCGTGGGAAGAACGACTGCCGGAAAACCTCCGTGCGCTCTCGAAGCTCTCTAATTTTACATTAGTGATCTCCTCTGGAGGTATAACTAGGGGAAGCAATATATTCGATACGTCATCCAGAAACGCATCCTCTCGAAACCTGGACAACAATCTATACCGCGACGCAGAGCGCCTCTCTTGCAGAGTCTGCCACTTGGGTATGCTCAGCATCTCCGGGTCCCACACTGATGAGCAATACTCAAGTATAGGCCGAACAAGTGTATTGTAAGCCACCTCCTTTTTTGATGGACTGCATTTTCTAAGGTAAAATCGCTAACCGGGCCTGAGGCTTCCTTACAGTTACTCGTTGACCAGTGTGGTGTGGCAGTTGAAGACAGCAAGACAAAAGCCGAAGTTTTAAATTCCACGCTTAAGGAGTCGTTCACGCAGGAGAACCGTAGAAACAAAGCGGCCTTTGACCATCGGACAGAGTCCCATATGAACGACATAGCACTAAGCACACGAGAAATAAAAAACTGAATGTGTTGAAAACAGATAAGTCGCCGGTTACGGATGGAATCCCAATTCGGTTTTACAAAGAGTACTGTACGTTATTGGTATCATACTTAGCTTGCAATTATCGCGCATCTGTCCTCCAGAGCAAAGTTCCAAGCGACTGGGAAGAAGCGCAGGTGACTCCTGCATATAAGAAGGATAAAACCACGAACCAAAAAAATTAAAGACCAATATCCTTAATATCGGTTCGCTGCAGAATTTTTGAACATATTATGAGTTCGAAAACAGTGAATTTCCTAGAGACCGAAAAGCTCATATCCAAGAATCAGCACGGTTTTAGAAAGCATCGCTCGTATGAAAGTCAGCTTGCCCTTTCGTCTCCTGATATACTATGAACTATGGATGAAGCGCTATACGCAGATTCCATATGCATAAATTCCCGAAAAACATTTGACACTGTATCCCACTGCAGAATTGTAACGAAAGTACGAGCGTGCGTAATAAGTTCCCAGAAATCTCAGTGGCTCGAAGACTTCTTCAGTAATGGAACCCAGTATGTTGCCTTTAACGACGAGTGTTCATCAGAGACAAAGTCACCGTTAGAAGTGCTTCAGGAAAGTGCGATAGGACCACTACTATTTTATACACAAATAATTGATCTAACCGACAGGAAAGACCAAAATCTGTGGATTTTTTCTGATGATGCCATTTCTAACAGGAAGCTGTATTAAATGAGTGAATATACGATGGTAAAATATAACTCAGACCAAATTTCTAGTTGGGGTTGTAGGATGCTTGATGCCTGCGCACTTGTAAGATAGGACGTGGAAGGACTGGACAAGTAGGGGACTGATCATCGACTGTTTTGGACTACAAGACTGAAAAGCATTTATTAGTAAGAAAAGCCAACTTTGAAACAAACGCTGACAAGAAGCAACATACCAATTTTCTTTAAGATTCCAGGAACAGCCAGTTAAACTTCAAAGTAAATAGAGAATATTTAAATAACAGTAAACAGATTTCTTCTTTAAGATTGACAACTTATATTTTAAATTATAAACTAAACAGAGACTAGCTTTAAATCATCTGTGAAATATTAAATGGGAAAATTGTAGCACAATTAAAAATTTCAATGTGATATCGGCTTTCAGACATTAGTACAAGCAGTCAAGTTCCAATGGAGCAGAAAGTGCTTCAGACACTCTTAATTTAACAATAAACACCAAAAACATTAATAAAGCATAACAGATTCCTCATAATCTGGCACTAGAGCCTCAACTCCCCTGACGTCACTGGGGAATGGCAAGCCTCACAATCGTCTGGCCGAGACAACCACATTGTTGTTGTTGTTGTTGTTGTTGTGGTCTTCGGTCCTGAATGTTCAGATGTGTGTGAAAGCTTATGGGACTTAATTGCTAAGGTCATCAGCCCCTAAGCTTACCCAATTGTTAACCTAAATTATCCTAAGGACAGATACACACATCCATGCCCGAGAGAGGACTCGAACCTCCACCGGGACCAGTCGCACAGTCCATGACTGCACCGCCCAAGACCGCTAGGCTAATCCCGCGCGGCTCTTCGATACTGAGACTGGTTTGATGCAGCTCTCCACCCTACTCTATCCTGTGCAAGCTTCTTCATCTCCCAGTACCTACCGCAACCTACGTCCTTCTGAATCTGCTTAGGGTATTCGTCTATTGGCGGACCTCTAAGATTTTTACGCTCCACGCTGCCCTCCAATGCTAAATTGGTGATCCCTTCATGCCTCAGAACATGTCCTACCAACTGATCCCTTCTTCTACTCAATTTGTGCCACAAACTCCTCTTCTCTCCAATTCTGTTCAATACCTCCTCACGACTTATGTGATCTACCCATCTAATCTTCAGCATTCTTCTGTACCACCACATTTCGAAAGCTTCTAATCTCTTATTGTCCAAACTATTTATCGTCCATGTACACTTCCATACATGGCTACACTCCATACAAATGCTTTCAGAAACGATTTCCTGACACTTAAATCTATACTCGATGTTATCAAATTTCTCTTCTTCAGAAACACTTTCCTTGCCATTGTCAGTCTACATTTTATATCCTCTGTGATTCGACCATCATCAGTTATTTTGCTCTGCAAATAGGAAAACTCCTTTACTACTTGAAGTGTCTCATTTCCTAATCTATTTTCCTCAGCATCACCCGAGTTAACTCGACAACATTCCATTATCCTCGTTTTGGTTTTGTTGATGTTCATCTTGTATCCTCCTTTCAAGACACTGTCCATTCCGTTCAACTGCTCTTCCAAGTCCTTTGCTGCCTCTGACAGAATTTCAATGTCATCGGCTAACCTCAAAATTTTTATTTCTTCTCCATGGATTTTAATACCTACTCCGTAATTTTTCTTTTGTTTCATTTACTGCTTGCTCAATATACAAGATTGAATAACATCGGGTAGGGCTACAACCCTGTCTCACTCACTTCCCAACCACTGCTTCCCTTTCATGTCCCTCGAAAACCACATAATATACTTCTAAACCGCAGAAAATATAAATTTAAAACAAAGCAACATGCCAACCTCAGTGGCCCACAGGATAAGCCAAGCAATTTATTTTTTTCAGTTCAGGAAGAAAAGCCAGCGTCGACGGATTATAGTCGCAGTAATAACCACTTACCGTCAGAAAAACTCACATCGTAAACACCGAACACTAGCAGTCTCTCCCTTAGACAAATACAGCGGCGGGAACGCAGGACTGTACGATGCGACACCCACGCTAGGAGGTGTGTCACATCAGAATTGAATTGTCTCAGACCTCCAGAAGCCGCTCGCCCGGAGTTTTAAATAAAGGCTAGCGGGGAGCCTGCTTTCGGCAGCAAGTTGTTCGTCGCTTTCCTCCCTGAAACTGGAAGGCAACAGTGTAACGTGCCCTTCGGTCTGCAACGTTCTTCCTACTGCCAGCTATCGTCTCCCAGCTCCGTACGGCCGCACTTTTTTGGTCCTCTAACATGCTGTTTTTCAATTTCCCCCAAGACACGAATCGGCCCAGCATAGCGAGAAATTTCGGACTCCCCGGAACGGACCACGCGACGTAGGCCACGTATCAGAGACCGGACACGTCAAACCGCTTGCTTACCACACTACTTAGAGCTGTACAAATTCTCCTTCCTGCCTGCTTGCCCGTACCTTCTCCGCAATCATTGAAACAGCTCATCCTGTGTGAGTAGGCTGTTTAGGTTTATGTATTGTTAACGCCACGTAGCGCTCTGTATGAAAATCACTGACTGTGCTGTGTGAAGTCTGTGGCTGGTTTGCATTGTTGGAATATTTGCTACTGTAGTGTTAGGCAGTGGGATGTGAACAGCCCGTAGCGTTGGGAGGTTGGAGGTGAGCCGCCAGCAGTGGTGGAAGTAGGGTGAGAGATGGCAGAATTTAGAGACCGGACTATCTGCACGAGTGTCCAACAGAAAGAGTGAATTTGTAATACTGGATATCATGAACTGATATATAGTTGGCAGTATTGGCGCTCGCTGTATTGCAGTACTTCGAGTAACGAAGATTTTTTTGAGGTAAGTGATTCATGAAAGGTATAGGTTATTGTTAGTCAGGGCCATTCTTTTGTAGGGATTATTGAGAGTCAGATTGCGTTGCGCTAAAAATATTGTGTGTCAGTTTAGTGTTGATCAGAATAGGTAAATAGCGAAATGTCTGAGTACTTTCAGTTTTGCTCAGCTGTTTGAAAATCAAATAACGTAAGAGGTTTATCAGCAAAGTAATTCATTAATTTTTCAAAGGGGATGTAACATAGTTTCGCCGGACGGAGTGCTCAAGCGGTTCTAGACGCAATAGTCTGCAACAGCGTGACCGCTACGGTCGCAGGTTCAAATTCTGCCTCGGGCATGGATGTGTATGATGTCCTTAGGTTAGTTAGGTTTAAGTAGTTCTAAGTTATACGGGACTGATGACGACAGATGTTAAGTCCCATAGTGCTCAGAGCCATTTGAACCATTTTTGAACAGTCTTTGTAGTAGCTGGACTGCAGATACCACTTTGGAACTCTCGAGTGATTTCTTCCGCTGATTTCATACGATTTTGTACATCAAACCCCCTTGATGCACGACTGCCGCTGGACCTCAGTAAATGAAGTCTTCCTATTACTGGTTTAGATGTGGTTCTTTTCTCACGTTTACCCTTCAGAATCACTTTAGCAACAGCCACCTTGTGCACCTTTAAATGGGCTCATATTGCGTTGATGGATTTATTACTCAGGTGAACTGTTGACATATGCCTCCATACACTGCCGGAAAAAAATAGTCCACTCTTCTAGAGGTTTCAAATTCACTCCAGATTTGTTGTATCTCCAGCGCATGTGGAGTTACGAAATGATTACATTTACAGATGAATAGCGGAGCGGTACTGAAGTACCTGATGCTCAAACACCGCTAAGCTATATGCTGGCGGACGACGTTCGAACCATTACTTGCCGCGCGGGATTAACCGAGCGGTTTAAGGGCGCTGCAGTCATGACTGTGCGACTGGTCCCGGCGGAGGTTCGAGTCCTCCCTAGGACATGGGTGTATGTGTTTGTCCTTAGGATAATTTAGGTTAACTAGTGTGTAACCTCGGGGACTGATGACCTCAACAGTTAACTCCCATAAGATTTCGCACACATTTGAACATTTTTTGAACCATTACTTGTACTTCTACTATCTCCCAGGTGGCATATGCCGTCATCGGATCGAAATCGACGACGTCTTTCTCGGTGTAGTATTTTCTTTCTTTTCGGCAATGTATTTTCGCGGCGAGTTTGCTGTCAAGTAGAATTCGGCAGTGCAGTCGTAGAAAAATCATTCTTCATCTGATGTTACGGCTGCATACTTTTCTACCACTTTCAGACGTAGTAGGCAAACCGGATAATTTATACGGCAGCACGCTCGGAGCTTGATGGATGTGATTACTCTAGAGTTCCCTGTTCTGATGCTTGGAGCTTCTCGCTATTGATCTACGGGGGTCTTATATGGCAACATGTTCAAATGTATGTGAAATCATATGGGACTTAGCTGTTAAGGTCATCAGTCCCTAAGCTTACACACTACTTAACGTAAATTATCCGAAGGACAAACACACACACACACACACACACACACACACACACACACACACACACACACATACACACATGCCCGAGGGAGGACTCGAACCTCCGCCGGGACCAGCCGCACAGTCCATGACTGCAGTGCCTGAGACCGCTCGGCTAATCCCGCACGGCTTCTTATATGGCAGCGAACTTAAGAGCCTTTACGCATAAATCTACCTGCAGTATATTCATAACTTAAGCGAAGTAGTATAAAAATGTCACAATTTATCTATTTATTTGTTTCTCGTGAACTGTTAATATCAGCTGCAGTTTTTTTAGTCATCAGTCTTCTGTTTGGTTTGATGCTGCCCGCTACGAATTCGTCCCCTGTGCGAACCTCTTTATCTCAGAGCAGAGTAGCACCTACGTTCTCAGTTAGTTGCTGGATGTATTTCAATCTCTGTCTTCATCTATAGTTTTTGCCCTCTGCAGCTCTCTCTAGTACCATGGAAGTGATTCTCTGATGTCTTAGCAGATGTCCTAACTTTCACTAATAATAAAAAATCAACCTACTACGATATGGCAAGTCACGAAACTCCACATTTCTGAACAGGAAGATAAGACACTTCTACATTATTAAAACCATATGCTCAGGCATAAAAAGATTACATAAAGTCAGGCACCAACGGTCGCAAACAACGTACTCAAGTATAAATGATTACATAAATTCGGAATTAAAAAGACAACTACGTAGACCATGGCAAGATATGAAAAGTCCACGTAAATAAAACCACGCAGGCAGGTAAAAAACAGTTGCATAAAGGTCATCAAAGTTGTGGCAAAACCACACAGTCAGTTATAAAATCATTACATAGATTCGAACACATTAGAAGTAACAGATAATTATTTGTTGTAAAATGGTTCAAATGGCTCTGAGCTCTATGGGACTTAACATCTGTGGTCATCAGTCCCCTAGAACTTAGAACTACTTAAACCTAACTAACCTAAGGACATCACACACATCCATGCCCGAGGCAGGATTTGAACCTGCGACCGTAGCGGTCTCGCGGTTCCAGACTCAAGCGCCTAGAACCGCACGGCCACACCGGCCGGCTATTTTTTGTACATCTGCCTTTGAACTATTTGTAACAAAGCCCAGCTCTATGCAAGAAATACCACATATTCATACAATTTGTAAATTATCGTTCGTACATATACTGTTTTTATCAAGCTGTAGAACTTGATTCTTTTATCTCTCAACAAGTGAATGTTGACCAGATATAAATATGAAACATTAAGATATTAATGTAACAGCATATTTCTGACAGAACTTTCAATTAATGCTCCACTTTAAATATATATTTGTGGCTATAAAAAGCAAACGTCACGTATTGTAAAACTAAGTTCCCTTAGAATATTGAGCATGAACCAAAATACACCGCTCTCCAGTTGTCATGCCTATTCAGAAAAGTAAGTTGAGCCTACTAACCAAATTAACGGCCCAAAAAATGGTTATGTACTATATAAAGGAGAATTTTTGAAAATTAGTACTATAAAGTGCAACCGAGCGAGGTGGCGCAGTGGTTAGACACTGGACTCGCATTCGGGAGGACGACGGTTCAATCCCGCGTCCGGCCATCCTGATTTAGGTTTTCCGTGATTTCCCTAAATCACTCTAGGCAAATGCCGGGATGGTTCCTCTGAAAGGGCACGGCCGACTTCCTTCCCCATCCTTCCCTAATCCGATGAGACCGATTACCACGCTGTCTGGTCTCCTTCCCCACACCAACCAACCAACCAACCATGAAGTGCAATGCTAATGTAACTCGATATCGAAATATACGAAAGGTGGGTGGAGGGGTGTAGGAAGGGCAGAAGGAATGAAAGAGGGTCGGAAGGGGAGAGAATATGGGGTGACGAAAAGGAGATCTGACTTTTAAGCTGAAGTTGTGATTGTTGTGATAGCTCAGCAAATAAGTAGAAGCAATCGGTGCGTAGGCTCAGAGAATATCAGAGCGCAACATAAAGTAATTATATTCATCTAGTCATATTCATCTTAAGAACAAACATCGTCAGGCAAGTGATAATCTTAAGAGCGTCCACACCCATGTAACTCGCCTGTAAAATCAAGGGTGGATGAGAGAGGGATGGAACGGAGAGGGGGTCGTGGCTAATAAGCTAATGAGGAACAGAGAAAAAGAAAATGGTTATGGATTAGAAGAAAGGACCAGAATTTAAAGCCAAAGCTAGAAAAGCATTGATAGCTAAGCGAAAAGACGAAAGTAATCAACACTCTGGTATACAGCACCACAGCATATGTATAACTGTATTAATTGGTTCATTAATATATAATGCCTGTAAAAATTTGCACAAATATTTGGTCGGATCCTTATAGGATTTCAAAATGGTGCAAAAATTGGCAACTCAGTTGAAAATTCAAAAATGTAGAATTATGCACTTCACAAAACGACAGAAACATAGTACCCTAGGTCTAAACTGATCTGCAGTCGGAATCAGTAGGGATTTCAAAAAGAATCGTCACACGGTCTCAGTTGTGCGTAAAACAGATGTAAGACTGCGGTCATTGACAGAATGCTATGAAATCGGTCAGGAAAGATGAATGCACACAAAACACTTGTGCGACACACACTAGAATACTGCTCGAGTGTGTGGGACCTTTACCAAGTTCGACAAACAAGAGGATCAAAGAAGGGCATCGCGAATGGTCACAAGTTTGATCGAGGAGAGAGTGTCAGCAAGATGTTAGAAGAGTTACAATGGCAGTCGCTTGAAGCCAGATGCAAAGCCGAGCGGGTCTAGGCGCTTCAGTTTGGAACCGCGCGACCACTACGGTTGCAGGTTCGAATTCTGCCTCGGGCGTGGATGTGTGTGGCGTCCTTGGTTAGTTAGGTTTAAGTAGCTCTAAGTTCTAGGGGACTGATGACCACAGGTGTTAAGTCCCATAGAGCTCAGAACCATTTGAACCACTTTTGAACCAGATGCAAACTATATCGTGAGAGTTTCAAGAATCTAAGTCTAGGAATATACTATAACTCCCTATATATCACTCCCATAGCATTCGCGGATTGGACATTATACCAGCTACAGAGCTCGCAGAGATATTTCAGCAGTCATTCTTTCCGTGCTCCATGCTTGAATGGAAGAGGAAAAGCCGTAATAACTGGTACAATGGGATGTCACTCTGCCTTGAACTTCACACTCGGTTACAGAAGATAGATGTAGATGTAGATACACTCCTGGAAATTGAAATAAGAACACCGTGAATTCATTGTCCCAGGAAGGCGAAACTTTATTGACACATTCCTGGGGTCAGATACATCACATGATCACACTGACAGAATCACAGACACATAGACACAGGCAACAGAGCATAGACAATGTCGGTACTAGTACAGTGTATATCCACCTTTCGCACCAATGCAGGCTGCTATTCTCCCACGGAGACGATCGTACAGATGCTGGATGTAGTCCTGTGGAACGGCTTGCCATGCCATTTCCACCTGGCGCCTCAGTTGGACCAGCGTTCGTGCTGGACGTGCAGACCGTGTGAGACGACGCTTCATCCAGTCCCAAACATGCTCAATGGGGGACAGATCCGGAGATCTTGCTGGCCAGGGTAGTTGACTTACCTTCTAGAGCACGTTGGGTGGCACGGGGTACATGCGGACGTGCATTGTCCTGTTGGAACAGCAAATTCCCTTGCCGGTCTAGGAGTGGTAGAACCATGGGTTCGATGACGGTTTGGATGTACTGTGCACTATTCAGTGTCCCCTCGACGATCACCAGAGGTGTACGGCCAGTGTAGGAGATCGCTCCCCACGCCATGATGCCGGGTGTTGGCCCTGTGTGCCTCCGTATATGCAGTCCTGATTGTGGCGCTCACCTGCACGGCGCCAAACACGCATACGACCATCATTGGCACCAAGGCAGAAGCGACTCTCATCGCTGAAGACGACACGTCTCCATTCGTCCCTCCATTCACGCCTGTCGCGACACCACTGGAGGCGGGCTGCACAATGTTGGGGCGTGAGCGGAAGACGGCCTAACGGTGTGCGGGACCGTAGCCCAGATACATGGAGACGGTTGCGAATGGTCCTCGCCGATACCCCAGGAGCAACAGTGTCCCTAATTTGCTGGGAAGTGGCGGTGCGGTCCCCTACGGCACTGCGTAGGATCCTACGGTCTTGGCGTGCATCCGTGCGTCGCTGCGGTCCGGTCCCAGGTCGACGGGCACGTGCACCTTCCGCCGACCACTGGCGACAACATCGATGTACTGTGGAGACCTCACGCCCCACGTGTTGAGAAATTCGGCGGTACGTCCACCCGGCCTCCCGCATGCCCACTATACGCCCTCGCTCAAAGTCCGTCAACTGCACATACGGTTCACGTCCACGCTGTCGCGGCATGCTACCGGTGTTAAAGACTGCGATGGAGCTCCGTATGCCACGGCAAACTTGCTGACACTGACGGCGGCGGTGCACAAATGCTGCGCAGATAGCGCCATTCGACGGTCAACACCGCGGTTCCTGGTGTGTCCGCTGTGCCGTGCGTGTGTTCATTGCTTGTACAGCCCTCTCGCAGAGTCCGGAGGAAGTATGGTGGGTCTGACACACCGGTGTCAATGTGTTCTTTTTTCCATTTCCGGGAGTGTATGTGTGCGTAGCCCAGTGGTTCTCAGGTGATTGGTCCTGAGTGGAATCGTATGTTAGCTACTATACGCTTCCTCTTCTGCTACAATCATCAACATTAGCTCCAAAGTAATACATACAAAAATTTTCATGGAACGTTTTCATTCTTAAAATTATGAAAGATAAATAATACTTTTGTGGTGGTTGTACTAAATAACGAACTAATCTGCCAATATGACTTCTAACACTTTCTTTTTTGGAATGATACAGCTGTTTTCGACGCATAATGAATGTTACCTACCACTTCTTCTCAGAAGAGAAAGTTAGCTATCCGCATTGAGTGCAGACACTTCGTACAAAACATGCTTCGCCGGCTGGTGTGGCTGTGCGGTTCTAGGCGCTTCAGTCTGGAACCGCGAGACCGTTGCGGGTTCGAATCCTGCATAGGGCATGGATGTGTGTGATGTCCTTAGGTTAGATAGGTTTAAGTAGTTCTAAGTTCTAGGGGACTGATGACGTCAGATGTTTAGTCCCATAGTCCTCAGAGCCATTTGAACCAAAACTTGCTTCCTCTGCAATGTTGCTTTCCGTAGAGACACCCTGCATCCCTTGCAAAATTAAACAAATTGAAATGTGTTTACTATACTCAAGCCTTCTATCTGTAAATCACTTGATTACTAAATTCCTTTTTTTTAACTAGCAGAAACTGAAAGACTTCAAGCGGCTAAGGTTCGTGTCTGACCGTTCAGCCTTGCCATGACAACGGGAGTACGCCTATACCTTCGTCCCCGTCTACAATTTTTACCCTCGACACGTCTCTCAATTAAAATTGACGATTCCTTGATACCTCAGGACGTATCGTGAAACCAAATTGTGCAATTAACTTTTTCACCCTCAGATAGGTACAACTACTTCTAATTAATACGACCCGATCTGCCCATATAATCTTGAGCGTTCCACTGTTCTACTTTATTTCAAAAGCTATTCTCTTCTTCTTTCAAACATTTATCGTCCATGTCACACTTTCTTACGATGATATTGACAATTGCCTTCAGCACAGACTTCAAAACATTTAAATTGCTACTCTAATTTCAAAAATTCTTTTTTTCTGCGAACGACTATTTCGCTAGTGCCAGCCTGCATTTTGACTCCTCTTTACATCAGCCATCATCAGTAAATAATAGTAAAACGTACGTACTACTTTTAGCGTCTCGTTTGATAATACATTTGCCTGCGTATTTTAATTTGATTACATTGCTATGTTCAACTGCCCTTTGAAATTCTTTGTTGTTTCTACGTAATACAAATATTAGGCGTACTCGGTTGGCTAAAAAGTAACGTGCGAAAGAAATTTCCGCTGGAGACGAGCGACAGGGGCACGGTATTGGTTTCCGAGAGTGCGCGTACCGGCAGGGAAGTAGGCGCGAATTGGCCATCCTCGCTGGATGTAGGGAGTGACGCGTACGCTGCTACCTCTGTGCTGAGACTGGTGTGCTGGGCGCGCTACGGCCCGCTGGCTGCTCGCTGCTGGCTGTTACTTGCAGCTGGTTGGACACGAGGCTGCCGGTCAGAGCAGCCGCAGAGGCGGGTCGATGGCCGTACACGGCGCGGCGGTCTCTGGAAAGTGGACTCCCTGTCACCCGTGTGTGTTTGTGTGTGTGTGTGTGTGTGAGTGTGTGTGTGTGTGTGTGTGTGTGTGTAAACGAGCGCGAGTGACAAGCACACGAAGCCACACTCTTGTCATTTCCGCGCTACTACAGTCCTCGTGTTGCAAATCGGTCTTCCTGTGCTACATGCGTTTCCTTTTAATACACTACTGGCCACTAAAATTGCTACACCAAGAAGAAATGCAGATGACAAACGGGTATTCATAGGACAAATATATTATACTAGACCTGACTATGATTACATTTTCACGCAATTTGGGTGCATAGATACTCAGAAATTAGTACCCAGATCAATCACCTCTGGCCGTAATGACGGCCTTGATACGCCTGGGCATTGAGTCAAACAGTGCTTGGATAGCGTGTACAGGTACAGCTGCCCATGCAGCTTCAACACGATACCCCAGTTTATCAAGAGTAGTGACTGGCGTATTGTGACGAGCCTGCGGCTCGGCCACCATTGACCAGACGTTTTCAATTGGCGAGAGACATGGAGAATGTCCTGGCCAGGGCAGCAATCGAATATATTCAATATCCACAAAGGCCCGTACAGGTCCTGCAGCATGCGGTCGTGCATTGTTCTGCTGAAACGTAGGGTTTCGCAGGGATCGAATGAAGGGTAGAGCCACGGGTCGTAACGCATCTGAAATGTAACGTCCACTGTTCAAAGTGGCGTCAACGCGAAAAAGGGGTGAACGATACGTGTAACCAATGGCACCCCATATCATCACGCTGGGTGATACGCCAATGCGGCGATGACGAATACACGCTTCCAATGTGCGTTTACCGCGATGTCACCAAACACGGATGTGACCATCATGATGCTGTAAACAGAACCTGGACTCATCCTAAAAAATGACGTTTTGCGATTGGTGCACTCAGGTACGTCGTTGAGTACACCATCGCAGGCGCTCCTGTCTGTGATGCAGCGTCAAGGGTAACCGCAGACACGGTCTCCGAGCTGATAGTCCTTGCTGCTGCAAACGTCGTCGAACTGTTCGTGCAGATGGTTGTTGTCTTGCAAACGGTACCACCTGTTGCCTCAAGGATCGAGACGTGGCTGCACGATCCGTTACAGCCATGCCGATAAGATGCCTGTCATCTCGACTGTTAGTGATACGAGGCCGTTGGTATCCAGCACTGCGTTCCGTATTACCCTCTTGAACTCACCGATTCCATATTCTCCTAACAGTCATTGGATCTCGACCAATGCGAGCAGCAATGTCGCGATACGATAAACTGCAATCACCATAGGCTACAATCCGACATTTATCAAATTCGGAAACGTGATGGCACGCATTTCTCCTGCTTACACGAGGCATCACAACAACGTTTCACCAGGCAACGCCCGTCAACTGCTGGTGTGAATGAAGTGGACAGCGTTGGACTTAATGTTCAATTGTCTGCTCTTCTTGATTACACTCACACATTGGTGAGCTGATCCAGCCCCGTTTGTTCCTGAAGTACCTACAACAACCATGTCCAGTCCTTAAACTGTTGAGGCGGCACCATAGGTTCCTCGCTAGGTCAAAACCTTTTGGCTTCCTAGTGGGATCAAGGTGATGGGCTCTTGTTCCCAATGTTTTTGTTGACCATTCATGCTTCCAGCTTTCATTTAGATTAAAACCATCCGTGATGAGTTGTCCTGCAGTAACACTTGCTGGTATTCTTGATCACAATCGTTGCTGTGGGGGATGACAGAATTCCTGGTGCAGTGGTAGAGAGGGTGATGCAGAGATTTTCTTGGCCTCCCTCAGCAGAGCTTGTTTCCGCTTTAAACGAGGTGGAGGGATGTGACTCAGTACGGGTAACCAGTGGCATGGGGCTGATCTGATGGAACCAGTAATGCAGCGGATTGTGTCGTTAAGGCTTGTGTCTACCTTCTTCACCTGTACACTTTCCAACCAGACAGGTTCACAGTACTCGGCAGCAGGGTACACAAGATTGATGCCAGTTAAACGCAGACAGTCAGCAGGAGTGGTCGTCTATTAAAGCATCATTCGATATATACAATCAGTAACTGTTCTCTTGAAGTACAATGTTAAACGAAGCACATGGCCATCTGAAATTTGACCAACACCGCTCCTACTCGACGATGTTGACTGCTTCAGTTCGGGCCACCAACGGGGTGACGGCGCTTCCATGCTTGGCTATGTACTGACCTCCATGGGAGAGCACTGCTGGTCTGAGAAAACTGGTATATCTTCTTCAGCCTCTCCGATTCTCGTCCAGGGGTGCAGCGAGACGACATTGATGTCTGCGTTACCAGTACATGCTGCTGACTGTCGTGTTGCACCGCGCTCTTTCAACGATATCACAGACAGGATGATCAGCGGCCCCATTCCTCCGACTTCCAGCGTATCAAGCACATGTTGGATGCGTTGGGGCGACGTTACCAATGACCAGCGAGCAGTTTTCAAGAGCAGTGATGGAGGAAAGGAACGCCCTACCACAGGAATTCCTCACCAATCTTGTGACGGCCATCATAGGAGCAAGTTGCTGCGTGCACTGCAGGCCGTGGTGATCACGCAGCCTTTTAGACGGCATGTTCCGCCTGTTGTAATGTGCAAGTGACTACCACCGATCGCGGAGACTTCAAGTTAATTATTGTCTTCGAATAACAGCGGCATTATCGTTCGTCCCATTGCGTATTTTACCCTCTGTGCCATAAAGTAGCAGTTCTTTCAAAATATGATCCGAGTTTCGTCAAGCTGTGTCACTTGACACGGACACATCTTGCGAAAGTTACCTTCGTCCTCGTTTTGCGCACTATTTTGTTCAAGCAGAAGGAGAAGAATCATGAATGCGAATGGGAACAACCATAGTGCTGCAGAAGCTGATTAGGCCAATGAGCTTTTCCGAGTACCAGGCACTGCGACCAACCAGCGCATCGCGAGACCGCGTCCCGACCTGCATTCATCTAAATGCTAATCCTCGCGGCTGGGCTGCCATCGTAACGTACACGCTCACCAGAAGCTGCTCCGCTGCTCGGCTTCCACTGCCGCTGGTCCCTAATTACCACCACAAGGCACGGGCCCTCGGGACTGCAGATCCTCGCGACTTAGGCACTGCTCAAGATTCTAATCGCACGGTCGTCCTGAGGGCACCACAGCTGTTGCCACGCGGTTCCGGCATGCCTTCCTTCTGCCCACATGCTATACGTGCGCTCACCTATGCTGCATCACAAGGTATTCTAGACCGGTGCGCAAACCTTATGGGCGAAAGTAGCTTTCGCGTGATGTGCCAAGTAACTGTGCTCGATAAAACTTGGACCATAAAGTACCGAAGGTTACTCAAAGAAGTACACACTGAGACGAAGTTTGATTGAAAGACAGTAATTACAAGATTATCAGGAAAACGAAGATCTCGTCCGAATCATACAATGTAGGCTTTGACGGCCGGTGTTGTCTTCAGTTGAAACTTCCGGGCTCAGAGGCCGGGGTCAATGTATAAAATTTCCACCCAACGTTTCGCCACCATCTGCCGGAGACATCATCTGAGGACGGCCGGCAACTGCAGTAGCCGGACGATCTCAGATGATGTCTCCCGCAGATGGAGACGACGGTCCCTCAGCCCAGAAGTTTCAACTGAAGATATCGTCCGAAACAGGACAAAACAATAAATTCTTCTGTGACGAGTTAAAGTTTCTGCCGGGCTGGTACTCGAATCCGGATTTTTCGCTTCAAGCAAGCGAATGCCTTCACAGTCTCCGCCATTCGTTCATGCTTCTCATAGACGGCTCACTGTAATTTCACACTACGTACGAACTCTTACGGGATTCAGTCAAATGCTGCGAGCAAAGTGCTTAATGGGTAGTGGACGCTACTAACGTATGATATTGAGGACTGGGGTCGGATGGAGAGCGTATCTAAGCAGTCGAGGTTGTTAAGACGACCAGTAAGAGGAACAAAGGCGTAAAGCGGGAATTCCGGGTTAGAGTCCGTTTATTTCTATTTCCAGTTTCCCAGTTGCAGCCGATGTCGTCGTTTCTTCATATATATATATATATTCCAGCTGAATCACAAAGTGGTGCCTTGTCGGAATGCTCTGCTTGGTGCTGGAATTCTAGCCACAAAGCTGGAAAGGAGTTATTGTAGTAGGACGTTCCACTTGTTCGACAGTGCTGGATGGTCATTGTCGAATATGTATCCCCACCTCATCCCGCTCGGAATTGATGGTATTTAAGTAGGCGGGGGGGGGGGGGGGAGGGGGCAGACTACTCCATTCCCCGTACCTAACCTATGTCAGTTATCCAACAAGGGGTGTTGCCGTATTTTTTTGTTCTTTCCGTTATATGCTCACGCGAAAAATTATTTTCAAGCATGAACTTCATCAAGAGTGAAATGAGAAGTCGTCTTATGGATGACTACCTGAAATCGTACTTAAAATTAAAAGCAACAGCGTAAAAGTTTGACTGTTCTAACTTCCCAACGAGATTCAAGATTCCTGTTCACGTTTGTGTTTGTCAGTCGTTGTCATGACTTTATTTAATGTATACCGTACAATTTAATTTTGCTAATAAATAATTTTGTTCAATGTACCTATAGTTTAACTAAGGCTTAAAACCTTAAATAAAGTTTATTAAGTTAGTTTTAGGGAGCTTCGTGACGTGGAAGGAGATATGGGATGGAGTATTGAAATTGGTATGTTGACATGGTTTGCACAAATAGAAGGGATAAAAGGAAGGAGGTAAAAGAAACAAGTATATGAGTGTGAATGGGAGTGGTAGAAAGCGTCGACCTCAGCGAACGTACCTCAATCAGATTGAGGATGTTTTTAGCGAAAGCCAGTTTAGGAGTAATGACAATCATCCTATACAGTTTAAGTTTAAATTAAATTTTGGCTCTCTAAATAAATTTCAGTCGTTTTACTGTTGACATTTGGCTCTTTTGGATAGTGAGTATACCGACCAGTGGTCTAGTTTGTACAGTATGACGATTCTCCGGTTCATTTTAACTTAATCCCTTTGCTAAACGTGATAACTACCACTCACGGCTGTCAAACTGTTTCATTTATTGCGATTGCACTTTCGGGCATTAATTTCCCCATAATGGTTACTGGCTATGGAGACATTTAAGGGCATTGGTGTATTCCTCGCCCAATACAAGGGCACACAAATGGCAGGGGCGTGTGTTCCATTAGTGTGATTAGATATTAGCCAAGAGTAGCCAGATACGTTCAACGAGTTCATACATTTTTCAGGAGTGAGGCTGAAACAAGAGGGGGGATAAGTGGTGTAGTGTCCTGCGGTCGTCAGGAAACTTAACTAAGAGCCAATTTTGAACGCACTTTATTTCAATTAAAGAAAAACCGCCTTCTTGCCATACACTAAGTTGTAATCGCAAGAACAACAAGAAAATAAACGGCTCTTATGGTGACAAACCAAATACGGAAACAAGACATCGGAAGAAAAATACTAACCAAAATCTACTCTATACAATACAAAATACAACGTGCTACTACAACGCTACAGCGAGTGGTCTGACGATCTAGAGGTGCTTGTAAAGCAAGGTCGGCGGAGTGTTACATCAGTCATATGAGTTCCGATTGGTCGAACACTGTCACCTGTTGTCTGGCGAAGTAGTTTCTTGTTTATTTAGAAAGTCTGTTATTGTTTGGAGCTGGACGGGGTGGCCGAGCGGTTCTAGGCGCTACAGTCTGGAACCGCGCGACCGCTACGGTCGCAGGTTCGAATTCTGCTTCGGGCACGGATGTGTGTGATGTCTTTAGGTTAGTTAGGTTTAAGTAGTTCTAAGTTATAGTGGACTGATGACCTCAGAATTTAAGTCCCATAGTGCTCAGAGCCATTTCAAACATTTTTGTTATTGTTTCTGTCAGCTGGCAATGTTTCTCTCCGCGCTCCTTTAAAGGGTTAGCAACCGATCTTGCGTGTCGGTTCTGCGGGTCATCTAACTACAAGGGGCCGCTACAACAAGTGGTAATCACATTCAGCAGATCGTGTAGTGTCAATAGACTTATGGCTGCCATACATCAGAATGGCCCATATCTCAAAAAAGTATTTGTTCCCTATATGCGTTTACGGGACTTTTTTTCTAGTTTTGAGAGAATATAGAAATATGGGTCATTTTTTAAGTAGTATGCATACAAAAACACTATCTAATTATCTTGATAGGAAGACGCTGCAACTTTCCAGTAATGCAACCGACAATTCCCCAGCTAAGAGGATGGTGGAAGAATGCCGTCAGATGGTGCTGCTACCAGCAGAGACAACTGGAACAAAATATTCTTGCGTTCGACTGAATTAAAAGTGCTGCCAATTCCAATTTTGGGTACTATCCCCGTAACAGACGACAGCAATTGTTCTTGTATGAATTAGTCGGCATTTGACAGCTACCAGGCAGGGCAGCTCCTCCCACCAATACACAAGTGGGAATTGAACTGTCAGCTCCAACTCTGTTGACATTTGCAAATCTTTTCCAGACCACAAAATGTTACCTATCTCAAGGAGAAAAAATGTAGCAGCACATATAATTAAATTTAAGAACAAATATTTTACGTGTTTAGAGACACTATGCAAAGTGCAACAAAAAGCTATGACCGATCTTCCGGGGAGCATTACTCACACACAGAGGAACAAAATGTTCTGTATAGACATGAGTCCGAAAATGCTACATTTGATTTTTAGAGCCCATTTTCTACTTCTCTTCCCAATCACATTAATAATGGGGAACATCAGTGGTTTAAATCATAGTTTACAAATAGAATGAAAAAATGTGGTGAATAACTGCAAACGATTAAAACCAAATTGGAATCCATTGGCTACCTGAGAGCACAGTGATCGTAGAGTATTGATATTAATAGAAGGATAGCAGACAGCCGCAAAAACTCTTAATTTATTGTAGATCTAGATTACTAGTGTAACACAGTTATCATCGGTGCATTGCTAGCAGAGTCATACAGGTACCAACATGTCAGACCATAAACGTGTCACAAATGAGACTAACCTTTACATGGAAGAAACAAAATAGCCTGTGCAATAAATTACGAATATTTGCGGCTGATTGGTATCCTTCTAGAAATTTCAATGCAGACAGTGTTGGAAGGATAAAGAATTTTAGTGACAAGGGAGAAATCGTTAATTCCCAAAGGGTTAAGTACTGCACTCGATCCTATTCCTTATTACGGGGTATCGAGAACCCTCACGAAATTGTGCAGGCAACAAAGATTTTCTGCCAATTGTTAGGCCGGCATTGTTGGTATTTGTTTCTCAGAGCCTCATTTTCTTCTTTAGGGCTCAACGGAGGAACTCACTATGCATTCTTTGAGAATACTCTACCTTTCCCATTAGATCAGTGGTTCCCATGCGGGGGTGTTTATCCCCTGAGCGGAAAAATTAAATTCTTCTGAGGGATGTAAACAAAGAGGTTCAAATGTGCGTCGGTCACTAAACTAAATAATTGTCAAAAGATTATTCCTATTTTCACTATTTTGTAAAACTGTAGCTCTGATTACGAATGATACCAATAACTGTACTGTTCCAGACTGCTAGTATTAATGTATGACACAATGTGGTAGGTTTCCTTCTGTGAGGATTACAGACTCTAAACATTTTACAAACGAAAACGTGATCAATATTAGGCTCTAAGATAAATGTTCCTTATTTAATCATGCCATTAGCTAATTTCGAACATGTAATATTCAAGCTTGTGCTTCATATTACATAATACAATGAAGTTATCAGATTCTTTTAATTTATACATATAAAATCAGACGTCATAATCCATAGTTGTATTAGGAATGCGTTCATAAAGTAATTACGAAATGCAACGTCTAGTTTTACATATGTAAAGTAAAATCATTCAATAACTGCAACATATAATGTGTATTATCAAACACGTGCTCGAAAATGAAGATTTAAATATGGAACGCATGCGTTACAGCATGCTGTAGACCATGTTGTGTTTTGATGTGGTGGAACTAACAGCTGGTGAAACTAACGTACGAACAGACTTTTACTCACATAGTCTACCCAATGCACACATACTTAGATACGTAGAATTTTGTACCATTCACTTACGACAGTCAAATTGAGACAAACATGTCACATATGCCTAAGTACTCATAAAAATGCCTTCTACGAGTTGCTGGCAGTTCTCGCAATCTATCGGAATTGCTTTGCTTTACACTAGCGCCGGCCTCAGTGGCCGAGCGGTTCTAGGCGCTGCAGTCTGGAACCGCGCGGTCGCAAGTTCGAATCCTGCCTCGGGCATGGATGTGTGTAATGTCCTTAGGTTAGTTAGGTTTATGCAGTTCTGAGTTCTAGGGGACTGATGACCTCAGAAGTTAAGTCCCATAGAGCTCAGAGCGATTTGAACCATTTTTACACTTGAAACAAGCAGACGAGCTAATTAAGAGCACAACAGAACATTTTTAATTATGCAATGGCTACTGCGTTGCTGTATGGTCTAAATAGCATTATTATTATTATCAATATTGTTAGTGGCAGTGATGAGGGACAAGCCACTGGCTCAATTAATAAAATATTCCGGGCCATGGTCTGAGGGATTTCACTTCAAAACCCGACGTTTCTTCCCAATCTGCGGAGGACATTTTAAAGTGGGATCGCAGCCTTGTTGAATGTCCGATTCACAACCTATCTCGCTGCTGCCTACAGCAATGTTCCGCTTCCGCTCAGTGGCGCGACGTCACACGTTTTAAATGCGCGAGCGCAACTTGACTTTGTCGACTGCCGTCGTCCGTTGTGACAACATCCCATGGTGAAAGACTGGTACACACATCTTCTTCAGTACCGGATTCTAAATTACATTCAATTTCACGCCCTCCTCCTCCCTGTTAAAATTCCTGGGGTGTTTCACAATCTCTATGGCCTCTATGTATATCCTTTCTTAGTATACCTGAATCCGGTCAAAGTGGTATCCTGGCTCTAAAGCATGTTCCGCAACAGCTGATCTGTCAGTCTCCCTTCTTCTGCAAATTCGCTTGTGCTCTTCGAGTCATTTTTTGACAGTTTATTTTGTAGTTTATAACACTACCGTCTGCTGCAATTTGCTACTGCTGTTGTACCATAACCTTAAAGCAGGTTGTGAAATAAAACAATCTTACTAAAGCAATTACTTTCAGGGCTTACACGAACTGAATGGTCTTTATAACTTTATTATTACTATTCACTATAGAATCATTAACTGGATATAGTTTAAGTCTCTCTCAATTAAATACTTTACTATTTAAAATGAAAGTTAATTGGAATCCACTAACAGGTTGCTTCTCACTATCATTTGAATAAAGAAATAATGTTTTTCATAATTAGTGGTCTTCCCATTGCTTGTTATCTAGCATAAACACAATAGACGAACTGTGGATTCTGTTATATTATCAATATCCACATCCAATATACAAGAGAGAAACACTTAGCAAACCTGAGTATATAACGTTCCAGACTGCAGTTTCCCACTTTTACTACATTGAGACACAAAATTAACATATATGTAAGATACTCACTCACTTTCTGCGATTTACAAGAGAGTAATGTGATCGTTTACTAAGGAAAACTTTATAAGCCTCTATCTTAAGAACTTTTAATTTGAAGTTGGCAACACACATTAATAAGCAGTTTTACGAGGAAAATTATTTTCAGCAAGCATCGTTAACTTTAATTCATTCTCTTGCCGCTTTAACTTTCTTTTTACTATGTTCAAAAAGCATCAATTAGCAAAACACAGGGCTTTAATGTTCTTTCAGTAAGGACACTCGGAAATCACTTTAGTTCAAACGGAGAGGAACCTGAGAGGTGCTATGATAAGGAGAAAAATCAAGGTAGGTACATAAACTCAGTTATAAATTACCTTATATTTGAGCACACTAACACATCCATTAAGCTGATCCTTCACTGTACATTGCTATAGTGCTCCATTACAGTGATTGCGCAATGTGGTGGCAACTGCATGTTGGTAGATGGAATTGCAGGTAGAATTGCTGGACTCTGTGGTTTCTTGGTGGCGATGATAGATACAAATTCCAGAATAGTTCCAGCTATTTATCCATCCATCCGAGGCATTGGAAAGGAGCAGAAAAATCCTCTCTCGGGACCAGCACAATATGCAACATTTACATGGCAGTGCACAGTTTGGTAGTTCGTCCCTGACTGGTAGCTCGTCCCCGACTGGTGGCTCGCCCCCGACCAATAGCTCGTCCCTGACTGACTCTTGTTCCACCTTTTCTACCTAGGCCAACCACAATTTGCGCGCGCTACACAGTTCCGTTCCCGAGGGGAACCACTACACCTTTTATATACTAAAGAACTAAGAACCCTAAGCGAGGATCAGCAGTTTACATAACAATAATCAAATACATTAAATAAAACAGAACATTTGCACATATTAACATTTCTACAAAAATTATTCACACAGAATTACAATTATATACAGTAAGTTTTATTCGCTCCAAATGGGACAAAGAATTTAAATGACAGATACACTACTTTGCATAGAACCAAACCATGACATCAAAGTTTGTACAAAGAAAGGAGTATACACTTTTGTGTCATCTATTCACTCAAACACATTTACAGAAGCTTAGCGATGTAATATTAAATGAAACAAAAGCCAAAATAAATCATTGGAGTATTAGAGCTATGGTTTTACAAGTTTCCACGTACATCTCCCCATAAATACACGGAATCCTATAAATTCCAGCTTTTTCCAGCTGTTGGTGGGCATCCTGATCGATTTTAGATAATCTTTTGTCTTCCGTGTGAGTCTGAAAATTACCGCGAGGTTTCGCTTTCTCAAGATTTATTCCTCTGCAGTCAGCCACGTCCTCAAGGAATGGCAGGAAAACTTTCAGTCTCACCGGCGTTTTGGCATCACATTGATTCCTACGCGGTTGCCTTAACACTCTTTTCACTTTAGCGAACGAGTAACCATTCTTGATCAATGCACTGCTAAGATGCTTTCATTCTGTGTGAAGCAGCTCTCGTTCACAGTTTTTCACAGTCAAAACGAGCCATTTGCTCATAATGGGAAATGTGGCGTAAAATAAAATGTAAAAAAAATGCATTCACCGTATGTTCAATACTTAAAAAGTAACATATATTGCTGAGTAGCACGAATCAAAAATAGAATTTAAAAACGGTGTGAGTACCTCTAGATTACATGTCATCATTTTGATGCACTCTTCGTGTCAACTTGAAACCTACACACAACACAACACACAGGTATTGAGTTAACATAACAACCTCTTACCTCTGTTGCACAATTCGAATGCTCACGCAGTTATTTTTCGAGACACTGCGAGTTTTTGGAAGACTAACTATAGACGCTGTCGAGTCGCATTATTCTGACCACCTATCAAAACACTGAATAACCTCTGGGAAAAACATAGTGAATGAGGTTCGTCTAAAGTTGTGGAGCCTTGCCACTCCAGGTTTCTTGGTCGGAAATCAATGGCACGAACAGCCCCAGAGAGTTGGTACCACGGATTCTCTTCTGGGTTTAAATCCTAGGACTTTAGTGGCCATTGTAGTACTGTACACTCATCTTCGTACTTTTCGAACCACGTACGTATACTGCGAGTTGTGTAACACGTTGCATTGTCCTGATGGTAGATACCACCATATCGAGGAAAATCAAACTGTTGTAACGGTAGACATGATCCATAAGGATAGATGCATACTTATGTTGATCCCAGCTTCCAGAATGTCGACATCACTAAGGAAATGACATGAAAACATTCTCCTGACCACGACATATGCAGGGTGTTTGCTTTCAGACATTTCACGTTGTACACGCCTATAACACGATTCACTTGAAAAGGCCGTCTATCGCCATTCAATGGACGTAAAGATGCGGTATAGGTGTAAAAATTTGAGCCTTCGTAGACGATGAACAGTAGTCAACATGGGTGCATGGGCCAGCCACGTGCTGCAGAGGCTCATACGCAGCAACGTTCACTGAACTATGGTTGAGGAGACACTGTTGATAGCCCCTTGATTAATCCAGGGGACAGTTGCTCAACACTTGCATGTCTATTCCCTGTATACCTCTCTGTAGCCGTTGTTCACCCCTGTCATCTATGCCAGTGTTGCACCACAATTACCTCGGTCCCAGTTTTGGTTAGAGTGATTTTGCCACGCACGGTATACTTTAACCGTGGCACCACGCTAACAGTTGATAAACTTAGCCGCTTCGGAAATGCTTCCACCCTTGTTCCTACAGCCAATGTTCATTCCCTCCTTGATAGTCAAATACGAGGGTTGTCCAGAAAGTAAGTTCCTATCGGTCGCGAAATGGAAACCTCAGTGAAAACCAGAAACGTTTTATTTGCAACAGTTAGGTACACCTTGCACCTACTTCTTTACATAATCGAATATTGTCGTAGTGTTGTATCAACTACCCAGTATCCTAGTCGTAAAAAGGAGCCGCCTGTGCTTTCGGCCAGTTACCCGCACTGGGCTGCAGCTCGTTGTCTGTGCAAAAATTTTTCCTTTATAGCCAGCGGTCCTTGTGAGCAGAGAGGTGACTCAGGGTGAGCCAATTACGGACTATGTTGTGGGTAATCAAACATTTCTGATCGGAAACGCTGCAGGAGCTTCTTCATAGACCCTGCAGTGTGCCACAGAAAATTAGCATGATGAAGGAACTTAAAGTAGTAAAGGAGTTTTGCTATTTAGGGAGCAAAATAACTAATGGTCGAAGTAGAGAGGATACAAAACGTAGACTGGCAATGGCAAAGGACGCGGTTTTGCAGAAGAAAAATTTGTTGACATCGAGTATAGATTTAAGTGTCAGAAAGTCGTTTCTGAAAGTACACTCCTAGAAATGGAAAAAAGAACACATTGACACCGGTGTGTCAGACCCACCATACTTGCTCCGGACACTGCGAGAGGGCTGTACAAGCAATGATCACGGCACAGCGGACACACCAGGAACCGCGGTGTTGGCCGTCGAATGGCGCTAGCTGCGCAGCATTTGTGCACCGCCGCCGTCAGTGGCAGCCAGTTTGCCGTGGCATACGGAGCTCCATCGCAGTCTTTAACACCGGTAGCATGCCGCGACAGCGTGGACGTGAACCGTATGTGCAGTTGACGGACTTTGAGCGAGGGCGTATAGTGGGCATGCGGGAGGCCGGGTGGACGTACCGCCGAATTGCTCAACACGTGGGGCGTGAGGTCTCCACAGTACATCGATGTTGTCGCCAGTGGTCGGCGGAAGGTGCACGTGCCCGTCGACCTGGGACCGGACCGCAGCGACGAACGGATGCACGCCAAGACCGTAGGATCCTACGCAGTGCCGTAGGGGACCGCACCGCCACTTCCCAGCAAATTAGGGACACTGTTGCTCCTGGGGTATCGGCGAGGACCATTCGCAACCGTCTCCATGAAGCTGGGCTACGGTCCCTCACACCGTTAGGCCGTCTTCCGCTCACGCCCCAACATCGTGCAGCCCGCCTCCAGTGGAGTCGCGACAAGTGTGAATAGAGGGACGAATGGAGACGTGTCGTCTTCAGCGATGAGAGTCGCTTCTGCCTTGGTGCCAATGATGGTCGTATGCGTGTTTGGCGCCGTGCAGGTGAGCGCCACAATCAGGACTGCATACGACCGAGGCACACAGGGCCAACACCCGGCATCATGGTGTGGGGAGCGATCTCCTACACTGGCCGTACACCTCTGGTGATCGTCGAGGGGACACTGAATAGTGCACGGTACATCCAAACCGTCATCGAACCCATCGTTCTACCGTTCCTAGACCGGCAAGGGAACTTGCTGATCCAACAGGACAATGCACGTCCGGATGTTTCCTGTGCCACCCAACGTGCTCTAGAAGGTGTAAGTCAACTACCCTGGCCAGCAAGATCTCCGGATCTGTCCCCCATTGAGCATGTTTGGGACTGGATGAAGCGTCGTCTCAGGCGGTCTGCACGTCCAGCACGAACGCTGGTCCAACTGAGGCGCCAGGTGGAAATGGCATGGCAAGCCGTTCCACAGGACTACATGCAGCATCTCTACGATCGTCTCCATGGGAGAATAGCAGCCTGCATTGCTGCGAAAGGTGGATATACACTGTACTAGTGCCGACATTGTGCATGCTCTGTTGCCTGTGTCTATGTGCCTGTGGTTCTGTCAGTGTGATCATGTGATGTATCTGACCCCAGGGATGTGTCAATAAAGTTTCCCCTTCCTGGGACAATGAATTCACGGTGTTCTTATTTCAATTTCCAGGAGTGTATTTGTATGGAATGTAGCGATGTAAGCAAGTGAAACATGGACGATGAATAGTTTGGACACTAACAGAAAGGAAGCTTTCTAAACGTGGTGCTACAGAAGAATGCTGAAGATTAGATTGGTAGATCACATAACTATTGAGGAGATATTGAATAGAATTAGAGAGAACGGAGGTTGTGGCACAACTTGACTAGAAGAAGGGATCGGTTGGTAGGACATGTTCTGAGGCATCAAGGGATCACCAATTTAGTACTTGAGGGCAGAGTGGAGGGTAAAAATCGTAGAGTGAGACCAAGAGATGGATACACTAAACAGATTCAAAAGGATGTAGGTTGCGGTAGGTACTGGGAGATGAAGAAGCTTGCACAGGATAGAGTAGCGTGGAGAGCTGTATCAGACCAGTCTCAAGAGTGAAGACCACAACAAACAAGGAACTGCTGGACATTGGTGTTATGTGGGCTGCATGACAAAGGCGAATTCTCTAACCAAGCCCTCGAACTTGACGGGAGACGCTATTCCCTACTCATCTTTACGTGCTCACTGTTCACTCAAAACTGGAAAAAGCGACGCGACACGATCGACTGACATACAAGAGACACTGCTCAACACATCTGTGCAAAACTTTTCCGGATTTTCCCAGTGGTTTCCATTTCGCGACCGATCGGAACTTACTTTCTGGACAACCCTCGGAAATAAATCCATTCCCAAAGTACGACACAGACTGCGGTGCTTTCCGCATCCCCCCCCCCCTCTCCCTTCCCCACACGCTTTATATGCCCTCCACAGCTCCAATGCTGATGATGCCATCTGAAATGTGTAAGTGGTCACATTTCGCGCCGAAGATAGGAGGTGCTCGTCTTGATCAGCATTCAGTGTCTTTTTTTGCTCCAAACAAACAAATGATAGAGTGAACACGCAAAAAGACGGTGCCAGCAAGTGAAGGCTTCGTATGAAGCGATTGTATAACGATTGGAATTCACGACATCCAGTAATTTATGGCGCTATACGACAAGTTCGTTTATTTGGACGGAAGCGTATGGGGCCTGAAGACGACCAAATGAAATGCCAAAACTGGTTGCCTTCCGAATAAAATAAAATATCTTAAAATATACAGCTGTTGGTCAATTATATTGACACCGAAAATAACTACAGTTGGCCCTTTTCCCCTGTGCCTTCGCCCCCCTGCCCCTCCCTTTCTCACACACACGCCGTCACCCCTCCCCCCCCCCCCCCTTACACACACACACACACACACACACACACATCTGCACTTTGTGAGAGAGTGAGAGACTGCGCACACCATGAGGAAAAGGTACCATGCACATTGGCAACGTTGAATACATTATTGCACTCGTGGTGGTAACAATAGAAGAGCGATGCGAGCCTGTTTCGCGCGCGACATAACCTCGTTGGCGCGTGGACGCATGCGCAGTAGCAACTGCCGGCGCGCGCGCGCACACACACACACATACAGACACACACACACACACACACACACACATACACACACACATCCCCCCATACCCCCCCCCTTCCCCCTTCCCCCCCCCCCCCCCCCCCCCCCCCGCCCTCAATACTACCGCTGTCGCTCGGACCGCTGGCCATTGTTCTCGCTACGGCTACGGCGCGATATTTTCCTACGCTGCGACGCGGCGTTTATTCAGCAGCCGGCCGCTCCCATCCTCGCTTCATTGGCCTGAAAGCGCCAGCTGATGCCGTTACCGTGGGAAGCGCAATTGCTATTTGCAGATCAATTCGCGTTCGGAAGCGATAATTACCGGACACATGGCGGAGCAGTTTAGGGTAATGTATAGTCGCTCGCTGCACCACTTTGTTTCACACATTAATATTATAGCTCCATTCACGCGACGCACGGCATCGGCTGTCTCCGCCATCGCGACCTAAATTCTGGAAACGCCGATCGTTCCTTTGAACATTTACAGTAGCCATTTCCAAGGCCAATAATTTCGGTACCGAACGTTCGTAGCTTGTTGAAGCTTTGTCAGTAAGAGTGGAATACGCTCAGTCTTCCGCAGCCTGAATACAGAATTTCTCTGTGTATAGCTATGTCGTGAAGCGTAACTACTGCTAACAGTAAGCTTTGTCGAGGTGGTCATGTAGAAGATGTCAATTAAATAATAACCGAGGTTTCATCAGTAGATGATGTACTTCGAGATCTATAGTTCAGTTGATATGGCTGCGATTAATAACGTAGACTCCAAAATCCTAACTGCTGCAGATATATTTATCTTTGTGGTGGTTTATTGCCCATGCAGGTCCACGGGTTCTTATACATAGTTGTTTTTTAACTTCGTTGTTAATGTGGTCGTAAGTCTAAAACTGGTTTGATGCCGCGCTACTCTGTCGGGTGCAAGCTTCTTCATCTCAGAGCAAATCCTACAACCTACATCCTTCTGAATCTGCTTACAATATTCTTCACCTGGTCTCCCTCTACGACTTTTCCCCCACACGCTTCCCTCCAGTATTAAATTAGTGATGCCTTGATGTCTCAGAATGTGTCCTACCAAACGATCCATTCTTCTAGCCAGGTTGTGCCATAAATTTTCTTTCTCCTCTGTTCTGTTCAGTACCTCTTCATTAGTTACATAATATGCCCATCCAGCCTCCAGCATTCTTCTGTAGCACTACATTTCAGAAGCTTCCAACTCTTCATGTCTAAATCGTTTATCGTCCATGTCTCACATACATATATGGCTACACTACATACAAATACTACCTGACACTTAAATCGAAATTCGATGTTAGCAAATTTCTCTTCTTCAGAAACGCTTTTCTTGTCATTGCCAGTCTACATTTTCTAGCCTGTCTAGTTCGACCAATTATATTGCTGCCCCACTAGTAAGACGCATCTACTACTTCAAGTGTCTCATTTCTTAATCTAATTCCATCAGCATCACCCAATTTAGTTAGATTACATTCCATTATGCTCATTTTGCTTTTTAACGTCGTCAATAACGATATAAAACATTGCAAAATTATTCCTTATTTTCTTCCCAAGTAAGAACAACGTTAGACAAATGCACTGTTATCTCGCTGGATCAGTGTTTTCAGCTTCCTGCTTGCCAAAAACGACAGCACCATCTTGAAAACATCCGGACATCTGCACAAGTCAAAGAATCTGCTTGCTACACCAGTCAAGGATCAAGATTCTCTTAAGTGTCCAATTATCCCGCTTCGGCTGAGGGTGTAATTACATACTAGTGACTTCTGATGACATTCCCACGGTATTAAACAAGCCCTGCGAAAGAAATGCGAAGAGCTTTATTACTCAAATTCACGTAATGTTGAGCTACACTGATGGCCAACTACACTATCTGATCATAAGTTCCTGGGCGTCCGGACCCTTACCTGTGGAATTAATATGGGCTTCACGACGAGTTGAGGTCTGCTGCGGAATCTTTCAGAGATGTACTTGAATGTCCACGCAGAAATGGCAGCCCATTCTCCAACAAGAGCAGAAGCCAGGGACGGTAGTGATATTGGACGCTGGGTTCTGGAGTGCGAAGTAGGCACTCTGACTCATCCCCATGATATTTCACTGGTTTCAGCTAGGGACTCCGGGCAGGCTAGTCCATTTCAGGAATGTTATTGTCCACGAAGCATTGCCCCTTAGATGCTGTTTAAGACAGTGTGAATTGGTATGCTGCAGTCAGTCATCGTCACCGGACTATTCGTCTTTTTAACACGGTACACATTGGTGTAAAATGACACTAAGGGGACCAGCCCCCCCTAACAAGTATAATAAACAGTCACCTACGTTACAGTACATCCTCTGCACTTCACTGTTGGGACTACACGCGATGGTGAGTACAGTTCTCCAGGCATTCGTCAAAGCCTGAACCCTCCACCGTACAGCCACAATGTATAGCGTGATGTATCATCCCGATTCACACCGACCAGTGGCGTTGCCTCTTTAAGCAACATAAAGCGTTGCTTAATACTGAATACAGGAATGTGTGAGTTATGAGGAGCTGCTCGACAATTATGCCTAATCGTTTTTTAAGTCTCATAGCACAGCGATTGAGTTAGCTGGAGTGATGGGAGCATTTTCGAACTTACTAACACTACGGTCTGTTGGTTTCGTGGGATTTTTGACAACCCCGTTTCGCAGCGTCCGCAGAATCCGTTCGTCGGAATGGATAACCACATCTAAACCAAGAGTAGGCAGCCCTCATCTGGTCTTCCTAGTATTCATTTAATGGTGGTTGTACCTTCACGTTTCCACTTCACGGTCACATCAACAGTCGACTTGGTTAACTTTAGGAGGTCTGAAATGTCCTTGACGGATATGTTACGACGGTGACATCGTATAACTAGACCACATCCTAAGTCACACAGCCCTCCGGACCGACCCATTCTGCTGTTACTGCTTTCCTGCTGACAGCGTAATACGCCTCGCCTCCTTGGATGCAAGCGTGTCTGTTTTTCGTGACTATTGGCCAATTCCGCATTACGTACGATAGTCTGGATACTTCTGATCGCATGGTGTGTATGGATAATTGAGTGCATCAAAATGAGTCCAGTGGCAGAGGTAGTTCCAGCAGAAAGTGTCATCACTTATGTCTCGAAGCTGGTCGTAGGTTGTGTTCCAAAAATTAATAGCGTAAAGACAGAAGTGATGACACTTTCTGCAGGACCTGACCATCATTTTGCAGGACAATGCTGAAACGCGTACATATCAAGCTGTTACTGATTTGTTTGACTGGTGGGGCTGCTAAGTGCTGTACCACCTACTGCACTCCTCTGACTTAAGCCCTCGTAAGTTCAACTCGATTTCTGAACTAAAGAAAACACTTCACGGCATTCGCTTCAGAACTGCTACAAATTCGTCAGGCAATAGACAGCGTTGCTCGAACGGTCAACACAACTGGCACTGCTAAGAGTATCCTACGACTTCCACATCGCTGGCGTCGGGTTATACACAATGCTGGTGACTACTTCGAAGGTCAGTAAAACTTTAAATTGGTTCAAATGGCTCTGAGCACTATGGGACTTAACATCTGAGGTCATCAGTCCTCTAGAACATTGAACTACTTAAACCTAACTAATTTAAGGACATCACACACATCCATGCCCGACGCAGGATTCGAACCTGGGACCGTAGCTGTCGCTCGGTTCCAGACTGAAGCGCCTAGTACCGCTCGGACACACCGACTGGCTAAAGCTTTGAAACACGTATCTATTTTGTACGAGCTGTAAATACATAGTTCCCACTATTAAACGTCCAACCCTCGTATATACCTTACATTTCAACCTCATTGGTGCCACAGTCGGGTAATTTTTCTCATTTCCAGGGTCTGATAGTACTTTCTAAGTTAATCCTGACTGATTTGTTTCAATTTTTCGAGACCTCATATCAATTCTTTTACACCGTACATTATGGCCAGGCACTGTGCTTGTTGTGAGCGGACGTAAGATTTTCTACTGCACGTAAATAGGTGGAAGCTGTGTTGGCTCTGGTCAATGAGCTTATGGTTGCTAATACTCAGAGCTGTGGCGACATCGGGCCGCCGTTGACCTGTGACACCTTGGTGTCTTCGGAATCCCATGGTGATCTGACTGCTGCTGCGACTTCCGATACACAACATCTGACCTGTCTGCCTTCACTAGAGAGCCAGTTGCGGACGGTGGTGGCTTCGCGTGTCAGTGGGTGGCTTAACGTTTTCACCTGTAGTGATGGGGGCCTATTTTTCTCATAGCTGCTTGACTTAAATTACGTATCTTCGATTTAGGAACATGAGTGATATGTAATTTAGGTTTTGCCGCTGCATATTTGACCAGCGTAAGCATGGTTATTGACTGAAACCGGTAGATGAACAAATTGCATTTAAGTCAGCGTTTGTGTTATGGATTTCCTACAGTATACACGAGTACACTTAAATAGCAGTTTGTGCTACGGATATCTGTTGATATCCAGATCAGCGCATATCTTTACTTTTATACATAACCAAATGAGCATCGCCAACGGCCGTGACGAAGTCGATAAACCGGTTCCCGTCAGATCTCTGAAGTTGAGCACCGTCTGGCGTCTCCGGTACTTGGATGGATGACCGTCCAGGTACGCCGAGCGATGTTGGCAATTCTCCTTTGCTTTTGCAGCAGAGAGGACAAGAGGAGCCGCGGCGTAAAGTCACTGATCACTAGTCTTTTCGCCAATGCCCTGAATTAAACACCAAACCTGTCCGTAGAGTCTCACTGCGTGATGGGGCACGATTTTGTTGATGGTGACCCATTCACAATACGAACATTACACACACACACACACACACACACACACACACACACACCATTACAGTGATCTACACTTAAGAGATATACATACACACATAGCTCTCTACTACGAGAAACAAAGACGCCTGCGGGTGCGATGGATAGGAACAACCTTTCCAATTAGGAGCCTGAACTTGCCTTTCGGGGTTTGCCAGCAATTCGTGCCATACGACTTCACTTTATTGCTTCCACCTATGTCACGCCATAGGGACTAAATTTACTAGATTTATCGTGGTACTTGGGTTCTGCTAGCTGTACGTCAATTATTCTGTTAGATATAAAATTTGGCATACAAATACAAATTTCGAATGTGTCACATATTTATAGAAGTTTTTAATGTGGTACGATGCACTTCCAATAACATCTATCAACTGTATGAAGGTTGACTATCAAATTATCAGCAATTTGGCTATAAATCAATGTTGGATCAAACACAAAGATATAATTATGTAACTCAACACACGTCCCACTGAGATGACTTACTATTAGATTCTTTTCCGTGTTTATCTTTCACCTTTTTCCTCGCTCTCCGAAATAATTTAAACAGTGTTGCGAGATCGAGTCGTGCTATTGACTCTTACTCATAGTTCAAGTGCAATTTTTGGATTTTACCGTTATTTGTGGGTACCCTTAGGAGGCTCTACTTTGCACGGTTCCTAAAATTTTAGCAGTTTTTATTATGAGGGTAAGCCAAAAAGTAAGGTCTCTATTTATTTATAAGTACATAGACCTATTTATTTCTACAGTGACTTACATCAGTTTACAGCTTGAACATTTAGCTATTCTTCAACATAATCACTATTTCCGTCGATGCATTTTTGTAGCCGCAGTGGCAGTTTTTGTATGCCCATCAGATATCAGCTCGCCGCCATGCTGTTAGTTACGAACCTCTTCTTTCACCTCGTCGTCCGGCCAAATGTTCTTTTAACCTAGTTAACCGAATAGTCACTGGGAGCCAAGTCAGGACTATAGGGGTGCGTGATTATATTGCACTGAAACTGTCGCAGGAAGCAACGGTTTGCCGAGCGATGTGTGGGCGAGCGTTGTCATGGGAATGTGTACGCCCTTGCTCAACATTCCTCTTCTCCGGTTCTGAATTGCCCTTTTGAGTTTTTTCAGAGTCTCACAGTACCTGTCAGTGTTAATTGTGGTCCCAGCGATTCAGCTCCGACGACGAGGTGAAAGAAGAGGTTCATAACTTTCTGAACAGCAAGGCAGCGAGCTGGTATGACATGGACGTAAAAAACTGGCACAGCGTCTATAAAAATGCATCGACAGAAATGGTGATTACGTCGAAAAATAGCTAAATGTTCAAGCTGTAAACTGATGTCAAACATTTTAGAAATAAGTAGGTATATGTACTAATAAAAGATAGGAGATCTTACTTTTGGGATTGCCCTCGTAGGTCACTTTCTTGTCAGATGTTCGGTGCACATTTAGCAACTGATTTTAAACTAATTTCCCGATGAGCTAGAGACATGTACCTTTCAACATAGCTCAGAACTGCGTGACAGTACAGTATTAACAAGCTGAGTTTTATGGTGTGTGGCGGAGTGTAATTTGCTTACCTCTATCATTTTCCGATGAGCTAGAGACATTAAAACTTCAACATAGCACAGAAATGGATGACAGTGCAGTATTAACTCGCTCTCCCGTCTAGTATGTGGCGGAGAGTACTTTGTTTACCACTAACATTTACCAATGAAAGACTTGAAACATCAGTATAGTTGAGAACCGATGACAATGCAATATTAACCTGGTTTCATGTCTGTTGTCTAGCAGGAGGAAGCAATGTAATGGTTGATTCAGGTAAATAGAAACTGAAATAAGCCTGAAATTTACCAAATTTCTCTGTTATAATCTCAACAAAATGTTTGAAATAGATCGAAAAATTTGACTCACAAAAGACTAAAGAGCAGACATTAATAGTTTAAATAAAAAACTTTTTAATATGAAATGTTTTTAAAACAGGATACGAAATATAAAATAATTTTCTCTAGTCCCACACATATACCTACATAACAGATGCAAAACAGCTGTCCTCCTTATTTACAGGCGCCCCAAGTTTTTTCGTTTTAAATTCTACAGTTAATTTCGTACCCATTAAAAATTCACAAGCACAAATTTTCAGGACTGTCCGTACGGGGTCAAGAATGTGGATGGGGCTAGGAGAAGTTACTTGATACTTTTTAGTCCGCTTTAAAACCTTGTTAGATTAAAAAGTTTTATTAAAACTTTTTTCACTATATTCCGCTGTAGAAAGAACACGCAGTGCCGCAGTTTGCAGCGTTTTGTTCTGCGTTCCGTTCACAGCACCCTGTAACGAGAATATATCGCGCAACTTGCCTGTCGGGTGCAACCCTTATTGATATACTGATGAAACAGCGCCAAGCTTTTATTGGAATGTAAACCAATTACATCGAAATCATTTAGCGTGATTAAAGGTGACGTGTAGTGTGGTAAATGTTTTCATACAACACCTCTGCTTTCTGCATGCAGGCAAGAACTGTAAGAGAGTTAAACATCAAATTCGTTACTACATATAAAGCATCTGAAAACAAAGTTCGACCACAAACAGAAGACAACAATCATGAAGAAATACATTTATTTATTTACTTTCCTAGTCCGAACACTTATAGAGCTTTCGGGCATTCGCTTACACCAGATCTGAGACTATACATACGTCAAACTTTTTCTAAACATCCTCAATTTCTAAGCGTTTATGTGGTGCGTTCCGTGTATCCATGATCCTCGACACTGCATAGACGGGTGAATTTAGCATGAACCGGTGTAGCTTCCCCTCAAGATAATACGTGAGCGAGAAGGGTTGTACCATAACTTGACACAGGTCAAACCCCAAACGGTATTGACCAGTCTAGATATATTGCGCAATAAAAATTCGAAAACCTGGAAAACAAATTTTTGCAATAATATCAGAGAAAGTGTAAGTAAGATGTTTAGGTTTTTATATTGGTAACGCCACGTAGCGCTCTGTCGGAAAATCACTGGCTGTGCTATGTGCAGTCTGTGGCTAGTTTGCATTGTTGTCTGCCATTCTAGCTGGATGTTAACAGCGCGTAGCGTTGCGCAGTTGGAGGTGATCCGGCAGCAGTGCTGGATGTGGGGAGAGAAATGGCGGAGTTTTGAAATTTGTAAGACTGGATGTCATGAACTGATATATATATATATATATATATATATATATATATATATATATATATATATATATATATATACTCCTGGATATGGAAAAAAGAACACAATGACACCGGTGTGTCAGACCCACCATACTTGCTCCGGACCCTGCGAGAGGGCTGTACAAGCAATGATCACACGCACGGCACAGCAGACACACCAGGAACTGCGGTGTTGGCCGTCGAATGGCGCTAGCTGCGCAGCATTTGTGCACCGCCGCCGTCAGTGTCAGCCAGTTTGCCGTGGCATACGGAGCTCCATCGCAGTCTTTAACACTGGTAGCATGCCGCGACAGCGTGGACGTGAACCGTATGTGCAGTTGACGGACTTTGAGCGAGGGCGTATAGTGGGCATGCGGGAGGCCGGGTGGACGTACCGCCGAATTGCTCAACACGTGGAGCATGAGGTCTCCACAGAACATCGATGTTGTCGCCAGTGGTCGGCGGAAGGTGCACGTGCCCGTCGACCTGGGACCGGACCGCAGCGACGCACGGATGCACGCCTAGACCGTAGGATCCTACGCAGTGCCGTAGGGGACCGCACCGCCACTTCCCAGCAAATTAGGGACACTGTTGTTCCTGGGGTATCGGCGAGGACCATTCGCCACCGTCTCCATGAAGCTGGGCTACGGTCCCGCACACCGTTAGGCCGTCTTCCGCTCACGCCCCAACATCGTGCAGCCCGTCTCCAGTGGTGTCGCGACAGGCGTGAATGGACGGACGAATGGAGACGTGTCGTCTTCAGCGATGAGAGTCGCTTCTGCCTTGGTGCCAATGATGGTCGTATGCGTGTTTGGCGCTGTGCAGGTGAGCGCCACAATCAGGACTGCATACGACCGAGGCACACAGGGCCAACACCCGGCATCATGGTGTGGGGAGCGATTTCTTACACTGGCCGTTCACCTCCGGTGATCGTCGAGGGGACACTAAATATTGCACGGTACATCCAAACCGTCATCGAACCCATCGTTCTACCAGTCCTAGACCGGCAAGGGAACTTGCTGTTCCAACAGGACAATGCACGTCCGCATGTATCCCGAGCCACCCAACGTGCTCTAGAAGGTGTAAGTCAACTACCCTGGCCAGCAAGATCTCCGGATCTGTCCCCCATTGAGCATGTTTGGGACTGGATGAAGCGTCGTCTCACGAGGTCTGCACGTCCAGCACGAACGCTGGTCCAACTGAGGCGCCAGGTGGAAATGGCATGGCAAGCCGTTCCACAGGACTGCATCCAGCATCTCTACGATAGTCTCCATGGGAGAATAGCAGCATGCATTGCTGCGAAAGGTGGATATACACTGTACTAGTGCCGACATTGTGCATGCTCTGTTGCCTGCGTCTATGTGCCTGTGGTTCTGTCAGTGTGATCATGTGATGTATCTGACCCCAGGAATGTGTCAATAAAATTTCCCCTTCCTGGGACATTGAATTCACGGTGTTCTTATTTCAATTTCCAGGAGTGTATATATATGACTTTTGACACTAGTAAGATAAATACATTGTTTGTTCTTTATCAAAATCTTTCATTTGCTAACTATGCCTGTCATTAGTTAGTGCCTTCAGTAGTTTGAATGTTTTATTTAGCTGGCAGTAGTGGCGCTCGCTGTATTGCAGTAGTCAGTAGTTTGAGTAACGAAGATTTTTGTGAGGTAAGTGATTTGTGAAGCGTCTAGGTTAATTTGGTCAGGGCCATTCTTTTGTACGGATTTTTGAAACTCAGTTTAGTGCTGATCAGAATAAGTAAAGAGAGCAATGTCTGAGTACGTGCAGTTTGCTCAGCTATTTGAAAAGCTAATAATGTAAGAGTTTTATCAGCACAGTCATTTATAATTTTTCAAATGGGACGTTTCAAATGCAGAGCACTAATCTCGATCTTTTGGTTTCACAAGGTTATGAAGATGTCAGTCATGGCTTCAGAAAACATCGCTCTTGTGCAACACAGCCAGCTCTTTATTCGCACGAAGTAATGGCCGCTATCGACAGGGGATCTCAAGTTTATTCCGTATTTCTGGATTTCCGGAAAGCTTTTGACACCGTTCCTCACAAGCGACTTCTAATCAAGCTGCGAAGCTATGGGGTATCGTCTCAGTTGTGCGACTGGATTCGTAATTTCCTGTCAGGAAGGTCGCAGTTCGTAGTAATAGACGGCAAATCATCGAGTAAAACTGAAGTGATATCAGGTGTTCCCCAGGGAAGCGTCCTGGGACCTCTACTGTTCCTGATCTATATAAATGACCTGGGTGACAATCTGAGCAGTTCTCTTAGACTGTTCGCAGATGATGCTGTAATTTACCGTCTAGTAAGGTCATCCGAAGACCAGTATCAGCTGCAAAGCGATTTAGAAAAGATTGTTGTATGGTGTGTCAGGTGGCAGTTGACGCTAAATAACGAAAAGTGTGAGATGATCCACATGAGTTCCAAAAGAAATCCGTTGGAATTCGATTACTCGATAAATAGTACAATTCTCAAGGCTGTCAATTCAACTAAGTACCTGGGTGTTAAAATTACGAACAACTTCAGTTGGAAGGACCACATAGATAATATTGTCGGGAAGGCGAGCCAAAGATTGCGTTTCATTGGCAGGACACTTAGAAGATGCAACAAGTCCACTAAAGAGACAGCTTACACTACACTCGTTCGTCCTCTGTTAGAATATTGCTGCGCGGTGTGGGATCCTTACCAGATGGGATTGACGGAGGACATCGAAAGGGTGCAAAAAAGGGCAGCTCGTTTTGTATTATCGCGTTATAGGGGAGAGAGTGTGGCAGATATGATACACGAGTTGGGATGGAAGTCATTACAGCATAGACGTTTTTCGTCGCGGCGAGACCTTTTTACGAAATTTCAGTCACCAACTTTCTCTTCCGAATGCGAAAATATTTTGTTGAGCCCAACCTACATAGGTAGGAATGATCATCAAAATAAAATAAGAGAAATCAGAGCTCGACCAGAAAGGTTTAGATGTTCGTTTTTCCCGCGCGCTGTTCGGGAGTGGAATGGTAGAGAGATAGTATGATTGTGGTTCGATGAACCCTCTGCCAAGCACTTAAATGTGAATTGCAGAGTAGTCATGTAGATGTAGATGAATATATTTTGAGGTCTATAAAGGAAACGAGGTGCTTGGACGAATGAGAGAGAGAGAGAGAGAGAGAGAGAGAGAGAGAGAGAGAATTGCAGGCTATGTAAAACAGCACTGGGGCTTGATGCCATGATGCACAGCTTGTAAAGGATCGCAAGCCGACGTGCACATGCAAACTATAAATATAATTTACGGTTTTCTGGCAGTGAACGTGATAATCTGTATTAGATGTTAAATTTCATCTGAGTACACGAGTTCTCCGGCAACACATTCTCCAGTAAGATGCAGACCGCGAGCTCAGTTGAGTTGACGTAGAGGACTCGTTACATACGTTACGATTTGGCTACTCCATGAAACAAACGTAAGGCTCAGTGATCATTCTTGGTCCTGTTTCAGAATACAATTGCAGTAAGGGAAAACACACTGCTTTAGTTGGCAGTGTTGTCGTTTGCAACCCTAAATGGAGAATCCGCTTAGAATCGCATCTGTGCTGAGGCTTTACACATCTGTTGCCATTAACTGGATTGTTCTAAATGTCAACTGCATACCAGACCACGCATTCGTAGCATCCTCTTTCACACGAATTAGCCTTTACAACGGTCAAAGCAATCTAGGAGAAAATAATTATAAACTGAAAAGAGGTACAAATTAACATCGTCCGTAAATATTTCCTTCGGTCATAATTTAATTTTCCTCCCTTTCGTTCGAGAACACGAGGAAAATCGTTCTTTAAATTTTAACGCCTGTTGAAAACACCATGCTAATATTTTATTAAATGTCTTTGAATATGATCTTGAAATTGTGTAACAATCCACACCACCTTGGCTGTATGTAAAAATGTCTAACTCAGCTTATTAAACTGCAAGCGAGTAGTCGTCGTTATCAATAGTTGACACGCAATCTTGTGTGCTAATACTAATTTGCTAAAGGATAAACTTCGTAACCTTATCGTAGACTCGCAGACAATAACTGTCACAAATTAATCAGGTGCATGAATTCATCTTTTCAGTATATGCACAATGTTTCGCTTCCTCCAAATAAAATTCAACCTCGATTTGGAACTGGGTCATTCAAGGTCAAATATGCCATTTATCACACATTGTTATATCACATATAATACATTCATTGACTCCAGTAAGTAATCAATAACGTTTAACGTCTATTTCCTTATTTTCCGATAATCAAACCAAGTACCACTACATCTCCTGCTTTTGAATGCGTATTGCGAATGCGTCACTCCTGTTAAGCTACTGCGGTGCAGACAGACTTTAACGAGACAGAAGGACATCGGTGAAAAGACATGGGCTGTTTGAGTAATTCTTTTTTTCGCCTGACGAACATCGGAATGACGTGAACAAGTTCATGAGAAAATGTATGTCCTTGCGAAAATTTCCCACAAGTGCATAAGTATCTTTAATCTTTCAACGTAGGTTACAAAATAATCATAATATTCTATATAACAGAATATCCACACTAAAGCCATGGAATTTATATGTAGAATATAAAATATTTATTCTACAATGCAAATCGAACATTATAGTTGTAAGAAAAACAGGTTATTGTTTTATTAGTATTTGTAATTTTTCCTCCTATCTATGTAGTTGTCAATTCGTTTGAGCAATCAATCATTCAAGATAGGAAACACAGTCATAGCTCAGTCATTCAAAATGATTCAGAAGTTTTACTTGTTAGAAATAAATCAGGCGATGATTCTTCTTCTCTGCAGGCTCGTGCTTTGCGGCTGGGTGCTAATCAGTACAAATAAAATGCCTCGTAATGTTGGGAGCGTTGTATAATCAGTCGGGAAACCTCAGATCAAGCGGATACTCGGCTTTGATGAAGTTTAACCTTCCGAAGAAGTAATGGAGCTCTTGGATTATTAAATGCAGGTTCGTATCCAGTTTTCGGAAGTTCCCTTCTGATTAACAACTACGCAATACATCGATGAATATAATTAATTATCAATTGTCAAATACACACCTTTTGTTTGAAGGAACAATATATATATTTCCCTTTTAATTGTACAATTTCGTATCAGTTCTCTTCTGTCATCAATCTCAATAATCAGATTACAGTTCTTCAAAACAAAAACCTCAGGCTAATCGGCACGAAGAGAATCTCGGAAGTTTTTTTCTTCTAACAAAGAGAGTACTACAAAGAATAATTATGCGCTCATGGCATAGCTATTGTATGAAACTATTTTGCGCATGGATTCTGCGAGTATGAAGATAGAAATTTTGTAAACGTCATTCAAGGGTAGAATTGTATCAGAATAATTTATCGAATATTAAGACATATTACATATTGTCGTGTTCACATTCCTTTTTGAAGTGCAGACGTTAAATAAAGGCCAACTGACAATATGAACAAATCTGCAAAAATGATTAGAAAGAAAGGTCTTTAAAATTTTATCTAATTAGACTGTTGGTTATACAGAAAGATCGAAAATAAATTTTTGTGAATCAGGCGGGAAATGTGTTATCATATACAATAAAATCGGAAGGAATATGTGCGAGTTTGTGGTAGTAGAGTAAATGGAGGAAACCGTAAGCCGATAACCAGTGACAACTACGCTTTAACGACCTTATCAATTTTGCAGTCACTCAGAAAATTTCGCTATGCTCTCGAAGGTGTCTTGACACCAAACCACTAAGACCAAGAAGTATCGTATCAGTGAGTGTCACACTTACAACTCATGATCAGAGAACAAAAACTTGGCTTAATTTGACGTGCAGAGAGAAATTAAACGAAAAATTCTAAACGGTATTTTGTACCAGAGATTCAGATAGTACAGTAGAGTACCTAGATAATAAAAGGAAAGGGATTATTAAAACCGATGCGTTCTAAAAGGGAGTTAAAACACATCTGTTAAGTAAAGAAAACCATGAGCAATGGATTATTTACATATACCAAGATAGAAATCGTTAAAAAGTAATGTTTATAAAAATTAAAAAGGAACACTGTCATTTTTCAGTACACATACTGTGTTTCTGAAAAAACAAATACACCCAAGGTCTATAATAGAAATTGCTAACCTCTTTTCAACTTCTTGAGCTCTAGATCTCTTATCAACTTCTTGAGCTCTAGATCTCCTTTATGATGCAGTCCTGCTAACTCGTTTCATGCAACCGAAAGTGAATGTACAAAGACATTAATGGAGTGGCAAGGATACCATAACTAACAACGAGTGTCTGTCGGCCATTACATTTAGGAAAAAAGGAATATCACGTATATACAGTATATGTTCCTTTTTCTCAAAAATATTGTTCCAAAATAGTTGATCAATTGATAATTTAATTACTTTCAACTTAATATTGGTGTATTGACGTCAATATTACTATTCATATAGTTAAGGTGCATAAAATACTAAGGTAAAATGATGAGAAAATGTCTGTCGTTTTTAAAAATACTTTGTATGTTTCCTGGAAACTTTGCTTACATGTATAACACGAATCTCATTTATCCTCTTGTCGTTCTTCGTAAATTTTTTATCCTTCTTTGCTATGTACTTGACACCTCTCGCAGCCTAATCGTTTCCAACATTCAGTTTCGTAGGCAGGTATAGATCTTCGATGAAATCTTAGTTTTCATGCACTGCAAAGGATGTGTAGTAAGTACCTCGTAGCTCAAGTCAAATCTGGTAAAAGTTGTCTAGTCCCATTATTGTTAATTTATCGGATATCTACTCCTACTTGAACTAATGTTATAGGCGTGCAGTCAGTAACCGTGTGACTGCTACGGTCGCAGGTTCGAGTCCTGCCTCGGGCATGGCTGTGTGTGATGTCCTTAGGTTTTTTTTTTTTTTTTTTTTTTTTTTTTTTTTTTTTTTTTTTTTTTTGTCATCAGTCTACTGACTGGTTTGATGCGGCCCGCCACGAATTCCTTTCCTGTGCTAACCTCTTCATCTCAGAGTAGCACTTGCAACCTACGTCCTCAATTACTTGCTTGACGTATTCCAATCTCTGTCTTCCTCTACTGTTTTTTCCCTCTACAGCTCCCTCTAGTACCATGAAAGTCATTCCCTCATGTCTTAGCAGATGACCTATCATCCTGTCCCTTCTCCTTATCAGTGTTTTCCACATATTCCTTTCCTCTCCGATTCTGCGTAGAACCTCCTCATTCCTTACCTTATCAGTCCACCTAATTTTCAACATTCATCTATAGCACCACATCTCAAATGCTTCGATTCTCTTCTGTTCCGGTATTCCCACGGTCCATGTTACAGTACCATACAATGCTGTACTCCAGACGTTCATCCTCAGAAATTTCTTCCTCAAATTAAGGCCGGTATTTGATATTAGTAGACTTATCTTGGCCAGAAATGCCTTTTTTGCCATAGGGAGTCTGCTTTTGATGTCTTCCTTGCTCCGTCCGTCTTTGGTTATTTTACTGCCTAGGTAGCAGAATTCGTTAACTTCATTGACTTCGTGACCATCAATCCTGATGTTAAGTTTCTCGCTGTTCTCATTTCTGCTACTTCTCGTAACCTTCGTCTTTCTCCGATTTACTCTCAAACCATATTGTGTAGTCATTAGACTGTTCATTCTGTTCAGCAGATCATTTAACTCTTCTTCACTTTGACTCAGGATAGCAATGTCATCAGCGAATCGTATCATTGATATCCTTTCACCATGTATTTTAATTCCACTCCTGAACCTTTCTTTTATTTCCATCATTGCTTCCTCGATGTACAGATCGAAGAGTAGGGGCGAAAGGCTAAAGCCTTGTCTCACTCCCTTCTTTATACGAGCACTTCGTTCTTGATCGTCCACTCTTATTATTCCCTCTTGGTTGTTGTACATATTGTATATGACCGGTCTCTCCCTATAGCTTACGCCTACTTTTTTCAGAATCTTGAACAGCTTGCACCATTTTATATTGTCGAACGCTTTTTCCAGGTCGACAAATCCTATGAAAGTGTCCTGATTTTTCTTTAGCCTTGCTTCCATTATTAGCCGTAACGTCAGAATTGCCTCTCTTGTGCCTTTACTTTTCTTAAAGGCAAACTGATCGTCACCTAGCGCATTCTCGATTTTCTTTTCCATTCTTCTGTATATTATTCTTGTAAGCAACTTCGATGCATGAGCTGTTCAGCTGATTGTGCGGTCATTCTCGCACTTTTCAGCTCTTGTCGTCTTCGGAATTGTGTGGATGATGCTTTTCCGAAAGTCAGATGGTATGTCGCCAGACTCATATTTTCTACACACCAACGTGAATAGTCGTTTTGTTGCCACTTCCAGCCGGCCGCGGTGGTCTCGCGGTTCTAGGCGCGCAGTCCGGGACCGTGAGACTGCTGCGGTCGCAGGTTCGAATCCTGCCTCGGGCATGGATGTGTGTGATGTCCTTAGGTTAGTTAGGTTTAATTAGTTCTAAGTTCTAGGGTACTGATGACCATAGCAGTTGAGTCCCATAGTGCTCAGAGCCATTTGAACAATTTTTTTTTGTTGCCACTTCCCCTAATGATTTTAGAAATTCTGATGGAATGTTATCCATCCCTTCTGCCTTATTTGACCGTAAGTCCTCCAAAGCTCTTTTAAATCTCGATTCTAATACTGGATCCCCTATCTCTTCTAAATCGACTCCTGTTTCTTCTTCTATCACATCAGACAAATCTTCACCCTCATAGAGTATTCTTTCCACCTATCTGCTCTCTCTTCTGCATTTAACAGTGGAATTCCCGTTGCACTCTTCATGTTACCTCCGTTTCTTTAAATGTCACCAAAGGTTGTTTTGACTTTCCTGTATGCTGAGTCTGTCCTTTCGACAGTCAAATCTTTGTCGATGTCTTCACATTTTTCCTGCAGCCATTTCGTCTTATCCTCCCTGCACTTCCTATTTATTTCATTCATAAGCGACTTGTATTTCTGTACTCCTGATTTTCCCGGAACATATTTGTTCTTCCTCCTTTCATCAATCAACTGAAGTATTTCTTCTGTTGCCCATGGTTTCTTCGCAGCTACCTTCTTTGTACCTATGTTTTCCTTCCCAACTTCTGTGATGGCCCTTTTTATAGACGTCCATTCCTCTTCAACTGTGTTGCCTACTGCGATATTCCTTATTGCTGTATCTATAGAGTTAGAGAACTTCAAACGTATCTCGTCATTCCTTAGAACTTCCGTATCCCACTTCTTTGCGTATTGATTCTTCAGGACTAATGTCTTGAACTTCAGCCTACTCTTCATCACTACTATATTGTGACCTGAGTCTATTCTGCTCCTGGGTACGCCTTACAATCTAGTATCTGATTTCGGAATCTCTGTCTGACCATGATGTAATCAAATTGAAATCTTTCCGTATCTCCCGGCCTTTTCCAAGTATAGCTCCTCCTCTTGTGATTCTTGAACAGGGTATTCGCTATTACTAGCTGAAACCTGTTACAGAACTCAATTAGTCGTTCTCCTCTTTCATTCCTCGTCCCAAGCCCATATTCTCCTGTAATCTTTTCTTCTACTCCTTCCCCTGCAACTGCATTCCAGTCGCCCATGACTATTAGATTTTCGTCCCCCTTTACATACTGCATTACCCTTTCAATTTCCTCATACACTTTCTCTATCTTTTCATCTTCGGCTTGCGACGTCGGCATGTATACCTGAACTATCGTTGTTGGTGTTGGTCCAATGTCGTTTCTGATTAGAACAACCCGGTCACTGAACTGTTCACAGTAACAGACCCTGTGTCCTACCTTCCTATTCATAACGAATCCTACACCTGTTATACCATTTTCTGCTGCTGTTGATATTACCTGATACTCATCTGACCAGAAATCCTTGTCTTCCTTCCACTTCACTTCACTGACCCCTACTATATCTAGATTGAGCCTTTGCATTTCCCTTTTCAGATTTTCTAGCTTCCCTACGACGTTCAAGCTTCTGACATTCCACGCTCCAACTCGTAGAACATTATCCTTTCGTTGATTATTCAATCTTTTTCTCACGGTAACCTCCCCCTTGGCAGTCGCCTCCCGGAGATCCGAATGGGGGACTATTCCGGAATCTTTTGCCAATGGAGAGATCATCATGACACTTCTTCTTCAACTACAGGCCACATGTCCTGTGGATACACGATTAGGTTAGTTAGGTTTAAGCAGTTCTAAGTTCTAGGCGACTGATGACCAGAGTAGTTGAGTCCCATAGTGCTCAGAGCCATTTGAACCGTATTCTTTCTCTTAAAGACATATAACGATCGAGGATGGGTACAGGAGGCAGAACAGGCAGCAGGCATCGAACACTCACTTTCAAAGCTTATTCAATCTTTTGATTGCATAACTCATTATCAAATACTGGATTAGTATAGTCTAGGCAGTATGTAGAACATTTGTTATAGATGCGCTGCACGCTCACGCTCAAGGAATACAAAGTCATTACTCTGATCCTTGCCTATTCTGTGAAATAATAACTGATTCTTCACATTTGTACAGTGTGTCTTAGTATAGTCCTTCATGTACACTTTCGAAAAACACATTATCCTTTGGCAATGCACCATCTACAAAATAAGCACACAGTCTCTTGCATTGTGGCGCAGGTAATTTTTTACCTCAGACCATTTCGATTAGTCTGGTTCAATTCTTCCTGAGGAGAATAAATGTCCTAAGAATATAATTTGTTTCATTGCAATCTCTAGTTTATCTATGTTCAATGTTATTCCTGCATTTCTGATTCTTTATCATATTTCTTCTGTGATGAACAGATGTCCTCTTCACATCTCTATCGATAGAATGATAGTGTCTTCATCTACATCTACATCCACACTCCGCAAGCCACCTGACGGTATTGGGCGGAGGGTACCCTGAGTACCTCTATGGGTTCTCCCTTCTATTCCAGTCTCGTATTGTACGTGGAAAGAACGATTGTCGGTATGCTTCTGTGTGGGCTCTAATCTCTCCGATTTTATCCTCATGGTCTCTTCGCGAGATATTCGTAGAAGGGAGCAATATACTGCTTCACTCTTCGGTGAAGGTATGTTCTCGGAACTTTAACAAAAGACCGTACCGAGCTACTGAGCGTCTCTCCTGCAGAGTCTTCCACTGGAGTTTATCTATCATCTCCGTAACGCTTTCGCGATTACTAAATGATCCTGTAACGAAACGCGCTGCTCTCCGTTGGATCTTCTCTATTTCTTCTATCAACCCTATCTGGTGCGGATCCCACACTGCTGAGCAGTATTCAAGCAGTGGGCGAACAAGCGTACTGTAACCTACTTCCTTTGTTGTCGGATTGCATTTCCTTAGGATTCTTCCAATGAATCTCAGTCTGGCATCTGCTTTACCGACGATCAACTTTATATGATCATTCCATTTTAAATCACTCCTAATGCATACTCCCAGATAATTTATGGAATTAACTGCTTCCAGTTGCTGACCTGCTATTTTGTAGCTAAATAATAAGGGACCTATCTTTCTATGTATTCGCATCACATTACACTTGTCTACATTGAGATTCAATTGCCATTCCGTGCACCATGCGTCAATTCACTGCAGATCCTCCTGCATTTCAGTACAATTTTCCTTTGTTGCAACCTCTCGATACACCACAGCATCATCTGCAAAAAGCCTCAGTGAACTTCCGATGTCATCCACCAGGTCATTTATGTATATTGTGAATAGCAACGGTCCTATGACACTCCCCTGCGGCACACCTGAAATCACTCTTACTTCGGAAGACTTCTCTCCATTGAGAATGACATGGTGGGTTCTGTTATCTAGGAACTCCTCAATCCAATCACACAATTGATCTGATAGTCCGTATGCTCTTACTTTGTTCATTAAACGACTGTGGGGAACTGTGTCAAACGTCTTGCGGAAGTCAAGAAACACGGCATCTACCTGTGAACCCGTGTCTAAGGCCCTCTGAGTCTCGTGGACGAATAGCGCGAGCTGGGTTTCACACGACCGTCTTTTTCGAAACCCATGCTGATTCCTACAGAGTAGATTTCTAGTCTCCAGGAAAGATATCCCATCAGGACCAGCGGCCTTTCCTCTTTTGAGCGATTTTAATTGTTTCTCTATCCCTCTGTCGTCTATTTCGATATCTACCATTTTGTCAACTGTGCGACAATCTAGAGTAGGAAGCACAGTGCAGTCTTCCTCTGTGAAACAGCTTTGGAAAAAGACATATAGTATTTCGGCCTTTAGTCTGTCATCCTCTGTTTCAGTATCATTTTGGTCACAGAGTGTCTGGACATTTTGTTTTGATCCACCTACCGCTTTGACATAGGACCAAAATTTCTTAGGATTTTCTGCCAAGTCAGTACATAGAACTTTACTTTCGAATTTATTGAAGGCCATTCCCAGAGCCCTCCTCACACTACATTTCGCTTCGCGTAATTTTTGTTTGTCTGCAAGGCTTTGTCTATGTTTCTGTTTGCTGTGAAGTTCCCTTTGCTTCCGCAGCAGTTTTCTAACTCGGTTGTTGTACCACGGTGGATCTTTTCCATCTCTTACGATCTTGCTTGGCACATACTCATCTAACGCATATTGTACGATGGTTTTGAACTTTGTCCACTGATCGTTAACACTATCTGTACTTGAGACAAAACTTTTGTGTTGAGCCGTCAAGTACTCTGTAATCTGCTTTTTGTCACTTTTGCTAAACAGAAAAATCTTCCTACCTTTTTTAATATTTCTATTTACGGCTGAAATCATCGATGCAGTAACCGCTTTATGATCGCTAATTCCATGTTCCGCATTAACTGATTCTAATAGTTCAGGTCTGTTTGTCACCAGAAGGTCTAATATGTTATTGCCACGAGTCGGTTCTCTGTTTAACTGCTCAAGGTAGTTCTCAGATAAAGCACTTAAAAATATTTCACTGGATTCTTTGTCCCTGCCACCCGTTATGAACGTTTGAGTCTCCCAGTCTATATCCGACAAATTAAAATCCCTACCCAGAACTGTAACATGTTAGGGAAATCTACTCGAAATATTTTCCAAATTATTCTTCAGGTGCTGAGCCACAAGAGCTGCTGAGCCCGGGGGCCTATAGAGACATCCAATTACCATGTCTGAGCCTGCTTTAAGCGTGACCTTCACCCAAATCATTTCACAATTCGAATCGCCGTCAATTTCCTTCGATAATATTGCACTTCTTATCGCTATAAACACGCTTCCCCCTTCACTGTCCAGCCTGTCTCTGCGGTATACATAATTCGCCCCATTTCTTAATTTTTCTTAACCCAGCACTTAATGTGTTGCATGTGTAAATTTCGAGGCTGACACAATTAATCCGAATAGCATCACCTTAAAGTGGTAGCATGGGCTGTGTATTTACGACAGCTAGAGCCCGTTTCAGTGCCAATAACTGCTCCTAAAGTCCAGACTTTGTTAAGTAGTATACACCTTTCCAGCACTGTAGCAGTTTCTACATATTCTCAGACTGAGACCGTTGTGGCCCAGTTATCACGTTTATCGCTTGTGCGGCAATCACAAGTCGTACACCACCATCCATTTCCGACACTACATCTAATGAGTTACAATATTCACTATTTGGTCTTTCAATTATATCTTCTTTCAGACGTTTTCTAAATTTCTGCTTCCACTGTCGTCCTCTTTACTGATGCTATGGATTATGGTTCTGTACAGCAAAATTCATGTTTTATAACTTGGAGTTTAAGTATGCATCCGCACATAAAGACTGATTTCATTTCAAAACTACCCCAAATTCTCACAACTGCACCCCAGACAATTCAGCAAACTTTCCCAGCTTCTGCTCATATATGGTTCAAATGGCTCTGAGCACTATGGGACTCAACTGCTGTGGTCATTAGTCCCCTAGAACTTAGAACTACCTAAACCTAGTTAACCTAAGGACATCACACACATCCATGCCCGAGGCAGGATTCGAACCTGCGACCGTAGCAGTCGCATGGTTCCGGACTGCGCGCCTAGAACCGCGAGACCACCGCGGCCGGCTATCTAAGACACTTACCTGCTCGCGTACCATGCCTTTAACTCTGTACCTACAGAAATATATTCATAATTTTTCTACTAAATCCCTGCAACTAAAATCCCGTTCTTCTTTGCCACCCTTGTCAAATAGCCTTCTTATATTGAAGTCCACTGAGGCACATTTCCCGTTAGAAAGTCCACTACAGGAACGAAGCCGATGCACAGTCCTTGCACAATTACTGTCTTCCTCTCGAGTTCTTTCTCTCTAATCTTACATCACATTAAAGCTTGCCGCTTTATTCGTTTACCCTTATTCCTTGAGGCGCTAACGTTATGAATTCCACTAAATGGTAACATTGAAATAGATTTAATGCTCTTTAACTACTCATGTAATACGGCTAATAGTGCACTGACCTCGCTGCTAGAGAGTGAAAAGAGACATTACCAATTCACTATGTATTACTTTGCTTCCATGTAATAAATCTTCAGTATTGCCCTTCTGGTGTCCAAATTTTATGGTCATGACCAGTAGAGAGATGTTCCCAAGTTTCGTTCAAACCGGGTCTCCTTAGTAACTGCTTTCTGTGTTCTAGTTCTTGATGTGTTATCGTGCGCTCTCCACGATTAGTGCTTTCTGGCGAACTGTTCGGTGACTCCCTCCTATTATTCATAAATTAGCGACAGTGATTTCGCCAGTATCCATGTAGTGTGACTTGACTTTTTGAATAACCTATTTGTTCAATGTTCCTGTGACTATCGTAAACATTATGCGTCATGCGACTGTCAAAGTCATGACAAATTCTCCCTGACAATCACTGTTCCTGCGTTCTTCGCGGTTACAGAAATTGCCACGGCCACTGTTTTTCTCTTCGAGCCCATGCTCTCCACTGTGTCTTCTGCCTCCTTAATTCCTCGTTTTCCTCTTCCGCCATTGCTTATACCATATTCAGTACAAAAAATAATTCCTCCATATCATGGTGTCACAACGATGACACTTTTCGACGTACGGCCAATGGTATTCTCTGAATAAAAACCTCCATCAATTTTTTTTTCATGAAATGGGTAATCTTGATATACATATCCGTCGTAATATTTTTTATAAATTCTTTCATTGTTGGATCACGATGTGAGTAATTTTTTAGTGTGAAGAATGATGAATCCCCCTGACCACCGATTATTCGCAACACCGATTAAACTGAAACTTCCTGGCAGATTAAAACTGTGTGCTGGACTGACACCCGGACTCGGGATTTTTGCCTTTCGCTAGCAAGCGCTCTCGCCCACTAAAGGCAAAGCTCCCGAGTTTCGTTCCGGCACGCAGTTTTAATCCGACAGGAAGTTTCATACCAGCAGGCAGTCCGGTGCACAGTGAAAATTTTATTCCACTCTTTAAACTGTTTTACGAAAGCAACTGGGTGTATAGGGTGGTACTAAAATATCAATATTTATGTCATAAAATCTACAGAACTTACAAATTTGTGGTTTGTGACAAATGAAAGAATAAATTGTTTTAGTACGATGTCAATAAAGTTCAACAGAGGCGCTGCTTGTTGCTCGAAGAACGTCTAATCGATATTCGATTTCACGCCATACATTTGACAACATTTAGTACACCAGTAACAGCATTTGGTTTACCCTTATTCTTAATGTATCCAGATCAGGTACTTGTGTGGTGTGAACCTTGTCTTTTATGTAGCCGCGCTAAAACTTAAAGACGTTATGTCTGGTGATCTTGTAGGCGAGGTAGTGGTACCGTCACTCCCAGTCTGTCAGAAAATTTTTCTTTACGAAATTGTCTAACATGCAATTCTCAGTGCGGCTGAGCACCATTCTGTGGAAAATCACATCTGACTGCAAGTCTCTCAGTAGTTGTTCTGCAAACTGGTTCTAGAGTATCCACATACACAGTAGCTCCTTAATGAGGTTTCGTCCAAAAAGAAAGGAACAATGACGTCAAAAAAGAAAGGAGCAATGACACTCTTGTACTTAAGACCGCACCACATATTCATTTTAGAAGAATCTCTAACATGGCCTAAGGAAACGAACCCCGTATCCTCTCAAAATTGGCTCTGAGCACAATTGGACTTAACTTCTAAGGTCATCAGTCCCCTAGAACTTAGAACTACTTAAACCTAACCATCCTAAGAACATCACACACATCCTTGCCCGAGGCAGGATTCGAACCTGCGAGCGTAGCGGTCGCGTGGTTCCAGACAGCAGTGCCTAGAACTGCTCGGACACTTCGGCCGGCCCCGTATCCTCTCTTTGTGTTAGTTAATTTTAACTTTTACCTGACATTTGGAAAGTAGCCTCATCTCAAAAGTAGATTAGTTCAAGATACTCATCATTTGTGTCGATTCGTGCCAATAACTCATCCGCGAAAGCTGCTCGACAAGCCCCATCATCTGGTTGTAACGCGTATATAATATGGATCTTACATGAACGAAGGTGCAAGCTGTTGTGTAGAGTTATACGTATGCACAATGGTTCTAGGAATCTGTAATTCACGAGATGCGTGTGAATCAGATTTGTAAATGCTTCGTAAGAATGTCTATCGGACAGCTCCGATATTTTCTTCGCTGTTCGAAGGCCGCGCTGTTTGCGCAAGATTCAATATACTGCCAGCCTGTTTATTCGTGCACCTCTCAACAGTACCCATTCTGACAAGTGCTTCTTTTCCGTACTGTCTCGAAATTTTCGTTACACATTAAAAGCCGACTTTGTCTCGTGATACCACAGAACACACTGCACCTCTTCCGCGCGTGACGCCATTTTACAGGTTCAGCGATTGAAGCGCCCTCTACTCAGATTTTACCTTCAAAGAAAATATCCAAACCAACTTGATTCTTTCATTCGTCACAAACCACAAATTTGGAAGTTCTGTAATTTTTGTAAAATAAATATTAATAATTGAAAAATACTTAGGGGTCACTTTGTATACTGCCTATTGACTAAATTTGCAATACCATTCGCAGTACTAGTGGAGGAAACAAATTTTCAGTTAAACTTCAAACATCATACCACTATCTTTGCGAAGATTTTCTTTGTCTCTTTCAAAGTAGTTATTTACGCTTTTCTCAGGGAATTCGCTGATTTGACCAGTTTCTTCAAGTAACCCATTGAAATGACTTTGCACTATGCAGATTGTCTTAATTTTCTTTGTTTGCCTGGCAGGCAGCTTCTTTCTGTGAGTTCACTGTCTTTTTTCTTATTCCGAATGGAAAAATTTGTCATTATTTCTTCACACCAGACTTTGTGTTATACAAATTCCCCTTTGAGCCTTTGAACCTCCCCCTTCATTTTTTTGGTGTTTGCCGTTAAATTTTCCTCGAAGGCTTTTGTTATTATTCTTAAGAATGTCCACGAGTGAAACCGACATGTTTCTCACTTTTTCCAATTAAATTTCTTAATTGCTTTTTACTGTCTTTAATAATCTGCAGAATTTACGTTTGAAAGTTGTTACCGCTTTTTGTTACTGAAGATCCAAAAAAAAAAAAAAAGTTTCAAATGGCTATCAGTACTATGGGACTTAACAACTGAGGTCATCAGTCCCCCTAGAACTTAGAACTACTTAAACCTAACTAACCTAAGACCGTCACACACATCCATGCCCGAGGCAGGACTCGAACCTGCGACCGTAGCAGTCACGCGGTTTCAGACTGAAGCGCCTAGAACCGCTCAGCTTCAACGGCCGTCTAAGGTCGAATCATTACGATTGACGGGTGTCGAGATTCACACTGCCGATTTCTCAGTTACGCCGTTACTTCCGATTTCGTAGTCAATTTCTTGGTCAGAGAATTCAGAATTTGTTAAAGTGTTCTCAGTTTCATGTACTTCACGATTGCTCCATCACGCTGAGCATTTGATCTTCACTGAGTATTGACCCCGCTTGCATTGCGCTTGTTGCCTCTATTATTGACAAACACGATATTTTTTTTTAAAAAAAAAGAAAATCCTGTCCTACTAATTTGCCCTAGTTCACTCCTAATCAACGCCTTCCCACTTCCTATACAGGCCGCAAGTATACAAACGAAGACTCACCACACTTTGGTCTGTATATCAACTGTCTCCAGAGACAGCATGATGCTCAGGTCCATTCACATATCACCAATTTGTAACTTCCCCCTACCATTAAAAATACGTAAAACACCTTCAGAGGGCGTCACAAGATGTTTCTTGAATTTTGAGTGGTTATCAATCGACTGAGAACAGAAGCACCGTGACTCAAATACACACTTTTTTTGTCACGCAGATTTATATCATGTGCTACTAAAGAACTTTTTATGAGCAAAGCAGCTTTTCTGTGAATATTTATACTAGATACTCTACAGAGAAAGATTCACGCACTAATCCGAGAGCGTGTGGTCACACCTCAGTCGAAAAATAGAGTTTGAATAGCAAGTGCCCCTAACGTGCAGCTCTTTTTGCTACGTCAAAAAATCACATTGTTCACATAGCCAGTTGTATCCTATAGTGTTGATACCAATATACTATGTTACGATTACGGAGATCACATTACATATCATATAAGCTCTAACCTTTGTTGCCTTATTTCGACTTATGTTATACAATCAGGCACATGTGCTCCTTCGCCTCCACCCTGTGCCACTGTGTTCCATCTCTTATTACGCAACCAGCACCTCCTCGTCGGATTTTTCACCTTGAATCTTACCAAGTACTCTCATAATGACATTGTTGATCTTTCTGCCCGTATTTCCCTATAGTGGTTCCGACGTGTCTCAGGCATTCTTTGTAATCAAACCAGGTGAGCTTCGATGGGAGAACGAAAGCAAAATTGGGTTTAACGTCCCGTCGAAATTGGTGACGAAGTTGAGCTTCAATGGGCCAGTAGCCATTCAGCGAAGGCGTCATAACAAATGAGTGATCATACTCCTGTGCAGTATCTTAGTATCATACTGAACGGCTTTTAGTCTGTGCCTTGAGAAGTACAGTAACAGAGAAACCGACATAAGAGTAGTAGGAGGGGGAGGGGGGAGGAGGGTGAGTAAAAGGAGGCGATTAAAATTTAACGTCCCGTCGACAATGAGGTCAATACAGACGGAGCAAAAGCTCAGGTTAAATACGGAAATCGAGCATGCCCTTCCAAAGAACCATCCCGGCATTTTCCTGAAGCGATTTAGGGAAATCGTGGAGAACCTAAATCAGGATGACCGGATCAGGGTTTGAACCGTCGTCCGCCCGAAGGCGAGTCCAGTGTGGTAATCACTGCTACACCTCACACGGTGCAAAGCGGCAAGAGAAATGGTAAATGATATTGTTTCAGATCAAAATGGAAAATTCAGAATTGCACGCAATGCAGATTTCCCCAAAAATATTTTCCCAAGACGTATAGTGTGTCTCAGAAAATTAAGGTTCCCTACATTATGAAAACAAATGCTATATTCAGTTCTGTACAAGAAATAGTCATACCAACAATTGATGTAGCACACCAGCAGGAGACAGTAAGTAGGACAGAATGTTTCTGGGAGCACATACTGACGAAACTCTTAATTGGATGAAGCATATTACTGAGCTTCTGAAACCATTAAGTTTAGGCACGTTTACTCACCTTGGAAAGAAATAAATCAACCTGACATACTTTGCATATTTCTAATGAATAATGTCGTATGGAATAGTTTTTGACATAATTAATCACCCACAAAGAACGTAGTGATTCTACAAAAGCCAATAGTGAAAATAATATATGGTCGTCACCTACGAATGACATGTAATTACATCTTCAGGTGCTAGGCATTTTAATTGCAAGCTCACTACACCTTCATTCTCCTAATGAATGAACATTGCGGCTATGTAATAAAAAATCTCTTCAATGCTATAAAGACCTTACTTAGAAACGCTTAAACATGACTCCGCCTTTTCCTCAGAGTAGAATCTAAAATATCTTCTTCCTTTCTCGTTTTTATTTATCACTATCTAATAAAAGAAAATGTATGGAAAAATTGCTATTTTTTATTCACCTGTATAAATTTCTTTTTGTATGATACTGGCTACTGATCTGTGAAATCAATACTAATATGCTATTTAAAATATTATTGTAATTTAAGCAGCAGATTTCTTCGAATGTTAATGGATGGTGCGACTTGTTTAGTGTCTCATGAAAAACTGCAGAGCCTATTTCAGGTTACAGCCACGTAGCTGTAATTTTAGAGACAGTTACAAATTTTGTGTGAGTTTCCATGAATGTAATTTTATATGTTTTAGATATTATATTCTTAATAAATATTTCATTTGACGAGGGCATTTTGCTTTCAAATTTGTTCGTCTGCTATTACTGGTGAGTATAGTCACTTCTCAAATCTATTCGATATAGTAAACATACGTTCTTTGTTTTACCCTATGTTAGTGGTTTGGTGATACTTTTAGGTAATCTTTTCGATATTTTGATGAAGATACCCATTGTTGGTATCGAAACAGGCTAAAGTAAAATCTTTTTGCAACTGGTTGGCTGTATAGTAAATACGATATTCTTGTACAGTTGCTGTCTCACAGCCACATTTGAAGTTGTAGCCTAATGAAACTGTTCATAAGTAATCCATCACAATTTGCGAAGGACCGTGATGTCCGCATCTGCAAGACTAGACGGAAAAATCGGCTCTGAGGGTTCCTTACAAAATTACGTATACAGACACTTCAACCATCCCGGGAAACGAGGATCTCGACGATTTTTGCCTGTTATCAACACTGATACTGGTAAGATATTTGTCCCGTGAATTCCAAGACGGTAGAGAATGATTTCATTTTAAGTCTGCAGTCAGATAACAAATGACAAAATAAACATTTTCATAGTGTGACGTAGAGAAACATCTACAGTTTTCGGATATTCTCCTTTGATAATACCGTGAAAGCTTGCTTCTTGCTAAATTTCTTCATTGTATGCCAACGAGAAGTACCCTTTAGGTCTTAATGAACGAGTTCGCGAGTATGTATCTGACGTAAATCAGTACAGGGTGGTCCATTGATAGTGACCGGGGTAAATATCTCACGAAATAAGCGCCAAACGAAAAAAACTTCAAAGAACGAAACTTGTCAAGCTTGAAGGGAGAAACCAGATGACGATACGGTTGGAGCGCTGGATGACGCTGCCATAGGTCAAACGAATATCAACTGCGATTTTTAAAATAGGAACCCCCATTTTTATTACATTCTTGTAGTACGTAGAGAAATATGAATGTTTCAGTAGGACCACTTTTTTCGCTTTCTGATAGATGGCGCCGTAATAGCCACAAACATATGGCTCACAATTTTAGAGGAGTAGTTGGTAACACGTAGGTTTTTAAAATTAAAATACAGAACGTAGGTATCTTTGATTATTTTATTTTCGTTGGTCCAATGTGATACATATACCTCTGTGAACTTATCGTTTCTGAGAACGCATGCTGTTACAGCGTGATTACCTGTACATACCACATTAATGCCAAAATATCTCAAACTCATGTCCGTCAACCTCAATGCATTTGGCAATACGTGTAACGACATTTCTCTCCACAGCGAGTAGTTCCCCTTCCGTAATGTTCGCACACGCATTGACAATGCCTGACGCATGTTGTCAGGCGTTGTCGGTGGATCACGATAGCGAATATCCCTTAACTTTCCCCACAGGAAGAAATCCGGGAACGTCAGATCCGGTGAATGGACGGGCCATGGTATGGTGCTTCGACGACCAATCCACCTGTCATGAAATATACTATTCAATACCGCTTCAAACGCACGCGACCTATGTGCCGGACATACATCACGTTAGAACTACATCGCCATTCTGTCATGCAGTCAAACATCTTGTAGTAACATCAGTAGAACATTACGTAGGAAATCAGGATACATTTCACCAATTAGATTGCTATCGATAAAATGGGGGCCAATTATCCTTCCTCCCATAATGCCGCACCATACATTAACCCGTCAAGGTCGCTGATGTTCGACTTGTCGCAGCCATCGTAGATTTCCTGTTGCCCAATAGTGCATATTATGCCAGTTTACGTTACCGCTGTTGGTGAATGACGCTTCGTTGCTAAACAGAACGCGTGCAAAGAATCTGTCATCGTCTCGTAATTTCTCTTGTGCCCAGTTTCAGAACTGTACACGACGTGCAAAGTCGTCGCCATGCAATTCCTGTTGCTTGGAAATATGGTACGCGTGTAATCGATGTTGATGTAGCATTCTCAAAACCGACGTTTCTCAGATTCCCGATTCTCCCCCAATTTGTCTGCTTTTGATGTGCGGATTAGCCGCGACAACAGCTAAAACACCTACTTTGGCAACATCATTTGTTGCAGGTCGTGGTTGACGTTTGACATGTGGCTAAACACTTCGTGTTTCTTTAAATAACGTAACCATACGGCGAACGGTCCGGACACTTGGATGATGACGTCCAGGATACCACCGCCCGTTGGGAATTTTGATCACTATAGCCACACATCAACACGATATCGCCATTTTCTGCAGTGGGTAAACGCTCAATTTTAACACGGGTAGTGTATACGAAGCAAATACCGACCGCACTGACGGAATGTTACGTGATACCACGTACGTTTGTGACTATTACAGCGCCATCTACCACAAAGCTAAAAAAGTGGTCCAACTACAACACTCATATTTGTTTACGCACTACACGAATATGTAATAAAAAAATGTGAGTCCCTATTTTTAAAAAACGCAGTTGATATCCGTTTGACCTATTTCAGCGCGATCCAGCGAGCCACCCTTAGCGTCATCTAGTGTCCCCCGTCAGGCTATATGAGTTTCGTTCTTTGTAGTTTCTTAGTTTGATGCTTATTTCGTGAGAATTTTGCCCGGTCACTATCAATGGATCACCCTGTATATCCTTTCACAGCATCGACGTAGACGCATCAGTTGTTTACACCACCAGTGGACCGTAGTCCTTACTTATTACGTGACGTATATTTTAAATTGATACGTCTATCCACTGGTGATAGAAATGGTTCTTAACAGTCAATTCGCAGACAATGAAACGGACAAACAGACGGACAACAAAGTGACCCTATAAGGGTTCCATTTTTATTGATTGAGGTACGAAACGATAAAAAACGAGCTATACTAAACATTATTAAAGTTGTTAGTGGCTGAAAAATATGGTCCGTATGCGGCAACAAGAAGTTCTAAAATTTTCCCAGTAATATAAAATGTGTGATAGGTCGCTTCGATAAAATTATCATTCATTACATCCAGTAGACACGTAAATAACTGACTAATTGAATTTGTAATGGCGGCAAGTCAAGTTTCCTGATCCAAACGGACGACTTCATTAACGCTGTTCTGGCGTGTCGATAGGAGGCACTGTTGGAGAGGGCGTGTCGCTTCTGGGGCGCTCCGCTGGAAAGCACAAGACGAAAGTATGGCGTTGACGTGCTCCGGTTTGAAGGCAGGAATCTCCCGGAAGCCAGTGCCGTGAGCATGGTCCGGTGGAAAGCACAAGACAAAAGTACGGTGTTGACGTCCTCCGGTTTGAAGCCAGGAATCTCCCGGAAGCCAGTGCCATGAGCATGGTCCGGTGGAAAGCACAAGACAAAAGTATGGTGTTGACGTGTTCCGGTTTGAAGGCAGGAATCTCCCGGAATCCAGTGCCGTGAGCATGGTCCGGAGGAAAGCACAAGACAAAAGTACGGTGTTGACGTGCTCCGGTTTGAAGGCAGGAATCTCCCGGAACCCAGTGCCACGAGCATGGTAAGGTGGAAAGCACAAGACAAACGTATGGTGTTGACGTGCTCCGGTTTGAAGGCAGGAATCTCCCGGAAGCCAGTGCCATGAGCATGGTCCGGAGGAAAGCACAAGACAAAAGAATGGTGTTGACGTGCTCCGGTTTGAAGGCAGGAATCTCCCGGAAGCCAGTGCCGTGAGCATGGTCCGGTGGAAAGCACAAGACAAAAGAATGGTGTTGACGTGCTCCGGTTTGAAGGCAGGAATCTCCCGGAAGCCAGTGCCGTGAGCATGGTCCGGAGGAAAGCACAAGACAAAAGTATGGTGTTGACACTTTCCGGTTTTGAAGGCAGGAATCTCCCGGAAGCCAGTGCTGTGACCATGGTCAAATGACTTGTGGAGCGTGCTCCGCTGTCAGACAGACTGTGCGATTGGCTGTGTTGGCGGCCGTAGTTGGTGGTTCAGCTTGCTTTTGGGGATGGGTAGTTACGTGTGACTCTGTGGATGGACAAGACTGGAGCAAAGAGAGAGTTGGGTCTTGGGAGTCAGTTGCTCGTTGTAGAGGAATGAGCCAAACCTGGGCACAGCCAAGACCGAGAGACTAGAAAAGGTGGTAATGTTGTCTTTCTCCCGGCCTGATAACAGCGATCCCAGTGGTGGTGGAGGAAGAGACTCCTACTTGTCAACGGGAGTACTGCCCGGTTGTTTTACCACCTGATTGAACTTGATGGCTGGTGTTATGTTACAGTGCACAGGGGTGCGGACGAGCTGAGGATTGGTTGTATGGACTAGCAAACAACATTCCGCACGAAAGACGGCAAGTCTGCATAGAGAAAAATGAGAAACATCGAATTTAACATTTGGGGAGCGGAGGGAAACGCCGTGAAAACTCGCGGCTGGGCGGTGCCGACAGACACGAGCCGGCGCGTCAATTGAAATTTCCACAGGTCGTTAGGCGGCGCGGCGCCAGCGATCCATCACGCGTGGCTGTGCGGCGGCTGCCGATGCCATTAAGATAGCCGGCATGGCGACTCGCCGTCCATTAACAGGGGACGCGCCGCCTGACGTTTTAATGAGGGCGCCGGCGTCGGCGCTGGCGTCGCGGCGGGAGCGCGGCGTGGCCGGGCGGCGCCACGTGCTGCAGCGCGCCCCTGGCGAACAGGCATCACCGCGATACACGCCGTACACGGAGTCGGTTGTTAGCGAGATATGTTCGAAACCAAGCGGCTGGCTGCTGGATGACCGGTTTGGTTTTGAAACTCAAGACATCGAAATTTATTCGTGATTGGATGCGACGTATAGCTAAATAAATCGCTCTTCGATGCCTTTAATATCAATCTTCCCAACAAGTGGTAAAAATTTCACGAAGCCCAGATCGTATAAATATTTCCTTACTTATAACAACCGGCTTCGACGTACTTTGTTGTCGTCTTCAAGTCTTCAAAAATTTTTATTATAATGTGTGTTCATCTTGAGTTCGAACCTCACGCAAATTTGTCATGTTAGTGAATAAAATGTAGCACATTATAGAAAGATTTGTCACCTGGTGCGCATGTCCATGTCCATACGTGTTGCTGACAAGGTGCTATGTTGATTCTAAATGTTTTATTTATGACAAACCTTTCTATAATGTGCTACACTTTATTCACTAACACGACAACTTAGTTTGAGGTTCCATCTAAAAATAAACACCTTTTGTAACATAAATTTCTGAATATCTGGACATAAAACCTAAGTATGTTGAAACTGGTTATTATAAATAAAGAAATATTTGTGCGATGTTGGCTTCAGAACGTTTTTACCAAGTAAAACAGATGGCGCCTTCAGATTTCTCAACATGAGAAAATTTAACCTCCCAACATATACAGCCCAAAAAACTGGGTCCTCACCCTGACTATTTAACTTTGACACCATGATACGAGAGTAATCTATTGTGACACATCACTTCCCGAAAAACGAGTCGAAAGGATCGGCAAGCAGTAAGATTATCAACGCTGGAAAATGCACAAAAAGGAATCGAATTAAGTGAACATCTCTAACATCACTTACATCTGCCAAACACAAACATAAATGAACACAGCGGAATGCAGGGACAGCAAAATACCTGTAAACAATCTTAAAGAAAGGAAATACTAGCTACTAATATGTAAACGTCAATATTGAGGCATGTTTATTAAATTTATATGAGAAGTTGCATTGTTAAAGGTATGCCAAGTGATTCCCGGATAGTATTATGACTCAAGTACTCGCTAAAACCTTGGTAATTTTAAGTAACATAATCAGCAACTTGTAGGTTCCCCAAGAAAGTAGTCACTTTAGGAGAGGCCGGACGCGGTGGTCTCGCGGTTCTAGGCGCGCCGTCCGGAACCGTGCGACTGCTACGGTCGCAGGTTCGAATCCTGCCTCGGCCATGGATGTGTGTGATGTCCTTAGGTTAGTTAGGTTTAAGTACTTCTAAGTTCTAGGGGACTAATGACCACAACAATAGAGTCCCATAGTGCTCAGAGCCATTTGAACTATTTTTTGAACTTTAGGAGAATACTGATGATCTTCCAGTACTTTACGGAAAAGAGGTATTACCTACTACCTGTAAACTAAATACGACTTCTCGTCATTCCAAATAGAACGGCTCGACTCATCCTTTATGTAGGACACGACTGCTGCCTTAATGTTTCTCATTGCACACCACCCCCTACAGTCCACCGTAGGGTGGCCAACACCCACCGAAACCCGACACCGCTGTTTTCCAGTTACCATAGCCCAATGTACATTCTTGGCTTATATTTTTGATTTGCGGCATCAGAACAACCATAGAGACCAAAGATATGTGCTCAGATTGGCCGCTCGACTCGCTAGAATACCACCGCTACACACTGACTTGCTTTCTCCCCTCAGGCAAATTTCCCAGTATGACTATAATCTGGAATCCACAGCCTTGTCTTTAATGGTAAAGTAAAACCTGATAGCAGCCGACGCACGTCCGTTCAATGTTCCCTAATACCCTCACAGTTCTCAGAGTTCCTACAGTTCCGTAAACACTCCAGGTGTTGTATGGGCTTCTGGGGTAACATAGTGAGAAGTATCGTTTGAGATATTTAGCATACCCCAAGGAAGTCAGATACGGAAGGGAATCACCCCATTAAATCACAAAAATTTAATAAAATCAATATCATGCAACAGATAACGGCTCTTTGAATGAAAATTACGGGACGTGGCCCAATCAGACGTGAAAGCAAGTACCCCAACTCACATGGATATACTGATGAAGGGGCCAATCTAATGGCAAAGGAAACTATTGCTCACTATAAGAATTTGTCTGATAACAATAAGACATGAAACAAACGAATTACCCAATTAATTTAGCATATTTACGATTAACAACTGGACACAAGGTGGCACAGGTGCATAGGCACTTGAAAGTGTAACATGAAACTGTATCAAGTATAGTGCTAATAACTGGAAAAAACTGATTGGCTATTTATCACACTGCTTATCAGAAAACGTGTGAAATGTTGCCTACAGTGGGGCCTCCCAGAATCATGTTGTTTAAACTGGCATAAATTGACACTATTTTGAATAATTGTGATCGTGAACGATATTTGAGGTATAAATATTTTTGAAATAATTTTATTTATTTGAAGTTTACATTTTAGAAAACACAGTTCTTATACTTTCACCGGTGACTTTAATGCTTATTTAAAATTTGCACTGGGTCTACAGAGGAGAGCAGAATGTTCCAGGCATCCAAGAATACAGGTTTGGCGATCTTATAATATGTAATTTGACCTTTCCTATCTTTCTTCTCTACGCAATATGCATATCTTCCACTTTTTTTAGTTGGTGGTTTTTCTGCCCTTCCTGGAACCGGTACTACTAATGAATTCATTGACCTGATCGGTATCGTCCTAAATTCGCAACGGAAGTCTGAGTCTCACTTTGTTATTGGCAGATAGCGTCATGCACAATATGTATGCATTCATTACGCTTACATCGATCATGTTGAAGAAACCATCAGTGGCTAGCACTTTGTTTTTCTCTTCACACTGTTGCATCGTGTCCATGGTGTCAACGACGTCCTTCTTAGTGGCAGACTTCTTTACTTGTGATGATGACACCGTTTGTCGGACGTGAAGAGAGCTAAGGACGATAACAACTTTTTTTTTCCTTAGGAGCATAAGAGGCTGTCGTCACATCTGGTCGAAGACCAAATAATATAGTCTTATTGTCCTTTAGGTGCACAAAAATCGCCAGGCAGTTCAACTTTATAATTTCATCTGGCACCGACTAGTGTCAGATCTTCTGACAAAAAATAATGAGCTAGATGGAGAGAAGTAAAGTAATTACAGGTGATATTATGTCCAGATTTTTCAAGACCAATCACTAGGGTATTCACAACATTCTCTCCAAGTCGGACAACTCTGGTTTCTTTCTCCTTCTCCAAATACACTTTCATCTTCCAACAGTAGCAGGCTGCACTGTCACAAATTGCCCAGAAGATTGTTCCATAGCTAACAGGTTTTAATGGAGGGTATTGTTGAAATGGACAACGACCCTGAAATGTGAACATCCCGGAATGTAGGCATCACCAAGGACAACTTCCCTGTTCTCAAAAACTCTTCTAATTGGTTCCAGCTTTTCACTTGACCGATGTTCACGTCAGGCTGGTGCATTGTCAAAGCACAACATCCTCAGTATAGCATGGAAGCAGTTGAGAGATACAATTTAATTGAACAGTGGTCAGCCATTCTCGACACTCCTAAGTTGACTGACATCTTCGTTTCTTGACTTGTAGTCTCAAGTCAGGATCGGAACATCAAGGAACTTTTTCATTTCATGCATTTCCATACCCATGCAGTTCTTGTAAACGATTCAAGGTTCCTTGTTGGTCCACTTATACACTTTGTCAATGAGGGGTACACGAACGAGCAACACAAAGGAATGTTCCTCATTATCACAGTTCCTAATCCGATAACTTCTTGGTCCCTGGTCTTCTTTCAATGTATTCTTTTTGCTCCACGTACCAGACATTCCAGCTTGGGGACGTGTATAGCCCATACTTCATTCCCATTACGAGAAAACAATAAGTCACACTCAAAAGAATTGGCACTAAACAGTTCTTCTTTATCTTTGTAAAGGAATTATTAATGATCATCTTTGTGCAGTTCTGAGTTTTCAGCGATCTCTGCCTCATTATCGTCATCACTGGATGATTCACATTTACAGATGGGTTTTCAGAATAAGAGTGATTCAACAATTTAGTTATCTCTTCATCTGATAGTCTTCTCCACTATACATTTTCAGTTTGTACAAAAAAAATCCCGTTTTGAAATAATTCACCCAATTAAACATGAACACTGAAATAATAACAGTATGAGTCAACAACTGTAAATAATGTAACAGATGCTGCACTGACAGACATCTGGTTGTTGAAAAATCTCTTCTAATCACATGGATCTGCAAGGCCTATATGGGAGGAAATGTGCACCAAGACTTTAACACCTAGTCATAGGTATATTTTTGTTTTTTTGCCAAAATTCTGACTACATGACAAATTAGAAAAGTTCATCACAGTAAAATGTATAGTTACTAATGGAGAAGATATTAAACATCATAGCTCGATGGTGGGTAAATGGTTAAATACAGAATCCCAGAATAGCAAGTATGACCACCAACAGAATGACAATGCGCATGATGGGTCATCATCATCATCATCATCATCATTTAAGACTGATTATGCTTTTCAGCGTTCAGTCTGGAGCGTAGCCCCCTTATAAAATTCCTCCATGATCCCCTATTCAGTGCTAACATTGGTGCCTCTTCTGATGTTAAGCCTATTACTTCAAAATCATTCTTAACCGAATCCAGGTACCTTCTCCTTGGTCTGCCCAGACTCCTCCTACCCTCTACTGCTGAACCCATGAATCTCTTGGGTAACCTTGCTTCTCCCATGCGTGTAACATGACCCCACCATCTAAGCCTGATCATCCTGACTGCTACATCTATAGAGTTCATTCCCAGTTTTTCTTTGATTTCCTCATTGTGGACATCCTCCTGCCATTGTTCCCATCTACTAGTACCTGCAATCATCCTAGCTACTTTCATATCCGTAACCTCAACCTTGTTGATAAGGTAACCTGAATCCACCCAGCTTTCGCTCCCATACAATAAAGTTGGTCGAAAGATTGAACGGTGCACAGATAATTTAGTCTTGGTACTGACTTCCTTCTTGCAAAAGAGACTAGATCGTAGCTGAGCGCTCAGCGCATTAGCTTTGCTACACCTCGCTTCCAGTTCTTTCACCATGTTGCCATCCTGTGAGAATATGCATCCTAAGTACTTGAAACTGTCCACCTGTTCTAACTTTGTTCCTCCTATTTGGCACTCAATCAGTTTATATTTCTTTCCCACTGACATTACTTTCGTTTTAGAGATGCAGGTTTTCATACCATAGTCCTTACATTTCTCATCTAGCTCTGAAATATTACTTTGCAAACTTTCAATCGAATCTGCCATCACAACTAAGTCATCCGCATATGCAAGACTGCTTATTTTGTGTTCACATATCTTAATCTCACCCAGCCAGTCTATTGTTTTCAACATATGATCCATAAATAATATGAACAACAGTGGAGACAGGTTGCAGCCTTGTCTTACCTCTAAAACTACACTGAACCATGAACTCAATTTACCGTCAACTCTAACTGCTGCCTGACTATCCATGTAAAGACCTTTAATTGATTGCAAAAGTTTGCCTCGTATTCCATAATCTCGTAGAACAGACGCATGATGGGTGCGAATGTTAAAACTACATATTCGAACTCTGATGTAAATTAACCTGCAATATGCTTCCCTCGTCGTCCCCTGCGCTCCTCGCAGTCTGGGACCTCATCATATCCTCCTTGACTTGGTGACTGCACTGTTGGCTCATGCTTACCACTCTTAATTGATTTAGCTGGCCGCAGTGGCCCTGCGGTTCTAAGCGCTTCAGCCCGGAACCGCGCGACTGCTACGGTCACAGGTTCAAATCCTGCCTCGGGCATGGGTGTGCGTGATGTCCTTAGATTAGTTAGGTTTAGGTAGTTCTAAGTTCTAGGGGACTGATGACCTCAGGTGTTAAGTCCCATAGTGCTCAGAGCCATTTGAACTATTTTATTAGGTGATTTGAGTGTGAAAGGTAGTAGCAGTAACTGCGGGAAATTCTTGAGCCCAGCTTGAGCTCCGCACTCTGCTCTAAGAGGTTTCTTTCTACCAAAACCTGAAGCAAGTGCTCTCTCTGGCCTCCAGGCTGCAAGTATTTTCTTCGAGGTCCCTGCCGTGAATGTTCTCTCACTTTACTCTCCGAAACTTACTCGATTCCAGCAGCAGAGGAATTTCGCTGACCAACTGCATCAGATCTTATGAGTTATGACCATTACTATTTTTATAAACAACGCTGATAAATTACTACCCTCGTAGATTTTGTCGTGGTTAACCAATAATGGTGCTGTATGGCGAAGAAATCCCAATACATGACAGGTTTACCGCCCTTGCCAACCAAAAGGTTTACATGTTGGCACGCCTGGAAAACGCGCTTGCTACAAAAACAGTTATTGTTAGCCAGTGACCGTCTTTGTTACTCGTATTTAAACAAACATTCCTTTGTGGTGTGTCTGTGGACAATCCCACGGTCTCAAGTTCGGAGGGCTTCACCTGTGTTTCAGGTGCTCGGTTTACTAAAACAGGATTCCTTGTTGTGTGTCACAACGCATTTTTGATAGCAAGCAAGCAAGCTTTTGTCCTATGCACCTGCTTTATTGAGACGGGTCACAGTGACTATCCTGTTCTATACCTGCGCAGGGGCTGCTTTCAGTGCCAAAAGTATTTATCACACTTTGGTCCCTTATTGTGAGCCATCTAAGGAAGCGCCATTGGCTGTTGAATAACAGGACCCACTCACCTTAATAAAGGGATATAAAAACAAGAATTGTAATCATTGGCATCAGTGGATATTGTCGGCTGTTTTCATGCATAGTTTAAGGATCGACTATACTCACTATTGAAATATGCATATTACATTATCAAATAGGTTACATGATACTTTGAGCATAAACTTCCCTGTAACAATAGCCAAGAAGTTTGCTGTGGTCAGCGTTCCCAGGGCACTTGTATCTAAAGTTTAGGTGAGCTAGTATTACAGCTTTCCAACGATGTGGCATAACATACACTCTTCCCACACGTTCCCTAGAGATAGTTACCCATGAAGATATTCTACTTGTACCCAAGGTAGCAGCTTCCCATATTCTCCCTTTAAATAATATGTGTCTAGTATAGACTTACCTATATCTTCAAAGTAAAGCCTCACCAAATTATTCATCACAAGCAGTACAAAAGCACTTATTTCGCACATCTTGACGGTAATAGCCTTCATCATCAGAAATACATTCACAAAAGAATATTCATTTTATATAAAGAATTTACAGACATTCATACATGCAAAGTACAACCATTACTTCAAGACAAACAAACTTTAACTAGCAGTATCAATCAGTCATTCTTCTTTCAAGACATTAAATGAAGAATAATTCTGGTTCACTGGCGTTGGCTTAAACTGCTTTCTGACAATTGGAATGGTAATACCAGTTAGACAATGGCTTTTATAACAGATCAGAAGTATCCGGACACCTAGCTGAAAATGACAAGTTCGTGGCGCTCTCCATCGGTAATGCTGGAATTCAATATGATGTTGGCTCACCCTCAGCCTTGATGACAGCTCCCACTATCGCAGGCATAAGTTCTATCAGGTGCTGGAAGGTTTCTTGGGGAATCGCAGCCAATTCTTTGCGGAGTGTTGTACTGAGGAGAGGTATCGATGTCGGTCGGTGGGGCTTGGCACGAAGTCAGCGTTCCAAATCATTCTGAAGGTGTGGCATAGGATTCAGGTTGAGAGAAGCCCACTACAGGGATGTTATTGTCATGTAACCACTCCGCCACAGGCAGTGAATTATGAACAGGTGCTCGATCGTGTTGAAAGATGCAATCGCCATCCGAAAATTGCTCTTCGGCAGTGGGAAGCAAGAAGGTACTGAAAACATCAGTATAGGCCTGTGCTGTGATATTGATGCGACAAACAACAAGGGTGCAAGCCCCCTCCTTGAAAAACACGACCACACCATATCATCACCACATCCGAATTTTACTTTTGACACTACACACACATTATCGATCATGTGCACTCTCACGGGTCAGTGATAAATACGGCAGCAGCAAATTAACTGTAGTTTTAACAGTCAATTACGAGCTCTTTTAACACTTAGCTGAAGGTATAAAATGACTCTTCTGTCCACATTTGTTTCATTATGCTTTTTTTTATGTCATCAGTCTACTGACTGGTTTGATGCGGCGCGCCACGAATTAATCTCTGTCTTCCTCTACAGTTTTTGCCCACTACAGCTCCCTCTAGTACCATGGAAGTCATTCCCTCATGTTATTGCAGATGTCCTATCACCCTGTCCCTTTTCCTTATCAGTGTTTTCCACATATTCCTTTCCTCTCCGATTCTGCGTAGAACCTCCTCATTCCTTACCTGATCAGTCCACCTAATTTTCAACATTCGTCTATAGCACCACATCTCAAATGCTTCGATTCTCTTCTCTTCCGGTTTTCCCACAGTCCATGTTTCACTACCAAAGAATGCTGTACTCCAGACGTACATCCTCAGAAATTTCTTCCTCAAATTAAGGCCGGTATTTGATATTAGTAGACTTCTCTTGGAGAGAAATGCCTTTTTTGCCATAGCGAGTCTGCTTTCGATGTCCTCCTTGCTCCGTCCGTCATTGGTTATGTTACTGCCTAGGTAGCAGAATTCCTTAACTTTATTGACTTCGTTACCGTCAATCCTGATGTTCAGTTTCTCGCTGTTCTCATTTCTACTACTTCTCATTACCTTCGTCTTTCTCCGATTTACTCTCAAACCATACTGTGTACTCATTAGACTGTTCATTCCATTCAGCAGATCATTTAATTCTTCTTCACTTTGACTCAGGATAGCAATGTCATCAGCGAATCGTATCATTGATATCCTTTCAACTTGTATTTTAATTCCACTCCTGAACCTTTCTTTTATTTCCATCATTGCTTCCTCGATGTACAGATTGAAGAGCAGGGGCGAAAGGCTACAGCCTTGTCTTACTCCCTTCTTAATACGGACACTTCGTTCTTGATCGTCCACTCTCATTATTCCCTCTTGATAGTTGTACATATTTTATATGACCCGTCTCTCCCTATAGCTTACCTTTACGTTTTTCAGAATCTTGAACAGCTTGCACCATTTTATATTGTCGAATGCTTTTTCCAGGTTGACAAATCTTATGAACGTGTCTTGATTTTTCTTTAGCCTTGCTTCCATTATTAGCCGTAACGTCAGAATTGCCTCTCTCGTGCCTTTACTTTCCCTAAAGCCATACTGATCGTCACCTAGCGCATTCTCAATTTTCTTCTCCATTCTTCTGTATGTTATCCTTGTAAGCAGCTTCGATGCATGAGCTGTTAAGCTGATTGTGCGATAATTCTCGCACTTGTCAGCTCTTGCCGTCTTCGGAATCGTGTGGATGATGCTTTTCCGAAAGTCAGATTGTATGTCGCCAGACTCATATATTCTACACACCAACGTGAATAGTCGTTTTGTTGCCACTTCCCCTGATGATTTTAGAAATTCTGATGGAATGTTATCTATCCCTTCTGCCTTATTTGACCGTAAGTCCTCCAAAGCTCTTTTAATTTCCAATACTGGATCCCCTATCTCTTCTAAATCGACTCCTGTTTCTTCTTCTATCACATCAGACAAATCTTCTCCCTCATATAGGCTTTCAATGTGTTCTTTCCACCTATCTGCTCTCTCCTCTGCATTTAACAGTGGAATTCCCGTTGCAATCTTAATGTTACCACCGTAGCTTTTAATGCGACCAAAGGTTGTTTTGACTCTCCTGTATGCTGAGTCTGTCCTTCCGACAATCAAATCTTTGTCGATGTCTTCACATTTTTCCTGCAGCCATTTCGTCTTAGCTTCCCTGCACTTCCTATTTATTTCATTCCTCAGCGACTTGTATTTCTGTATTCCTGATTTTCCCGTAACATGTTTGTACTTCTTCCTTTCATCAATCAACTGAAGTATTTCTTCTGTTACCCATGGTTTCTTCGCAGCTACCTTCTTTGTACCTATGTTTTCCTTCCCACCTTCTGTGATGGCCCTTTTTAGAGACGTCGATTCCTCATTAACTGTATTGCCTAGTCGGCCGCGGTGGTCCAGTGGTTCTAGGCGCGCAGTCCGTAACCGCGGGACTGCTACGGTCGCTGGTTCGAATCCTGCCTCGGGCATGGATGTGTGAGAAGTCCTTAGGTTAGTTAGGTTTAAGTAGTTCTAAGTTCTAGGGGACTGATGACCACAGAAGTTAAGTTCCATAGTGCTCAGAGCCATTTTTTGTATTGCCTACTGCACTATTCCTTATTGCTGTATCTATGGCGTTAGAGAACTTCAAACTTATTTCGTCATTCCTTAGAACTTTCGTATCCCACTTCTTTGCGTATTTATTCTTCCTGACTAACGTCTTGTACTTCAGCCTACTCTTCATCACTACTATATTGTGATCTGAGTCTATATCTGCTCCTGGGTACGCCTTACAATCTAGTATCTGATTTCGGAATCTCTGTCTGACCATGATGTAATCTAATTGAAATCTTCCCGTATCTCCCGGCCTTTTCCAAGTATACCTCCTCCTCTTATGATTCTTGAATAGGGTATTCGCTATTACTAGCTGAAACTTGTTACAAAACTCAATTAGTCTTTCTCCGCTTTCATTCCTTGTCCCAAGCCCATATTCCCCAGTAACCTTTTCTACTCCTTCCCCTACAACGGCATTCCAGTCGCCCATGACTATTAGATTTTCGTCCCCCTTTACATACTGCATTACCCTTTCAATATCCTCATACACTTTCTCTATCTGTTCATATTCAGCTTGCGACGTCGGCATGTATACCTGAACTATCGTTGTCGGTGTTGGTCTGCTGTCGATTCTGATTAGAACAACCCGGTCACTGAACTGTTCACAGTAACAGACCCTCTGCCCTACCTTCCTATTCATAACGAATCCTACACCTGTTATACCATTTTCTGCTGCTGTTGATATTACCCGATACTCATCTGACCAGATATCCTTGTCTTCCTTCCACTTCACTTCACTGACTCCTACTATGTCTAGATTGAGCCTTTGCATTTCCCTTTTCAGATTTTCTAGTTTCCCTACCACGTTCAAGCTTCTGACATTCCACGCCCCGACTCGTAGAACATTACCCTTCCGTTGATTATTCAATCTTTTTCCCTTGGTAACCTCCCCCTTCGCAGTCCCCTCCCGGAGATCCGAATGGGGGACTATTCCGGAATCTTTTGCCAATGGAGAGATCATCATGACACTTCTTCAACTACAGGCCACATGCCCTGTGGATACACGTTACGTGTCTTTAATGCAGTGCCTTCTGCATCCTCATGTCGTTGATCATTGCTGATTCTTCCGCCTTTAGGGACAATTTCCCACCCCTAGGACAAGAGAGTGCCCTGAACCTCTATCCATTCTACCTCCCTCTTTGACAAGGCCGGAAGTCTTCGGCCGCCAATGGTGATTATTCATCAAAATCTAGGCAGTGGCGGGGATCGAACCCGGGACCGAAGACGTTTTTGATTATGAATCAAAGACGCTACCCCTAGACCACGGGTACATCATTTTGTTTTACTGAAATTATTTTACCTGAAGCAATTCAACAAATCTATACTATGCCTAGTTACCATTTACCATACAACAGTTAAATTATCTGTTATTATTGTACTCAATTTTGTTATTATTAGAAGCCAGTGATTAGCAACATATCAACTGAAATTTCATTCTGTGCTTAAGTGTTTTGTCTTATCGCTCAAGTAAATTGTTCTGTGTCTATTGCGAATTACATATGGACGTAAAATGTTGTTACTCCTGGAACATACTATTAAAGCATTGAACCACATCAATATGTATGATTGCCTTTATATTCAGAGACATCTGGATACGTTTACTGAATGATCTAACCAAGTTTCTGTTTTGACACCCTGTCCTGATTAATTCAGCATCTGTTAAGACTGCCATTATTTTTCTTTCGACTTTAAAATTTTATAATTTTTGACCGTCAAATTTAGAATTAGATTAGGAAATGGGGCACTTAAAGTAGTGAATGCGTTTTGCTACTTTGGAAGGTAAATAACTGATGACTGTCGAAGTAGGAAGGATATGCAATGTAGACTGGCTATGGCAAGGAAAGCATCTCTGAAGAAGGGAAATTTGTTAACATTGAGCATAGATTCAAGTGTTAGGAAGACTTTTCTGAAAGTATTTGTATGGATTGTAGCCATGTGTGGAAATGAGACATGGACGATAACTAGTTTAGACAAGAATAGAATAGCAGCTTTCGAAATGGGTAGATCACATAACTAATGAGAAGGTACTGAATAGAATTGGGGAGATAAGGAGTTTGCGTCACAACTGGACTAGAGAAAGGGATCTGTTGGTAGATACGTTCTAAGGCATCAGGGTATCACCAATTTAGTACTGGAGTGAAGCATGGAAGGTAAAAGTCGAGAGGGAGACGAAGAGATGAATACAATAAGTTGCTTCAGATGGATGTGGGTTGTAGTAGTTATCCGGAGACGAACAGGCTTGCACCGGGGTAGAGTAGCATGGAGAGCTGCATCAAACCAGTCTCTGGAGTCAAGACCATGATAACAACATGAAATGCTTGCTTAACGTCGCTTAATTGGCGACATACTTTTTCGATGAACACTGAAGTGTAACGCATGTTACAAATCACTGGTATTAATTTGGGCATAATTTCATTACATTCCCGAATTGGAAAATATTGCATGCGCTTTACAGGATGTGCGGTGGTAAGTTCCTGTGGGACTAAACTTCTGAGGTCAGCGGGCCCTAGGCTTAATCAATACTTAATCTAACTTAAGTCAACTTACGCAAAGGATAACATATACACCCATGTCCGAGGGAGGACTTGAACTCCTGACCGGGCGAAGCGCTGTGAACCGTGGCAAGGCGCCCTAGACCATGCCGCTAAGCCGCGTGGCGTTTACAGGATGCGGATAAATGGGATGATCTTGTCTCTCACGAGTTTCGATTTGTGTTAATCACTGTGTAGTATCATTGGCGATGACTAAAATTAGATCACACAGTGCACCTTCACAGTTAAGTACCACGAAGAATTTGACCGATAATCAAAATTAGATCACATAGTGTATTAAGGAAGGACACGTAAAGTTCAGCGCTCTGGCATCAGACGGGCATCAAACTGTCCGCCGTGTTATTCTCTGCCAACGTAGTCACTCGATGCGGTATGAAGAGGCATGTGATGAGCGCATCGCTCCCTGTCGTTGTCGGGATTTGTCACTTTGTAACCAACACTAATCGGTCAATCAGCCCCTCAGTTGGCCTCACGTGAGTGTTTGCAGCCCCTGAAATGTTTCTCGACGGGGTAAAATATCTGGCCGTACCAGGAATCGCATCCGTGTCACCTGCATAACAGTCAGCCCGGCTGAGATTCAATTACACAGGCAGACTAAGCAAGAATAACAGGACCCTTAATTTTCTCATTATACACTAATGGGCCAAATGATAATGACCACCAATTTAAGAGCGTGTTGGTACACCTTCGGAAAGGAATACAACAGCGATTCTGCATGCTATCGTTTCGCCAAATACTTCGCAGTTTTCTGGACATCTATGCATAGGTCTCGCAACTAAAACTACGGTCCCGTTGACATGTTGTCAAGGCGCTGGCGTCTATTGGACGTATTCCATCGAGCTGAGATCAGTTTAATTTGATGGGCAAAATGTTAACATGGCTTAAAATGCCATCCTCAGATCACTGTATCACAATTCGACCTTGTGACAGGGAAGCTTCCATCACTGTCGGGGAAGACACCAAGCATGAAGCGATGGAGATGATTCGCATTAATGTTCACGTATTCCACAATTGTCATGGTCGCTCCGATTAATACAATAGGATCCATGTGGTCCACGGAAGACAAGGTGAATCTGCCATACCACATAATACTGCCCCAAGTGCCTACGTTCTTGGCGCTGTGCATGTCTGGCTGTGCATGTGTGACTGGATATAACGCCACCATACTCACAAAATGTGAAACTAACGATTGTGAAATTTTTACTTCAGAATACTGTGAATTTTAGCAGTATAAAAGTAACACTTCAATCGTTTCGTTTGTCCAGCCTTGTTACCTGGAAACTACTATTGTTTTCTTCACGGGGAAGTTTGTATTTAATAATGTCAACGAAGTAGCCGACTAGGCAAGTAGCGTAATAGTCCAGTCCATAAAGACCAAGAAGGAAAGACAAAAATATAAGAATAGGCTTTCTCTGTCACTGAGTATGCGATCGCATTATCAATGCGCAAATTTCTCCCACGTTTCAACCACTGTTGCAACTCGCATCCGATTCGTAAACTCCAGCAGCGGGTAGGTTGTGAGCTGCACCTTTCAGTGAGTCAAGAAAATCCTGTTCTCTTGTTGCTGCTTAGAAGAATTGGCTTGATACATGATCGGCGGGCACTTTTGCCCACACGTTTAGTGATTTCTCGAACATAAGGTGGTAGGACGACGTGTTATGAACCTCCCTGTCGCCTTAATTCTTTGTCATCATAGTTTTATCTGATTCTTTATCCCATTATCATTGGCTCCAAAAATTTTCCTGAGGTTTTGAGGTTCAGTCTTCAATGTTCTTTATCGCCAATCCCATGGGCCCTTTTCATTGAAGTATGCAGGGCGTATTTCTTGTGCGTAGGATTATGGGAGGATGCTTGTAGGTACCTGTCGTGGTGATGGGCTTTCTGCACACTCTGTGGCCAAGTTGGATAATCGGGGGAGGAAGTTTGTCGCTACCTGTCCGTGCGGATGGGCTTTCTGCTCACACTGTGGCCAAGTTTAAATTCTGGCTTTCAGTAAACTTCTGCGTCGACAAGTGCAGTACTGCGTTCTTTTCTATCTGTATGGGAAATTGGAAATGCTGTGTTGCGGATTACGGCGTTGCTGAAGTTCTGTAACTCTTCCTCTTCATGTGGCCAGGTAATGAAGGTGTCATGAACATCGCCCTACAACCATACTTTCAAGGTGTACCTGAAACTGTGGGAAAATTTGTCTGCTGAGCAGGTACCAAGCCGATGTTTCGAAGCAGTATCAGAATAAAGGATGTTATTGGCTCAACGAACGATGCGGCTGACAAACTGTATACTGTTGTTGTGTACGAAATCGGGTGAGAGTGTGGCCTAGGGTATGAAGGTAAAACGGGGCGACCGATCGGCACACGGATATCTGAACATAAAAGATACATCCGACTAAGACAGCAGTGGCAGAACACCGGGATGAGTGCGGCATAAAGGAAGAATTTCGAAAGGCCGTTTCTTAGGGAAGCGGCCTTTTACATTCAGGAGGAAGACTAGAGAGGCGATATAAATTGCCAAGCGACCCGCCAACATGAATAAGAGAGGACAGGTGCGGACTTCCGCCGCACTAGCTGCCAGCAGTAACCGCGCCACGGAACGGTAGCTCATGCGGAGCAACGCACACACAGGAGCGCGGAACACCACGGCGACCGCAGGTACACAGAGTACAGGCACGCCCCAGTCAGCATTATAGACAGCAAGTAAACAGCTCTATGCCACTCATGCCGCCCGTTTTTCATTTAACTATTTCCACCAGTGGCGAGCGATTAAGAAACATCAAGATCGTTTATATTTCAACCAATGAAAAGAAATAACGCAACGTCAATAAAGGACGTGTGACACCCTCAATTAACGTACCCCATCACACTACGATAACAGCCTCTTATGCCAGTATGTATAATCCAAAAGTTTCTTCATTCAGCCGTAAATAAAACACCCTGAGGAAGGCCATTTGCAAGAGTGGCCGAAACGACGGAGAATTTTACACATAGACGTTGCAGTCACATACCCGAAAGAATTTCAGTAGAGAGACAAAATGGCCGAATATGGAAAATCATGTAATCGCAAAATTTTGCACCGTGGTAGGAGAGAGTGCCAACATATTAAAAACCTTGAACGGTGAGGAGCAAGTATGAGGTTGGGGGCGCATTCGAACTTCACTTTTATGTGATTTTTTTCGATTGACTCCTAAACCGCACCCAACAGCGAAGACTTATCCCAGTACATAACCAAACTACCATACATTTTCTACAAAAAAATTCGTATTCACTTTTTCTCTAGGACTAATAATTTCTGAGAAGAGAGCTAGGGAATTATGAAAAAAATGAAAACGCTGAACGTATCTTAGATGGTTTTTGTAGGCCAGTTTGGCGTCGTTTCCCGACTTGATGTACCACAAGTGTCTCATATCAGATTTGTCCTCTCGACTTCGTCCACACCACTGTCGTACGTTGTAAGCAGTTATTGTTTACACTCCGTCACGTTACGGTATGCAGTGGTAAGACACCGAACTCATATTCGGGAAAGCAATGGTTCATATCGGCGTTCTGCCATCGAGATTCAGATTGTCCACGATCTTCCTACATGGTAACGAACGAAGTCCCATGCTTCTTTACAGAGCATAGGGGAAAGATGCGGGAGACCCGCACAGCTTTACTAGGCAAGGCCCTAGTGGAGCTGGTTTGCTATTGCCTTCCTCCGACCGTGATGGGGATCAATGATGATGATGAAAACGACACAACAACAGCCAGTCATCTCGAGACAGGAAAAATCCCTAACCCCGCCGGGAATCGAACCCGGGAACCCGTGCTCGGGAAGCGAGAACGCTACTGCGAGACCACGAGCAGCGGACCTCCTGGTATAAGGCGGACCTCATGGTATGAGGCATATGCTATGGTGGTTCCCTAGAAAGACGGCGACCTGTTTCCTATCCTGTCCTGTCCTTCCTAATCCGAGCTTGCGCTCCGACCCTAAATACCCCGGTGTCGACAGGAATCTAAACACTTATCTTTCTTCCTTCCTTTCACGTTCTCGCACGACCACCAGGCAGTATTTCTTCAAGGTGGGCAATGGTACACAATGGTTTTCCTTATCACTGTATGTAAACAATTTACCACATATGGTCACATGCCGCCTTAAATAATTCTCGGACGAAACTCTCTCTGGATTAGCCTACGGAACTGCAGTATATGCAATAGGCGTGTTCATTAGTTGTTCTCCTTAAATGTGAATTAATGCAAGGTAATCCTAATAAGAATGATAGAGATAAAACCATGTTTATAGCATTTGTAGAATTTGAGAAAAGCTTTTGACAGTGTTGACTGTGGTACTCTCTTTAAAATTCCGAAGGTAGCAGGAGTGAAATACAGAGAAGGTCATTTACGACTGATACAGAAACCATACGGCAGTGACAAGACTCGAGGGGCATGAAAAGGAAGGAATGGCTGAGAAGGCAGTGATACGATGTTATTCAATCTACACATTCAGAAAGCAGTGAAGAAAACCAAAAATATTTGAAGGACGATTAAAAGTTCAGGGGGATGAAATTAAAACATGAAATTAAAACTTTGAGGTTTGCCGATGACATTGTAGTTGAACGGAATGGATAGTGTCCTGGCAGGAGGATATGAGAGAAACATCAACAAAAGCCAAACAAGGATAATGAAATGAAGTCAAAATAGATTGGGTGATGCTGAGGGAATTAGATTAGGAAACGAGACACTAAAGAGTAGTTGATGAGTTTTATTATTTTGACAGTAATATAAACGGCGTTGGCCGAAATGAGAAGAAACAAAGTTCAGACTAGCGGTCGGAAGAAATGCGTTTCCGAAAAGAGAAACTTGCTAACTTCGGATATAGATTTAAGTGTTAGGAAATGTTTTTTGAAGGTATTTGTAATGAGCGTAGAGAGGTAAGGAAGTGAATCATGTACGATCAACTATTTAAACACGAAGCTGTTGAAATGTGGTGCTACAAAAGGATGCAAGAGATAACCTGAGTAGATCATATAACTAATTAGGAGGTACTGAAGGTAATGGGAGAGAAAAGAAATATGTGTGCACAACTTGGCTAAAAGAAGGGACTCATTCTGAGACATCAACGGATCACCAGCTTTGTGATGGAGATATGTTTGTTTGTGTATGGGGGAAATCATAGACGGAGACCAAGAAATGTATACGGTAAGCAGACTGATAAGGCTGTACGTTGCCATTATTCAGAGAGGAAGAGACTTCCACAGAACAAAGAAGCATGGAGACCTGCATCAAATCAGTCTCCGCGCTGATCACAGCCAGAAGAATGCCAATAAAGATATAGTAATCCTCACAATAATAATCTTAATAATTCGATCACAAGAGTATGGGTCAGCATCAGGTGACTGTTATAATGTTAAAAGTACATTTGGCAATAAAACTTCGAAGTGATATGAAATGGGGTGAAGCCGTGAAATCAGTATCTAGCAGGGAAGATGAATTGAAAACTCAGATGAGTTGAGAAGCTTCCGGGGAAGTCCATATACACATTATAAGCTGTTAGCAACTGCGGAGTATTGTTTCTTCTTTTTAATACCTCAACAAATGAGTATGACCGCAGGCATCGAATAACCTCATAGACACTATAATTGATAACCCTAAATTCATTCAATTTTTACTACATCAAAAACTGAACTTAGCACATTTGCCTTGTAGTTTTTGTAGTGACTCTCTTTTCTTAAAGTACATGCAAAGTGTGGCATTACTTAACCTCAAAATTCAATATTTCACTGCTTTTCAATTGAAACTGTTCTGTGTGTTGCCTGTGGATGGAATTATCTCTTTGTTTAGCAGTTCACGTTATCCATCACCGTGTTAACTCCCTCGTATTTTGAATATTTTCTAAAAATGTATTTCTATTACGCTTCGGAGACTATAAAAGATTAACATTTACTTTCTCTTTGTTACAGGTAATTGTCATTTAAAGAGACTCTCTGACTTGGAGCGTTTGGAGGAACACCACGTAGCTGCAAGAGGTAAATGAGCCTTTCTGCTGCCAAATAATACGGATGGTTTTAGTTTAGAGTTGTTATTAGAACAGCTTACGACGAATTAACTTAGTTAATACTATAGAAGAAAGTAACAGATTTACCACGTTAGACTGTAGCGATTATGACATTTATATCACTCTGAGGCACAATCAGTTTGCGTCATTTCTCGATACCAGTTCATGTTACAAGTCATGTCAATCTCAGTGTAGTACGTACCATTTTGCAAAGCCAAAAGTGTTGTTGGGAATCAAGTACAACTTCACATGCGCTACTATTTACCTTCGAACCAGCTGTAAGCAGCTGATGATGGCATCAAAAAATTCTATATACTAGTGAAACTTTTCGGAGAGACGTCATTTGATACGTTTTTGTGTAGTTCTACTTTACGTTTAGATAAGGAGTAGTTAACAAACATTTCGTATAAATGGAAGTAAAAACAATCTTCGTTCGCAAATTTCTGTTGTACAGTTGAATAAGCGATTTCGATTGTAATGATCATCATCAGATTTAACTAAAACAGAATGTGCATATTTAAGATTAAGTACATGACGACAAGCTTACAACAACGAAGTTAGTGGCGTTGGTTTACAGAAGGTGAGAAATATCTAACACCTAACGTACCTGTCTGCTTAAAGTTATGAAAAGAGACAAATAAAATTGACAGCCTTGACTAACATTGTCACATGATACAAAAACTATTACAGGGATAAGCTGAACACCCATAGTTCACGAAATAGGGATATCGTTAGCACATTAGTGCTCACAGCTGCAGTACAGACAGCCGAGTGGGCTTTGGCCGCTAGGTAAATACGTGGTTCTTAGTCAGAGGGAAGGTGTAAGGTGTCAGGCAAATCCAACACCTTCCATGAAAACCCTGACATAATAAGCAAATCTACTAATATGTCACATAGTTCCGAATAAATCGTGACATTAAATTAACCAAAGTACTACGAGTAACGAGTGAGCAAATGGAATGCCACAGACTAACAAGAATACCTAAATGCATGTCGTACCTTCCCACCGAGAGACCGACGCAGTTCCGAGGGGAGAAACGAGGACAGAAGCCGAGAGCAGAACCGTGTTAAGCTAGAAGGCCCTACGATAAGGGACGGTCTGGACACCCACGCCGCCAGCCTACCTGTACGACTACCACCCGCACGTTTTAGCGTGAGACTTTTTCGCGTCTCAGGTACGTCAAGGACCACCTCCCAGCCCATGTTAGAAACTAGAGCCCTCCAGACAAACAGTATAGATCTTACGATAACAAAAAAGGGCCACTACCACCAGCAAGTTTTAGTGTGAGACTTCTTTGCGTCTCAGGTACTTCAAGGACCACCCCCCAGCCCATGTTAAAAGATAGAGCCCTCCAGAAGAACAGTATAGATCTTACGATAACGCTAAAAGGACCACACCAGCTGCAAATTTTAGCTTGGGACTTTTTAGCGTCTCTGTTACGTTGCAAACTTTAAAAACATTGCCCCACCACGAAAAGTATAACGTTTCTCATTGGATAGACAGAATTTTTGTAGGCGGAGCTTAAGGTTAACATTGAGACCCTGATTGGTCAGATGAAAACATAGCCAGATAGTTTTTTTAAACTAACTTCGGTAAATTGTAGTAAGGAGAAGTTAGAGGAAAGTGAGTTCCGAGACGGCGAGTTGCATGGCTGCTGCGCCGGCCGCCACCCACCTGACGAACACCGACAAGGTAATGAACGAACGCGATGCCGCATAGCAGCGCATAAAGCTTCACTCAGAACTGCAGAAGTCTCATCTGTTACACCCCTTTTTTTTGCGTAATACTAGTGTCGATCGTTAATCAAAACTCATGGTGTACACGTTTGCCACTTGAAGAACAGATCTGAAACGCGATGATTTTTCTTTTATATAGTTATTGAGAAACCACATCAGACACTGTAATTTACGACAAGTTAAATAAGTAATTAAAGATAATTGAGGGTCACTGTAGACCATTTGATAGTTGTAGACCATTTTGATAGTTTTCTCTTTTGTGAAACTTAAATTAAACCGAGATTATAGATGAGATATGGCACAGGTCATCCTTCGATCCATTGTAGAACTTGGAAACCCATTTAGGGAATATTCGTTCACATTTTTGTTGAATGCAGTTGGTTTTTACCATCCTGTATTAAAACATTTCCTTTTGTCAATAGTGCAATTTATAAACGATGTTTTGTGAGTAGAATAAAATTTCCAATGGTAAACATACTGCTTTTTTGACGTTATTTTACCAGCTAACTAAAAATAGGAAAGCCTTGAACCCTTTCCACTAAATTTAGTTACTATTAAGATTCTTTTACAGGGAGTGCAGTGGAACTGACGCTGAGATCATTTAGTATTTGGTTATATCATCGCTAGTCTCACTGAACTCTTCTGAATTCTACATGTCATGTGTGGTCTGACGTCTCCTTACCAGCAACAGGTCCCAGGTTCAAAATAGTTAATTCCCTAAAAAACACGCTCAGAGCGTCGTTGCGCCAAAGTTGTAGGGAGACACGATATAGAACAATCTGACAGCACCATGAATGTTTAGATAGGGAAGTATCAAATTACACTCACGCACAAATTAGATGTTTTCAAAATATAATTTAAAAAGTCACAAATGAAAAATAGATCTACAGTAAGAAACATTTTAAAATTATAAATGGCAGCCAAGCACAGTTTTACAATTGTGTGTTACAAAGTCAGAAACTGTATGTTTAAAATACCACATACGACTAATAATAATGAATTAAAATACAGGTAACAAAAAGCTAAACCGTAAAACCAAATATCTCACATCAAGTAAATATTCTCAGATTTAACGCCAGAAACTTCACTTAAGGTCACAGTCCTGTGGAGTCCGATGTAAAGGGTATCAGCGAAGAAGTCCCTGATTCCAAAATAGCGAGGGTCGTTTCATAAGTAATGCCCCACTTTTTTTTTTTTAAATTCGTTAATGCACTTAGACAAACGTCCTTGTTCGTACTTAACATTTGATGTTTGGTCTGTGTGGTGGTGAAGTTTCGAGCTGTTCTGACAGACGGCAGAGTCGTAGTACAGCGTCAAATTTGCGTCAATATACAATTAAATTTACAAGCAGCGTGCTGTTATCGAATTCTTGTGTCCAGAAAAAGAAACCATGATGAACAACCATAAACGGTTGTGTGCAGTCCATGGCGATGCTGCAGTTAACAGGAATACAGTAGGGCGATGGGCAAACAAAGTTACCGCCTCAGGATGTTCAGGAACAGAGCTCCACGAACAGCCACGCTTGGGACGTCCTGTCACAGCCACTGCTCCAGACATACTCAATCGTGCGGAAGCCATCATTGGTGCCGACCGGCGCATCACCACTATATGATTGGTTCTACAGTTCAGAAATGTCTCTAAGCACTATCGGACTTACCATCTGAGATCATGAGTCCCCTATACTTGTCGTTGTTGTTGTGGTCTTCAGTCCTGAGACTGGTTTGATGCAGCTCTCCACGGTACTCCATCCTGTGCAAGCTTCTTCATCTCCCAGTACCTACTGCAACCAACATCCTTCTGAATCTTCTTAGTGTATTCATCTCTTGGCCTCCCTCTACGACTTTTACCATCCACGCTGCCCTCTAATACTAAATTTGTGATCCCTTGATGCCTCAGAACATGTCCTACCAACCGATCCCTTCTTCTAGTCAAGTTGTGCCACAAACTCCTCTTCTCCCCAGTCCTATTCAGTACCTCCTCATTAGTTATGTGATCTAATCTTCAGCATTCTTCTGTAGCACCACATTTCAAAAGCTTCTATTCTCTTCTTGTCTAAACTATTTATCGTCCATGTTGCACTTGCACACATGGCTACACTCCATACATATACTTTCAGAAACGACTTCCTGACACTTAAATCTATACCCGATGTTAACAAATTTCTCTTCTTCAGAAACGCTTTTCTTGCCTTTGCCAGTCTACATTTTATATCCTCTCTACACCATTAGTTATTTTGCTCCCCAAATAATAAAACTCCTTTGCTACTTTAAGTGTCTCATTTCCTAATCTAATTCCCTCAGCATCAATCGACTTAATTCGACTACATTCCATATCTTCGTTTTGTTTTTGTTGATGTTGCTCTTTTACCTTCATTTCAAGACACTATCCATTCCGTTCAACTACTCTTCCATGTCCTTTGCGAAACTCAAAGTTTTTTTTTTCTTCTCCATGGTTTTTAATACCTACTACGTATTTTTCTCTTGTTTCCTTTACTGCTTGCTCAAAATACAGATTGAATAACGTCGGGGAGAGACTACAACTCTGTCTCACTCCCTTCCCAACCACTGCTTCCCATTCATGTTCCCTCGACTCTTACAACTGCCATCTGGTTTCTGTGCAAATTGTAAATAGCCTTTCGCTCCCCTAGACTTAAAACTACTTAAACCTAACTAACCTAAGGACATCACACACACCCACACCCGAGGCAGGATTCGAATCTGCGACCGTAGCAGCAGCTCGGTTCCATTGCAGTTTTGCAAAGAGCTACAAATGATTGTCGCATCTCCTTTTCGAACATTAAATCGTGTTTGAAAACTACTCCTTGTTGCCGTAGGGCTGTGTTCTGATCTATAGTATTCCAGTACCAGAGAAACAGGCTTTTCAGTGGAATACATGATTTCAATTTCTTACTTCCGTATGCTGACCTCCTTTCAAGTCTCAACGGTGCAACTGAGAGCTCTGAGCTGCGGGACACTATATATAGGCACAATGTATGGCGATTAAACGCCATATCTTGGCAACTTTTCGAACTATTTCGAAGCTTCTGTATAAAATATAGCTTTACAATAAAGATATCGTTTATACACTCCTCTCCCACACTTTTTTCTTCGAGATATTTAATTTTGAAATCAGGGACTCTTTTACTCGACACTCGCTGCGTCATTCTTCAGGTGCAAGTCTCTAAAATGAAGCTACGCCTCTGTCCTGTCAAATATCATTTACGTTTCCTACAACGTGTAGGCATCTTTACTACTTATGCAGGCAATGTGAAATGTTAAATTATTGCTCATTTGAAATTCACGTCAATAGTTCGTGGTCTAATTGACGGTCGAATTCTTGACATGTTACTCTCACCATTTATGACGTTTGTACTGCTGTTGCTGGAAATGATCTCCGATCAAAAGAGCAATGAGGGTTACTTTCAACATCTGATTTCGGTGTTACATGATATGGTTTCTATATTTTTATTTCATTTTTTATGGAAGTACAATTTAACATTCACTTTACGACATGTTAATTCAAGATCAAAAATCTGTACATCCAATTTCCTTCTACTTAATATCCATTTATGAATCTGAACATTTCAAGTGAAGTTGCTTAAAAGTACAGGTCATTAATGTGTATCCTTGAAACGTATTGACCCGCTGTTCTATCGTCCATAACTTCAGTAGGCTTAAGGCGTAAGTTAAATATTTAAATCTGAAGTGTACGATTATTTTAAATTTTTATGAATTTCCAAACTACCGTTTATCAGAAAAATAATGAACACCAAGTATAGGACGATTATATCAACAGTTGATATGGGGTTCTAGTACATCTTTTTATCAAAATAAACTGTGGAAGATTCTAACGGGACCGTAGATTTCTCCCTCAAGAATATTAAAAGCCCTAACCCGTGAGATAATTATGAAAATTAATTGCATAATAGCTTGTTTCATGCAAGAAGCTAACATGTACCACTTCAAAACTATTTATAAAGTTCCTTACGCTTGTTCCGTGAGCGTGCCTCCCACTCATGGGAAAGGAGGACACTGTGTCTCAAAACAGTGTTCTGGGGTTCCCACACAACAGTCAGCTGACGACGTGCCTGCTCTTACAACATTCTTCGAACTTCTCAGTGCTCTCACATGCTTCACGCAAAGGATTCAAAGTGGTGAAAATGTTTTACGTGTATCACTTAACCAAGATGCTTGTGGTTTTTGAGGTGACCTAGGCTTGGTGGTTGCGCCGATGATGGCACTTGTAGCTGCAGGAATTTTACTAAAGATCCCTTTGTTGCATAACACCCTGTGTAGAACTGCCTGGCTTTTGATTACTGGGAAGTAGAGCTTTTCCCTGTTAATATTCTGCTCCGTTTCTGCTGCAGAAGCTGTGGTCCTAAGGAAGCTTAAGTACAACGGAGGATGAATCAACGTTACAGATGTGTATACTTGGCTGTTTCAAACTAGGTTTCATGAATAGAGACAGAGAAGGAATGGCAACGTGGGTGCGCAGGGAGGGTAATCCTCCATCCCTCAACGTTCCCCAACAAATCGGAAGCTGTCCTGTGTTGGTAAAGAATATGTACGATATTGTTAACATTTGACCTTAAGGGTGGTAAAAACAAGAAACACGTGACTAGGACTCGCTCTCAGAGAGTTCCGTACCAACTTAATTGTGTATGTAGATATTTTATCCTTCTCGGGAATCTAAATTCATGACGCTTTTTGCCTGTTATTGATATCGATACTGGAAATACACCATTCCCACGAATTCGAGACTTCTGAGATTATTACAAGTTTCAATTTTATGTAACTCCACATTCCCTATTGTACGTTTTCATTTATTTTATTAATTTTGGAGCTATATTAACATGTTTTGCTTCATGTGCTGTCGTCCATTTACTGGTAAGATTTTACGGAAGTCTCCAGAGACGAAAACGGTACAGCCACCGATAGAGCTAATATTTTTACCTTGATGCCAAGTTATGTGATAACAGGATTTCACCCAAAACAATGGAAGAATTATGCTGCGTCAGTTACCGGTGTTACTTTGCTTGGAAACACTGTAGACGCTGCAAGTGCCGTAGGCACAGTGTGTCGCGAAATGCTTGTATGTAGAATGAGTAGTTGGTGGACTTGCGATGCTGTCGTTAGTATGGTGCAATATTCAGCATCCTTATGTCTATCTTCCACAGTGCCGGGGGACTTCACTTCATTGCAGCTGAAACAACTACCACGAAATATTTGTAAATTGTATACACAAACCTCTCTTGTGAATCGCTCTACCAGTTTCTGAAAACCATATAGAAATTCCTACAGAAGTTCCTGAAACTATTGACGCATTACGCTTGCACAGTAAGTTTTCAATGGCAAAACAGAATATTTTTATGTGTTATCATTACACATTCACAATTTTCGGATTTTTGCTTAGTTCTACTGTGACAACTCGCGTTTCGTCAGATTTTATGATTGTAAGTCAATGCAAATTACCATATGCAGGGGAGGACACTGAATTATGTCTCGCAGGGGTGAGGGGAGGAGATTCACAATGATCAGAAAGTGGACAAGTCCTTGTCAGATTTGTGACACTAATTTGAAAATAAAAGACTGTCCTCCCTCCCTCCCTCCCTGCCTGCCTCTCTCTCTCTCTCCCTCTCTCCTCTCTCTCTCTCTCTCTCTCTCTCTCTCTCTCTCTCTCCCTCTCTCTCGCTCTTTCTCCCTCCCCCTCTCTCTCCCTCCCCCTCTCCCTCCCCCTCTCCCTCCCTCTTTCTCCTTTCTTTCTTTCTCCACCTATTTGGGAGGGGTAGGGGAGAGACAACCTTCCCCCCCCCTCCCCCCACTCCGGAATTGGCCATTCACTCTAAAGGTTTTGATGAGTGAGTCTACGAGTATCAAAAGAACAATAGTATCTTATGATGGCATTGACGTAGAAGCTTTAATATTGTACACCGCACAAGGCAGTGGACCTTACTGTGTGACATAAATTGCAGTTTCATACCTCCAGCCGTTCCTGAGAAAACTGGGTCTTAACAATCGGAGGTAGAAAGACTGACGGATGACAAAATTATCCTATGAGAGTTCCGAATTTACCGACTGTGGTGCGGGACCTTACGGGACCTTAACAATAAGGGATAATTCTATGTTGTACTACTACTCTATTACATTTTGCAAGACAAGCATGATCTGTGTAAAGCCAAAAGTCCTTGATTGTGACAGAGGTAGATATCACTCTGGCACACACTAAGTTATAATTTACAGAAATTATTTTGGGGAACAATCATTAGTATAAACAGTGAATTTTAGTGTGCAACATTTATAGCACCTCTTAAGGACACTTCCAAGAGTAGTGATTAACGTGTAAGTATTCTCAACTGAACGTATTGTTGAAAAGTTCCTTCAAAACAACAAGAGTCCTCAAAGTCAAAAGATTGATGAGGAGTTTAAAGTTCCCCAATCCAGTTAAAACCAGTTGTTGGCACAAGTCTGACAAAATACTTTAGTACACAATAGTCAATAATCTGTCAATTCACGTAGAGCAGTTAGCTGAATATTGAGCCACTGTTTTGTGTATTTCAGACGTTCTAATACATAATACAATAGTAATTTATAACAACAAGTAGAAAACTTTGTGAAAGGAGTGCAGTTTGTTTTTCGTGTATAAAGCACGTCGATCCTCAACAACGAAAATCGTATTGACTTATTAACTAAACTTACAGTTTGTGTTACCGTTAATAGCTATTGCACAATGGGCACATCTTGATATTATGATCAAGTTGCATAAATACCAGATTAAGATCTGCAGCCACAGGAAACCTTTAAATTACATGTCTGAGCACTTATGACGGGAGTCTTGATGAGTGATCCACTCATTCTTCGAGCAAACCATCATAATGTATCACAAATATGACGGCCTTAATATCGGTGGACTCCCGCCTTCTTCACACATCTTAATATGTGGTAGTACATGAACATCAGCAAAAGCAAAGCGAGGATTATGGAATGTAGTAGAATTAAATCGGGTGATGTTGAGGGAATTAGATTAGGAAATGAGAGGCTTAAAGTAGTAAACGAGTTTTGCTGTTTCGGGAGCAAAGTAAGTCATGATGGTGGAAATGGAGAGGATATAAAATGTAGACTGGTAATGGTAAGGAAAGCGTTTCTGAAGAAGAGAAATTTTTTAACATCGAGTATAGATTTAAGTGTCAGGAAGTCGTTTCTGAACGGAAGGAAACGTGGACAATAAATAGTTCAGACAAGGAGAGAATAGAAGCTTTAGAAATGTGGTCCTGCAGAAGAGTGCTGAAGATTAGATGGGTAGATCACATAACTAATGAGGAGATACTGAACAGAATTGGGGAAAAGAGAAATTTCTGGCACAACTTCACTAGAAGAAAGGATCGGTTGGTAGGACATATTCTGAGTCATCAAGGGATCACCAACTTGGTATTGGAGGGCAGCGTGGAGGGTAAAAATTGTAGAGGGAAACCAAGAGATGAAAACAGTAAACAGATTCAGAAGATGTAGGTTGCAGTAGGTACTGGGAGATGAAGGAGCTTGCACAGAATAGAATAGCATGGAGAGCTGCATCAAACCAGTCTCTGGACTGAAGACCACAACAACAACAACTGCTTCTGCGAGTTTCAAATGGTTCAAATGGCTCTGAGCACTATGGGACTTAACATCTGTGGTCATCAGTCCCCTAGAACTTAGAACTACTTAAACCTAACTAACCTAAGGACATCACACACATCCATGCCCGAGGCAGGATTCGAACCTGCGACCGTAGCAGTCGAGCGGTTCCAGACTGAACGCCTAGAACCGCTAGACCAATGCGGCCGGCTCTGCGAGTTTCCTGCCCGGAAAACACGTATTTAAAATTCTTAATGCTCTGTTGCATTAAAATAGACTGCCGAGCTTTTGCAATAACCGACTTCCCTATGACTTTCTGTTAAGGAAATTCTTTCAAAAGTATTTATACAGATTTTCTCGTAAAGAATAAAATTAGCAAATGTACAGTACATTACATGATGTATAACCTAAACGCACAAAGTTTAGATATTTCGATACATCAAATCGATCCTATATGTAATTTTACAAGATTGATAACAATTAAAACCACTAGTAGAACCCGGCGACAACCAGCAAGCCAAAAGTTTCAGCAGCGCTCCAAGAATAAGTGATGACGCTCGCATTCACTCAGTCAGCGCGCTCCCAACGGTTACCCCGTCCATTGGCGCGTCACAGGAGGGAGGACAGAAAGGCAGGGGGCTGCAGGGAGCTGGAGGGAGTAGCAACACCTGTAACTCATGCTCGTGATTTCAACTCGGCGCACGTTTAGCTGACACCTGCAATTTGTAGTCGTTAAGCTGTGCGCTGCCATTCACGTATTTCGTTCTACTCTGGCTACTGACACTGACATTTTGTGTCCTCATTAGTTTAGAAAATAGCGCTGTAATTCAGTACGCAGCTGACCAGCGGCTCTGCTGTTTTACATAACGAATACACCTCCTGGTATTAGTGCCCACATACAACTCGCGTGAAGTGCGATTCCGCTACCCTGCTAAAAAGTGAGAAAAGTCGTGCGTGTACAGACGCAATATTAGGTGCACATCAGTATTGTACTGTTGACGTCGAGTGCTATAGCAAAACGGGGAACTGTTGGCTTGTTTGAGGCCAATGCTTTGTTCACCGAGTTTCATCAGCTATACTAAATATAAGCATGTGGTGTGTTTTATTTGGGACATGTCCGAAAGAATAGTTACCATTTTGATCCTGCAGCCATTATTAACCAAGTGCAGAGGCACGCCACTCTCGAATTCTTGAGGGAATCGGCGGTACACCGTGAGTGAGAATAATGGGCAGAGACACTACGTCAGTGGTGTGGAGATAATTTGCATGAATTTGGATCTAATGGGAGGCGTGTTATGGTATTCTGTGCAGTTGCGAGGATTACTGTGTCCGGGAGGCTTAATGGTGCCGGCACGATAGCTCAGCGAGCTCGGTCAGAGGGTTTGCTGCCCTCTGCAATAAAAAAAAAAAACAACAACTGAGTGAGCGGATCAACGATGAACTTTAACAGGTGTCATGGGACGTCTGCCCTGAACATATCCAACGACCAGTTATGAACAAAATAAGGTCAGGAAAAACATGGTCTGAGCATCTGCCTAGTAAGCATGAGGCAGAGTTCAAATCCCTGTCCGGCACAGATTTTCGACTTTTCCCACAGATGTAAACCAATGTCCACAATCGTGCTCTTGCAATACTTAATATGTTGGACGTGGTAGTAGAGACTCAGTCGCATACATATCTTCTATATATTACGCGTTGATGCTTGTCATTGCATTCGGAGGACGCCCCGAATTTTTTAACGTCTACAGTCATCGGTGATGAGACGTGCTCAAGCCTGTCTTCATACGAACGGTGGCCACGTGGAACACTCGTTGCAGTGTGTTTGTCGTCATGTGCAAATCTGCTGTTGGGATCGTCAAGGGCTGTTGTAAGGCGTTCATGTACTCAGTCGTAATCCGTCCTGTAGGGGTAAACCACTGGTTTCCGGACCTACGGTTATTAGGAGTTGTCTGCACTCATTTTAGCGATTTTGCTGTACTATTCAGTTCACATACAGAGTGTGTGGGAAAATTATCTACAAACGTCTGAAGAACGTTAGTAGGTGGTATCCACGTTCTTGATCCATGACATCGTCCCCACACCTCGTCAAAGGGGTATGATCCGAAGACGATCAACATCTGGTCTAAGCCGGTAACCACTCTCAATAAAACTGTTTCTTTGTACGATCAAAAGAGCCCTTATCTCCTTTTACCCTACACTCCTAACTCCTATACATCACATTACTGTGGCATCAGAAATATCGCGCGGTCTTCAGCAAATACGGGTCCGTATAATCAACACATCTGCACAGCTCTTCTTCCAGATATTTCCATTCAAATTCCCAAACCATTTGTGTTACACTATGGAGTGCACGGATTTTTGCGGTCCTTGAATTTCGTCTTTGAAACAATTCATTATCTAAGGCAAGCCTCCTAGGTCTCGAAATGTTGCAGAACAGTCTAGAATATGTTACACTAGCGCGTTTTTCGCCACTTCTTCTACAGACGCACTGTCCTATCCCAGAACCCTTCCTACGAATCTGTATGCCTTTCGTATTATCCACAACCAATTTTATGTGTATGTACCCTTGGCAGCTCCCTGTAGAACCATGGAAGTTACTCCCCGATGTTTTAACAGATGCCTCATTATTCTGTCCCTTTTTGTTCTCAGTGTTTTCCATATACACCTTTCCTCACTGATCCTGCTGAGCAACCCCTCATTTCTTACCTCATCAGTCCACCTGATTTTCAATGTTCTTTTACAGCACCACATCTAAAACACTGCAATTCTGTTTTCCCACAGTCCATGTTTCACTGCCGTACAATGGTGTACTCCAAACGTTGAGTGACTGCAGCAGGATTCAAGACGCCTGGGAAAAATTTCTGATTCGTTCGACAAATGACAGCTAGCTCCACCTGTAGAAAAATATAAATTAATGAGGATGCGTAGGAAAAACAAACTCATGATGTTCGGATACAGAATTAGTAGTACTCAGCTTGACGCAGTCATGTGATTTAACATTTCATTGCGACGTGAAAGGGAACGAGCATTTAAGGGTTGTGGTAAGGAAGGAAAATGGTCGAATTCGATTTATTTGGAGAATTTTAGGAAAGTGTGGTTCATCTGTAAAGGAGACCTATACTTGGATGCCAGTGCCACGTATTCTTGAGTACCGCTAGTGTGTTTGAGATCCGCACCAAGATAGAGTAAAAGAAGACATCGAAGCAATTCAGATGCGGGCTGCTAGACCTATTACGGGTAGGTTCGAACAACACGGTAACGTTACGGAGATGTTTCGGAATCTCAAATGGGAAATCCTTGGCTGGAAGGCGAAGTTCTTTTCGAGGAACACTACTGAGAAAATTAAGAGAACCGTCATCTGAAGCTCAGTGCAGAATAAGTCTAATGTCTGTAATATACATTGTCGCGTAAGGACTACGAAGATAAGAAGAGAGAAATTAGGGATCATACCGAGTCATATAGGCATTAGTTTTTCCTTCGCTATATTTGCGAGTGGAACAGGAAGGGAAATGACAAATAGTGGTATAGGCTGCCCTCCGCTATGCGTCAAACGTTGGCTGCGTAGTATCTGTGTAGAAGTAGATATAGATCATCAGAAATTTCTTTTTCAGATTAAGGCCTATGTTTGACAATACTAGACTTCTCCTAGCACTGTATACACTTTTTGTAGGGCTAGGCTGCATTTTATGTCTTCCGTGCTCCTTTCATCACCAGTTATTTTCCTGATTATGAAGCAGTATTCCTTAACTTCATCAACATCGTGATCCCAATTCCGATGTTAAGTTTCACGCTGTCCTCACATCTGCTAATTCTCATTACTTTCGTCTTTCTACGGTTTATTCTTAGTCCATATTCTGTATTCATTTGACTTTTCATTCCATTCAAACCAACAGATCCCGTAATTCTTCTTCATCTTCACTCAGGATCGCAATGTCATCAGCAAATCTAATCCTTTCGCCTTGAATGTTAATACAACTCTTGAACCCTTTACTTCCGTCTCTACTTCTTCGATGCATAGATTAAACAGTAGGGGAGAGACAATGTTCGCATTTTTAATCCGAGCACTTCGTTCTTGGCCTTATAACCGTAGTGTTCCATTTTAGTATTATACTCGTCTTTCCCTAAAGCACATCCTAATTTTTCTTAGATTTTCGAATATCTTGGACCATTTTCCACTGTCGAACGCATTTTCCAGACCAAGAAATGCTATGAAAGAGTCTTGATTTTTCTTCGGGCTTGCTTCTGTTAAGAACCGCAGCGTCAGCACTGCCTCTCTGTTGCCTTTACCTTTCCTAACTAATCGTCATGGAACACATCCCCAATTTTCATTCCCATTCTTCTGTATTCTTGTTATTCTTGTCAGCAACTTGGATGCATGAGCTGTTAATCTGATGGTGCGGTAATTCTTGCACTTGTCAGCTCGTGCTTTTTTCGAATTGTGTGGATGACGTTTTCCCGAAAAATCAAATGGTATATGGCCGGGCTTATACATTCTACAAACCAACGTGAATACGTATTTTATCCCCAGTTTCCCCAAAGATTTTGAATATTACAATGGAATGTTTTGTACCCCTTCTGCCTGATTTGATCTTAGGTAGTCCAAAGCTGCTTTAAATTGTGAGTATAATACTGGATTTCCTGTCTCTTCCCTGACGACTTCTGTGTCTTATTCTATCAAGTGTCCGCCACGATAGCTGAGTGGTCAGCATGACGTATTGCTGTCCTGCGGGCCAAGGTCCGATTCCAAGCTGGGTCGGGGATTTTCTCCGCTGAGGGATTGGGTGTTGTGCTGTCTTCATCATCATTTCATCCCCATTCGGCGCGCAGGTCGCCCAATGTGGCGTCGAATGTAATAAGATTGGCAAGGGAGCTCCCGGCCAATGCCACCAAACGCTCATTTCCGTTTTTCTATCACGTCACGTCTCGTCATGCCCCTTATACAGGCCTTCAATGGACTCTTTGCACCTATCCACTATTTTCTCCACATTTAATAATGGAGTTCGCAATGCGTTATTAATGCTACAGCCCCTGATTTTAATATAATCGAAGGTTCACTTAGCTTTCCTGTATGTTGAGTCAGTCTTTGAGACGATCACTTATTTTTCGATTTCTTCACATTTTTCACCCAGGCGTATCGCCTATTTCCATTTATTTCATTCCTAAGTGACTTTTATTTCTCTGTTCCTGAATTTCCCTGAACATTTTTGTACGTCCTTCTTTCGACGATCAGCTGAAGTATTTCTTCTGTAATTCATGGCTTCCTCGCAGTTACCTTCTTTGTACTTACTTCTGTGATTACCGTCTTTAGAAATGCCTATTCGTCTTCACCTGACTATTTACTGAGATATTCTTATCGCAGTATTTATACTGTCAGAGAACTTCAATTGTATCTCTTAAATGCTTAATTTTCCCACTTCTACACAAACTAGTTATTCCTGAGTAGTCTCTTGAACTTCAGCCTCTTCTTGCTCATTACCAGATTGTGATCTGAGTCTATATTTGCTCCTAGGGTACGACTTACAATCCAGTATCCTATTTCGGGATGTCTGGTTGACCATTACGTAGTATAACTGGAAACTTCCAGCATTTCCCTCCTTTTTCAAGTTCACCTCCACCTCTTATAATTCGTAAACAGATTAAAACTTCCTGGCAGATTAAAACTGTGTGCCGGACCGAGACTCGAACTCGTGACCTTTGCCGTTCGCAGGATTATTCGCTATTAATAGCTTAAATTAATTGTGAAACTCAGTCATTCCCTTCTCACATTCCTCCAACCAAGCCCATAATCCAGTAATTCTTTCTTCTGCTCCTTCTCATACAACAGCATTCCAGTCCCAATGACAGACATTTATCTCCCATTACGTACCGAACTACCCGTACAGTATCGTCACATACTTTCTCCATTTCATCACCTTCTGCTTGCGACGTCGGTATGTATACCTGATGTATTTCCAGTGTTGGTTTGGTGTCGAATCTGATGAGGACAAGCCTGTCACTGAACTGTTCAAAGTAACTTATTCTATGACCTATCTTTCCATTCATGACGAATTCTACTTCTGTTATACCATTTTATGCTGCTGTTGAAACTACCCTATACTCGTTTGACAAAAAATCCTTGTCTTCTTTCCATTTCACTTCACTGGCCACCGCTATATCTAGAATTAGCCTTATCGTTTCCCATTTCAAGGCTTCCCATCTTCCCTTCAACGTTCACACTTCTGACATTTCGCGCACCGACTCTTATAACGACGGTCACCTTTCCCTTGCCAGTCCTCTTCCGGAGATCCGAGTGGGGGATTAATACGGAATGTTCTGAAAATGGAGAGATCATCATGATACTCTTCCATTGCAGGCTACTTGTCACTGCGTGATTTACCTAAATCATCTCAAGGAAAGGCCGAGATGGTTCTTTTGAAAGGGCACGGCTGATTTCCTTGGCCATGTTTCCGTAATACGAGAGTGTGCTCCGTCTCTAATGACCTCTTTGTCGACGGGACGCTAAACACTGATCTCTTCCTCCTGCTCTTGTGGATGCACATCATGTATCGATAATGCAGTGGTTGCCATTCCCTCACCATCTTCTAGCACGTTGAGTATTGCTGATTCTTCCACCTTTTAGTTGCAGTTCCCCACCTCACGGGCAACAAAGAGCTCTGAAACTCTCTCCATTCTTCCGCCCTCTTTGAAAAGATTGTTGGCTGGACGAGGGTGAATTCTTATGCCGGAAGTCTTAGGCTGCCATTGCTGATGATTTTGATTCAAAATGTATGCAATGGTGATGTTCGAATCCTGGACCCAAACGTTTTTATTCCTAGTCAAAGAGGCTATCCCTAGTGTAAACAGTAAGCTACAGAATTGTTTACACAATGTGATATTCAGCTGCAGAATGTTTTTTTGGCTATCTGATTTAGAGAAAGGAAATTCTTGTAAACTTAATGACAATATTAACCGTCTCTAAGTGGTATAGTTTTTAGCTCTAATTTGTTCCAGTGCATGCACAGTTTGCACTATCTTTATGAACTACTAACTGACAAACCCGGCAGCGCTCAGGTATTCATTCTGCTAGTTTTCTGTTAGAAATGAAAACAAAAAGTCTGTAGTTTAGCATCGAAAAAATGTCTTCAATGTATTCGTGAAAACACCATTGAAATAATGAAGCAGTCGTCCAAAGAAGTATGCATAATGTACAAATGTATGAGTACAGTATTTAAATTAAGAAACACGATACCTGACAGTTTCTGTACGCTGGGCGCAGCTGCTGTACATGTCAATAATGCGATTTTGTAAGTGTCTCTTCGGGAACGCCATTTCAGAGCTCTATACATTGCTAGCGTTTACGCCCACAGCCATTAGCGATTCACAGTTGAGAGTTGTCAGAGGCACTGTCCGCTGTCAAGGAGTTTCCTTAATTTGTCTGTCTTAGTAGTAAAGAATAGAATATTAAAACCTCAAGCATGATGCGGCTGCGCCAGTTTCTCACGCATGGTCAGTGTTTATGACGGCATATCTCATGATCTATGGTATAATTTTGAAGCTACGTTCAGGAGGAGATGTAACGCACACACACACACACACACACACACACACACACACACACACACACACACACGTATTCATATATATATTTTCCCCAAAAACGCTCACCGCTGTCAACTTTCGGTTGTAACAAACGTATACCGAAAGGATAAACCAGTGAGGGGGCAATGGAGGTGTTGTATTTGTCGCAGTAGACAAGAAATTTAGACCCATCGAGAAATTCAAGCCACAAGGGAGATTCTTTAGACAAGGCTCAGTATAAAGAGCGGGCATAAATTATAACTGGATCCTTCTATTGACTACTAGACTTACCTCCTGGTGTAACCGAAAATTTCAGAAAAAACTTCAGTTTGTTTGTACGAAACTTCCATTATCCTTCTATAATCATTGCAGCAGATTTAAACCATCCAACAGTCAAACTATCAAACAATCAAACCATCCAGCAATCAAGTGAGATAATTACAGTTTTTTCAGTGGTGTGCGTGAGAAGACATCCCGTGAAACATCACCACCTTGCAGTACTTCTATAAAAACTACTTAGTAATCCCACTCCTAATTGAACTATTTTAAATCTAATGGCAGCTAACAGACCTAAATCCTTTCAGGAAGTCCTTACTGCAGCTAATATCAATGACCATGATGTATTTAAAGCAGCAATGAATACTTAAGTTGAAAGGGCTGTTGAACTAGGGAAATTTTTCTTGTCATCACTGTACTGGATGGTTTGATGCGGCCCGCCACGAATTTCTTTCCTGTGCTAACCTTTTCATTTCAGAGTAGCACTTGCAACCTACGTCCTCAATTATTTGCTTGACGTATTCCAATCTCTGTCTTCCTCTACAACTTTTGCCCTCTACAGCTCCCTCTAGTACCATGGAAGTCACTGCCTCATGTCTTAGCAGATGTCCTATCATCCTGTCCCTTCTCCTTATCAGTGTTTTCCACATATTCCTTTCCTCTCCGATTCTGCGTAGAACCTCCTCATTCCTTACCTTATCAGTCCACCTAATTTTCAACATTCGTCTATAGCACCACATCTCAAATGCTTCGATTCTCTCCTGTTCCGGTTTTCCCACAGTCCATGTTTCACTACCATACAATGCTGTACTCCAGACGTACATCCTCAGAAATTGCTTCCTCAAATTAAGGCCGCTTTTGATGTCCTCCTTGCTCCGTCCGTCATTGGTTATTTTACTGCCTAGGTAGCAGAATTCCTTATCTTCATTGACTTCGTGACCATCAATCCTGATAAGTTTCTCGCTGTTCTCATTTCTACTACTTCTCTTTACCTTCGTCTTTCTCCGATTTAATCTCAAACCGTAGTGTGTACTCATTAGACTGTTCATTCCGTTCAGGAGATCATTTAATTCTTCTTCACTTTCACTCAGGATAGCAATGTGATCAGCGAATCGAATCATTGATATCCTTTCACCTTGTATTTTAATTCCACTCCTGAACCTTTCTTTTATTTCCATCATTGCTTCCTCGATGTGCAGATTGAAGAGTAGGGGCGAAAGGCTACAGCCTTGTCTTACTCCCTTCTCAATACGAGCACTTCGTTCTTGATCGTCCACTCTTATTATTCCCTCTTGGTTGTTGTACATATTGTATATCACCCGTCTCTCACTGTAGCTTACCCCAACTTTTTTCAGAATCTTGTACAGCTTGCACCATTTTATACTGTCGAACGCTTTTTCCAGGTCGACAAATCCTATGAACGTGTCTTGATTTTTCTTTATCCTTGCTTCCATTATTAGTCGTAACGTCAGAATTGCCTCTCTCGTGCCTTTACTTTCCCTAAAGCCAAACTGATCGTCACCTATTGCATTCTCAATTTTCTTTTCCATTCTTCTGTATATTATTCTTGTAAGCAGCTTCGATGCATGAGCTGTTAAGCTGATTGTGCGATAATTCTTCCACTTTTCAGCTCTTGCCGTCTTCGGAATTGTGTGGATGATGCTTTTCCGAAAGTCAGATGGTAGGTCGTCAGACTCATATATTCTACACACCAACGTGAATAGTCGTTTTGTTGCCACTTCCCCTAATGGTTTTAGAAATTCTGATGGAATGTTATCTATCCCTTCTGCCTTATTTGACCGTAAGTCCTCCAAAGCTCTTTTAATTTCCAATACTGGATCCCCTATCTCTTCTAAATCAACTCCTGTTTCTTCTTCTATCACATCAGACAAATCTTCACCCTGATATAGGTTTTCAATGTATTCTTTCCACCTATCTGCTCGCTCCTCTGCATTTAACAGTGGAATTTCTGTTGCACTCTTAATGTTACCACCGTTGCTTTTAATGTGACCAAAGGTTGTTTTGACTTTCCTGTATGCTGAGCCTGTCCTTCCGACAGTCAAATCTTTGTCGATGTCTTCACATTTTTCCTGGAGTCATTTCGTCTTAGCTTCCCTGCACTTCCGATTTATTTCATTCCTCAGCGACTTGTATTTCTGTATTCCTGATTTTCCCGGAACATGTTTGTACTTCTTCCTTTCATCAATCAACTGAAGTGTTTCTTGTGTTACCCATGGTTTCTTCACAGCTACCTTCTTTGTACCTATGTTTTCCTTCCCAACTTCTGTGATGGCCCTTTTTAGAGACGTCTATTCCTCTTTAACTGTATTGCCTACTGCGCTATTTCTTATTGCTCTATCTATAGCGTTAGAGAACTTCAAACGTATCTCGTCATTCTTTAGATCTTCCGTATCCCACTTCTTTGCGTATTGATTCTTCCTGACTAACGTCTTGAACTTCAGCCTGCTCTTCATCACTACTATATTGTGATCTGATTCTATATCTGCTCCTGGGTACGCCTTACAATCCAGTATCTGATTTCAGAATCTCTGTCTGACCATGATGTAATCTAATTGAAATCTTCCCGTATCTGATGGCCTTTTCCAATTATACCTCCTCCTCTTGTGATTCTTGAACAGGGTGTTCGCTATTACTATCTGAAACTTGTTACAAAACTCAATTAGTCTTTCTCCTCTTTCATTCATTGTCTCAAGCCCATATTCTCCCGTAACCTTTTCTTCTACTCATTCCCCTACAACTGCATTTCAGTTGCCCATGATTATTAGATTTTCGTCCCCCTTTACATACTGCATTACCCTTTCAATATCCTCATACACTTTCTCTATCTGTTCATCTTCAGCTTGCGACGTTGGCATGTATACGTGAACTATCGTTGTCGGTGTTGGTCTGCTGTCGAGTCTGATTAGAACAACCCGGTCACTGAACTGTTCACAGTAACAGACCCTCTGCCATACCTTCCTATTCATGACGAATCCTACACCTGTTATAGCATTTTCTGCTGCTGTTGATACTACCCGATACTCATCTGACCAGATATCCTTGTCTTCCTTCCACTTCACTTCACTGACCCCTACTATATCTAGGTTGAGCCTTTGCATTTCCCTTTTCAGATTTTCTAGTTTCCCTACCACGTTCAAGCTTCTGACATTCCACGCCCCGACTCGCAGAACATTATCCATTCGTTGATTATTCAATCTTTTTCTCATGGTAACCTCCCCCTTGGCAGTCCCCTCCCGTAGATCCGAATGGGTGACTATTCCGGAATCTTTTGCCAATGGAGAGATCATCATGACACTTCTTCAACTACAGGCCACATGTAATGTGGATACACGTTACGTGTCTTTAATGCAGTGGTTTCCATTGCCTTCTGCATCCTCATGTCGTGGATCATTGCTGGTTCTTCCGCCTTTAGGGGCAATTTCCCACCTCAAGGACAAGAGAGTGCTCTGAACCTCTATCCGCTCCTCCGCCCTCTTTGACAAGGCCATTGGCAGAATGAAGGTGACTTCTGATGCCGGAAGTCTTCGGCCGCCAATGCTGGTTATTTATCAAAATTTAGGCAGTGGCGGGGATCGAACCCGGGACCGAAGACGTTTTGATTATGAATAAAAAACGCTACCACTAGACCACGGGCTTCCACATATATGTTCAATAAACTAGACGACGAAGTAGTAGAGTCAATCTCAATAAGTTATTCGAAACTCTTAGCTCATGACAGGAGCACGTAGAGCAACTAGGGCGCAGTTTTAAAAGAATGGTTGACAATCTGTTGGATAGATATGTACCCAGTAGAACAGTTCAGGATGAGTTGGTTGCTCCATGGTATGCAGTCACTGTAAAGTAACTTCTGAAGAGACTATTTCTCAATAGTTACAAAATCGAACACAGGACTTCAGAAAAAGAGATGCTTAATGAAACTCGACTAGCTGTGTGGATAGCAATGCGTGAGGATTTCAATGCCTGCAATAGTGGAATAGTGTCGAATGAAACCCAATTAGATTCTGCTCAGATGTAAAGTCTGTTAGTGGAGCCAAAATTAGTAGCCAGACGCTCATGGATGAGACAAAAGCCGAAATACTTCTCTCTGTTGTCAAATGTACCTCAAAAAAGTAAAAGGCAATGGTATTGCCCCAATTTGACTCTCGTACCACTGAACAGATGCATAAAACAGATATTAGTGTCAGTGGCGTTATGAAGCAGCCGAAAATGGTATAAGTGAACAAAACAGCAGGGATGGAATCCCTATCAGATTCTACACTCAGTTTGCCTTTGAGTTACTTCTGTTAACAATAATCTAGCATAGATCTCTTGAACGAAAAATTCGTGACCGTTAGTTGGAAGAAAGCATAGGTAACACCCGTATACACAAAGAGTAACAGAAATGACCCGCATAAATACCGTCCAACGTTCTGGACATCTCTGTCTTGTAACCTATTCTGAGGTCCAACATAACGAGGTGTCTCAAACAGAATGACCTCCTCCAAGCAACTAGTATGGTCTACGAAAACATCCATCACGTGAATCCCAGCTCGAAGTTTTCTCACAAGACGTACAGGAAGGTGTGGATCAAAGCAGTCAGGTAGATGCAGTATTTCCAGATTTCCGAAAAGCATTTGCTTCAGTAACACACCATAGTAATCTCAGACTTCTTAGATGATGCAAATTGCACAAATATTCATTAAGATCTTGATACGATTTCATAGTGATGCTAAATTGGCAACCTGCTTCAAATACACCGACGTGACAAAAGTCATGGGACAGTCATATGCTCATGTACAGATGTCGGTTCTATCGCCGACACATGTTATAAAGGGAGAGTGCACTGGCGAAGTTGTCACTTGTACTCAGCAGATTCATATGAAAATATTTCCGACTTGATTGTGGTCGCACGACGGGGCCTAACAAACTCTGAACGCGGAATGGTAGTTGGAATTAGATGCATGGGACACTCCATTCCGGAAATCATTAGGGAATTCAGTATTTCAAGATCCACAGTATGAAGAGTGTGCCGAAAATAGCAAATCTCAGGCATTACCTCTCAACACGGACAACGCAGTGGCCAAAAACTTTCACTTAAAGATCGAGAGCAACGCCATTTGCTCAGCATTGTCCGTGCTAACAGACACGCAACTCTGCGTGGAATAACCGCAGAAATCATTGCGGAAGGTGCGATGTTCGTATCCATTAGGACAGTAAGGCGAAATGTGCCGTTAATAGACTGTGATAGCAGACGACCGACGAGAGAGGCTTTGTCGACAGCAAGACATCGCCTGTAGCGCTTCTACTGGTCGCCTGAAGATATTTGTTGGACCATAGACTACTGGAAAACAGTGGCCAGGTCAGATGAGTCTCGCTTTCAGTTGCTAAGAGCTGATGGGTGGCTTCAAGTGTGGCATAGACCCCACGAAGCCATGCACGGACACGGTCATCAAGGCACAGTGGAAGATGGCACTAGCTCCAGAAAGATGTGGGTTGTGTTTACATGTAATGGAAATGTCCTCTGGTCGAGCTGAGCCGGTCATTGACTGCAAGACATCGCCTGCAGCGCTTCTCCTGGTCTCCTGAAGATATTTGTTGGACCATAGGCTACTGGAAAACAGTGGCCAGGTCAGATGAGTCTCGCTTTCAGTTGCTAAGAGCTGATGGGTGGCTTCAAGTGTGGCATAGACCCCACAAAGCCATGCACGGACACGGTCATCGAGGCACAGTGGAAGATGGCACTAGCTCCAGAAAGATGTGGGTTGTGTTTACATGTAATGGAAATGTCTTCTGGTCGAGCTGAGCCAGTCATTGACTGCAAGACATCGCCTGCAGCGCTTCTCCTGGTCTCCTGAAGATATTTGTTGGACCATAGGCTACTGGAAAACAGTGGCCATGTCAGATGAGTCCCGCTTTCAGTTGCTAAGAGCTGATGGGTGGCTTCAAGTGTGGCATAGACCCCACGAAGCCATGCACGGACACGGTCATCAAGGCACAGTGGAAGATGGCACTAGCTCCAGAAAGATGTGGGTTGTGTTTACAGGTAATGGAAATGTCCTCTGGTCGAGCTGAGCCGGTCATTGACTGCAAGACATCGCCTGCAGCGCTTCTCCTGGTCTCCTGAAGATATTTGTTGGACCATAGGCTACTGGAAAACAGTGGCCATGTCAGATGAGTCCCGATTTCAGTTGCTAAGAGCTGATGGGTGGCTTCAAGTGTGGCATAGACCCCACGAAGCCATGCACGGACACGGTCATCAAGGCACAGTGGAAGATGGCACTAGCTCCAGAAAGATGTGGGTTGTGTTTACAGGTAATGGAAATGTCCTCTGGTCGAGCTGAGCCGGTCATTGACTGCAAGACATCGCCTGCAGCGCTTCTCCTGGTCTCCTGAAGATATTTGTTGGACCATAGGCTACTGGAAAACAGTGGCCATGTCAGATGAGTCCCGATTTCAGTTGCTAAGAGCTGATGGGTGGCTTCAAGTGTGGCATAGACCCCACGAAACCATGCACGGACACGGTCATCAAGGCACAGTGGAAGATGGCACTAGCTCCAGAAAGATGTGGGTTGTGTTTGCATGTAATGGAAATGTCCTCTGGTCGAGCTGAGCCGGTCATTGACTGCAAGACATCGCCTGCAGCCATTCTCCTGGTCTCCTGAAGATATTTGTTGGACCATAGACTACTGGAAAACAGTGGCCAGGTCAGATGAGTCCCGCTTTCAGTTGCTAAGAGCTGATGGGTGGCTTCAAGAGTGGCGTAGACCCCACGAAGCCATGCACGGACACGGTCATCAAGGCACAGTGGAAGATGGCACTAGCTCCAGAAAGATGTGGGTTGTGTTTACACGTAATGGAAATGTCCTCTGGTCGAGCTGAGCCGGTCATTGACTGTTGAAATGATTGTGTTCCGGTACATGGAGACCATTCATGGATTTCGTGTTCCTAAACAACGATGGAGTTGTTATGGACGACAATGCGCTATATCACCGAGCTACAGTTTTTCGCGTTTGGTTTGAAAAACGTTCTAGACAATTCAAGCGAATGATTTGGGCATCTATATCGCCCAGTATGAATCACATCGATCATTTGTGGGACAGTTCATGCACAAAATCCTGCACCACCAACACTTTCGTAATTAGGACAGCTATAGAGGCAGCATGGCTCAGCAATTCTGCAGGGGACTTAAGCGAACTGTTGAGTCCATGCCACACAGAGTTGCTGCACTACGCCTATGCCGGGCTGAAAGAGGTCTGACATGATATTAGGACTATCCTATGACTTTTGTCACCCCGTTGTATTCTGAAATGTATAACTGTGCACTTCACAAAACGGAAAAGAGTAGTATCCCATGATTATAATATAAACGAGTCACAGCTGGAATCACTAAACTCATAGAAATACCTGAGTACAACTCTTCGTAGGGACATGAAAAGGAACGCCCAATGGGCTTAGTCGTTGGTAAACAGATATCAAATTTCGGTTCTTTGGTACAATACCAGGAAAATGCAATAATCCTAGGGAGGATACTGCTCACAAATTACTCGTGTGACGCATCCTAGACTACTGGGAAAGTGTATGGGACTTGCACCAGATAGAGCTGACAGGGGAAGTTGAACGTGTGCTGAGAAAGGCTTCACGAATGGTCACAAGTTTGTTTGCCTGACGTGACAGTGTCACAGGCATGTAGGAAAAAACTCAACTGGCACACTCTTGTAGGAACTTGTAAACTGTAACGAAAAAGCCTGCTTACAATGTCTGAGGAACCGGCTTCCTATTATGATTCTAGGAATGCGTTACATCCTCCTTTATATTGTCCTGTAGGGGTCGTGAGACGAGATAAGACGAATTATAACACGCACAGACTCACTTAAGCAATTATTCCTCTTGCTCTCCATGCCTGAATGGGACGAAAAAAGTCCGAATAACTCGTACAATGGATCGTCCCCTCTGCCATGTGCTTCACCATGATATTCAAAGTACTGATGTAGATGGAGATATATAGTAATCTACGTTTGCGGAAATGTTACAATTTTTAGTTTTTACTCGCTGTTTGCAGACGTTGTACTATAATAAACTCCTGGAAATGGAAAAAAGAACACATTGACACCAGTCTGTCAGACCCACCATACTTGCTCCGGACACTGCGAGAGGGCTGTACAAGCAATGATCACACGCACGGCACAGCGGACACACCAGGAACCGCGGTGTTGGCCGTCGAATGGCGCTAGCTGCGCAGCATTTGTGCACCGCCGCCGTCAGTGTCAGCCAGTTTGCCGTGGCATATGGAGCTCCATCGCAAACACTGGTAGCATGCCGCGACAGCGTGGACGTGAACCGTATGTGCAGTTGACGGACTTTGAGCGGGGGCGTATAGTGGGCATGCGGGAGGCCGGGTGGACGTACCGCCGAATTGCTCAACACGTGGGGCGTGACGTCTCCACAGTACATCGATGTTGTCGCCAGTGGTCGGCGGAAGGTGCACGTGCCCGTCGACCTGGGACCAGACCGCAGCGACGCACGGATGCACGCCAAGACCGTAGGATCCTACGCAGTGCCGTAGGGGACCGCACCGCCACTTCCCAGCAAATTAGGGACACTGTTGCTCCTGGGGTATCGGCGAGGACCATTCACAACCGTCTCCATGAAGCTGGGTTACGGTCCCGCACACCCCAACATCGTGCAGCCCGCCTCCAGTGGTGTCGCGACAGGCGTGAATGGAGGGAGGAATGGAGGCGTGTCGTCTTCAGCGATGAGAGTCGCTTCTGCCTTGGTGCCAATGATGGTCGTATGCGTGTTTGACGCCGTGCAGGTGAGCGCCACAATCAGGACTGCATACGACCGAGGCACACAGGGCCAACACCCGGCATCATGGTGTGGGGAGCGATCTCCTACACTGGCCGTACACCTCTGGTGATCGTCGAGGGGACACTGAACAGTGCACAGTACATCCAAACCGTCATCGAACCCATCGTTCTACCATTCCTAGACCGGCAAGGGAACTTGCTGTTCCAACAGGACAATGCACGTCCGCATGTATCCCGTGCCGCCCAACGTGCTCTAGAAGGTGTAAGTCAACTACCCTGGCCAGCAAGATCTCCGGATCTGTCCCCCATTGAGCATGTTTGGGACTGGATGAAGCACGAACGTTGGTCCAACTGAGGCACCAGGTGGAAATGGCATGGCAAGCCGTTCCACAGGACTACATCCAGCATCTCTACGATCGTTTCCATGGGAGAATAGCAGCCTGCATTGCTGCGAAAGGTGGATATACACTGTACTAGTGCCGAAATTGTGCATGCTCTGTTGCCTGTGTCTATGAGCCTGTGGTTCTGTCAGTGTGATCATGTGATGTATCTGACCCCAGGAATGTGTCAATAAAGTTTCCCCTTCCTGGGACAATGAATTCACGGTGTTCTTATTTCAATTTCCAGGAGTGTATTTTCACACTTTGCCTATCCCTGTAGACGTCGCATGAATCCATGTTCTGCATTTTGTGCCTCTGATACCATTATCCCTATTTTTTCCTGCCATGGCTCTATTAGTGGAATGTAATGTTTAAACCGTGCGCCTCGACCTCCGTTTAGGTATACTTTCTATCGACATACAGTAAACAAAACGAAAAAAAAAAGAAAATAATTCCTCGCGTGTTCAGGCTGATCTTACTAAACGTCAGATAGTACAAGACATACGAATTTTATCACCATTGTACATATTAGAAGCCAGTATCAAACAGTCAATTGCCGTCTGTGATACGACGCATTGGTTACGTGGTGCAAAGGTATCCATTGTGGTGAAACACATCTGCTTTAGGAGGAACGAAGTAGCAGACCATTTTCCATCTTTTATTCTGACATATCATCAACTCCGCTACTCTCGTTCACCTATTAATGTCATCCTCTTTCTCCCGAAGGAGAAATCATTGTGTGGGAGGCATTACCAGAAATATTATGTGAGGTTCGAGGTGAACCCTTTCGTGAACATTTAACTGACTAACTCGTCCTTGTTCGAACCGTATCACCACACTTAGCAAATACGGGTCGCATTGAATGGTAAAGCAGCAGAGAGGGACCAACACCAAAACATTTCGTGGTCACAGCTTGATTTTTTTAAGGTCATAATAAATACTTTTCGATTAGCCTTCGTATTCGTATTATTCCAATCATCATTTCCATGTGGATATCAGTATGTATATATTTTAAGATATGCATAACACGAACGTCAATTTATACTGTACCGATTTCAGCCTAAACCAAGCTCCTCTATGACATGTAATGTTGGATTTGTAATAGCATTTTCACTACCGTTAACATGATCTTGGACCGAAACCGGTTGGTGAGTGAAACAGAATACAAGTCAGCAGTCGTTTTATGCCAGGATTACTCGGGAAGTAAATGGTTCAAATGGCTCTGAGCGCTATGGGACTCAACTGCTGAGGTCATAAGTCCCCTAGAACTTAGACTACTTACACCTAACTAACCTAAGGACAACACACACATCCATGCCCGAGGCAGGATTGGAACCTGCGACCGTAGCGGTCGCGCGACTCCAGACTGTAGCGCCAGAACCGCTCGGCCACCAGCGGCCGACTCGGAAAGTAAGGAACGATCGGTAAGAAATGGAAAATACAGTGAAAATCGGATGACGCTTTGCACAGATGCTTTGGGTACTGTGTCTATTATGCCCGTCTATCGTATCACGTCGCTCTTTTCAGTTCTGAGCTGACAGTGAGAACGTAAAGATGACTAGTATGAGGGCCTGGCGAAAAATTTCGCCAGAAGCTATGCAATCCACATAACGTAACTGTCATGCGGTTCGTTCTACACGCCAATTCTCGGCCGCACTCTGCAGGGGCAATGAAGATGCTCCTGCAGCGTTTTCTATGGTAAGGGTCTGATCACCAACAATAGAGCCAGTAATTGACTACTTCTGAAGATCATCTCTGCTCAAATGAACTGCTGGCTATGTAGACAATATTCTGACACAGACAACGAGCTGCAGTCCAGAGTAGAAAATTGTCGAAAAGCACTGGCAACTGTGTTCTATAACGAGGGGATTGTACAGTTGGTAAAACGCTACGACAGATGTCTAAGTCTAAGCGGCGACTGTGTAGAGAAGTAGCTGGAAAGTGTAGCTAATCGTTACAAATAAAACAGTTTTGTTTTCTCTGTGGTTTCCATTTCGCGATCTATCGTTCCTTACTTTCGGAATAGTCCTCGTACATTTCTCACTGTTCTTTCATGATTGTGCATACTGTCTATTAACTGTTTCAAGCTGTAGCGCGAGGGTTTTTTCACAGACAGGGTCTTTAAGCGAAATATTAATTACGCTAATAAGAACGACGCGTTAAGTTACCGTTTGTTTCTGGAGCCACTGACGGTTCAAGCAGAATTCTAAGGAAAATTGGTATTCAGACCGCTTTCTTCAGTAAAAAATAAATAAATAAAGACGTACCTGATTGCTACACACAGCGGGCATCTATGAAATGACGTGTGGCTGTGGCCAAGTTTATATAGGTGAAAAGTGTGAAATCGGAGATAGCACAAAATCGGGAGAACTTTGGCCTTAACATTGATTTCAATAACGTACGTAAGCCAATATTTATAGAGAGAAAGTCCTAGAAGCCATTGAAATTTTAGAAAAGGCATGTAACTTCGAAAGAGAGGACGCTTATAACTTACGCTATCGTACTCCCGGACATCAAGTAACTGAATACCCGGCCGCTGCGTGCGAACATTACAGACAGGGTCCTGAAAGACAACTGCAGACAATAATATTTTGTATAAACATTCCCAATATCTTGCTCAGCCCGTTTCGCTTCACGCCAAAGATGATGGCCCACCAATACCAGCGGGAGGGATTTCTTGGAAATTTGGAAACTTTTGGTAGGGTCTTATTGGACCAAACTGCTGAGGTCATCGGTCCCTAAGCTTAAGAACGACTTAATCTAAACGAACTTATGCTAAGGACAACAGAAACACACACCCATGCCCGAGGGAGGACTCGAGGCTCCGACAGAAGGAACCGCGCGGACCGTCACAAAACGCCTAAGACCGCGCGGCTACACCGGACGGCGGAGCAATTTTAACCAATAACTAACCCCCCAGCCAATGACAATGTCCCACCAATGGCAGCCACGATAGATTTATCCAACTATAGCCTCCTCTGCCATTAGTGCGGGGATGACATACCATCCAATAACGATGGCCCACGAATGGTAGCCAGAAAAATTTTACGCAATAATACCGTTTCTCCGGTACAAGGGTGGGAAAACTTCCCCTTTATAAGAGAACGCTACACTATTCTCTGACAGTTTTCAGTAACCAGTGGCTACCACAAGATCCTGAAGATATCCCATCAAAGGGGTCGAAACGTCGATCGTTCAGAAGAAATATCTCGCTGCCCCACAAACGAGAAGGGTTTAACTTCAGTGACAACGGCTACGAAAGCCTTCACACATACGTAAATCGAATTAAAGCTTGTTGATTTTTCTGAAGTCTCCCTCCTTTTGCCGAGAGTAGCGACACTGCTGCCTCTTTCGCGCCTTGATCTTTCCTGAAGCTAAAGTCAACCTAGCCAGGCCCCAGTTTTTCATCATTCATCGCTGGTATTGTGACAGACGACCAAACAATTGAAAGGCATTCCGGCTCAACGAACAAAGTGACGTCTCCAGCAAATGCGAACTCATCTGTCACGCGCTGCTGCGAATGCATTCCGGTCCCAGTTGCGGCCACTCGGCAAATGAGCCGCGCGCGTGTTTAGCAGCGCTCCGGATGACGCAGAACCGGCCGCGGCCGCTTGCTTGCCGTCGCGGCCAAATTTACTGTCGCCTTTGGCGCGACCGCGTCAGCACGGATCATTTGAGGCCGCGCTCCCAATGCCCGTAATGGGCGCCATGCGCTTTGTCCGAGCGGCGGATATTACACTCTCTGCTGCCGGATGCGCACCATAGATTGGTCGCGGTTCACTGCGCCAATTAGGAGGCAGGGCGCATGCGCGGGGCAGCAGCACATGCACGCCCCGCTGCGCCCGGCGCCCGAATCAGGCGCTGTCGGTGTGTTTGCGGCGCCGCATAATCCCTCGCAATGCAATAGCAGCGGGCGCCTGTATTAGTCTGTAACATGATACGTGACGGCACACGCATCGACAAATTATATTTCTTGCAAATCTAGTTTTGGGAGCTCTGCGTGAGGAGTTGTGTGTCATTCATCAAAAATACCCTACGTAGCCTCCAAACTTTACATCTGGATTCATTCATCGCAAGTCACTAGACGGTATATCACTACTAATAGCTCCCTTTCCAGTTCCACAAGCAAATTCGGGGAGGGTAGCACGACTGTCTGTCTGCTTCCGTATGAATCCCGATATTACTTGTCTTGGCAGCACACGTGAGCGGTACATTGGTGACTTATTTTGACGCACTGCTGTTGCAACAGTATTCCAATTGATCATATTATTTACCTTTTCAATGTAAGGAAACAAAGACAGAACTGATGTTTCCACAATGGATGTATTAGCTTCATACAGATATAAGTGCAGATATTTCTGTTCGTAACAAGTTTGTTTGCATGGCCATCCTCCTCAGTAAGCATAGAAATACTTATTTTGTAAATAAAACCACCTTTTCCTGCTACCACTTAATTTATTCATCCCATACGCATTTCGCCTTTTTCTTGTTCTAAGACATCATCAGTAGGAAGATTTGCTGATCTGCGTTTCCTCTCATCTGGTCTGGAGGTCCCACTACCACTTTATTACTGACATAGAAGCACAACTTTACGTTCTGACCTTCTTAACACTGTACCCCGTTTCTCCGTCTTTTTATGGTATACTTCTGTTCTTTTCCGATTCGATATAACTATTTCGTCGGGCACTGCCTCTAACAACATAAATATTGCTATTCCTGCTAATCATCCCACTGATAATGCCTTGGAATAAGGAAAAGGCGAAACGTGCCTGGGATAAATAAATTGAGTGGCAGCAGGAAAAGGTTGTTTTATTTCCAAAGCAAGTATTTCTATTCGTGACTGAGGTCACTGTACTGAATTACATTACATCCGTATTTGCATCATTTGCAGACTAATAATTATGGCCATTACAAGTTGTATGTTCTTAGGTTGGTTAGAACCTCCAAGCACATGTGACAAAAGCAAGCCATTAATGTTTATTTTCCGCTGGCCAACAGGTCAGACGTTAAGTGTGGATGTGTGGAAACAAAACAGTCTTTACTGACACTCATAGTTCACGTAGTGGTGCATCACTACTGTGCAGAAAACAACAGGTCGTAAAGACTGTTCGATGCAGATATAAAGAACCAAAACACTGATTTGTCTATATATTAAGCTACTAAATATAGATGTCTGTAGTGAAGGATGGTTTCATTCACGACCTCTGTGACAGTTCCTATCGTCTTTTTTTTTTGTCGATTCTGAACAGCAATGTTTTCGAAAGGTGATTTCAACAGTGGGCATAGCGATTCTGATTTCTGTGGCAGAGGCGTCAAAACAAAGGGTGAGTTGAAGGTAGGGGGAGACGTGAGAACTTAGGCGTGATCTGACACGTCTACGATGGCGTTGAACAGAATGATGGCGAAATTTTCCGACCAGTGTGACATCCTTACCCCACCTTGCACCATGTCACATGAAATTCTTAGCTCTTTTTTTTTTTCTTTTTTTTTTCTCATCGACGCTTTGCTGTTTGAAGAGTCACCGGAGACCGAGGATGATGTCACAGTGGGCCACGGTTGTAGGCATCTTCCAGCTAAATTTCCAAATTGTTTGTGAAAATTGGTGAAAATGGCGTGTTTGCAAAGAGAGAATCATTAATTTTGTTGCGCACGGTGCAGTTTTACAGTTATACTTAGTATTTAAGTTTAAGTTTCACGAACCATTCGGAAATGAGAAAAGTGTCAGACAATAAGTATGACATGTCGCACGTGTACATCTACATCTACATCTACATTTATACTCCGCAGGCCACCCTACGATGTGTGGCGGAGAGCACTTTACGTGCCACTGTCATTACCTCCCTTTCCTGTTCAAGTCGCGTATGGTTCGCGGGAAGAACGACTGTCTGAAAGCCTCTGTGCGCGCTCGAATCTCTCTAATTTTACATTCGTGATCTTCTCGGGAGGTATAAGTAGAGGGCAGCAATGTCTTCGATACCTCATCGAGAAACGCACCCTCTCGAAACCTGGCGAGCAAGCTACACCGCGATGCAGAGCGCCTCTCTTGCAGAGTCTGCCACTTAAGTTTGCTAAACATCTCCGTAACGCTATCACGGTTACCAAATAGCCCTGTGACGAAACGCGCCGCTCTTATTTGGATCTTCTCTATCTCCTCCGTCAACCCGATCTGGTACGGATCCCACACTGACGAGCAATACTCAAGTATAGGTCGAACGAGTGTTTTGTAAGCCACCTCCTTTGTTGATGGACTACATTTTCTAAGGACCCTCCCAATGAAACTAAAACCTGGCACACGCCTTACCAACAATTAATTGTACATGATCATTCCACTTCAAATCGTTCCGCACGCATACTCCCAGATATTTTACAGAAGTAACTGCTACCAGTGTTTGTTCCGCTATCATCAAATCATACAATAAAGGATCCTTCTTTCTATGTATTCGCAACACATTACATTTGCCTATGTTAAGGGTCAGTTGCCACTCCCTGCATCAAGTGCCTATCCACTGCAGATCTTCCTGCATTTCTCTACAATTTTGCTAATGCTGCAACTTCTCTGTATACTACAACATCATCCGCGAAAAGCCGCATGGAACTTTCGACAGTATCTACTAGGTCATTTATATATATTGTGAAAAGCAAGGGTCCCATAACACTCCCCTGTGGCATGCCAGAGGTTACTTTAACGTCTGTAGACGTCTCTCCATTGATAACAACATGCTGTGTTCTGTTTGCTAAAAACTCTTCAATCCAGCCACACAGCTGGTCTGATATTCCGTAGGCTCTTACTTTCTTTATCACGCGACAGAGCGGAATTGTGTCGAACGCCTTCCGGATGTCAAGGAAAATGGCATCTACCTGGGAGCCTGTGTCTAATATTTTCCCTGTCTCATGAACAAATAAAGCGAGTTGGGTCTCTCACGGTCGCTGTTTCCGGAATCCATGTTGATTTCTACAGAGTAGATTCTGGGTTTGCAGAAACTACATGATACGCGAGCAAAAAATATGTTCTAAAATTCTACAACAGATCGACGTCAGAGATATAGGTCTATAGTTTTGCGCATCTACTCGACGACCCTTCTTGAAGACTGGGACTATCTGTGCTCTTTTCTAATCATTTGGAACCTTCCGTTCCTCTAGAGACTTGCTGCACACGGCTGTTAGAAGGGGGCATGTTCTTTCGCGTACTCTGTGTAGAATCGAATTGGTATCCCGTCAGGTCCAGTGGACTTTGTTGAGTGATTCCAGTTGCTTGCTTTTCTATCCGTTGGACACTTATTTCGATGTCAGCCATTTTTTCGTTTGTGCGAGGATTTAGAGAAGGAACTGCAGTGCGGTCTTCCTCTGTGAAACAGCTTTGGAAAAAGGTGTTTAGTATTTCAGCTTTACGCGTGTCATCCTCTGTTTCAGTGCCATCATCATTTCGTCGTGATTGGATACGCTGTTTCGATCCACTTACTGATTTAACGTAAGACCAGAACTTCCTAGGATTTTCTGTCAAATCGGTACATAGAAATTTACTTTCGAATTCACTGAACGCCTCACGCATAGCCCTCCTTACGCTAACTTTGACATCGTTTAGCTCCTGTTTGTCTGAGAGGTTTTGGCTGCGTTTAAACTTGCAGTGAAGCTCTCTTTGCTTTCGCAGCAGTTTCCTAACTTTGTTGTTGAACCACGGTGGGTTTTTCCCGTCCCTCACAGTTTTACTCGGCACGTACCTGTATAAAACGCATTTTACGATTGCCTTAAACTTTTTCCATAAACACTCAACATTGTCAGTGTCGGAACAGAAATTTTCGTTTTGATCTGTTAGGTAGTCTGAAATCTGCCTTCTATTACTCTTGCTAAACAGATAAACCTTCCTCCCTTTTTTTATATTCCTTATAACTTCCATATTCAGGGATGCTGCAACGGCCCTATGATCACTGATTCACTGTTCTGCACTTACATAGTCGAAAAGTTCGGGTCTTTTTGTTATTAGCAGGACCAAGATGTTATCCCCACTATTCGGTTCTCTGTTTAATTGCTCGAGGTAATTTTCGGATAGTGCACTCAGTATAATGTCACTCGATGCTCTGTCCCTTTCACCCGTCCTAAACATCTGAGTGTCCCAGTCTATATCTGATAAATGGAAAGACTATAACATGCTGAGAAAATTTATGTGAAATGTGTTCCAAAGTTTATCTCAGTTGTTCTGCCACTACTGCTGCTGAATCGGGAAGTCGGTAAAAGGAGGCAATTATTAACCTAGCTCGGTTGTTGACCGTACCCTCCATCCATAATAATTCACAGGAACTACCCACTTCTACTTCACTACAGGATAAACTACTACTAACAGCGACAAACACGCCACCACCGGTTGCATGCAATCTATCCTTTCTAAACACCGTCTGTGCCTTTGTAAAAATTTCAGCAGAATTATCTCTGGATTCACCCAGCTTTCTGTACCAATAACGATTTCAGCTTCAGTGCTTTCTATCAGCGCTTGAAATTCCGGTACTTTACCAATGCAGCTTCGACAGTTTACAATTACAATACCGATTGCTGCTTGGTCCCCGCATGTCCTGACTTTGTCCCGCACCCCTTGAGGCTGTTGCCTTTTCTGTACTATCCCGAGGCCATGTAACCTAAAAAAACCGCCCAGTCCACCCCACGCAACCACTGCTACCCGTGGAGACGCTTGCTGCGTGTAGTGGACTCCTGACCTATCCAGCGGAACCCGAAACCCCACCACCCTATGGCGCAAGTCGAGGAATCTGCAGCCCAAACGGTCGCAGAACAGTCTCAGCCTCTGATTCAGACCCTCCACTCGGCTCTGTACCAAAGGTCCGCAGTCAGTCCAGTCGACGATGCTGCAGATAGTGAGCTCTGCTTTCATCCCGCTAGCGAGAGTGGCAGTCTTCACCAAATCAGATAGCCGCCGGAAGCCAGAGAGGATTTCCTCGGATCCATAGCGACACACATCATTGGTGCCGACATGAATGACTACCTGCAGATGAGTGCACCCTGTACCCTTCATGGCACCCGGAAGGACCCTTTCCACATCTGGAATGACTCCCCCCGGTAAGCACACGGAGTGCACATTGGTTTTCTTCCCCTCTCTTGCTGCCATATCCCTAAGGGGCCCCATTACGCGCCTGACGTTGGAGCTCCCAACTACCAGTAAGCCCACCCTCTGCGACCGCCCGGATCTTGCAGACTGAGGGGCAACCTCTGGAACAGGACAAGCAGCCGTGTCCGGCGGAAGTATCAGCCTGACACAGAGCCTGAAACCGGTTCGTCAGACAAACTGGAGGGGCCTTCCGTTCAGCCCTCCGGAATGTCTTTCGCCCCCTGCCACACCTCGAGACGACCTCCCATTCTACCACAGGTGAGGGATCAGCCTCAATGTGGGCAGAATCCCGGGCAGCCATAGCTTTAGTCCGATCGTGAGATGCGTGGGACGAGCTGGCCGTCACCGACAAACCCCTATCCGGAGCCCCACAGTGATGCCCATTGGCAACAGCCTCAAGCTGTGTGACCGAAGCGAACACTGCCTGAAGCTGGGAGCGAAGGGATGCCAACTCAGCCTGCAACCGAACACAGCAGTTGCAGTCCATATCCATGCTAAAAACTGTCGTGCAAAGAACGTCTGAAGTTTTGACCTGAATCCTATACCAACGACTAAGAAAGAAAATCTGCGCGATATATACAGTGAGACAGAAATCGATAATTGTGTTGAGGGAACGTCGCTAACTGACATATGGCAATCACAGTTACAGAAACTACGTAATACTGGTATCTCTGATGAACGATGTATAATGTGGATGCAGATGATAGGAAGGATGATGAAAAAGTTTTGCCCCAGATGACTCTGAAACCTTCTCTCTCAATGTCACAATAACGTGGATGGCTTATCTGTAATTCATCCCTCTCTCTCTCTGTCACTGACTCACTCAGTCACAGGATTCGCATGCGGAAGGGCGTAGATCAGATTCGTGTCTATCAATCGAGATATTCAGATTCAGATATTATTTGGTTTTCATACAGCATTCTGTAAATGGCTCCAATGAAAAGATCACTGCCGATTAGCTTTCTTATCCCCATCTTAGTATGTGCTTCATCTTCGATTACCTCCTTGTCGACTGAACATTAAGCCTTAATATTACTCCCTCCCTTCTTAGTTTATCTCTTTTTCTCCCTTCGAGTCCTTCCTCTCTTCCTTCCGACACACGTTCCTCCCTCCCTTGTTCCCTTTGGCAACACTTTCTGCCTTCCTTCTTGTCATCTTTCTCCCTCTGTACTTTCGTTCTATTTTTCCTTCCATCCTTCATCCCGTCCCCTACTAGCCTTTCTTCCTTCTATCCTCGCTCCTTCCCTCCTTCCGTCTAAAGCCACTTTGCGCTCATTTCTGTATCGCTTTTTCCCCCTGCTTCCTGACCTCAGACCTTGGTCTCGTGGTTAGCTCCACAATCTCTATATCAGAGGGTCCCAGGTTCAATTTCCGGATGGGTCAGAAATTTTCTTTTCTCGGGGAATGGGTGTTTTGCTGTCCTAATTACTTCATCTCACCCTAATCGAAGCACTAGTCACCGAAGCGTTAAATTGAAAGACAGGCCGCCTAAAACAGAGTTTCCCAGTCAGTAATACCATACGATCATGTCATTTCCTTGCTGTACTACTGCTATTTTTGTTTCTCCTTCGACTTTTCCTTTCTCCTTCCGCTACGGCCTCTCTCCCCATATCTTTCTCTCTCTTTCCCTCTCCATCTCTCTCTTATGTAAAGAATGAGGATGAGGAAGATAAAGGACGAGAAAGACTAAAAGGAAAAAGTAGCTGACGAGCTATTACTTCTCGTGAGTGGCATTGGTATGATAGCAAGTTGCGATACGGACGCAGTAGGTGAACTTCCATGCACACGATGCTGTTCACGAGGGCAATGAACGCGCACGATCGGAAAATGGATTTGTCTGGCGCGCTCCGGCCGTGCGCAGTCTGCGAAACAATAGGCCGGTGTGCGCTGGACCGGGTCAGCCAGCCGTTTTGTGCGAATCGCTGCCCCATTATTATTATTATTACCGCCGCGGCTGCCGTGACAGGCAATTAGGCGACAATGTGTGCGTCCAGGCGGCGATATATGAGGCTCTCCTGAATGTGGGGGGGGGGGGGGGGGGGGGGGACACCTAGATCACACTCGGTGGAACAAGCGGTGCGGATGATGGGAACGTCGGCCAGGGGTAAGGACGGGTCAGTAGCAGACTGCGACGCCGGGGCTGTTTCTGGAACTTCACCGTGCATGTGGTATATACTTTCCTCACCTGAACCATGTACGTCTGCAGAAATCAAAGGATCAAAGAGAGGGTAAGTTTCTGAAATCGCCATTTGAGTATAGAGCACTTGAGGACCTTGTAGGTGCCTCATTTACCAAGAACTAAATCTGACAGGAGACACACAAAATTTATTTTGTCCTAAAATATGGACAGTGATGAATTCAATGTTTCCTGAAGGTAGATTAAACCCTGAAAGAGACCATACTTAATTAAATTCATATTGTTAACGTGAATATTGTGGTAACCCACCTAATACAGAATCCACGTTCGATGCTAAAATGTGATGATTCAAATAATTTTGCCATGGTATAGGAGGAGTCCCAAGGAAGTGGTTATCAGTTCACCTAATTTTCAACATTCGTCTATAGCACCACATCTCAAATGCTTCTATTCTCTTCTGTTCCCGTTGTCCCACAGTCCATGTTTCACTACCATACAATACTGTACTCCAGACGTACATCCTCAGAAATTTCTTCCTCAAATTAAGGCTGGTATTTGATATTAGTAGACTTCTTTTTTGACATAGCGAGTCTGCTTTTGATGTCCTCCTTGCTCCGTTCGTCATTGGTTATTTTACTGCCTAGGTAGCAGAATTCCTTAACTTCATTGACTTCGTGACCATCAATCCTGATGTTAAGTTTCTCGCTGTTCTCATTTCTACTACTTCTCATTACCTTCGTCTTTCTCCGATTTACTTTCAAACCATACTGTGTGTTCATTAGACTGTTCATTCCATTCAGCAGATCATTTAATTCTTCTTCACTTTCACTCAGGATAGCAATGCCATCAGCGAATCGTATCATTGATATCCTTTCACCTTGTATTTTAATTCCACTACTGAACCTTTCTTTTATTTCCCTCATTGCTTCCTCTACGTAAAGATTGAAGAGTAGGGACGAAAGGCTACAGCCTTGTCTTACACCCATCTTAATACGAGCACTTCGTTCTTGATCGTCCACTCTTATTATTCCCTCTTAGTTATTGTACATATTGTATATGGCCCGTCTCTCCCTATAGCCCACCCCTACTTTTTTTCAGAATCTCGGACAGCCTGCACCAATTTATATTGTCGAACGCTTTTCCAGGTCGACAAACCCTAGAACTATACTATAATTTTCTGGAAAATCACATATGACAACAAATTCAGATTCCATAAGGTTTTTTCTTGTGGAGTTAAGGAATGTTCGTTGTTGCTTGGAAATGAAGTAATCCCAAATCAAAGTCGACATCTTACTACAAAATAAATCTATGAATTCTTCAGGAGTTTTCTGAACAGTTTCCAGATTACATCGGTCAACTGACATCCACTGTCAGAGATGAACTTTTTCAATTAAGTTTTCATGAAAAGAGTCTTTTAAAATTTTACATATGACAGTTTCTCCTGGGCATTACTCAGTTTCCCATGTTGCAATCAACTGATGATGGGTTACAAAGCATTTTTGCAATGCACTGCTTATAATTGTTTAAGATGCTGTTTGTTACTCTATTTAGTTTGGCGTTTTCTATCATTAATTTTATGTTTTGGTAGGTTGTGCACACGCAGGCAGTGTGTGTGCCACTCCAGCCAGCTAATACACAATGTTTTGGTCTCAACTCAGCAAATTTAGAGAAACATATTTTCATTTTAGGAAACTTGTCTTTAAAATGCTTGTAAGCTTCTTTAAGGTTACACAAAATAAGTCTTTTTGATATTTTTGTTTTATTTCCATTTGCTTCTGTAATTGTCACACAATCTTTAATACCTGGCATTGCCCTGCTAACTTCATCATTTTCATAAAATGAATGTACAGTTTTGACAGTTTCTGTTGGTAAACTCTTCTCTGGTTTTGGGTTTGGACCTTCCATGAATCCTTTCTCTTCCAAAATTCTTTTGGACTGCCGAACAATGTAATTAGGAGCATTAAATTCCCTCATATTTTCCTGACACTCCACTTTTCAGGTAAACTTGTAAGAATCATTAGTTTTTTTGCTCTACTTATAGAATTTTTAAAGTTTCTTTTAAGATTTTCAAGAGCGGATTCATCAGTATCAGTATCTGGCGAAGAAGTTTCAGGAAAAACAAAAAGTTTACGTGTCTTTGACGAGATTTTCTTCACTTTTGATTAGGGGGAATGCTTAGATGGTAGTATTCTCTTGTCAATTGGGGACTTACCTAGTTCTTGGAGTGTTGTGTTTCTTGTTTTAACAGCTACTGCAGTTTGAGTGAAGTCAGGGTTGTGGTCTCGGATGATTATCTCTGATCCAGAAGATTCTTCTTCAACGCCTTCATCACTGATGGGCTGTGGTGTACTTTTCAATTTGGTTGCATCTTTCCTACATTTATCACAAATCTTGGCACCACTTGGTATCCCTATGTATACGGTCCAGTACTGACATACTACCTTAAAGGTCAGTTTGGTCAAACTAGGGCCGTTAGTGAAAAACAAGAGTCTGGAATAATTTTTTGAACAATGAACCCATCATCATCATCATCATCAATCATCATCATCATCATCATCCCACATTTATATTTTGCCATGTGATTTACAACAGTATGAAGTAGTTGTGGAAATATTTTGAAAATTTTCAATTACGTACTTTTTGTAAAAAAAAATTAAATCAAGATATTAATTACCATTTTGAAAAAGGTTATTAATTAGAAGCTCTTTTTTTGGAAAGAGCATGAAAAATGCTGCAAAATGACACCTTACCCAGTTCTCTAGCTCAATTAGGGCTGCTCCTAGGGCAATTTAAAATAAGTCCGTTCACACATTTTTGGCCAGTTTTTGAAAAGTTTACATGACCATATTTCAGGAATGGTTTGAGGTAAAAAATTGAAATTTGGTATTTTTCTTAGTTTCAGCGCCCACTGTAAGTATACGAACTTTCAGCAAAATCTAAGAGGGTGAGGTAAAATTTTTATTCAAACTGTGTTGATTTGACACGGAATGACTGTTTTGAACTAGTAGATCTTCAAAGTTCTGAAGGAAAAATTTGTTTCTCAGTTCAGTTTGTTCATTGAGTAGGTAGGCAGGTGCTGTATTTGTGTAGATAAATATTTCAATTTCTTCGAGAAGGTGAAGTTTTGTGCCTTTGTTGGCAAAATGTAGTATTATTGAAAAAAAGTGACTGGTTGCAGTTGTGCATAACTTATTTACATTTCATATACAGTCACGGTTCTAAAATATCTGCAGTGGATAAGCATAATCCCATATTTCTTTTGATGGTGATCGCAACCACGTAATCAAAAGACATTTGTTAGTTGCCAGAAAGTCAATGCTCAACCTTGACAATGTTTTAAGGAGATTCGTCTAGTAATGCCTGTGATCATCCCGTCGAGATGTCAGCATCTGGGTCCCGCCTAAAAACGACCGAATGACGTGGAATATACACTTTCGAATTGTGTTGTTAGAGTAAACTCCTTGAAGTCCCATGGAACGCAATGAGAACGAATAGGTCAGAATTATGGCAAATAAAACCAGATTGCTCCTAAGAAGGACGCATTAACAAAAAATGAGATATTTTGGGTACATTACGAGAAAACGTGATTCGCTGGAAAAAACGTTAATGCCGGGGAAGAACGAAGGCACAAGGAGAAGAGAGCGGCGAAGGATGAGATGGATCGATGGCATTCTTGAAGTACTGGGTTCCAACCTGGAAAGTCTGCTGGCGACAGTTCAGGACAGAAGAAACTGGGGCACCTTAGTTCGTGAGTTCATGAAGGGCCGATATTGACTCAATGAATATGGAGAGAGAGACAGACACACACACACACAAACACACACACACACACACACACACACACACACACACACACAGAGAGAGAGAGAGAGAGAGAGAGAGAGAGGTAAAAAGAGAAATATTGGTTTCTTGTTTTCTAGGCACCATTCTTGCGCTTCATGTCAACGTGGCGAAAAACGACAGCTACCAGAGGTAAACCGACCTACTCTCTCTGGGCTCGCCGAGGGGTTCAGAGCTACCGTCCACTGGTGAGGGCTGCACAGCCATCGCCCTCGCCGTTCAGGGGCGTAGCCTTTCTGAGGATGAGCCATCGTACCGGGAAGAACGTTTGTATGGCGTACAATTACAAAGGCGGTACCCAAGAAATTGGATTTTTACTAGATAACTGCGGTCAGGAGAATGAATCGGTAAGAGCAGCACAGGAATCATACTGCGAAATTTGCATCGTTTGAGTGACCGAATAGTGGCTGATAAAAGGTATCATGCACATTACGGCTGGAAAATTCACAGTTAAGTACCTAGCAGATTGTTCATCGAACCTCTAGATTATTTCTACACCATTCTACTCTCGAGCAGCGTACAGGGAAAACGAACGCTTAAATCTTTCCGTATCGAATCTGATTTCTCCTATTTTATTGCGATGATCATTTCTTCCTACGCAGGGAGGAGCCAATAAAATATTTACACATTAATAAGAAGCAGCTGGTGAGTGAAATTTAGTGAAAAGATATCGCTGAACCGAAAAACGAATTCATTTCAATGATCCCCATCCCAACTCAAGTCTCACATCCGGGATACTGTCTCCCCTGTTTCGCGATAACACAAAATTAGCAGCCCTTCTGTGAGCCTTTCCGACGCTCTCCATCGATAGTGTTTGGTACGCATCTCATAACGCGCAGTAATAATCCGAATTGTCCTAAATTCTCGCACTTGTCAGCTCTTCCGAGGACGACATTTTTCGGAAAGTCATATAGTATATCATTAGATTAGTTCATTCTACACACCAATGTGAACAGTTGTTTTCTGTTTTTGGTCACTTCCCCCAATGATTTTAGAGATACTGGTAGTATATTTTTTTATCCCTTCTGACTTACTTGTTACTAAGTCTTGCAAAGCTCTTTAAAATTCTAATACTCTAAAATCTCTTCTAAATCCACTCCTGGCTATTCTATCACATCAAACAAATATACCGTCTTTTAGAAGCCTTCAATGTACTCTTTCCAACCATCTGCTCTCTCCTCTGCATTTAACATTCGAATTCTCGTTGCACTCTTAATGTTACAACCCTTGTTTTTAATTTCACCAAATGTTATTTTGGGTTTTCAGCGCTTTGCATTTCTGTATTACTAAACTTCCCTTAGCGTTTTTGTACTTCCTTCTTTCATCGACCAACTGAAGTACGAGTATTTCTGTTACTCATGATTTCTTTGTACCTATGTGTTTCTTTCCAACTTCTATGATTGCCCTTTTAGAGATGTCCATTCCTCTTCAACTGCACTGCCTACTGAGCTCTTTCTCTTTGGTACATTTATAGCCTTCATCTTCATTCCTTAGTACTTTCGTATCCCTCATCTTCCTGAGTACTCTTTTCAACTGCAGCCTACTCTTCACAACTTCTGATTTGTGATCTGAGTCTATCTCTGCTCTTGGGTACGTGTTAGAATGAGGTGTCTGATTTCCGAATCTATGTCTGATCGTGATGTTACCTGTCTGAAGCGTACCCGTATCTCCCGCTCTTTCCCAAGTATACCTCCTCTTCTTCTGATTACTGAGCAGAGTATTCGCTATTACGAGCTGAAATTTATTACGGAACTCAATTAGTCTTTCTCCTCTCTCATTCTTAGTACCAAGCCCACATTCTCCCTTAGCCCTCTCTTCTACTCCTTCCCCGACAATGCATTCCAGTTCCCCATTACTATTAGATTTTCGTCGCCCTTTACGTAATGAATTACCCGTTAAATGCCCTCGTATGTCAACCGGCGACATGTATGCCTGAACTATCGTTGTCGGCGCTGGTTTGCTGTCGATTCTGATGAGAACAACCCTGTCACTGAATTTCTCACGGAAACACTCCTTCTGCTCTAATTTATACCATTTTCTGCTACTGTTGATATTACCAGAAATCGTTGTCTTCTTTCCATTTCCCTTCACTGTCCTCAACTATATCCAGATTGACACTTTGCATTTCCGTTTTCAGATTTTCAGTCTTCCCTACCACCCTAAAGCTTCTGACATTCCACGCACCGAGTCGTACAACGTTACCATCTCGTTGTTTATTCCATCTTTTATTCGTGTTCACCTCTCCTTTGGCAGTTCTCTCCCGGAGATACGAATCGGGGACTACTGCGATACTTTTGCCAATGGAGATCATCATGACGCTTTATCAATCACAGGTCGCTGCTCCATTGGATACACATTATTTGTTTTTAATGCAGTGGTTTCCAATATCTTCTGCGTCCTCATGCCGTTGAACATTGCTGATTCTTCCGCCTTTAGTGGAACTTGTCCACCAAAATGCCAAGAGAGTGCCCTGAACGTCTGTCTGCTCCTCGGCCCTCTTTGACAAGGCTATTAGCAGAACGAGGGCGACTTCTTACGATGGAAGTCCTCGGCCAATGCTGATTTTTTATTCAAAGTTTAAGCCGTGGCGGAGTTCGGACATGGGACCACGACGTTTTGATTACTAATCAAAGACGCTACCCCTGGACCTGTGGTCTAGGGGTATACAAGTACGAAAAAAGGATTACAGTTTCAGAAAAAGACCGACTAATTTCATCAGAGGAAGGAGATTCACAAACTGAGTATCAGTAACACATTGGTCCACCTCTGGTTCTTACACAAGTAGTTATTAGGCTTGACATAGATTTATAGGGTAATTGGATGTCCTTTCGAGCGACTTTGTGCATGAAATTATATTGACTGGATTATAATTGTCTTCAGAGACGAGTCCAGCTTCGAACCGAGAGAAGACGTGTCCGTACGCTTATTAAAACTGCTTCTCGTGAGATAAAGTGCGCTAACCAATCTTGAATAATATGGGATGACTGATTCCCTAGTTGAAGATTCATAATCCAGATATCCACTATAAAACGGCTAAACGAAAATATATAAACGTCAACATATATAAACATTTTATGTAATTACTATGATTATTATCAGCTTTGTGACGTTTTCTGCAAAATGATTTCCGCCTGCAAGCGGCGAGAGTATCTACTGCTTATCTTAGTAATTGCCGAACCTTGCCTCGGCAAGGTTGCCAGATCCCTCCCCAATTTCGAAAGTTTGTAGCATTATGGGCAGGAACCTCCTATAAACTCAGGATTATGACGATGCAACTTATCAGACAGAATTTGGTTAGATACGCCTCAGGGAGACATCCAACAACTTTATCATTCAGTGCCAAGCAGAACAATGGCCTGCACCAGGGTGACAACTGGATTTATGTGTTTCTGAGTTGCTCAGTTTCTACAGTTCTTTCTCTTGAAGAAATGATATAGTTTTTCTGAAACTGTACTAGTTTTCGCTGGTCCTGGCGGAGGTTAGAGTCTTCCCTACGGCATGGGTGTGTGTGTGTGTGTATGTCCTTAGGATATTTTAGGTTAAGTAGTGTGTAAGCTTAGGGACTGATGACCTTAGCGATTAAGTTTCACACACATTCCACATCTACGTCTACATCCATACTCCGCAAGCCACCTCGCGGTGTGTGGCGGAGGTTACCTTGAGTACCTCTATCGGTTCTCCCTTCTATTCCAGTCTCGTATATTTCGTGGAAAGAAGGATATCCGGTATGCCTCTGTGTGGGCTCTAATCTCTCTGATTTTATCAACATGGTCTCTTCGCGAGATATATGTAGGAGGGAGCAATATACTGCTTGACTCCTCGGTGAAGGTATGTTCTCGAAGCTTCAACAAAAGCCCGTACCGAGCTACTGAGCGTCTCTCTTGCAGAGTCTTCCACTGGAGATTATCTATCATCTCCGTAACGCTTTCGCGATTACTAAATGATCCTGTAACGAAGCTCGCTGCTCTCCGTTGGAACTTATCTATCTCTTCTATCAAACCTATCTGGTACGGATCCCACACTGCTGAGCAGTATTCAAGCAGGGGGTGAACAAGCGTACTGTTTTCGGATTGCATTTCCTTAGGATTCTTCCAATGAATCTTAGTCTGGCATCTGTTTTACCGACAATCAACTTTATATGATCATTACATTTTAAATCACTCCTAATGCGTACTCCCAGATAATTTATCGAATTAACTGCTTCCAGTTGCTGACCTGCTATACTGTAGCTAAATGATAACTGTCTATGCATTCGCAGCACATTACACTTGTCTACGTTGGGATTCGGTTGCCATTCCCTGCACTTTTGAATATTTTGTAATGGTTGGTTTGTCTGTAAATGTGAATCACATCTACCGATTTCCTCCATCCCCTCCCCCCTACTCATTCCCATAATTTCTCATTGCTGTGTTGTTTTTTTGTCTTAGTTTGTATTAGTATCCCAGTCTCAGAATGCGTTTTCATGGTTTAGGGGGTAAATTTAAGGGCAAAACAGGTTCATTCATGGACACAGAGGTTTAAAACTTAGAAACAGACTTCCAGTCTCTCAGCGACACAAAATCTCCACGACCAGCATGTCCAACTCACTTTTCTGGAGTGGGCACGATACAGAGACCACCAGAATTTTCCGCTTCGTGCCCCCCTGCAACAAGAGCAGAGATCTCCAGCGGGGAAGATATTCGGCCCGTCCCTCTCCCCTTCACCCCTTCCCCCCTTCCCACGCACAGTGGTGGCTCAGAGACCACAGCCCAGCTCGCTACCGGACGCGGGGTTGCTACAGCAGCCGGCCCCTCGACTGCCCCGCTGATAAAACGGCGAGGCAGAGGTCGCGCGCAGCCGGCGGCTAGATTTCCCCCAGGAGGCCTGCGCGCAGATTGGCCCCCACAATGGCCGGATTATGTGGCGACCCCGCGTGGGCCGGAATTTTGCCCGGCACGCCGGCCGGCCGGCCCTATTTCTCTGCGCGTGTGACGTCGTCCTTATTGATTGCAGGGGACGGGGGCCGGACTTTGCGCCGCCCTTTATTAGACGGCCGGGGCCCTCCGCCGTCGGCGGCTGCAGCGCTGATGAAGAACCGATTCAATTTGTGCGGCGCGCCGCGGCCGCCGCCGCCGCGACCGGCGCTGTAGTGGTGGTAGTTGCTGTTGTTGTTGTTGGCCAGCTGATTCCATTAGCCCTCGGGGCTGAGGTTGCGTAACTCGGCCGCGGGCTCACGCCTCCTCCGCCGGGGATAACGCGGTTACCCTGCGGCCTAGGAACCCGCAGGCCGTGACCGGCCTGCCACATGGGCAGGCGCCGGCTCCCGGCACACACGCTGCTGCGTTCCGGCGTACTCCCGTATTTCTTGCGTCAGTTGAACATCTCGAACCGGCCCTTGTCTTCAACCCGTTGCAACAGCTACACTCTTCATCACCGCCAATTACGTGATCATGTGGGGTGGTCCTAACAGCCAGACTCGATACGAACTCTCCTGGCACGCGCCTAGAATTTTCTTTACATTCACCTTGCGTCTACTATACTCGTGTTTGTAACCTTCCTCTTCCTAATTAGCGTACTGCATTGCGATATAATTGCCCGTGATCGCGTATAGCTAATGAAATTTTAAAGTGAAGGAAAATACACTACTGGCCATTAAAATTGCTACACCACGAAGATGACGTGCTACAGACTCGTAATTTAACCGACATGAAGAAGATGTTGTGATATGTAAATGATTAGCTTTTCAGAGCATTCACACAAAGTTGGTACTGGTGGTGACACCTACAACGTGCTGACATGAGGAAAGTTTCCAACCGATTTCTTATACACGAACAGCGGTTGACCGGCGTGGTGAAACGTTGTTGTGATGCCTCGTGTAAGAAGGAGAAACGAGTACCATACGTTTCCGACTTTCATAAACGGTCGGATTGTAGCCTATTGCGACTGCGGTTTATCGTTTCGCGACATTGCTGCTCGCGTTGGTCGAGATCCAATGACTGTTAGCAGAATATGGAATCCTTGCTGGATCCCAACGGCCTCGTATCACTATCAGTCGAGATGACACACATCTTATCCGCATGGCTGTAACGGATCGGGCAGCCACGTCTCGATCCCTGAGTCTACAGATGGGGACGTTTGCAAGATAACAACCATATGCAGGAACAGTTGGACGTCATTTGCAGCAGCATGGACTATCAGATCGGAGACCTGAGAACCTTGGTGCTCAAATGGCAAAACGTAATTTTTTTCGGATGAATCCAGGTTCTGTTTACAGCATCATGAGGCTCCCGGTGAACAAACATTGGAAACGTGTATTCGTCATCGCCATACTGGCGTATCACCCGGCGTCATGATACGGGGTGCCATTGGTTACACGTCTCGGTTACTTCTTGTTCGCATTGACGGCACTTTGAACAGTGGACGTTACATTTCAGATGTGTTGCGACCCGTGGCTCTACCCTTCATTCGATCCCTGCGAAGCCCTACATTTCAGCAGGATAACCCACGACCGCATGTTCCAAGTCCTGTACGGGCCTTTCTCGATACAGGAAATGTTCGACTGCCGCCCTGGCCAGCACATTCTCCAGATCTCTCACCAATTGCAATCGTCTGTTCAATGGTGGCCGAGCAACTGGCTTGGCACAATACGCCAGTCACTACTCTTGATGAACTGTGGTATCATGTTCAAGCTGCATGGGCAGCTGTACCTGTACACGTCATCCAAGCTCTGTTTGACTCAATGCCCGGGCGTATCAAGTCCATTATTACGGTCAGAGGTGGTTGTTCTGGGTACTGGTTTCTCAGGATCTATTCACCCAAATTGCGTGAAAATGTAATCACATTTCAGCTCCAGTATAATATATTTGTCCAATGAATACCCGTTTATCATCTGCATTTCTTCTTGGTGTAGAAATTTTAATGGCCAGTAGTGTACTATTCAGTAGTAGGGGGAAGCATACAACAGACCCTTCTGATGGCAAAATCTATTCTAAACCTAATCTAAACATCATTGATAATAATTTTGGATTGGGTGTAATAGAGTGCAACCGCTTACAAAGCACACAGAAGGGGAAGGGATTGGTGAGGGTACCACGTAATACACTCCTGGAAATGGAAAAAAGAGCACATTGACACCGGTGTGTCAGACGCACCATACTTGCTCCGGACACTGCGAGAGGGCTGTACAAGCAATGATCACACACACGGCACAGCGGACACACCAGGAACCGCAGTGTTGGCCGTCGAATGGCGCTAGCTGCGCAGCATTTGTGCACCGCCTCCGTCAGTGTCAGCCAGTTTGCCCTGGCATACGGAGCTCCATCGCAGTCTTTAACACTGGTAGCATGCCGCGACAGCGTGGACGTGAACCGTATGTGCAGTTGACGGACTTTGAGCGAGGGCGTATAGTGGGCATGCGGGAGGCCGGGTGGACGTACCGCCGAATTGCTCAACACGTGGGGCGTGAGGTCTCCACAGTACATCGATGTTGTCGCCAGTGGTCGGCGGAAGGTGCACGTGCCCGTCGACCTGGGACCGGACCGCAGCGACGCACGGATGCACGCCAAGACCGTAGGATCCTACGCAGTGCCGTAGGGGACCGCACAGCCACTTCCCAGTAAATTAGGGACACTGTTGCTCCTGGGGTATCGGCGAGGACCATTCGCAACCGTCTCCATGAAGCTGGGCTACGGTCCCGCACACCGTTAGGCCGTCTTCCGCTCACGCCCCAACATCGTACAGCCCGCCTCCAGTGGTGTCGCGACAGGCGTGAATGGAGGAACGAATGGAGACGTGTCGTCTTCTGCGATGAGAGTCGCTTCTGCCTTGGTGCCAATGATGGTCGTATGCGTGTTTGGCGCCGGGCAGGTGAGCGCCACAATCAGGACTGCATACGACCAAGGCACACAGGGCCAACACCTGGCATCATGGTGTGGGGAGCGATCTCATACACTGGCCGTACACCTCTGGTGATCGTCGAGGGGACACTGAATAGTGCACGGTACATCCAAACCGTCATCGAACCCATCGTTCTACCATTCCTAGACCGGCAAGGGAACTTGCTGTTCCAACAGGACAATGCACGTCCGCATGTATCCCGTGCCACCCAACGTGCTCTAGAAGGTGTAAGTCAACTACCCTGGCCAGCAAGATCTCCGGATCTGTCCCTCATTGAGCATGTTTGGGACTGGATGATGTGTCGTCTCACGCGGTCTGCACGTCCAGCACGAACGCTGGTCCAACTGAGGCGCCAGGTGGAAATGGCATGGCAAGCCGTTCCACAGGACTACATCCAGCATCTCTATGATCGTCTCCATGGGAGAATAGCAGCCTGCATTACTGCGAAAGGTGGATATACACTGTAATAGTGCGGACATTGTGCATGCTCTGTTGCCTGTGTCTGTGTGCCTGTGGTTCTGTCAGTGTGATCATGTGATGTATCTGACCCCAGGAATGTGTCAATAAAGTTTCCCCTTCCTGGGACAATGAATTCACGGTGTTCTTATTTCAATTTCCAGGAGTGTATTTTTAATACAAAAAATACTGATGATACAAAAAATATTGATTAGAAAAAAAGGAATCATTAAAAGGTAGCCAGTCGACTAGGGCAATGAAACTCTAGAATCTTAAGAAAGTTATTGGCAAAGAAATTTAATCAAATAATAACGAGCGTGAAAACAGAAGGTTGTCACGCTTTTCCACAACACAACTGTTCACTGCCGGCCGCTGTGTCCGAGCGGTTCTAAGTGTTTCAGTCCGGAACAGCGCTGCTGTAGCAGCAGGTTCGAATCCTGCCTGGGGCATAGATGTGTGTGATGTACTTGGGTTATTTACGTTTAAGTAGTTCCAAGTCTAGGGGACTGATGACCTCAGATGTAAAAGTCCAGAAGTGCTTGGAGCCATTTGAATTTTGAACTTTTCACGAGACAATAAATGAATCAGAAAGCACTGGGTTTCCAGTTAATTTGACATAGTTACTTAATCTGTCATACTGAAGTTTGAAAGCTGTAACTCAAACTTGATTACGTGAAACATGACTTTCAACAACCTCAGCGTAACGTAACGCAAAAATTGGAAAAGAGCAAGCAATTTACTTACAATTATTGAAAGACTGAATTGAATTTGCTTCAAGCACATGAGCAACTGAATTTACTTTTAACATAAGAGCAGTCACGTACTTACCAAGCCAGCACAAGTCACTCTCTTAGCTAAATACAAAACAAATGAAATTGCGCACCCTTAACGTGTGCTGTATCTATAGTTATTAGTTTTTCCAGTGGAATTTTACGTTACTTTTAGTGAAGTTAATACACAAAATTCCAAATCCATTAAGTTTCAGTTTTGCAATATAACGATGAACAGTTACAGAGGCAGCCAAATTTATACTGAAACTGGTCATAAGCAATGAAAAAAACTAGCAGTAAACAGTTAATTTTCATATTTTTAAGACACTAGGTGATTGCGTGGAAAGGAAAGAGATTCTACTTGGTAATAATATCTGAGGACAATGCAACCAGCTACCCTACAAGTTTTAACTTATTTAGGTTATTATTCAAGAAAATTATTAAAGTTTGTGAAGCAAATGTCACTGTACAATATGAAACAATGAAAAATCAAGGATGGAATGTAACAATACTAGAGAAGGAAAGTTGCTACTCACCATATAGCGGAGATGCTGAGTCGCGATAGGCACAAAAAAAAAAGATCACACAAATAAAGCTTTCGGCCATTGGCGCCTCCGTCAGAAGCCCACACAAACACACACACACACACACACACACACACACACACACACACACACACGTAAACACAACTTGCACACATATCTGCAGTATGATTTCAACTCTCTGAGACGGCAGATGTGTGTGCAAGTTGTGTTTACGTGTGTGTGTGTGTGTGTGTGTGTGTGTGTGTGTGTGTGTGTGTGTGTGTTGCTGACAAGGGCCTTAATGGCCGATAGCTTTAATTGTGTGAATCTTTTTTGTTGTGCCTATCGCGACTCAGCATCTCCGCTATATGTTAAGTAGCAACTTTCCTTCTCTGTTACTATACAATATCAGTTATACTTTGTCTGTTGACACTGTTGTAGATGGTTAGACACTGGACTCGAATTCGGGAGGACGACGGTTCAATCCCGCGTCCGGCCACCCTGATTTAGATTTTCCGTGATTTCCCTAAATCACTCCAGGCAAATGCCGGGATGGTTCCTCTGAAAGGGCACGGCCGACTTCCTTCCCTAATCCGATGAGACCGATGACAACGCTGTCTGGTCTCCTTCCCCAAACCAACTGTTGTAGTTGTGCGGACGACGGAGAATGTAGCCAACGACAATGCTGACCTGGTGCGGCCGCTGCAGGTTGCAAACCACGAGTCGTTTCCAGAGCCACAGATAATTATGACCAAGGCATAGTTAGAATTGTAACTTCCCTCTTCAGTCCATTCCGACAGTGCTCTCACTATTCGCAGGTTAGCGATGTAGATACGCCAGCACCGCGTCTGCGGGAACACCAAACAAACACTTCCGCACTCTTTCATGACTCAAGGTGCTCTATTTCCTCTCTGTTTGCAGCGCGACAGAGACTCTCCATACACAAAGATAAACCGCGGCACAGCTACTGCCAGTTTGTCGTTGCTATTGATACACTTAAATAAAGTTCCCTTGGCTATTACCCTGCAATTTGCAGTATTTACATTATAATTACAATTTGTTATATTTATTCACAAATAAATACACTATTTTATCCATTACATATTAAACATAGTTTTCGAAATAAAGCCTACAGATTCAGAATTAGAAGTAAAGTACAAGTTGTCAACGGATATAGACGACAAAAAATTTTGAATGGTGCAGAAGGTATTTTATCTGCATTTTTGGTGTTACATGCTCCTCACACACAGTCAGATGACATGACATGATTGTGTAATAATTTATTTCGTCTAGACTGTTTTACAATCACTGTGTTCACATTACCAGTTTCGGCAATTCTTTGCCATCTTCATCTAAAGTAGTGGCAATAATTCTAGACATTTCGTCAACATTCACTGGATATGGCAATCAGGAGATTATTTTAGTTGAAACATGCATTAAAATTTATTATAGACTTTCAGGAAACACGCCCTAATGTCCGTTTATTGAAAATTCGAATTGAAATACAAAAATAATTAAATGTAATTAAAAATCTAACAAAATACTCATAACAAACAATTTCAGAAAGTAATAAGTTACTCGGTAGAAGCGCAATTGCAATGTTTCTCTTTACTTCATGGAATATCCTTTTGATTTTATAATTGCCTCGATTTTGCGCCGCCTGGGGACTACCAAATTTCACAGATCTTCTGGTCTTATCACTGAACCATTATTTGACGATGGCTTCTAGCAGACAACCCCCCCTTTATTATTACGATTTCGTAGTAAAACCATTATTTTCAGCCTTGACCACACGTGCAGTCGGATTGGGATCAGGACTTTTCTCACGCCAAGTCAGCAAAACCCTACCACGGCCAGCGAATAATTTCTGATTGATTATAGTGTTGTGGCATGGTACACAGTGTTGCTTAAACAATTCAGGGATAGAGGGCATTAACTACTACAACAAAACTTCTGATTGGTACTTTTTGGTGTCATTGTTGACCTGTAACACTTGCTGGTGTCCAGTACCGTGTCTTGCCAAGCAGTACCACACAATGACACTGATGGGATCCCCTACAGTAGTTGTGGTGCATTTGGGCAACAAGGCTTCACCATGTCGACCACAGACGAAGCTAAGTCCATCATTTCAAATATGCTGGTCTTGTCTCGTCACTACAATTGTAGCTCACTCTTCTTTCGTCTACTCCCGCTGTCACAGAACCCATTCTATACGACTCGGCGTCTACAGATAACGGATCTTTCTTGGAGTCCTCACCCACAAACTGTTTTCAGAAAACTTCCGTCTGATTATTCCATCATAAACGTCAACGTCTGAAGCCTTCAGATTGCATTTATATCTTTTGTGATACGCAGATGATCTTGCCCAGAAAAAAGGAAGATTCTACGAAAGTCTTTCACTACTGGTTTACTGCCGGTTCTTGGAGTTGTTTTGGTTGACCAGTTTTCTGATAACGAAAAAAAATGTTTCAAATGGCTCTGAGCACTATGGAACTTAACATCTGAGGTCATCAGTCCCCTAGAACTTAGAACTACTTAAACCTAACTATCCTAAGGACATCAAACACATCCATGCCCGAGGCAGGATTCGAATTTGTGACCGTAGTGGTCGCGCGGTTCCAGACTGATGGGCCTAGAACCGCTCGGCCACGACGATTTCTGATAACGCTTACCGACTTTCTTCACATGAACTTTGTAGCGCTTCCACCCACACTTTCTATTTTTACTCCTTAAGTATAACCTCCTTTACGAAATATTACAACTTATTCCTTTTACCTTGTGAAAACTCTGCACTTTTCGGTACATGGTACATTGTTTTCAATACTGTCTTCATCTCAATATAACTCACTTTATAGAAATCTTACACTTGAATAACAAAGTCACAAAAATTATCGTAACGCTTTTTTTCTCGCTGAGTAAAGCAATAATAATACTAGTTTACTGTTCCAGTTGACGGACCAGAACAAATTAATTAATCCCACTACTATACTTTTACACCACTACCATGCAGTTCACGACTATGCCGAACCACCTTTAAGCTTTTTTTCTACCGTTCCACTCTCGATCAGCTCGAGCTCTGATTTCTATTGCTTTATTATGATGATCATTCTTCCTTATGAGGGTGGGACCTAACAGAAGAGGACAGAAAAGCTAGTTTGGGTGTTCTGTTTAGCAGATCTGTTGCATCTTTTAAGTCTTCTTCCAGTAAAAGGCTTTGTTTTGCTTTCCCCGCTACATTTGTCTACACGATTTTCCCAATTTAAGTTATTCGTGGTTGTGACGCGTAAGTATTTAGTTGAAATGACAGTCTTAAGTTGTGTGTGATCTATCGAGTAACCGAAAATTATGGATTAGTTTTCAGTACTTAAATGAACGACCTCAGACTTTTCGTTTTTCAAAGTCAATTCAAAGTTTTCTTGTCATACAGATACCTGCAATTGTTTTTGATAATCTTGAGACTTTACGAGACACCAAATAAGAGCACCATCTGCGAAAAACGTAAGAAGGCTGATCAGATTGTTTCCTAAATTGCTTATGTTAGATTAGGAACACCAAAGGACCTAAAACACTTCCTTAGCGAGCGCTGGATAGCACTTCGCTTTTACTCGAAGACTGATACGCACTGTGACTTTTCTGAGAGGAAAACAGAGATCCAGTCGCACAATTGAGACAAGTCTTCACGCAGGCAGTTTGATTAGAAGTGGCTTTTGAGGTATGGTGTCAGAAGCATTCTCAACATCTAAAAAATCGAAGTTAGTATGTCATACACTGTCCATGGTACTCATGACTTCGCGTATATAATGAGCAAGAGCTGTCCCACGTGAACGATATTTTCTGAATCGATGCTACTTGTCGACAGATCATTTCTTGGAGGTAATTCATAATGTTCTAGTGTACCGTACATTTCAAAATCCTACTGGACATGGACATCAGTGATATGGGTATGTAATTCAGTTGATTACGTCTGTTTCTTTTCTTGTGTACTCGTGTGGTCCGTAGAACTTTCCAGTCTTTAGTTACGGGCAATTCATCGAACTAACCGTCGTCCATGATTGCTTAGTATGGAGCTATTGTATCAGCATACTCTGAAAGGAACCTAACCGGTACAAGATCTGGAATGAAGGACTACGTTGTTTTCTTTCCTCGTGTTAGCAACTGTTCTTGATTATGGAATGTTCTCTTCATCTTCTTCGGAAAATAGCACTTCGTAGCTTCATGGCAGATTAAAACTGTGTGTCGGACCGAAACTAGTACTCGGGACCTTTGCCTTTTGCGAGCAAGTAGTAGGCAAGGCGAAAGGCAAAAGTCTCGGAGTCTCGGTCCGGCGCATCGTTTTAATATGCCAGGAAGTTTCATATCAGCGGAAATCCCACTGAACAGTGAAAATTTCATTGTATTGCTTAGTGAGTGATGTAATGGCACTGTCACCCGTTGAAGTTTACGCTAAATTTCGAGCTTCAGCAAAAGAGCTCTAACATCTCCAATGTCTTTTAGCAAGATTCCAAGCGAATTTTTATCTGCTTTTTTTTCAGTAGTTACCTTTTACCTTGATTTTTTGTCATTTCCTATGTTTCGGTATTCAGCCTCGCTACAGCGACCTTGTGGTTCTAATCCTCCATATTTGCTCAGAATTATTCGTTGCTAACAGGTCAAGTGAATTTTCGCAACAATTTGAACTTCCAATGAGCTCCTGAATTTATTGTGCAAAGTAATTTTCAGCGAAGACCTTCAGTATCATTGCGGACTTCGTTTTATGGCTACTACCGACTTTAAACATGTGTTTTCGCCAACATACCGAGGTCAGATTGAAGTCCCCATAAAGTATAACTGTGTGGCAGGGGTACATACTGAAAATATTCAAGCTTTTATTGAACTGTTGGACAACTTTATAATCTGAGTCGCTGTCGATAAAAACAGCTAATTATTAATTTATTCCAGTTGTCAAATAAAACTTCTACCCGTTTCCAAAAATGGTTCAAATGGTTATAAGCACTATGGGACTTCACATCCGAGGTCATCAGTCCCCTAAACTTAGAACTACTTAAACCTAACTAACCTAAGGACACCACACACATCCATGCCGGCGGCAGGATTCGAACCTGCGACCGTTGCAGTCGCATAGTTCCGATTGAAGCGCCTAGAACCGCTCTGCCATAGCGGCCGGCTACACGTTCTCACTCGAAATTACCATCTACCTCAAGTTCGCTACAAGGTAAACTAATTCTACCCAAATGAACTTTCTACCAACATCTACATTTACTCTATACTTTGTTTGCAAAAATTTCTGCTGACCTTATCTCTAGTGTAGCCAGTTTTCAGTACCAATAACGATTTGAGTTTCAGTATTTTTCTTTTAGCGCTTGGAGCGCTGGTTACTTCCCTTTACTATTACGACAGTATACAAGTACAGTCCCGAATTTTGATAGGTGCCCTGTGTCTACCCTGTACCCTTTTTAACAGAAACCCCTTCTATAATTTTACGAGAGTTTCAAACTAAAGAGTCCGCTCAGTCCACTCCACTCTACACAGCCCCGCTACGCGTATAGCTGCCTCCTGTGCTTAATAGACCCTGCCATATTAAGCGGAACTCGAAATTCCACCACTCAACTGTGCAAGTCTAACAATCTGCCGCTTACACGGTCGTTGAACCATCTGAACATCCTACTCACACCGTTCACTCGGCTCTGCACAGGAGTCCTGCAGTCGGCCCTGCCGGCAATGATACAAGTGGTGGGTTCTGGCATCATTTCACACGCAAGGCTGGGAGGTTTTACCACTTTAGATAGTCGTCAGAAACCAGAGAGAAACTCTATCGGCCCAAAGCGAAACATCATGTGTACCGAGATGAAACACGACGTACAGTTACCTACAACCTGTGCTCGTCGTGGCATACAAAGGACCTGTTCCGTATCTGAGATGACTAGCCCCATCCCTCTCCCACCCCCCTCCAGTATGCACACAGCTTGCACACTCGAATTCTTGTCCTTATATATAACCATTAATAGCTTTGTCACGATATATAGTATAACAATTCCACTTGCCAACTCTGAGCATCATAAAATCGTATAAAGTACGTGAATGAGCTATATTCGTACACCATGTCGCAACATATTGAAAGAGTCTCTTAATGCATGACGACAATATGTCTAATTCATTAGCATTATTTGTGTGACTTGACCTATTATAAGATGAAATGGCGTATCGTAACACACTTGACGCCTTCAAAGTTTACAGAGTATTAGATAGATTAATAGTTCTTTGGCGATTATAAGTGTCTAGTGGACGCAAGAAAAGAGTGAGTAGATAGAGCGTAGTTAAATAACACCTCGGCATAAGAAATTAGGATTAACCTGAATTGGAATTCCAGTGTCGTACCATCTAACCATTGCATCGCGTCGCTCAGGGTCTGTTTAAAGTATAATCACCAAGCGTTTCTAGCATTTGTTAACCGAAAGACAACCTTAGATCTTGTAAGATAGAATCAAATGCTCATAATCCTTAGAGGACTGGGGCTTAAGCTCACAAACATATGAATGATCCAAAACATCAACAAAATCCAGGTAGGAGAAATGAGACGAATTTCGAGAAAGAGAAGGTCATGTTAAGAAGGTTGTATGAAGTTTACCAACACTGTTTTGTAAGCCGTTCTTCGAAGAAACAAAGGGAGAAACGGAAGAAAATTTTGGGAGAGGGATGAAGGGACTGAATGGGCATCCGGGATGGATTATGCAACTTGGGTTGCCTGTATTAAAATGCACGAAATATTTTCTGGGATAGTCTTACTTAGACCACTCCGCTGAGGGGGACAGAGACGGAATAGATGCTTATGATGAAGTCTATTCAAATGAAGTTATATAATTTCACACGAACAGTGCATACTTCGATAAAAATATTTTATATTTATAAGGCACTGCCGTGGTCATGAGGAATAGTCAAAGAAGACGTTCGTCTGGATCACGGAATTGTATGGAAGTGACATGCTCAGCACAAAATATCCGGAGAAGGTGCTAGAGGAAGCATTAGACATATGGTACTGCGTAAGAAATTGGATAGACAAACTACTACAGGGATGAAGAACATGTGAGGAAAGAATGTGGAAGACACTTGCCAAAAGAAAGGAGAGGACTGGTGGGACATGAACTGCAGAAACCGGGAATAGCTAACTTGGCGCTGGTAGGTGCAGTAGAGGGTAAAAAGTAGAGACGGAGAAATATTAGAATATGAAAAACCAGACCATAGACGAAGATATGTGAGATACATACAAACACGTGAGAGAGCGTAAAACCATTCAAAAGAAGAATACAACAATTGAATGTAACACAAAAGTATCTCTAAATCTCAATAGCCAATATAGATCAAATTACTTACTCAGTTTCAGAACTATTTCAATCCATAACTTTGCCATTTAAATTTCCTAGTAAAACCAGGATTGCATAGATATCAAACCGCCTCCCGACTCGCCAACCTGTTGCCGTAGTAGAGAGGAAGTATAAACTTGTCAGTCAGAACATTATGACCACTAAACTACTATCGATATAAAACCGTCCATGCGATATCATATGTGACGATTCGCGTCGTCAGTTGTTACGATGACAGGTGGCCAATGCTAAATAGAAACATATATTGCAGGTTTGGCAGTGAAGTCAGTAAGGAGCTGGCTGCATAAGTCTGTATCTGCAACGACTGAAATAATTAGTAGTCATTGGTAAAAAATAATATATATTGTAAGTATTCACGGCCGGCATTGTCTTCACTTAAAACTTCCGGGTTGATAGGCCGTGGTCGAAGTATAAAACTCTCTCCTGACGTTTCGTCTCCGACTGCGGGAGACATCCTCGGAGGTAAGACCACGCCCTATCAGCCCGGAAGTTTTAAGTGAAGAATATATATTGTACTTACCTTGTACTATATGCTTCATATATACACTCCTGGAAATGGAAAAAAGAACACATTGACACCGGTGTGTCAGACCCACCATACTTGCTCCGGACACTACGAGAGGGCTGTACAAGCAATGATCACACGCACGGCACAGCGGACACTCCAGGAACCGCGGTGTTGGCCGTCGAATGGCGCTAGCTGCGCAGCATTTGTGCACCGCTGCCGTCAGTGTCAGCCAGTTTGCCGTGGCATACGGAGCTCCATCGCAGTCTTTAACACTGGTAGCATGCCGCGACAGCGTGGACGTGAACCGTATGTGCAGTTGACGGACTTTGAGCGAGGGCGTTTAGTGGTCATGCGGGAGGCCGGGTGGACGTACCGCCGAGTTGCTCAACACGTGGGGCGTGAGGTCTCCACAGTACATCGATGTTGTCGCCAGTGGTCGGCGGAAGGTGCACGTGCCCGTCGACCTGGGACCGGACCGCAGCGACGCACGGATGCACGCCAAGACCGTAGGATCCTACGCAGTGCCGTATGGGACCGCACCGCCACTTCCCAGCAAAGTAGGGACACTGTTGCTCCTGGGGTATCGGCGAGGACCATTCGCAACCGTCTCCATGAAGCTGGGCTACGGTCCAGCACACCGTTAGGCCGTCTTCCGCTTACGCTCCAACATCGTGCAGCCCGCCTCCAGTGGTGTCGCGACAGGCGTGAATGGAGGGACGAATGGAGGCGTGTCGTCTTCAGCGATGAGAGTCGCTTCTGCCTTGGTGCCAATGATGGTCGTATGCGTATTTGGCGCCGTGCAGGTGAGCGCCACAATCAGGACTGCGTACGACCGAGGCACACAGGGCCAACACCCGGCATCATGGTGTGGGGAGCGATCCTCTACACTGGCCGTACACCTCTGGTGATCGTCGAGGGGACACTGAGTAGTGCACGGTACTTCCAAACCGTCATCGAACCCATCGTTCTATCATTCCTAGACCGGCAAGGGAACTTGCTGTTCCAACAGGACAATGCACGTCCGCATGTATCCCGTGCCACCCAACGTGCTCTAGAAGGTGTAAGTCAACTACCCTGGCCAGCAAGATCTCCGGATCTGTCCTCCATTGAGCATGTTTGGGACTGGATGAAGCGTCGTCTCACGCGGTCTGCACGTCCAGCACGAACGCTGGTCCAACTGAGGCGCCAGGTGGAAATGGCATGGCAAGCCGTTCCACAGGACTACATCCAGCATCTCTACGATCGTCTCCATGGGAGAATAGCAGCCTGAATTGCTGCTAAAGGTGGATATACACTGTACTAGTGTCGACATTGTGCATGCTCTGTTGCCTGTGTCTATGTGCCTGTGGTTCTGTCAGTGTGATCATGTGATGTATCTGACCCCAGGAATGTGTCAATAAAGTTTCCCCTTCCTGGGACAATGAATTCACGGTGTTCTCATTTGAATTTCCAGGAGTGTATATAATTACAAAGGTATCTAGAGAGGCATTACTTGTGCCATACTCAACTAAGAGCCTTGTTAGAGATCGCTTCCTATCAGCTGATGGCTATGCTACATTCCTAGTTGACGTCCCGAGCAAGAGTGGACGAGTACTCGCTAGATACTTGTAACAAGCCGCGGAGCAGCGCTAGTCTCAAGTCGCGGGCCGCGGTCGCGGACCGCGGTCGCGGACTGCGGTCGATATGCAACCCCTAACAAGTGTGGTATCGAACGTTGATACCACACCATCGTCAGCTGGCGGTGATAAACTGCTAATCAGACACACGCACTGTGCATGTAGCACCAGTGAGCGTGCTGTCCGTGTGTAGAACGGGGAAGGCACGAGATCGGAATTTAAGCGAGGGCAGATTGTGATGGCCCGGAAGCTCGGAACGAGCATTTCGGAAGCTGCATGACTTGTCATGTGTTCGAGGATGCTTTGTTCAGTGTCTCAAACACTTGGACGAACCAAAGTGAAACGTGTCCAGACATCGTGGGGTCGTGCGGACAACCTCATTACAGATGTCGGACGTAGTTGGTTGGGCAGACTGGTAAAACAGGTGGAGAACTGTGACGGAACAAACATTGGACTTTAATGCTGGGCAAAGTGCAAGTGTGTCTGAGCACGCAGTGCACCGAACACTCCTAGCGATGGGACTCCACAGCCGAAGACCCAAGTTTGTGCCAATATTAACACCACGATATCGGCCACTACGTCTAAAACTGGCACGTGAGCATCGGAACTGGACGTTTACCTTCATCATCATGCCAGTTAGGGGGGGGGGGGGGGGTGCGAATCCATAGTCTTCAAGGCGACATCGTACACTGGTTGTAAACTACATTCACCCCTTCATGACGATCACATTTCCCGATGGCAGTGGCATTTTTCAACAAGATAATGCACCAAATCAAAAGGCCCAGAGCGTGATGGAGTGGCTCGAGAAACACAGTGACTAGTTCTAATTGATGTGTTGCCCCAGCTCCCCAACCTATCAGATCTGAAGCCGATCGAATATATCCGGGATGTGATCGAAAGTGGTGTCAGAGCTCATCGCCTCTCCCCGAAGGTTAGAGGAATTAGGCGACTTGTATTTGCAGATGTCGTGCCACCTGCCACCAACGTTCTACCAAGGCTTTATTGCTTCCATTCCACGCCGCGTCGCCGCTGTTACAAGTGCGAAGGTGGATAGTAAGTAAGTGGTCATAAAGTTCTAGTTGATTAGTGTATTTTATCGTCTGTCTGTCAGAAATTTTCGTTTCAAAAGCCCTAAGCGTCAGGTTATGTTTTCCAACTTTACCATTCAAAAGATGTTATTCATGAATACTGATGGTCTACGAAAAGAAAATATCTAAACTACCAAAGATAATTACTGACAATTCTAAATAGACCGAGATGTTACATTTTGAAACAACGACTGTTAGTGATGTATGATTATGTAGGGGAAGTGATGGCAATATGAAACACTTTTTCGTTTAAAGTAAAATACTGTATTTAAAATATGGTTGTATAACACTACATAGTTATATTATCAGAATATGGATAAATGTGGTGCTGGTAACCAGAACTCAGTCAATTTATTCCATCCTTTTATCAGAAGGGGATCTACTTCACGCACCACACATTGGTAATTGCTGTTTATTGGCAATTATACTGTGTATTCGTATTAATATGGTCACAGTAGTATTTTTGGTAAGTATAAATACTATTTTTATGTTAATAAGTCGGTAGGCTTGTGATATCAGTGAAAGAAGTTATAATAGTAATCATATTCATCTCTGGTTATCAGTGAAACAACTTAGTAATAGGAATAATATTTACCGTTGACCTCTAAAGCACTCGACTTCAGAGCTGATTTTGCGTTCAGATGGCATTTGTCAGCTGTGCGTTTAGTCTTCTGAAATCTTCCCATATAAACGAGTAAGTGAAATTCACAGTCACTTTTCCTTCATTATAAATTATAGAATTTATACTGCAGTATTTTGTAAGCATATTTACAGCTAATTCTGTTCCTCGCCATACATGTAAGCAAACAGATTGTCTTGAATTCAGTTCCTAGTTATGTCTAATTTTACTAATTAAGTACTGTGAAATGTTTCTTGTAATGACGAATGTAGATTGCAGATAATACTGTTTCACAAATTACCTCTAAAATGTTAGCCGCTAAGGTAACAAACTGTTTCCGCTGACAGTGCAAATGTGGGATGATCATTGAATATATGTAACATGAAGAAAACAGTTTAAGCACATACCTGAATGCGATACTCTAGTGGTTGCGATCAGACTGACAGTAGTGAATATTAATTTTAAATCTATCGGATTGACTTTGTGTAGGTGGCATGGTTCCACTGCGGATGAAGTTCTGGGCGATTGTTTAACGAACTGCTGAGCAATGGTTACAGAAAGGTACTAGAAAGATTCTGAATTTGGAGGAGACTCCGATGCAGATGATGTAGCTACTATTCCTACTGTTTTTGATCTGATGGTAGTTTGGGTAACACAGTGTCAAGTGAACTAGTGGGTGAAACGCAAAGATGCAGGAGATGGGGTAGACTGTCTCTGCTTTAAGAAGCATGTAAACTGACTGACACTAAAGTGGCTGAAAAGTGGAGTTACAAGCATAGTGCAAAGTTCATTGTGATCCGCATCCTGTGGGAAAAATCATCTTCCTTGCCAACGTTGCTAATTTCCTGCACATTTGTTTAAAATTTTCCAGAACGGATTTTGTGCTCCTGAATCATTAAAACGAGTATTTACCACGAAGTCTTCCCCTGGAAGCTGAGTGGTCACCGCGACAGGATGTCATTCTTAAGGACCCGGGTTCTATTCCCGGCTACGTCGGAGATTTTCTCCACTCAGGGACTGGGTGTTGTGTTGTCCTAATCATCATCATTTCATACCCATCGACACCCAAGTCCCGAAGTGGCGTCAAATCGAAAGATTTGCTGCACCCGGCGAACGGTCTACGCGACGGGAGGCCCTAGTGACACGGCATTTACATTTTCATTTGTTACCACCCAATAACTCATGGTGGCCTTAGAAATACATAAGAGGTTGAACAGTTTCGTTTATTATTATCTCCAAAGAGCACATGCTGATACTTATTTTATTGTTAAGATGGATAAAACGTATCGCCGCTTAAAGCGTAACATATGCAATTTTTACCGCCTTGTTGATAGTCAAGTACAGTTGAGGTTGTTTTAGTAATTTTTACAGTGTTTCAGGTTGGAGTGTTTGGTAAAAATCCTGCAACCGGGTAGCGCAACGTGGGTGTGGGAAGGAGATACGTACGAGGTCATTTAATAGCCTGTGCGGCAGTATCAAGGTGCGGTGAAAAATCAAAATCCATTTGGTCATTCAGTAACAATTTAGAGTGGCCCTTCTAACAGTCTCATCGCGCATAGGTGCTACTCGACGATGACATTGACATTAATAACACATCCTGTTACTATTGTAGGCAGTGCGTATCACTTTTTTGGACAAATGACCGCATTTGGTGTTTGTGAACAATATAGCCAGAGCTATTATCAGTAATTACTCGTTTTCTCCTTAGTATTTGTAGACGAATATATGTTAAGAAAGTAAATCCACAATTTTGAGCGATAATGTTTTATCAGAATTAAACGTCATGTCAAGCAATGTCCAGGACAATACGTACAACATTCTAGAATAGTACTGCTTACGTCCAGTCCATTGCAATGCGGATCCTCGTGGGGTTCATCAGGCTATGAGTTTTGTTTTGACAAGAGAGAAGTGAAATTAATATCGCTGAACAAACAATGCAGACTGTTTGTTCCAGACAAAATGAATCAGTTTTTCCAGAGTTCTAAAACTCGCGGCGTTTCACCCATTTTTCCGTCAGCAATCACACTTTAATTAAAATAACTCTGTAAATATTTGAAATAATGCAGTCACATATTATTTGTTGACACTCTGCCAGTAAATTTAGCTTTAAAAAGAGGCTGAAAATGCTTATTTCTGTCTCAGCAATTTATCTTATTCCTATATTCACCTGAAGTCATCTGATAGCAAGTACTGCAAATGGAAAAACTCACTTTCTAAATAAAATTTTGATAACTCCAATTACATATCGTAATTCTGGTTATCGTAAACGCTGGTTAGCCTGCTCCATGAGTCTTACAACAGAAGACAGTTGTTGCGTTTAGTAAGCAACCAATGAGTAAGCACATTCTCAGCTTTAAGTTTCCCATTGTAAACTGCACTGTGGTATTTTAGGTAATGTCTACATGTGTAGAAACCGTAAATCTATTTCCTCAGGACTCTTCCCCGTCTGCTGTACACTGATGATGCGTATAATAGCCGCCGACAAGAGCCATGTGGGCTCACACCCATTTTATTCCTGTAACCCATGATCATTGTTTGCAGTATTACCGGAACAACCACTTTATAATGGTTTCAAGCCGAATTTGCAGTTGTGGAGATTTACAAAAGATATATGCAGTCAATGGTGAGAACGTTGTCGTTAAAAAATTATAACGTGTTGTTTTGTAATGAGGTCTAAAGCTACCATTTTGCTCTCCCATGACATGGAGTTTACGAATGAGATCACCTCACCCTGTGAGCCAATAAATTAATATCTAATACGATCGTACTGTGAAATCAAATAGGAGAACGTTATGAGATTAGGGGGTTGATATGAGAAACGAAAAGAGTAATTAGATGACTAAAATATGAAATGTTTGATATTATTATAGCACCTTTTACAAAAAAAATTGCAAATCGGCGGTTCGATTTGACTGAGCGTGTACACGACTCGATTGTATAGGGGAAGTAGGGCGGAGGAATGAATAACCTCACTATTCTTCGAAATCATTTGTCGTATGTTGAAGCCGGCTGCAGGTGCTGGGTGGCTACTGTTCCTCACTTCGTGGCTCTGAGGCACGAATCGGCAGCTTGGCGCGACTTTTCGGCAAAACTCCGCACTCGTCTCCACGTTGACTGCTCCCCGTGGGTTGCGTAGCCGAAGAAGCGATATCACGGCCCCGTGAGCCGGAAGTTTGGCGTAGCAAGAGTTCGTCCATTTAACATGAAAAAAAAAGAAGTCACAGAGTGACGATGAAAATATGAATGGAAGTAAGAAGCAGATGTGGTGCTACAGAAGAATGTTAAAACTTATATAGACTAAGGCACGCAGGGAGGACATTCTGAGCCGAGCCAGAGAGGAAAGGAATATATGGAAAACACTGACAAGAAGAAGGACAGGATGGTAAGACGTCACGGAATAACTTACACGGTACTAGAGGGAGCTGTAGAAGGTAAAAACTGTAGAGGAAGACAGAGATTGCAATACATCCAGCAAATAATTAAGGACGTAGGTGGCAGTTGCTACTCTGAAATGAAGAGGAAGGCACAGGAGCGAATTTCTTGGAACAATGGTGGATTCGTAGATTTATTTCTGGAGGAGGCCGAGATGATACTATAATACATACAAAATGCTACATCTTATTCTAACATCTACATCTACATATACATGGCTACTCTGCAATTCACACTTAAGTGCCTGGCAGAGGGTTCATCGAACCATTTTCATACTACTTCTCTACCATTCCACTCTCGAATGGCACGTGGGAAACAAGAACACCTGAATCTTTCCGTTCGAGCTCTGATTTCCATTATTTTATTATGATGATCATTTCTTCTTACGTAGGTGGGAGTCAACAGAATATTTACGCATTTGGAAGAGAAAGTTGGTGATTGACTTTTCGCAAATAGATCTCGCCGCAAAGAAAACTGCCTTTGTTTCAGTAACTGCCACCACAACTCACGTACAATATCAGTGACAGTGTCACTTCTATTGCGCAAATAACACGAAACGAGCTGCCCTCCGTCAATCCTACCTGCTAAGGATCCCATACCGCGCAGTAATATTCCAGCAGAGGACGCACAAGTGTAATGTAGGCTGTCTCTTTAGTGGGTTTGTCGCATCTTCTAAGTGTTCTGCCAACAAAGCGCAGTCTTTGTTTCCTCTTCCCCACAATATTATCTATGTGGTTTTTGCAATTAAATTTGCTCGTAATTGTAATTCCAAGGTATTTAGTCGAATTGACAGCCGACAGCTCTTAGATTTGTGAGACTTATCGTACACCCAAAATTTATCGGATTTCTTTTAGTACTCATGTGGATGACCACGCACTTTTCTTTGTTTAGTGCTAATTGCCACTTTTCGCACCATACAGAAATTCTCTGTAAATCATTTTGTGATTGGAATTGATCGTCTAATGATTTTACTAGGCGCTAAATTACAGCGGCATCTGCAAACAATGTAAGGGGGCTGCTCAGATTATCACCTAAATCATTTATATAAATCAGGAACATCAGAGGGCCTATGACACTACTTTGCGGAACGCCAGATATCACTTCTGTTCTACTGCATGATTTACCGTCTGTCACTATGAACCGTAACCTCTCTGAGAGGAAATCACGAATCCAGTCACACAACTGAGACGATACTCCATATGCACACAATTTGATTAGTAGTCGCTTGTGAGGAACGGTATCAAAAGCCTATTGTAAATCTAGGAATATGGAATTATAACCTTATTACTGAACAAGAGGAGACACGTAACTCGGGAACACTCAAGTGTCACAGGGACGTCGTGTATATTTGTAACTCTCACTGAACACAAACATATTACTTGATACAGTATCACAGTTTTCTTTCAAGGCACAGTTTTCTACAAACTTTTCTGCGTAGTCTGTCTAGTACATCTTTCACACTAGTGCCTGCAGAGAAATGATTCTGTCGTCTTTGGAGATGTCTGCAGCCTCAGTTGAGAGGTACTCCGTTCTGTCGTAAGCAAGCATGCTAAAATGATGGAGCATGAAAAGCTCGAGGGCGTGGCTGTGCCGAAATAGCTCATTCGTCCTCTTTCTTTCGCAAAGTCTCACATATTCTCTCTTCACATCCCATGATTCTCCTTAGTACACAGACTTCTCCAAGTTTTTCTCCTCTCTGACTAAATTTGAATGCTACGCAATGACTGACAGCGGTTTCGTATGCAAGGCCACCCCCCCCCCCCCCCTCAGTAGAAGGTGGATATTTTCTGTCTTTCCTGGGCTGGCGTCTTCCTCACATGTTCACTGTCGACGCTGTTCACAGCTTTGGTAAATAATCAATCCAGCACGTTGTTCCGATGTTTTCCCACATTCCTTACTTACTTTGAAAGCAGCCACACAACACTTATTTCTAAAGATATTCTCTGCGTTAGGCCTGTACAGCTTCATGTTTGTACTTGTCAAGGAATCTACTGGCATTCGTGATTTATAAGCACCCTGTTTACTGTCAAGTAAACATTTATTTAAGCAGCAGGCTGATTCTTCTTCCACATTTCCATAAATCCACTCGCCTTTCTGTGTGCATTCCTGGCACTTTGTGTCTACGCTCCATCTGACAGCGTGAAGGACTACTTGAATTATCGGCACTTTTATCGCTTTTTAAGGCTGACCTAAACTGCTGCACTGAGCCAGGTGTTTTACATGATTTCGTGTGTGCGTTCTCAACGCTTTCTATCTACGCTCTACCTTAGTGCGTGCAGGAGTCCACGAATTATCGGCATCCTTCTCACTGTTCTGCAAGACCTTCGCAAGATGTCTAGTCCTAGGAAAGCTGACGGCACCAACTCCTACGCTTGCAGGATACCCCTAAGTCCGCATCTCTGGCGGTCGCTATTTAATGTCTGGTGAAAATTTACCAGCAGAGATATTACAACACGGATTTCGTAACCAGCAGCGTAAAATGTTTATTTACCGCAAAGCATGAATGAAATTCATGTTGTATGTTCAGAAGTGAGAGGGTAATATGAAACAAATATTTCCACCTTCACATTTTTCTAACGAAATTATTAAATTATATATCGATCTCAAAAGGAAGACGATCGCAAAATTCACTGTATGTCTGTAGTTGTTTCTATGAGTTATGAACCACAATTACAACTTACAATTTAAAGTTCTTCATAAACAAAGGTCGCAAATAGACGCTTCAGTCTCACACCCTCTGTATAACACATGAGCCATTCCCCGACGTGTGGCACACTGAACCTAACGTTCTCAACATTCTAGCTTTTCAATTGTCTCACCACACAATGGGGTTTGTCTCTTCAATGAAGTGGTGGAGTGAGCTTAGATTACCAAGGTGAATGTAACGACAGTATTGAGATGCAAACATCAAGGCTACACCAAAATGGAAACTTCATTCTTAAATGCTTTAAATTGTATTTATGTTTCTTAGTTTATCATTGGTCTTAATTAAATGGACAGTCACTTTTTGGACTTGCAACGGCTTGTCTGTGCTACATAATATTGGACAAGGTGCCAAATTAAACTAAGTTTTGCTTTATCATTCCTTTATTATCACTTTTGAATTAATATTTTGTGCAGGCAGATGCAACTCAGTTTAAATCAATTTCATGTATGTAGCTTATTGTTCAGAACAACTCAGATGTATTGTTGTATAATACTACATAGTTATACTATCAGGAAATGAATAAACGTTGAGCTGGTAACCAGTCAATTGACTGCATCCTTTTATCATAAGGGAATCTACTTCGCGTAACACACTTTGAAACGTAAATGTTGTTTATTGATATTTACACCGTGTATTTGTATTAATATGGTCACAATAGTTTTTCTGGTAAGTATAAATACCATTTTTATGTTCATAACTCGGTAGGTTTGTGATATCAGTGAAACAAGTTAGTAATAGTACGAATATTTACCGTTTACCTCTAAAGCACTCAACTTCAGAGCCAATTTTGTGTTCAGATCGAATTTGTCAGCTGTGCGGTTAGTCTTCTGAAATCTCCCCATATAAACAAGTAAGTGAAATTCAAAGTCACGTTTCCTTCATTATACATTATGCTTCTCGTAACCATCAGAACTCTATCTGTCTCTTTTTTATCTCATGTACAGGTGAAGGAAGAGAAGCAGCTCTCTAACGGAAGTTGATTGTAGCAAACACCCACAATTTTAATAAACTATTTCATAATGTAATGGAGATAGCTTTAAAGAGACTCCTATATTTCGAAACACCTACTTGAGTATCAAGAAGCTTCTCATTTCGTATCGATTTTTATAAGAACGCAAAAAAACCACTCTGGGTGTGGAAACTCTTTTTGTTCTTCAGTACAACTGAAGAACATTCTGTACCGATGACCTCAGCTGTTTGGTAACTTAGGAATTCACACACATTTGAACATTTGTTAAACAGATTCCGTCTATCAGTTTCAGACTATTTCCCTTATTCTTTTGTGAAAATGTATAACCTCAGCGTTAACAAGTATTATATCGCTGTTCGCTCTCTTCAAGCGCTTTCGGATACCGTTAAAAAGTATTTCGTTCTATTTAAATAAATATTATACTTTCTTAAGTATATCAGTCGATACGCTTTATCACATACCAAAGTACAGGCCCCTTTGGGACTATCATTTATTGGAAACCTTCTTTCGATACCTGGACCAGCTCATGAAATAAAAGTGGTGTTAAATATTACGTACCTCATCCCTGAGCGCACTATAATTTGCCAAAAACCTTTCGATACCTGGAACCATTCACGAAGCAAAGGGTGTGACAAATGCTGCCCGGATGAGTAGATATCATTTGACGTGAATGTTTGCACATAACCACACCCAGTGACGAGCACACTACGTGTCCGCCCACCACGTGATCCACACCGATTCCTTGGAGCACATTTACTCCATCTTCCCAGCAGTATGCGATTACTTCGTGAGGGCAGCCCTCAAGTCTGAGGTGTGTCGCAGTCTTCAAGAACTGCAGAAGAACATTTCGGATGCGACTGCAGCAATTCCAGCAGTCTAGCTGCAAACCATCTTCAGCAACTTGCTGAATATGGCCCAAAAGTGACAAGAGATGAATGGTGGTCAATTCTAACATCTGCTACGGTCAAATTAGTACTGTATTTCTTTTCCTCTGCTGTGTTTTCTTTGTACCTTGGAACTCTGCTCTCCGCGCCACTTTTATCTGCCCTACTTTGTAAAAGGGGTGTTACGTCGTCGACAATGTGCTCTCTGGCTCTGCCTCATGCCTTACGCTCCAGGCTTGCCGACCCCGGTAAATGTTAACACTTGGCTAGGCGCCACAAGATCGCAGTGAAACGTCGTCTGAGCGTGCGGTCTGCTCGCAGATCGTTCGATGATCACTTTGAATTCTCATGCAGTCGCATGAATAGCGTGCTATGTGTGGCACCATGTTTGTAGCTTTGTTTACCGGCCGCTGTGACCGAGCGGTTCTAGGCGCTTCAGTCCGGAACCTCGCTGCTGCTGCTATGGTCGCCGGTACAAATCCTGCCTCGGGCATGGATGTGTGTGCTATCCTTAAGTTAGTTAGATTTAAGTATTTCTAAGTGTAGGGGACTGATGTCCTCAGATATTAAGTCCCGTAGTGCTTAGAGCCATTTGAGCCATTGTTAGCTTTGTTTCGTTACTCCTTGGCCACTATGCGTAAAAATATCGTGTTCGAATTTATAGAGAAGTTACCCTGCTGCTGGAGTTGACGTTTGTATTAAGAAGCGATACAAAATACTTGTACCAACGTAGCAGTAATTAGCATCATGAGGCTTGTACCTTAGAAGCAGAATTGATGGGAAGTTCATAGTAACAACCACGATTCACTTCGCTCCCTCAGATGACACTGAAGTGTTTATGAAACAGCTACGCGCATTATTAAACCTTTGAACTGTGTAAGTAGGCTGTTTAGGTTTTTATGTTAGTAACGCCACGTAGCGCTCTATATGAAAATCACTGACTGTGGTATGTGAAGTCCGTAGCTGGTTTGAATTGTTTGAATATTTGCTATTGTAGTGTTGGGCAGTTGGATGTGAACAGCGCTTAGCGTTGCGCAGTTGGAGGTGAGCCGCCAGCAGTGGTGGATGTGAGGAGAGAGATGGCAGAATTTTGAGAGCGGACGATCTGGACGTGTATCTATCAGAAAGTTCAAGTTTGTAATACTGGATATCATGAACTGATATATACATTACGACTTTTGAATATTATTAAGGTAAATACATTGTTTGTTCTCTATCAAAATCTTTCATTTGCTAACTATGCTTATCAGTAGTTAGTGCATTCAGTAGCTAGAATCTTTTATTTAGCTGGCAGCATTGGCTCTCGCTGTACTGCAGTAGTTCGAGTAACGAAGATTTTTGTGAGGTAAGTCATTCATGAAAGGTATAGGTTATTGTTAGTCAGGGCCATTCTTTTGCAGCGATTATTGAAAGTCAGATTGCGTTGCGCTAAAAATATTGTGTGTCAGTTTAGTGTTGATCAGAATAAGTAAAGAGAGAAATGTCTGAGTACGTTCAGTTCTGCTCAGCTGTCTGAAAATCAAATAACGTAAGAGTTTTTCCACCACTGTCATTCATAATTTTTCTAAGAGGATGTTTCAACTGTTAGTGATGGAGCGTAACATTAAGTGGGATTTTAGCTTATAGGTTCAAGGCAAATCTGATATACAATTAGAATCAAGGTCCTTTTCGTTTAAAGCAATCTAACACTCTAACAATTTGGTAAGCAGCAGTGTTGGAGTTGACAACGTTTCTAAAGACAGAGATTTGAGAACATACTGCATAAATATTCCTTGCTTAACTGCAAGCCCAATGAAGTAAAAAGACATCGAGGACAAAATATTGAAAGAAATGAATAGTACCTACTAGTGCACCATAAAGAAGTACGCAACACACATGGCGGCAGTCAAAGATATACAGGGTGTTACAAAAAGGTACGGCCAAACTTTCAGGAAACATCCCTCACACTCAAATAAAGAAAAGATGTTATGTGGACATGTGTCCGGAAACGCTTAATTTCCATGTTAGTTTCGTCAGTATGTACTGTACTTTCTCGATTCACCGCCATGATTTCATACGGGATAATCTACCTGTGCTGCTAGAACATGTGCCTTTACAAGTACGATAGAACATGGGGTTCATGCACGATGGAGCTTCTGCACATTTCAGTCGGAGTGTTCGTACGCTTCTCAACAACAGATTCGGTGACCGATGGATTGGTAGAGGCGGACCAATTCCATGGTCTCCGTGCTCTCCTGACCTCAACCCTCTTGACTTTCATTTATGGAGGCATTTGAAAACTCTTGTCTACGCAACCCCGGTACCAAATGTAGAGACTCTTCGTGCTCGTATTGTGGACGGCTGTGATACAATACGTCATTCTCCAGGGTTGTATCAGCGCATCATGGTTTCCATGCGACGGAGGGTGGATGCATGTATCCTCGCTAACGGAGGATATTTTGAACATTTCCTGTAACAAAGTGTTTGAAATCACGCTAGTGTGTTCTGTTGCTGTGTGTTTCCATTCCATGATTAATGTGATTTGAAGAGAAGTAATAAAATGAGCTCTAACATGGAAAGTAAGCGTTTCCGGACACATGTCCGCATAACATGTTTTCTTTCTTTGTGTGTGAGGAATGTTCCCTGAAAGTTTGGTCGTACCTTTTTGTAACATCCTGTGTATTCAGTTAAGCAACTACAGTTCCCAAGAAAAGCGGTATGAAACAAGTCTATTAAACAACGATTCCAGGTCCTTTTAATTTATTCTTTGCAAGTGTTCGTGGGGACACAGAGATCAGAGATCGCCTGCAATTCTGATCAACATACCATTTCATTTTCCACAGCAGAACTTTTCGATGAAGGAACATTCATAACACTGGCTAAATTGCTTGGCAAATACCTCGTTTATTGCGGGGACCTTAAGGAGCGACTGCCTGCTGCGTTATCGCGTGCGACGAATCGACGTTGCGATCCGTCGCTGTTAGGTGAGACCCTTTGGGTGCACAAAATTTCAGGGCAGCTCTGCAGGCGGCGGGGATTTCGTTAGGCGGACAGCAGACGCCGGGAGTGGCTCCTCTCAGGGTATCAGCCACACCCCTCTCCCAGACCTGCCGGAAGCCGTAACGTGATCACGCCAGCTGGCGTGGGCTGCTTCTACAACACAACAGGGGTTAGCAACCGCCGGGACATTTCCTCCGTTACTTCACTGCTGCCATTTCTTTCCGTCGTTAACTTGCAGTGTGGACAGCCATGAGACGGCTCAATACGCATCTGATAGGAAGAGCAAGGAAAGCCTGGGCAATTGGACACTGTACCTAATTCATTAATGCACATTTGGTGTACAATTTACTAAAATTACGAGGGCCACTCCAAAAGATATGCACGCTACAGTTTTCATACTGCATGTGTGAAAGTTTTACAGTGTGTACATACATCCTTCCCGCTTGTTTCCAAACTTAGTTCAACCTGTTCCCGTGGGTGGCGCCGGCACAGCATGTCCTCAAGGTGGCTGCTATACTTGACGTTCGTCAGAAGCAATGTGCTGTCATAGAATTCCTGTTCTGTGAAAACGAGACAGTGGAAACATCCACAAGAGGTTGAAAAAGGTATATGGAGATGCTGCTGTCGATCGCAGTACAGTTAGTCGGTGGGCAAGCAGGTTACGTGTGAAAGTGCCATACTGAGGATTGTCCTCGCAGCGGCAGGCCCTGTACTGCACGCACTCCAGACATTGTGCAGAGAGTTAAGGAATTGGTGACTGCGGACAGACGCATCACAGTGAACGAATTGTCACTCTACGTTGGGATAGGGGAAGGAAGTGTTTGCAGAATACTGCAAGTGTTGGCGTCGAAAAAGGTTTGTGCCAGGTAGGTTCCCAGGATGTTGACAGTGGCTCACAAAGAAACAAGAAAAACGGTTTGAAGCGAACGTTTGGAACAGTACGAGAATGGTGGAGCTGAATTTCTTGGAAGAATTGTGACAGGAGATGAAACATGGCTCCATCATTTTTCACCAGAGACGAAGAGGCAATCAATGGAGTGGCAACATGCACATTCACCAAAGAGAAAAAAATCATAACCACACCTTCTGCTGGAACAATTATGGATACGGTGTTTTTCGATTCCGAAGGACTCTTGCTTGTGGAGATCGTGCCAAGTGGAACCACCATAAATCGTGATGCATATGTGACGACACTGAAGAAACTTCAACCTCGACTGAGTCGTGTTCGACCACATCGGCAAAAGCAGGATTTGTCGCTGTAGCACGACAGTGCACGACCACACGTCAGTCAAAATACCATGGAAGTGATCACAGGACTCAGATGGACAACACTGAAACACCCGCCTTACAGTCCTGACCTGGTTCCATGAGACTATCATCTCTTTGGGAAACTGAATGACTCTCTTCGTGGAACAAGTTTTGAAGATGACGACTCGCTTGTGCACGCTGCCAAACAGTGGCTCCAACAGGTTAGTCCAGAATTTTACCGTGCTGGCATACAGACGCTGGTTCCAAGATGGCATAAGGCAGTTGAGAGGGATAGAAATTATATGGAGAAAGGAAAATATTGTTCCTAAAGGATGTATCTACACATTGTAAAACTTACAAACATATAGAATAAAAGACCGATTTAAAAAAATAGTGACATTTCTTTTCGAGTGACCCTCTACAAAAATTCACATAACTCAACTAATCAGCAAACTTAAAAGGATGGTCCCTCAGAACCAAAGGGTAAAGTTACCAATTTCCAAACTGGGGGCACTGCAAAGCAGAGATTTAGATATGATGAAATTTACCAAATATTCTTTACACCAATGAGAATTTGAGAGTAAAAGTGCATAATCTTAACGGTATAGCCTTTAAATATAATGTAACAGCACTTAAAACTTTAAATAGCACGTGAAATAATTTACGTAATGGTGCAATAAAACAATCTGAAACTTAACTTAGCACACCTAGTGACATTTTAATCAATCTAAACAGTGTTTTAAGAAAATACGTCTACAGCTGTAATAATAAATTTTAAGGCAAGACTTTTACAGATTCCGCTTCTGGTTCTTCAGCCGATTCGCACCGCTTACAGGAATACCAAAAGGTCATAATTGCCGCATTATTAGGAAGAGGTAATGATATATTACTGTGCTCATATGATTCATAGTAAAAGCAAAGCAATCATATAAAGAATCCAAACAACAAGTGCAGAGATCATGCCATGCATCTTATTGTATACTCTCGCAAATAATACGATAATTATAACCTTCTGAAGCAGGGCACGAAGTGGCTGAAACCGGTTAAGAAATTAATTTTCTTTTATTTAACTGGCAACTGATTATTTCGATGTATACAACTATAGTTGCTGAAGATAAATAAAATATTATACTATCCCTCTTAATAGATACTGATAACACGAATATCGCGCTAGAATAATTTGAGTCCGCTCTATCGAATGGGCATGTAGAAGAACGCTTTAAATACCATTTTTGTTAGTAACGGAAAGCTGGGCGTAGCGTGAAAGACATGATGAGTAATATTTATTTGGGCTGACCAGCTACACGAGATAAAACGAACTGCAAATATCTGCTGAAACACAAGAGAAAATGCACTTGAGCATTCGTAGAAGGGACTGCCTGCGTGGTCTAATACCCAAAATCTTTTATTCAAACTGACGCTGGCTGTGGGGAGGGTTTGGAGTGAATTTCCTGACAGATAGGCCTGTTAATGGCCGGATTTAGGAAGCAGTGCCCCATGTCTATGATTCCTAGCAATAGACAGGCAGTCAAAAATCAGTTGCCTTGTTATCCAGTCCTTTTGCCTCTTTCACGTGTACTGTCGAATTGCTCGGCATGTCAAAAAGTACTGATCTTCTGTCAGCATTACCAAACTGATGAAAAGTGTATGAGTAACACTTTCACAAATCAATGACGTACCGTTGGAAGTCAACGAGGATCTCCCAGAAATTTTGCTGGCATTTTTCTGTTAGTGTAGTACTTTGACGGATAGAAAGGTCATTCTACGCGTAAATCGCAGACACAAACAACTACTTGCAGTAATTTCTCTGTGTGGCATGTTTAAGAGATTTGTGATATCCAGTGCCTTCAGCCGTATTACTTCCCGTGAGATAGGAATCCCATGTTTCTCTTACACTGCGCGTAGGAAAGGTCCTTAGCCTGAAGTTCCGCATATTTGCCATTTTCTTTCCCCTGGATAGTTTTCTTACTGAAACTGTCTTCTTCCATTTTTCATCTGAAGAAACCCGATGTCGCACAATAGATTCGTCCAGCCCATAATATCTCCAGCATCTGTTAGTTGTGGTTTTGGCATAATTCACAGCTGTAAGTTTGAAGATAGCATCATAATTGCGTCGAATTCCTTGGCTTGATCATACTTTTCCCGCCGAATGGTTTTTCATATCGGCATAAATCAGGCTTTCTTACCAATACCCAAATGAAACTGAATTATAAGTTAACGAAACAATGTTCTACCTACACAATGTTAATGCCAGAATAATACCGATAAAAATTTGCGTTGTTGTGTAATAAAATGCCTTGCCTCCACTTTAGGTTACACACGCTAGTTATATTGTTACAAATAATCATCTTATTTAAACACACTCTGACTTTTAAAAGGTGAAATTTGGGTGAAAATTACTGCTTACTTTCGAGAAAATACGGTAGTTAGTTTACAGAAGAGAAAAGAGAACTCGTTTTGGTAAATGACTAGAGGACTCGTAGTTTTGTAAAAACTGGTGTCTTGGGGAATGGATTACTCTGTTCAACGTATGTATTGATGCTACAGTGGTGTCTGCGCTGACCTCATGAGAAGGAAAGCACTTCATCAGATCATGCAAATTAATTTTGAAGGAGCTGATAGTGCCACGACTGTGTTTACGTCTTCCTGATATGACATTAATAGAAGTTGCCCTATCAGTCAAAAATTAGGTACCACACCTCGCACAAAGTTATATTGAGAAGAGATATTGAGGGACCACACAATGAGAAACAGAAACAAGTGGTAACCATAACACTCAGGTATATTACTGTAAACACCAATCTGAGTTACTCACTGATATAACTGAATGAACATTTAATAATTACACAAGGTATTGTAATTGTAGAATCAAACCTTAGCACATATGGGTGGGCACGATAAGAGTATAATTATGAGAATATTTTGCGAATACGACCATTTTTTAGTTGGTTACAGAAATAACACGGAAAGATAGGTACAAACATCAATAATATGGTTAAAATGTATATGAAAGCAATGAGATGGTTGCAAAACGTTAAAACTCAACGACTGTTTCTGAGCATAGTTGCAGGACTGGTCCATCTTACGCCGTTGCCTAGGGTGAATGCGTCAGGCAGCAGCGGCAGTGGCTGGAAACTCGCACTTCTGCCAGTCCTCTGTATTCACTACTGAAGAGGGGATATCCTCCTTCACTGACAGAAAAAAATCACAACACCAAAAAATAAGTTATGTAGAGTAATGAAACTTCGGTAATACATTTGTCTAGGTAACATATTAAAGTGATTAGCGTTGCAAGATCGCAGGTTAACGTAAGAGTGATACAGGCCATTTCAAATGTGAAATTCTGGGACATTAACTACCGTTGCAACCGCCAGAATGTTGAATGCAAGCACTCAACCATGCATTGTTTTGTACAGATGCCAGATGCTAGTTTGTGGGATGGATTTTTATGCCTATTTCACTTGGTCGTCAGTACAGGGTCGGTAATTCCATTTGTAGATGATGCTGAAATTGTCGACTGATGTTGTCCGGTATGTGCTCGTTTGGAGACAGACTTGTTGATCGAGCAGGCCAAGGCAACACGTTGACACTCTGCAGAGCTTGTTAGGTTACAGCGGCCGTAAGCGGGTGAGCGTCGAGCGTTATCCTGTTGAAAGCAGAGCCTGGATTGCTGTTCGTGAATCACTGGATTGACATACGGTTTTGTAGTCAATCTGCGTGGGATAATCACGCTCCTGTACTCAGACCGTAGCTCCAGAAGTAGGTTCAGAGTGTCTACACACTGCTGGGTCGCAGGCCCTCATCCGGCGTCGTCCTAATCAACACATGGCCACCACTGGCACTGAGGCAGAACCAGCTTTCATCAGAAAATACAAAGGACCTCCAGCGTGCTCTTGTGTGAACTCTCGCTTGACACCACTGAAGTCGCAAACGTTATTGGTTTATTAGTTTGGGGTTATTAGAATGTTGTCTGTTTCGGAGCTGTCCTTGAACTAACGGTTGATAACAGTTCGTTGTGTCACTCTGGCGCCCAGCTGCTGCTCATATTGCTGCTGCAGATGCAGGACGATGCGCCAGAGCCATTCGTCGAATACCATGTTCAACCCTCAGGGTAGTGCCACGTGGCCGTCCGGAGTCCTATCTTCTTGCGACCGTAGATTCTCGTGATCACCGCTGCCAGCAGTCACGCACTGCGACTACATTCCTGTCAAGCCTTTCTGCAGAATCGCTGAAGGAACATGCAGCTTCCTGTAGCCCTATTCAAAAAAAATGTGTGTGAGTTCTTAAGGGACCACACTGCAGAGGTCATCGGTCCCTAGACTTACACACTATTTAAACTAACCTATGCTAAGAACGACACACACACACACACACACACACACACACTCATGCCCGAGGGAGGACTCGAACCTCCGGCGGGAGGGGCAGCGCAGTCTGTGACATGACGCCTCTAACCGCGCCTCTAACCGCGCTGTAGCCCTTTTAAGCGACCACGTTCAAACTGAGTGAGATGTTGATAATGGCGTCTCTGTCACCTTAAAAGCATTCTTGACCAGTGTCAGCGGAAAGGTAAATAACACTCACGACCGTTACAACGTGTATATGAACCTGATTTGTAGCCTCAAAAAGGCACTGCTATTGCCACTCTTATGCGGCTGGCTCAGAACTGGAACATACATCATCTTTCAGATGTAGAAACACGCCTACCAATTTTCGTTGATGTCACGCAAATCCTTCTTGGTGGTGCGTTTTCTTTCCGTCACTGTGTATAGTCTAACCAGTCGTTGGGTAACAAATCTTAACTCTTCCATCCCCAGCGCGAAGTGTTCCCTATGTAAGTAGGCTGTTAAGGTTTTTATGTTGGTGACGCCACGTAGCGCTCTGCATTAAAATGGCTGACTGCGCGGTGTGCTGTCTGTGGCAGGTTGGACTCATTGTTGTGTTATTCGCTAGTGTAGTGTTGGGCAGTTGGATGTGAACAGTCCGTAGCTTTGGGCAGTTGGAGGTGAGCAGCCAGCAGTGGTGGATGTGGGGAGAGAGATGCCAGAGTTCTGAGATGTTAATATGTGCTGACGATCTGGACGTGTGTCCGTCAGAAAAAGGACATTTGACAAAACAGACGTCAAGACTTTTGAACACTATTAAGGTAAATACATTGTTTGTTCTCTATCAAAATCTTTCATTTGCTAACTATATGGCCGGCCGGAGTGGCCGTGCGGTTCTAGGCGCTACAGTCTGCAACCACGCGACCACTACGGTGGCAAGTTCGAATCCTGCCTCTGGCATGGATGTGTGTGATGTCCTTAGGTTAGTTAGGTTTATTTAGTTCTAAGTTCTAGGGGACTGATGACCACAGAAGTTAAGTCGCATAGTGCTCAGAGCCATTTTTCTAACTATATGACAATCAGTAGTTAGTGCCTTCAGTAGTTAGAATCTTTTATTTAGGTGGCACTATTGGCGGTCGATGTGTTGCAGTAGTTCGAGTAACGAAGATTTTTGTGAGGTAAGTGATTCATGAAGGGTACAGGTTACTGTTAGTCAGGACTATTCTTTTGTAGGGATTATTAAAAGTCATATTCCGTTGCGGTAAAATATTGTGTGTCAGTTTAGAAATGATCACAATAAGTAAAGAGAAAACTGTGTGAGTACGTACATACTCAGCCGTTTCAGTATCAAATAACGTTTACCAGCACAGTCTTTCTTTACATTCAATGGGGAAGTTTCATCTATGATCTCCTAGCAGCAGTTTCTTACTTCTTCGTTCGGTAGCGGCGTGTGTTCTCTATCTTTACGCCATGAAACGTTGCTATTCCTGTCAGCGTAAGAATCTCGCCGGCCAACTGAAGCAGACATTACGACTTCCTTCCAGTGTTGTTGTTGTGGCCTTCAGTCCCGAGACTGGTTTGATGCAGCTCTCCATGCTACTCTATCCTGTGCAAGCATCTTCATTTCCGAGTACCTACTGCAACTTACATTCTTCTGAATCTGCTTAGTGTAATCATCTCTTGGTCTCCCTCTACGATTTTTAACCTCAAAGCTGCCCTCCAAAACTAAATTGGTGATCCCTTGATGCCTCAGAACATGTCCTACCAACCGATCCCTTCTTCTGGTCAAGTTGTGCCACAAACTTCTTTTCTCCCCAATCCTATTCAATACTTCCTCATTAGTTATGTGATCTACCCATCTAATCTTCAGCATTCATCTGTAGCACATTTCGAAAGCCTCTATTCTCTTCTTGTCTAAACTATTTATCGTCCATGTTTCACTTCCATACATGGCTAAAGTCCATACAAATACATTCAGAAAAGACTTCCTGACACTTAAATCTATACTCGATGTTAACAAATTTCTCTTCTTCAGAAACGCTTTTCTTGCCGTTGCCAGTCTACATTTTATATCCTCTCTACTTCGACCATCATCAGTTATTTTGCTCCCCAAATAGCAAAACTCCTTTACTACTTTAAGTGTCTCATTTCCTAATCTAATTCCCTCAGAATCACCTGATTTAATTCGACTACATTCCATTATCCTCGTTTTGCTTTTGTTGATGTCATCTTATATACTCCTCTCAGGACACTGTCCATTCCATTCAACTGCTCTTCCAAGTCCCTTGCTGTCTCTGACAGAATTACAATGTCATCGGCGAACCTCAAAGTTTTCATTTCTTCTCCATGGATTTTAATAGCGACTCCAAATTTTTCTTTTGTTTCCTTTACTGCTTGCTCAATATACAGATTTAATAACATAGGGGAGAGGCTACAACCCTGTCTCACTCCCAACCACTGCTTCCCTTTCATGCTCCTCGGCTCTTATAACTGCCATCTGATTTCTGTTCAAATTGTAAATAGCCTTTCCTTTCCTGTATTTTACCCCTGCCACCTTTAGAATTTGAAAGAGAGTATTCCAGTCAACATTGTCAAAAGCTTTCTCTAAGTCTACAAATGCTAGAAACGTAGGTTTGCCTTTTCTTAATCTTTCTTCTAAGATAAGTCGTAAGATCAGTATTGCCTCACGTGTTCCAGTATTTCTACGGAATCCAAACTAATCTTCCCCGAGGTCGGCTTCTAGTAGTTTTTCCATTCGTCTGTAGAGAATTCGTGTTAGTATTTTGCAGCTATGGCTTATTAAACTAATAGTTCGGTAATTTTCACATCTGTCAACACCTGCTTTCTTTGGGATTGGAATTATTATATTCTTCTTGAAGTCTGAGGGTATTTCGCCTGTTTCATACATCTTGCTCACCAGATGGTAGAGTTTTGTCAGGACTGGCTCTCCCAAGGCCGTCAGTAGTTCCAATGGAATGTTGTCTACTCCCGGGGCCTTGTTTCGACTCAGGTCTTTCAGTGCTCCGTCAAACTCTTCACGCAGTTTCGTATCTCACACTTCATCTTCATCTACATCCTCTTCCATTTCCGTAATATTGTCCTCAAGTACATCGGCCTTGTATAGACCATCTATATACTCCTTCCACCTTTCTGCTTTCCCTTATTTGCTTAGAACTGGGTTTCCACCTGAGCTCTTGATGTTCATGAAAGTGGTTCTCTTATCTCCAACGGTCTGTTTAATTTTCCTGTAGGCAGTATCTATCTTACCCCTAGTGAGATGTGCCTCTACATCCTTACATTTGTCCTCTAGCCATCCCTGCTTAGCCATTTTGCACTTGCTGTCGATCTCATTTTTGCCTACTTCTTTTATTGCATTTTTATATTCTCTCCTTTCATCAATTAAATTCAATATTTCTTCTGTTACCCAAGGATTTCTACTAGCCCTCGTCTTTTTACCTTCTTGATCCTCTGCTGCCTTCACTACTTCATCCCTCAAAGCTACCCATTCTTCTTCTACTGTATTTCTTTCCCCCATTCCTGACAATTGTTCGATTATGATCTCCCTGAAACTCTGTACAACCTCTGGTTCTTCCAGTTTATCCAGGTCCCATCTCCTTAAATTCCCACCTTTTTGCAGTTTCTTCAGTTTTAATCTACATGTCATAACCAACAGATTGTGGTCAGAGTCCACATCTGCCCCTGGAAATGTCTTACAGTTTAAAACCGTTCCTAAATCTCTGTCTTACCATTATGTAATCTATCTGATACCTTTTAGTATCTCCAGGGTTCTTCCAAGTATACAATCTTCTTTCATGATTCTTAAACCAAGTGTTAGCTATGATTAAGTTGTACTTCTTGCAAAATTCTACCAGGCGGCTTCCTCTTTCATTTCTTTGCCCCAATCCATGTTCACCTACTACGTTTCCTTCTCTCATTCTTCCTACACTCGAATTCCAGTCACCTATGACTATTAAATTTTCATCTCCCTTCACTATCTGAATAATTTCTTTTATTTCATCATACATTTCTTCAATTTCTTCGTCATCTGCAGATATAGTTGGCATGTAAACTCTTACTACTGTAGTAGGTGTGGGCTTCGTATCTATCTTGGCCACAATAATGCGTTCACTATGCTGTTTGTTGTAGCTTACCCGCATTCCTATTTTCCTATTCATTATTAAACCTACTCCTGCATTACCGCTATTTGATTTTGTGTTTATAACCCTGTAGTCACCTGACCAGAGGTCTTGTTCCGCCTGCCACCGAACTTCACTAATTCCCACTATATCTAACTTTAACCTGTCCATTTCCCTTTTTAAATTTTATAACCTACCTGCCCGATTAAGGGATCTGACATTCCACGCTCCGATCCCTAGAACGCCAGTTCTCTTTCTCCTGATAACGACATCCTCTTGAGTAGTCCCCGCCCAGAGATCCGAATGGGGGACTATTTTACCTCCGGAATATTTTACCCAAGAGGACGCCATCATCATCATTTAATCATACAGTAAAGCTGCATGCCCTTGGGAAAAATTACGGCCGTTCGCAGTACTAGCACAGCAAGGCCTTTTTGGTTATTGTTACAAGGCCAGATCAGTCAATCAACCAGACTGTTGCCCTTGCAGCTACTGAAGAGGCTGCTGCCCCTCTTCAGGAACCATACGTTTGTCTGGCCTCTCAAACAGGTACCCCTCCGTTGTGGTTGCACCTACGGTACGGCTATCTGTATCGCTGAGGCACGCAAGCCTCCCCACCAATGGCAAGGTCCATGGTTCATGGGGGGGGTTCCTTCCAGTTACATTTTAATAATAAGGCTAAACTCCTTAACCAGTAGGGAGGAGGTAGCAAGGAGACTTCTTTCATTCCACGCTATGATTCTGAGGCTGAGAAACAAGAGAGCTTATATGTATCAATGCAAGAAAAAGAGCACGCTGTGCAGGAAATAACACTGTGAACCAAATGAAACTCTTGTCTCAGAAATTTAAGCGGAATGTTATTCCGTAAAGTGACTACTGAGGCAAAAACGGTCCTTATGCTGGCCTTTGGAAGGCGACACTTGTCTAGACTTACCTTTCTAAAAGAATTCTTCAGAAAAATGCTGTAACCATCCACCACCCAGAGTGCGTCAGACGGAGGATGTGAATCCTGTTAGACTAACTGAGGCTAGAATTTAGCTTTGGACTGGGACGTTTACCACCCTCCTTTTTATTAAGAAAATTTTTGTCTTTCACCAGTCTCTCAGAAGGCTTTCAACATACAAGGCACTTCTCGTAATAAAAGAGAAACGAAAAGCAGTGGATAATCACTGGTGGTATTGAATATGGTTTGCAATTAACAAGCAGCGTTAGACAATGACTACAACGGTCAAGGAGGGGCACAGATAATTCCCTGAAATATGTAGCGTGACAGCTTAAGAGAATACCTGTCATGTAACAGTGTGCAGAATTTAAGAACGGAAGTAACATTGCCACGTAACATAGCTTATGAAACACTGACAATACGCAAGATAAACCGCTACAGTATAATACAGGACGTAGCTGCAAGAAAGTTGCAGACAGAAATCACACGTTTACCAAGGATAATAATTACACTCAAACCCCCGGATATTACGTACACCCGATATAGCGATAAGGCCGGCCTCTGTGGCCGAGCGGTTCTAGGCGCTTCAGTCCAGGACCGCATGTTGCTACAGTCGCATGTTCGAATCCTGCATCGGGCATGGATGTGTGTGTTTTCCTTGGGTTATTTAGGTTTGAGTAGTATGAAATGTTGGGGGCTGATGATCTCAGATATTTAGTCCCATAGTGCTTAGAGCCGTTTGAACCATAGCGATATGTGGGAATGCATAAAATACCCAGGTACATCGTCGAATACAATCGTTATGTGGTGGTCGATGTGCTCTGGTGTGGGAAGGCATAATGTTGCATGGGTGTAATGATCTCCAAATTTTAGTACATTTTACACTCTCCAGTCAACAATACTGTGCTAGTTCCCCAAGTGAATCTTTTGATGGATGTCTTCAGCCCCACTTCATTTTTATGGATGACAATGAGCGACTTCATCGAACAGCATAAGTTCAGAATGGTTCAAATGGCTCTGAGCACTATGGGACTTAACATCTGAAGTCATCAGTCCCCTAGAACTTAGAACTACTAAAACCTAACTAACCTAAGGACATCACACACATCCATGCCCGAGGCAGGATTCGAACCTGCGACCGTAGCAGCAGCGCGGTTCCAGACTGTAGCGCCTAGAACGGCTCGGCCACAGCGGCCGCAGCGGCCGGCACTGCATAGGTGTAGGACAACTATTGCGGAGAGTTCTTGGAATCTTGCTGGCCTCGGTAGCACTTCAGCATAACGCAGATGATTCATAGAGACAAATGTAGAGTATTGCGCTGTCGGAAAATGGTCCTACGATACTATTACTGAGGGGAAAGACATAAGGACGCGGAATATCGGTGACGAACCGTTTTGCCGTCAGAGCTTCCTCAACTATCTCTAGCCACGACCAGAGGTCATACTCGATAGCACCGCCATACCACGACTCCATGCGTAAGAAAGCTACGCCTCTCCAAAACATTAGAAGAATGGGACCTCTTCCTAGGGCTGGTAACAACTCCAAAAGCGAACAAAACCATTGTACTCTGGTGGTGGTTCTAACTGTCATGAAGCACTGTAACTAACCACTTATATGCCTGCTGACGATGTGTACGTGCATGTAATTACATTGTTACCTGCCGATGTCTTGTAAGTATTTTTTTTGTTTTAGGTACTGTCTTTCGTCCGCTGAAGGTTGATGTACTGCTAATTACATGCCAAAACTTGGAGTAATATAAGATTACAACATCCTTCCAAAACGTTGCGACCCTGATTTGATTCCGGGCATATATGCAACATCAGAGCAGTAGCTACGGTGCACCTAGAACTAACAAATGTAAGCAACAGACGTGCATTCTTCCCCATAGCTGTGAGCAGGCAATGTTAAACAGTGAACGTGCAACGGCAGTATGGCAGTGTGTCACAACTAACACAGCATTCCTGAAACAAGTGTCCAACACTTACAACTTTGACTCGACCAACATGACTTCCGGAAAAAAAGGGAGGACTCGTATTACGACTTGATTGATATCCAAAACGTGGACGATTCTTTTCTGGAAAAAGTTATTACGGAAGACGATGCCGTGTTATTAATACGAACCTACCATAAACTGAAAAGTGCGGCAATTCACATGGATTTCTGGTCATATGAGTATTGGATAATATCAACAGCAGCAGAAAACGGTACAACGGTGTAGGGAAGCAGCCTACTCACGCTTTATAAAATTCACATCAGTCTTTCCATTGTGTGCCAGCCAGTCCGCTGTAACTAGCTCTGACGTCATAAATGTTGCGCAATACTTTAAAAAATCAAGTAAATAACCTGAAACGTTTCTAGCATGTCAGGAGTAATAGTAAATCACTATGTGTTGAATATCAGTTCAATAACTTCAACCATTTTCGAAATTTGGATGTTTTTTCGTAAAAATCATTGGCGAAACAGAAAAAAGCTATAAACTTAAAAATTTATCTTTAGATTCCTTTTGCATAATAATTTAGTAGAAACAGCATTCTGGATCTCACAAATTAAAATTATAGTTGAAATTCATGATTTTCTGGTTTTTGTCTTAGAAATTAAGGTAGCAAGATAGATTAAGTAGGCGAATAAATAAAGCTAGGATGTTTAAATTTAAGTGGAAGGGAGGTCCTCTATAATCATAAAAATGTGAGAAGCTTCAACTGAATAACTATAAACCTATAGCTATAGCGTATCTCCAAAGAGCAAGTTCAGAGCTCGTCTACTGCGTGTAGTGTAATTAAATTAATACTCTCGCCCAAAATATTTGACTTAGCCGCGTCAGATTTTTATTATGATTACTAACTTGTGTGCTGATTGAACAATTAAATTGAAAGCTTCATCGGCCATCAGCAAAGGAAGCAATGATTTATTCGATAACTTAAAGTGGTGCATTACTAGCCCAACGGCTAATCGGGAGAGCAGATTTGATCAGGCGTTCCCTTAGATGTCCGCACCAAGGCTTTATATGTAAGAACGCTGAGCGAGAAAAGGAAGGCCGCAGTTCTCTCCAGACACTGATTGGCGCACCACCTGTTCCTGGAGTAGCATCGAATCCGTATCGTTGATATAAACAGCCCCAGATGCAGTAATAAGTTACTTGGGATACACGTAACTATGAAATCGTTTTCGAGTGATGTGTTAATTTTGGATATTTTCACGTGCCGCCGCAGGACAGACATTCTACCATTATTAGCATGGCGTTTGATGAACATTATCATCAAATTATGGCGAGCATTCACGTAAACATTTAATTTGAACAGTTATAGTGGCATCAGCGCATTAGACTCTGAACTGCTCTGGTAGTTGGATTGTGTGGATTCTTTTTGGTCTGTGACTTTCAGAATATAGTGAACACTTTAGAGAGAACGGTTTTTGATTATGAATCCCAGACAATCCCCTAATTCCTCAGAGCTATAAGCTGTAGCTGTGAATGTATTTCTCAGATGCAGTGGGCACTAGCAATTCTAACTACAGGTTTCACGTTTTGCTAATCACTTTCTGGTTGCCAATATTATAGTTAGAGAGCCAGTGTTGAGAACGGCAAACAACATTAAATAAGTAATAGGAACATTAACAATTATTCCACCCGCCGCCCCACAACGGGAGTATGATTCGTTATGAATAGGTAGATAGGGCAGAGAGTAAGTTACTGCTAACAGTTCAATGATACGGTTGTTCTACTCAGAATCGTCAGCAAATCAGCACCGTAAACCGAAGTTCACATATACATGCCGACGTCGCAAACAGAAGAGGAAGAGAGACAGTGTGAGCAACTGAACGAGTTATTCAGTACGTGATGGAAAATGAAAATCTAACAGCCATGGAGAACTCGAATGTAGTTGTAGGGGAAGGAATACAAGAAAAGGTTACAGGACAATATAGGCTTGATAGTGCGAGTGACAGAGGAGAAAGACGGACTTGTGCAGTAAAGTCCAGCTAGTAATAACAAATATTCTGTACAACACTCACAAAAGGAAGAGTTATATTTGGAAAGGACCGGGAGATACTGGACAACTTACATGGTCAGATAGTGATTCCGAAATCAAATAATGTTTTGTACGGTGAAGCTGAGATAGTCACAGATCTCAGTTTAGTGATGATGAAGAATAGTCTAAAGTTTAGGATACTTCTCACGAAAAATCAATGTGCAAGGAAGTGGGATACGGAAATGCTAAGTAATGACGAAATACGCTTGAAATTCTATGAGTGTATAGATATTGCGATGATGAATAGCTCAGTAGGCAGTTCAGCTGGAGAAGACTCGACATCTCTAAAAAGGTCAGTCAAATAAGTTTGAAAGAAAAACATTGGCACAAGGAAAGCGACTGCGAAACAACCATGCATAACCCAAGTAATACTTCACTTGATCGATGACAGAAGGAAATACAAAAACGTTATGGGAAATTTATGAATAAAGAAATAAAAGTCCCTTACGAATGAAATAAACAGGAAGTTCACGTAAGCTAAGGTGAAAAGATTGCATAAAGAACTTCAAGAAATCTAAAAAAAATGATTATCGGAAAGACTACCTCTGCTTACAAGAAAACAAGGGCGCAGAAGAGAGCGAGAGGGTGTTAAGAGTACACTGAAGGTCTCTAGGAGGAGAAAGAATTGTCTGGTGAGTTGATAGAAGCAGAAACAGGAGTCGTCAGAGAAATAATAGGTAATCCAGTGTTATAATGTAAAAGAGCTTTGGACGACACGGCCGAAGGGACAAGTAACATTTCATTACAATTTCTAAAATCATTGTGGGGCAGAGGCAACAAAACAACTAGTAAAGTTCATACGTAGAATTTATGAGACTGGAGATATACTATCAGATTTACGGAAAAACTTCACCCACATAACTATGAAGACAGCAAAAGTCAACATATACGAAAATTATCGCATAATCTGCTTAAGAGCCCATGGATCCAAGTTTCTGACAAAAATAGTATTCGAAGGAACGAAAAAAAATTGGGATCTCTTAGATGACGATCAGTTTGACTTTAAGCAAGGTAAACGCACCAGAGAAGTGGTTCTTACGTAGTGGTTGAGAACGGGAGCAAAACTGAAGATAAGGCACACTATCAGTCGACCTGTAAAAACGCTTTCTTCAAAGCAGAATAAAGCAAGATGTTCGAAATTCTAAGAAAAATAGCGGTAAGGTCTAGGGAAAGACGGGTAATACGCAATACGAGTATGTACGAGAACTAAGAGCAAACAGTGAGACGGGAGGACAAAGAAAGAAGTGGTCGGATTAAAAAGGATGTAAGACACAGATGTAGTTTTTCGACACTAATGTTCAATCTCTGCATAGAAAAAAACAATGACGGAAATTAAATGAAGTTTCTAGAAGAAGATTAAAATTCAGGGAGAACGGATATCGATGACAGGAATCGCAGATGAAATTGTTATCCTCAGTGAAAGTGAAAGATAATTACAGGATGTGTTGAATGGAATAAACAGTCTAATGAGTACAGAAAATCGACTAAGAAGAAACTGATGAAAGACAAAAGTAATGAGAAGTTGCACAAACGAGAACAAGTAGAATCTCTATAGAAAGCAGACGAGGCCTTTATATTTTAGTCACATGCGTTTTTCAACAGTAACTGTCCACAACATGTCCGTGAATAGAGGAATGAAATACTAATGTGGCTGGAAGAAGCTAGGCTATGAAGACCATAATTTGTCGAGTGCAAGGACGGGCTGAAGAGGTGAATTGAGGCACGAAAAAAATTTAAAGAAATATTAAAGCATGTGTTTGGAAACTGACAGGACCCAGGATCGAATCTCGGTCAGACCACAGATTTTTCAGTCTTCACAGCCTTCGTCTCTCAGTGCTATGAGCAGTAGCAAGAAAAAACACGTGGCTCGAGTTCCACTTGAAATTGTAGGTCCCCTTTGCCTGGTTGCATAAGCGCACTCCGTTTTCAGACCACAAGTGCCCCATCGGGATCATCCGACCGCCGTGTCATCCTCAGCTGTAGATAGGAAGGGCGTATGGTCAGCATACCCCGCTCCTAGTCGTTGTGATGGTTTTCTTCCACCAGAGCCGCTTCTTCGGTCTAATAGCTCCTCAATTGGCAACACGAGGCTGAGTACATCCCAAAAAAGGCAACAGCACATGGCGGCCTGGATGGTATCCCATCCATGTACCTGCCAAACCCGATAGCGCTTAACTTCGGTGATCTGACGGGAACCGGTGTATCCAGTGCAGCTACTAAAAAATTTAAGTACATGCCGTTACACGTCTGTCTACCGCGGTATATTTATAGTTGGCTCACCTTGAACTAAACCCAAGTAGTGCAATGAGCATGACCATCAAGCACCGCGCCATTTGCTGTAGAATTCTGTACCTTTTTCATACGATCTCTTAATTATTTACTGCCACACTTCTCGCTACCGTGGCGTAATTACAGTTGTGTGTGGTTTGGATTCATGGGACGGTTCTCACATCGTAAGCATAGGCCATAATATTTTTTCATTATTTTCTCTTTTCATGAGTCAACATTAAATCTTGAGCAGTTTAATAAACATAAAAATCGAGTGCCACGTCATTTATATACAGCATTATCATTCAGCTATTAGGAAATTATGTAAAAGATATCGGCATTTGGTACCATATCACATCTGATTTCTGCATGTACCTCGTACCTGCTTAAAGTAAAACCTTGAGTATTCCAACAAGTATAAATGTCGAGCACCGACAATTACTGTAACAAGGAGCTTTACGATACTCATGTGTTTTCACACGGATGAAAGCATGTACTACACGCATATGGAATATGTATGCTTGTATGAACCCCTAGTGACTCATGCACTGATTTATTTTGACTATCGAGTTGCTCTTGTATAGACACGCTTTCATATAGATCTCAAGTACTACATCATTTGTATATCTGATATAAATTTTCCTCTACATATCTTGAATGTAATTACGTAAAAATCTGTTAATCTACTGTATCTCGTCTGTCAGCTGTCATGTATTTACTGGTGGGTTTGGATGCTCTCTGCGCCACTTAAACTAAAAACTAGAAGTTATAAACTATGAGCACTTTAAACAAGACCATGAGCTACAAAATATTTTTTAATGGTCCGCTATGAAGTTAAATTGATACGTTAACCAATAATACTTTAACACACGCACTCCACTGAGACCACGAGCTTCGCATCACCGGCGCATGTGACACAATGTATTTCATTTTATACGACGCGAAAAATTCATGGAGTGATTTCGTATCGTCCGCGTCTACAGCCGATATTTGACTTGAATTAGTTGCTTTGATGACCTTTTTCTGTCAGGACTTCTGATATAGTTTTGGGTTGATGGGTAATCTAAACTATATTTACTATAAACAATTTTTTTTTAAATAATAATACTTTTAAGCATACGTTTACATGTATTGGATGACAATGTATAATTAACCGTAAAATTTTCTTTTAAAAATGACACTATATTTTCAAAACATAATGTTCTTTAAATCTGAAATTTAATATGCTACGTAAATTGTCTTGAGATAATTGTAATGAAATTGGAGAGCAGACATAATTGAAGTGTGGCGCATCTATCGAAGTTTATCAATTATTGGACACAGCTATGTAAACAACTGAACACTTACTTAACTCTGAAAATATTGTAATAGCCAAGTAACGACGGTGGTGTCAAGCGATTAGTAGATGCTGGGACAGCAGCACAACGTGTTGTATGTTTTAATTGTGTTGTTTTATTTGTGTCATGCTGATGTTCCCTGCCACTTTTATTACACTTTGTCGCAACATCAGTACGTGACTTCCAGTGTTGTAACAAGAACTACGTTGAATTAGTGTACACATGGTAATATGAAATCGATAGACAGAAGTATGGAAACAGCTATTATGGGCACTAGGATAATAGTAAAATGGCCACTTTCGAAAATAACATCAGATTCAATTAAGGAAACACACACCATACGATGTACTGAGTCAATTTAAGTGTGCCATATTTGTTCCTGTTCAATATGGTCCACTTTTGACTCAGTACATTTTATGGTGCGTGTCCCATTAAATTAATCTGAAGATGATGTTTTTGGAGCACGTTATTAAAAGGAGTGGTCACAAAAAAGTCTGTGGCAATTTTACTTTTAACATAGCGTCCATAACAGCTATTTCCATACTTATACCTAATATCAACATGGGAACACACCTTTCACGATTTTGCATCGCAGATGCAGTAAATGAAATCGTATGTGTTTCAGCCATCTGCACTTGGGATGTTTGTTTTTGTAACCTTCAGATCCGATGGTGACAGCGTACATCAATCAAAACCGGTCACACTAATAAAAACTATTTCTAGCTACCTTGGTAGATTTGATTCTTCAAGAATAATATACAAGCAATTACTCAATTTTATTGTTTACTAACGATAACTACAAGTGTACAATTGTCACAGTATATTAACACTCAATATGTTCACCACTGCGAATTGGGCATGTGCATGTTACTTCACATGGCTCACAGCATTTCTAGAGCGATTTGCTGAATGGCCGCTGTAATCTGTCTCCGAAGGTCGGCCACATTTGGTGCTCTTTGTGGGTACCCAGTTGACGTGACGTATCTCCACTCACAAAAAACTATAGGCACTAGGTCGGTAGTATAAGGAGGCCATGGGATAGGTCCAACACGGCTACAACAGCGATCATTGAATACCTGATTGTTCCAACACTACGAGAGCCAAATGCCGTGGAGCGCCGTCCTGTTGACAGATGATGGAGTCCAGCATTCCATCTTCCTGTAATTGAGGGAAGCTCGCAGTGTCTCTACGACACTCAAAAATTTCGCATACCGTAGGACTCACTGAGCACGTTGTTGTCGCTTAACGGCCAATTTCACTTATAATTTGTTTCTGACATCTGGTATTCGCACTCTTGGCTTGCCTCCCGGGACACGGCCTGTTATTGTTAATTCCCATCCTTTTCACGTACGTTCCGAAGGAATTGCTCAGCCATATATACCGTTTTACCTTTCTGACGTCTTAAACGCCGAGAGCTGCGGCCGAGCGGTTCTAGGCGCTTCAGTCCGGAATCGCGGTGCTGCTATGGTCACTGGTTCGAATCCTACCTCGGGCATGGATGTGTGTGATGTCCTTAGGTTAGTTAGGTTTAAGTAGTTCTAAGTCTAGAGGACTGACGACCTCAGATGTTAAGTCCCATTGTGCTTAGAGCAATTTGAACCATTTTTTTTTCTTAAACAGATAACCCTGCATATGTAGGGTACTCACTATGATCCTATCCGGCAATAAGATTTATTTTTTTCGTATTTATGGCACTTGATATTAAAAATATCAAAGTACCAAAATCGTACAACGCAACTCTGAAAAAAAGTGCGAGCAAATCGAATAGAGCGGCGTTCTGTCACGCCAAGAGGCTGGGTATTGTGTTGTCCTCATTATGATTTCGTCATCATCAGTGGAAGGCAACGGGAAACCACCACTGGAATCACTTCCCTAGACGCTCATGCGGTGGACCTCTCTCACGAGGCTTCCCTCATGACAAGACCTGCCATAGGGCAGAACACAAAGTTAAGTTAAATATCCTATAGGAAGGTTGTGATCCCACAGGGTGGCATGGCAGTGTGATAGTATGTTGTCTTACCATTTCGGTGAGCTACGTCCGATTATTAGTCATTGTAAGAGTTTACAAAAGTGAACTTTTCTGTGAAACCTAAAATACACAAAGATAAAAATTATTCGTAAGTTTTTAAAACTTATGGTTACTAATTTATATTTGCAATGAAAACTGGCATTTGGTGTTTGATATGTAATTATAAATAAGAATTCATGTACGTCTCATAAAAGTGACAGATATATGTTAATTAAAATAAGTTTGGCGAATTTGGTATTTAAATAACATCCGTATTTGAACCTAAATAATAATAATAATTTTAATAATAACGAAAACTAGACTCTAATCAACGGCTACCAGTCAACAGTCCTAGTGATTTTTGCCATCTGTTTGTTTTTTACGCTTCACGGAAATGCTAATAGAACGTCAACATCTCTTTCAGAATTTGCATTGGCAGTCAATAGAAGAGGTTGGCGAGCATTCTACCAAATTTTTTTACTGACTGGCAAGAAAAATCGACCTCGATTTAGCATATTAAAAACGGTCGGAAAAATTTAAAAAAAAATTGTTCAAATGGCTCTGAGCAGTATGGGACTTAACTTCTGAGGTCATCAGTCCCCTAGAACTTAGAACTAATTGAACCTAACTAACCTAAGGACATCACACACATCCATGCCCGAGTCAGGATTCGAACCTGCGACTCTAGCAGTCGCGCGGTTCCGGGCTGAAGCGCCTAGAACCGCTCAGCCACCGCGGCCGTCGGAAAATTTCAACGCTATTTTTTCGAGATTTTGAGAGTGTCATCAAATAAAATGTACAAAGTTACAAAAAGCCGATTGCCGTGTGGTCTCTTCCATTAGGAAGCGGCGTTTTACACTAGTAGCGTAGCATTAGTCCTGGAGTGCTGCTGGTGAATCGATGGCAGTGAACATTTTAAGGCCACTGCTTCATTAGTTTCGTAGCGTTCGCGTTGTTTTATTGCATTGTCCATATCTCGTCTGTTGTCATTTGTCGTTTAAATCACGCGGCACAACCACGCCGGGTAGAAAAACACGAAGGTTGCAGAGCGGCGGAAGTCAATGATCGCATCGACCCGCGGCCGTGGGTGAATGGCGCAGCGCGCGCCGCGGGTTGCCTACCCATCTGGGGTTCGGCCGCATCTCTTCCGCGCTGCGGCGCCGCGCCCGGCGAGTTACCGCGCCGCGGCCAAAGGCCCTTCCGGTCGGCGAGCTCGCACAAAGCAGCGGTCCGGTGGCGCGTGCGCTGCGTACGCCGGCGGCGCCGGCGCTGCGTGAGTGCGTGGCGTGGCGCGATCGCTAGCCGGCCGGCCGGCCGTCAGTCCGTCCGTGCGCAGCCGAGTCGTAATTAATAGTGGCGCGCACACAAAGGCCGGGTCGTGTCAAAGCGGGCGCCACCTCACCTCACCTCACCCCGCCGGGCGGTTGCATCGCTGTCTCTCCGCCTCCAGGCGCCGCCGGCGCCCACTAATTGCGGGATGAGCAATTAATGCGCGGCTCGCTTAAATTACTCATTAGGCCCCCTGCTGCCTGGCGCCTGCCCCTGCCTCTTCGCGCCCCAATTGATAATTGCAATGGCTGCGGCCCCGGTCGGTAGAGGCCGCTGATAGTGAGTAGGTTGGCGAGGACGATTGCAGGACACCCGGTCAGCGAGTGTAGGGCTCGCGTCGAAACGGATCGGAATCCAGGCGCGCCCACCTGTCCGTGTTATCTTTCATTAGAGGACGAGTCATCGTGTCATGCTGGAATGCCTTTCAGGAATTATTCCTTGCATCACTATACAGAGAATTCTGGTCCTTTGTGCTGGCTTCCGAGTACGATGATGCGTGAGACGTCCAATAGCTGCCGTTTGATCCGCCTGCGTCACTTGGTGGAAACTTCACTACGATACAGGATAGCTGCCCTCATTATCAGGCGCAAACCCAGGAACCAATTCTAGTGAGGATCGCTGTTATTGTTTCCTCTCATCCCCCTATTACAATTTTTTTGCTGTCAGGCGCGTTACGGAGTCCCACACATGCCAACAATTGTGACAATGCAATGGACGGATTATTAGGAAAATAATATCTATAACTGATTGCTAGAAAACGAGGAGATTTACAGGAATATGGTGTGTATCACAAGCAGTACTCAATATTCAGTAATATGACAGGGACGATCATATGAAGCAAGAAATCTTTTAAATACGTGCTCTAAAATACGTAACTTAAAAGCTATTAGAACTCCATCTCTGATACTGTAAAACAAATATCTTCTATTGCAAGCTCTTTGATTTCCATATTTTGGGAAGAGGAAGTATAGACCATAACAACAACAAAATTTTCAAGTAATCATGTGCAATGAAAGGTATATCTTAAGTGCTAAGGTATGCGCTTTAAGCACATGTTTACTGAACACTTTTTTTTTTCCTTTCGTCCATTATACCACCTCCCAAAAAATGGAAAGCGAAGAGCTTGCAGTAGAAGAGATTTGTTTCTCGTTATCTAAGGTGAAGAAGTACTCATACATTTTAAAGTTGCGGATCTTTTACTAGACTTTTTATCTCGATTGACCGTTCCTGGTTCAACTGTTCTCGCAGTCCGACAACCCAGTATCCCAACGTAATTGAGGGACCATATTCTGCTCGAAAATTTCAAGGTAATTGACGGCACGAAAACTCTCCGCCAGCCGTAGTGGCCGAGCGGTTCTAGGCGCTTCAGTCCGGAACCGCACGACTGCTACCGTCGCATGTTGGATTTCTGCCTCGGTCATGGATGTGTGTGATGTCCTTAGGTTAGTTAGATTTAAGAAGTTCTAAGTTCTAGGGGACTGATGACCTCAGGTGTTGAGTCCTATAGTGCTAATAGCCATTTGAGCCATTAGAACACTCTCCTCTGCAAAATAGAATGGGTTGATAACGTCTGGAAAGCTCTCTAGATCTCCAGGACACTCGAACGTTTCACACACCCTACGACACATTGAGTTCGTTATTGTGGCATGAAGTCCCATTTCACTTAGGGATCGAGACACAATGAGCGCGTTAACTTGCGCTACCTCTGTACAACGTGTTTCTGGCCTCTTCTATTTGCACTGTGAATACTGACCGTTCCTCTTCGGACATCCCGTATGGAGAAAACATCGAATTAATGGCAGGACAAAGATAAGTCTTTGTTAGAAACCCGTACCGAGTGAGAAAGAAATCGACATTAGCATGGACTACATAAGTAAGAGAGGAACTAGAAAGAAACAGCATCAGATATTGAAAAGTTACAGAACGAAATATTTTAAAAAACAGAGTATTAAATTGAGAGGGCACTCAAGGGAGGAGAAATGAGAAATCGTGAACAACATTGACAGATGGAAGGGAAAGACGTCACCGGGAGCAGATGGGAAAATACAAAACAGAGACCCAACAAAGTTTTTACGTGAATCTAGATGGTCAATACGCAAAAAAACGCTAGACAAACAACTAAAAAAATATAAGGAAGTTGTTCGAAAGGAAAGATCCTTCACAGACCAAATATTTAAGTTAATATCAATAATTCGCAACGGAATACACTCCTGGAAATTGAAATAAGAACACCGTGAATTCATTGTTCCAGGAAGGGGAAACTTTATTGACACATTCCTGGGGTCAGATACATCACATGATCACACTGACAGAACCACAGGCACATAGACACAGGCAACAGAGCATGCACAATGTCGGCACTAGTACAGTGTATATCCACCTTTCGCAGCAATGCAGGCTGCTATTCTCCCATGGAGACGATCGTAGAGATGCTGGATGTAGTCCTGTGGAACGGCTTGCCATGACATTTCCACCTGGCGCCTCAGTTGGACCAGCGTTCGTGCTGGACGTGCAGACCGCGTGAGACGACGCTTCATCTAGTCCCAAACATGCTCAATGCGGGACAGATCCGGAGATCTTGCTGGTCAGGGTAGTTGACTTACACCTTCTAGAGCACGTTTGGTGGCACGGGATACATGCGGACGTGCATTGTCCTGTTGGAACAGCAAGTTTACTTGCCGGTCTAGGAATGGTAGAACGATGGGTTCGCTGACGGTTTGGATGTACCGTGCACTATTCAGTGTCCCCTCGACGATCACCAGAGGTGTACGGCCAGTGTAGGAGATCACTCCCCTCACCATGATGCCGGGTGTTGGCCCTGTGTGCCTCGGCCGTATGCAGTCCCGATTGTGGCGCTCACCTGCACGTCGCCAAACACGCATACGACCATCATTGGCACCAAGGCAGAAGCGACTCTCATCGCTGAAGACGACACGTCTCCATTCGTCCCTCCATTCACGCCTGTCGCGACACCACTGGAGGCGGGCTGCACGATGTTGGGGCGTGAGCGGAAGACGGCCTAACGGTGTGCGGGATCGTAGCCCAGCTTCATGGAGACGGTTGCGAATGATCCTCGCCGATACCCCAGGAGCAACAGTGTCCCTAATTTGCTGGGAAGTGGCGGTGCGGTCCCCTACGGCACTGCGTAGGATCCTACGGTCTTGGCGAGCATCCGTGCGTCGCTGCGGTCCGGTCCCAGGTCGACGGGCACGTGCACCTTCCGCCGACCACTGGCGACAACAACGATGTACTGTGAGACCTCACGCCCCCACGTGTTGAGCAATTCGGCGGTACGTCCACCCGGCCTCCCGCATGCCCACTATACGCCCTCGCTCAAAGTCCGTCAACTGCACATACGGTTCACGTCCACGCTGTCGCGGCATGCTACCAGTGTTAAAGACTGCGATGGAGCTCCGTATGCCACGGCAAACTGGCTGACACTGACGGCGGCGGTGCACAAATGCTGCGCAGGTAGCGCCATTCGACGGCCAACACCGCGGTTCCTGGTGTGTCCGCTGTGTCGTGCGTGTGATCATTGCTTGTACACCCCTCTCGCAGTGTCCGGAGCAAGCATGGTGGGTCTGACACACCGGTGTCAATGTGTTCTTTTTTCCATTTCCAGGAGTGTATTAACTAGCAAACCTCTAACAGTATGATTAATTGATGTCAAGACAGCATTCAATTTTACAGATGGTGAAAGAACAAATAATGTCACTGGAGAATTTTCTGTTACTGCGAAGTCAGCAAAACCATTAGTGGAATTGTAACAGACACAGGCCTTGCAAGAAAAGGGAAGGAAACGGAAATTATGGAGGAAATGAAATGAAAATGGTTCAAATGGCTCTGAGCACTACGGGACTTACCGTCTAAGGTCATCAGTCCCCTAGAACTTAGAACTACTTAAACCTAAGTAACCTAAGGATATCACACATATCCTTGCCCGAAGCAGGATTGGAACCTGCGACCGTAGCGGTCCCGCGGTTCCAGACTGAAGCGCCTAGAACCGCTCGGCCACACCGGCCGGCGAAATGAAATGAATGTTCATCAGTATAGAGTGTAAATCACATTATGACACTACGAAATAGGGGCTAACATACGAGATGTTGGCAGTATGAGTACACTTGTCAGTATGACGTTGCACCTCTTTGGGCTCGGATGTATGAAGTGATTCCGTTCGCAAGCGTGTCAGTAGCCTTTGCATCCTTCTCAGTGGCAAGGTGCCTCACAGTGGTTATAGCTGGTCCTTAGTGTCTTGGATACTTTTAAATAAAACAGTCGATATCGCTTAATAAATTTCTTTATTTATTACGACGTTTGCTTGCTCTCACCATCCGACGTCGAAAAACTTAGAACATGCAAAAGAATATTCAGTGTTAATACTAAAAACGTCTTCCTACTAACTTGATAAGTCAACAAAAGCAGCAACTATAATAACAACCACATGCCATCGTACGTTCATGAAGCATAAGATATACTTTTTAATGAAATAATTCGTTGAGAAGTAAGTTCATACTAATACGTTGTCTTAGTTGTGAAGAGCAGCGAAAACGAAGTTAGGGTATTTGCCCCCGAAAGTTACTTCTTAAGCAAAGTTTTAGTGGAACGAATTTATTTTAGTTAGTTATATCTTAATAAGATTGCCAATGTTTGACAGAAACTTAAGAGAAAGTTTGTGCGGCAACCATCAGTACAGCACCATGTACGAAATTCTACCCGAAAGATAAACGTGAAACACATTTTTCGTTTATTTTCTTTTTTCAATTCTCAGCCATGTGATCAATATGTATGAGTGCGGGCGGGCTGTATAATTTATATGCAAATCTTTTGTTTTCGTGTACAGAGCCCGGCGGGCCGGATTAAATGGACAACCAGGAAGTGCGGAGATGGAAGTGCTGTGGAGGGGGAGCAGTACTGGGCTGAAGCTCGTCGCCAATCCGGCGCCTTCTGGGCGAGAGCCGGGCTTGCGTGCGCACGTCCGGAGGTAGCAACAGCGGCGTCGATTCCAGTCAATGCTCAACGTGTTATCAACTGGGGAAGACTACAATGATGTAACAAAAGTCATGGGGTACCACCGAATACTGTATCAGACCTCCTTTGGTCCGGCTCACTGCAGCGATTCCACGTGGCATGGACTATACAAGTCGTTGGAAGACACCTGCAGAAATACACTACTGGCCATTAAAATTGCTACACCACGAAGATGACGTGCTACAGACACGAAATTTAACCGACAGGAAGAAGATGCTGTGATATGCAAATGATTAGCTTTTCAGAGCATTCACCCAAGGTTGGCGCCGGTGGCGACACCTACAACGTGCTAACATGGGGAAAGTTTCCAACAGATTTCTCATACACAAACAGCAGTTCACCGGCTTACCTGCTGAAACGTTGCTGTGATGCCTCGTGTAACGAGGAAAAATGCGTACCATCACGTTTCCCACTTTGATAAAAATCGGATTGTAGCATATCGCGATTGCGGTTTATCGTATCGCGACATTGCTGCTCGCATTGGCCGAGATCCAATGACTCTTAGAAGAATATGGAATCGGTGGGTTCAGGAGGGTAATACGTAACGCCGTGCTGCATCCCAACGGATTCGTATCACTAGCAGTCGAGATGACAGGCATATAATCTGCATGGCTGTAACGGATCGTGCAGCCACATCTCCATACCTGAGTCAACAGATGGCAACGTTTGCAAGACAACAACCATCTGCACGAACAGTTCGACGACGTTTGCAATACCATGGACTATCAGCTCGGAGACCATGGCTGCCGTTACCCTTTACGCTGCATCAGACACGAGCGCCTGCGATGGTGTACTCAAGACGAACCTGGGTGCACGAATGGCAAAGTGTCATTTTTTCGAATTAATCCATGTTCTGTTTACAGCATCATGATGGTCGTATCCGTGTTTGGCGACATCGCGGTGAGCGCAAATTGGAAGCGTGTATTCGTTATAGCCATACTGGCGTATCACCCGGCGTGACGGTATGGGATGCCATTGATTACACGTCTCGGTCACCTCTGGTTTGTTTGAACAGTGGACGTTACATTTCAGATGTGTTAAGACCCGTGGCTCTACCCTTTATTCGATCCCTGCGAAACCCTACAGTTGAGCAGGATAATGCACGACCGCATGTTGCAGGCCCTGTACGGGCCTTTCTGGATACCGTAAAGGTTAGGCTGCTGCCCTGGCCAGGACATTCTCCACATCTCTCACCAACTGAAAACGTCTGGTCAATGGTTTCTGAGTAACTGGCTCGTCACAATACGCAAGTCACTATTCTTGATGAACTGTTCTATCGTGTTGAAGCTGCATGGGAAGATGTACCTGTAACGCCATCGAAGCTCTCTTTGACTCAATGCCCAGCCGTATTAAGGCCGTTGTTACGGACAGAGGTGGTTGTTCTGGGTACTAATTTATCAGGATCTATGCACCCAAATGTAAGCACATGTCAGTTCTAGTATAATGTATTTGTCCAATGAATACCCGCTTATCATCTGCATGTCTTTCTGGTGTAGCAATTTTAATGGTCAGTAGTGTATTAAGGCAGTCAATTCGACTAAATACCTAGGATCTAGAGTTACAAATAACTTAAACTGGAACTGTCTCATTGATAATATTGTGGGGAAAGCAAACCAAATTCTGCGTTTTGTTGGCAGAACGTTTATTATATGTCACTGGTCTACCAAATAGGCTGCCTACACAACACTTGCCCGTCCTCTGGTAGAGTACGTGGTATGGGATCATCACCACATAGGTTTGGCGGAGGTCATCGAAAATGTTCAAATAAGCTCGTTTTGTGTTATCTCGAGATACGGGAGAATGTGTCACGGCTATAATACGTGAGTTGGAGTGGCAATCATTGAAACACAGGCGTTTTTCATTGTAGCGAAATATTTTCACGACATTTCAATCTCCGTTTTCCTCCCAAAGTGAATATTTTTGGTTGAAGCCGCCTACAGAGGCAGAAATGAACATCATGTAACATAGGGGAAATGAGATCTCGGACGGAGAGATTTAGGTGTTTTCTTCCCCCGCGAGTTGTGGAACGCTACAGATATAGCTTGAAGGTTGTTTGATTAACTCCCTGCCAGGAGCTTAAGTCTGAACTGCATTGTAGTCGTGTAAATATAGGTACACATGTAGGCTGCCCATAGAATAACAGTATATTACAGAAATTTCTATCTTTCTGCGATTTTTTTCTTTTCTCTTTTTATGGCACGCAGAGGTTTTTCATTTAATTTTTGTAGAACCATCATGCAGATGTGGATGCGAGACTGCAGCTGGTCAGTATCTCGTAGAAAAAGGATACCAACAACCGTAATTTTTCCTAAGAGCTCTATTATCTGAGTAAGCATTTTCGACGCTCCATTAGCATGTCTTCAGAAATCAGTGGGGAAAACGAATGGAGACATTGAAACATTGTCGCACATACAGCAGGTAGTGTTTAGGTGTTTTGCGGTCGGAGTGTGCACACCGAATAAATACGAATACACGGTATCCAATCACTATCTACGGTACTTCTCTATACATGCCAACGTCTCAGTGTCTCTGACCGTTTTCTCAGAACGACGTTAATGAGGGATGGAATCTGAAACAAAATTAAAAGAGGTATAAAAGATGCAATTAATCAAGAAAGAAATTAGTTACAGACACGTTGTATTCAGAGACGACGGCTACACTGCAATGCTGTCATCTGAGACAACGTTTGTTGCAATCGCATGAACCGGTTGAAATTGTTAATGCATAGGTCCATTGCGAAAGTGTTTATCAATGTGAAATATTAACTTAGGTGGTTTTAAAGACAGTATTGTTCTGTCTTTGGATGTGTCTTGTTTTTCTGCGATCGTCGGTGTATATAAGATTCGCTGTAATATGAAACTGTGATTTATTGTCAAAATTCAGATATTTGTAACTTGGCCATCTTTTAGGTTATCTGGCACTCCTCCGTTTCTTGGAGTTTCTCTTACACGAAGTCGATGCGAGAATGAGCCATCCAAACTTTCGGCTTAGGGATTTTCCCACTGCCAGCAACGTGCTCGTTGTCTCATTCTTGGCTAGCCTGGAGCGTTCATTGCAGCCTTCCTTGAACACAGTACCCTCTAATATTCAACCATACAACCAATTCATCTTAGAGCTCTAGGTGGCCGATTAGCTCACCAACATAAAAGTAACGATACACATCTCCAATCAATGTGAAGCATTAGACTGATAATTTGGCGCATTAAGTAGCACTGAATTTGTCATACATGACATAATAAACACGTACATAACCCTGCATGTAACTACATGTTTTATCTCCATTTGCATCTCAGAAAAATAGAACAATTACCTTTTTGGTGGTGTATGAAACAACAGGTACCTCATACCTCCTGGAGTATATATTATCAGATTAAATTTTCTAAATGTAACATAAATTACAGCATATTAATTATATGTCAAAATGAAGACATAACTTTCATGCAACTTTAGAGTCAGCTCAATCCCTCCAAATGATTTTTAGCGCTTAGGCGCTCACATGAAAGCAGTTTTTCGCTGTGACCACATCGTACCACTTCACCATCACCAACATAGCACGCGATCGGTGTTCTGACTTCGAAGACCAGATCGTTCGCAGTTCATCCGCCTATCCAGAATTTCATAAGCTCTCTGCCACGTACTTCGCTGAAAGATGCATTAATCCACAGACACCGTCAGTGCTGAAGGACGATAACAATCGTACTACCACTGTTCCACAATTGCCAGTAATCTTATGGCTCACTGAATCCCGGTAGATCAGGCACTGAATGCCCTCCCCAATGCAACAGACACATTCACAAACAGGATGGCAAGGAATAACACTCTACCCACTAGCAAACACTTCTTTCGTGCTGTGAAACTTGTTCGACACCATAAATCAAAAAACATTTTTTTTATTTTTCTACAATTTTTCCGCATCTAATTACAAACGTTCAAATTGATACTACCCTTCCAAAATAAATTTTATAGAATTACTCAACGAAATGTACCCCCGTTACTTAGCTTAGACCTTGCATGTAACTTTGTTCTCACAACCATTTAAAATTTTAATAAGGTCTGATGACCTCGGGTGCACAAAATTTTGTGCGAACTATAATTACAAATAAACTACACATATTATACAAAATCTCCATCAAAAATACTACAAGTAACACATATAAATAACCCCTTGAAATTTCATCCTCATACCTTTTGTGCAATACACTCAGTCCTCTCTTACGTAAATAACGAAATTAACTTTGTTCTGCCGACTTTCTCGCACCAAAATTTGTGCGGCCAATATGTACTCTTTTCTTGCATTAAACTGTACTTTCTTACTTTTATGATTTATATTTTAAATTTACGAAACTACCGTTTACACAAAACAGAAATAGCCCCAAGTTCTTAAAAAAATCTATGCATGAAATTACAATTATTTATACACTTTCATTAATACACGCCACGGTTTCACTCTCCAGTTGTCACTCTGCCACCGTTGCCTCTTACATTTATCCCGCCAGTTTGAATATGTTCCGAATCTCACTGTTTCCGCTTTTTCACCTGCTCAAAATTGAGCCCTCTTTCCTCGTTCACCAACGGACTCTTTCGTTTACAGACAAAATTTGTCATTACCGCTGGAACCGCAGTTCTAGATTCGAGAAACGGACATTCTCTTTCTTCACCAACATCGTTCACTCCACTTACAGGATGCTCATTTTTAATTGCACCCCACTCTAAAAACTGTTCCCTCAAAAGATTGTTTTCAGAGTCCCTTTCTTTTTCTTCCATATTTGTGGTACATACTATAATTTCAGAACAATCCTCAATCTCATTACCCAATTGTAAGTTCTATCGCCCTACCTGCTGCTCATCTCTAGGTTTTAAATCACCTTCAAAACCCGACGTGCATCATCCTCGTCAGTAACAGATATACTGTTTGCTTCCTCTGAGTTAACGAGATCAGTAGCTGGAACATTCCCACAATTAACCACACCACTTAAAACTTTGTGTCTCTTAAACAAATACTCAATTTCCACCCAATCCATACAAAATTTACCGCAACTGACTCCATTACTATATTCCACTAATTCATAAGGATTATTAATTAAAACATACATTACATCAGTCAATACATTACAGAGATCCGTACCAATAAGTCCGTCAACCTTTTTGCCGATACTTTACATAAATTGCCACTATTGCATAGCTCAACATTAGAAATCACAGTGCACCTGAATTTCGCCAACTCGGATCCGACACTTTCTCCTTCACATTTCCTCCCCTATCAGATGCCTTCTCCACCTAATGCTTTACTACACTGTTCAGCACACTTTCACATTCACACCTCAACATCCACTCAAAATTTATGTTCTCATCAACAACAATCGGTTCACTTTCATCAACAGAAATAAATGCACGAACTCCTTCCTCCGAGATCTAAATCAACAGCTTCAAGCTTTGGTCGTCGCATCAACAGCACCTAAACCATGAACTTTACTTTCCTTTAACACTAAATCACCCACTTACGATGATACGATATAATATTCATCACCATATGGCGAGACAATTGCTACGTCGCCTTCACTAACATCTTCACGTATTTTCGTCGATATAACATCTACATTACATTGACATGTATTACTATAATTGTTGCTGCTGACTAGTGCCTCAGGAATCCGTCACACATTCCATCTCCACCAAATTCAGAACTGCCTCTGCCTCTCTTTTGATCACAGAATCTTTCCCATGCAAACATCCAGTCCATCATTCACTTCCCTTCAAAAAAAAAAAAAAAAAAAAAAAAAAAAAAATCCCCAGCCCCATATCATCATTATCGAATCTTCTAACAAATTTAAAAATTTCCTTGCCTGCTCTTTATGTTTGCATCGCTTAAAGTTATCCTCCATTTTATTCTTATTCGTTATAACCTCCATCTCTAAGTTTTTCCCTGATTCGCTGCATTTCCGACAGCCAAGAATTTATAAAATAACTTTTCCTTTTCATTTCCGGTTTATTTTTCCACTTCCGGATGTGATATTATCTGATGTCTAATTTCCCGACCTCTTATTCTGGTTTTGTATTTCATTTGGCTCCTGCCTCTCATATCTTAGTTCCCGGCGTTGATTCCTTTACTGTTGCCGTTTCCCCTTTCAAAATTATTATTACGTTGATCATTATTATCTGTTATGGTTATTATATTTTTCTGGATATTACTTTTGTTCCCGTACTGGTACCCCATTCCTTGTCTACTGTTTAAATTATTATGTTTGAATTTCAAAGCCTGTTCAAGTTTCTCAGTAAAATCTAAAAACTCATCAGGGAAATTTAACGGACTATGGACAAGGTTACTTTGTAAATATACCTGTAAGACTCTCTTGAGCGACGTCGTTTAAGACAGGATTCACACCGGACGATTTATATACGTCAGCTTAGCGAGCTCACGCACACAAAACTCCTGTATTGACCCACTTCCGTGTTTGAAACGACGCCTGTTCAGGAATTTGTTCTGAAGTCACGTTTGTTTCGCTCCATTCCTCAATTTGTACCGGAAACAATTCCCAAACACTTCGCAGGAAGTAAATGAAGCATAATTCAGCTGTCTATGATTCTGCATTGCTCTCAAGACGCCTTTTAGCGTAGTTAGTCTTCCGTCATTCCTCCTCTCACAAAACTATCTTTACACGCAGCAGGAAAATCAACTGCATGGTATTTTGCATTAATTGCAAAACTCGTTGGCATTCCTGAACAGACCCACGGGTCACATATCGTGGTAGTCACCTGATTTGCTGCTTAAGAATTGAATTTTGCCCACTTGTCTTTAATCTGCCGTTGATGATACACAGCTTCTTTACTTCATCTTGATTCAAAATGTCCTCTGTTTTTAAGCACCTCTTTTCCACATTCCTCTACTGCACCTGAAAAAGTATTAACACATTTACTGATCACGTCCTCAACCGCATTTCGCCTCTGTACACAAAGTTTCAGTCCGTCCTGAATGTTTCAGAATTTGTGCCCGAAATACATTCCTCTGTGTCGACTCTGGTGTTAACGAGGCCAACTGCCTCAGAAATTTTCCCTACATCTGCCCTTATGACTTCTAATTTTGAATCAGTGTGAGATTTAATTTTCTTCACCTCAGCTCTTAAACTTTTTGCTACACTTTTCTCCACTGAACCTATCTCAGTGTTTATTGAATGTATCTCTGTACCAAATATTTCCATTTTAGAGTCAAAATTTGTCAGAATTTCCCTCAACCACGCCACTGAATCATCTGCGATTAGTTCTAACTTCTCTGATTCCGACCTATTTGCCATTCTAAAGTAGTCACCACTACCACGTTCATATTTTGGATTAAGTGGCCAACTCACATTTTGTGAACCACACTATAAGACACATGGTGGCATTCGCGTGCGTGTGCTACACTGTTTCCCAATAACAGAACTTCTCATCTGTCGCAAAGAAGCCAAGTATAACACAACTGCAGGATAATAAATACCAATTATGTTTTAAAACGCGCCGCAAAGTGTTACCCTCTAGAGGGAATTTTGAATTTGATTGCGTGTTACCTAATAGACAGAGGGAATCGAACATGAATTTCTGAATGGTGGTAGTTGGTAGATAACAGAGAGGTTAAAATTTTGTAAGAAATATCAGTAACAGAATTCTTGTAAATTAAATAAAATGCGTTCGCCAGCCTAATTAGGCATAATAATGTGAAAACATTATTCCCAGTAGATTTGTCTTTACTCTTGCAAAAGGGAGCTTTCCCAAATACTTTCTTTGTAAAGTACAATGAACACCTATTACAATTAGACGAACTGCACAGTGAGTAGCAGTAATTATTGACAGTATAGTTTTGTCATCAATGAAATGGAAAAGATTTTTATCTCTGTGAACTATAATCATTACTTCAGCCATTTACTAATTTATCACAGAAGATGTTCTCAGAACAACACGAGACTAAATAACACTTGACCAAAGTTCAAATTTTTACAACACACGTTTACATATCAGAAATAAAATAATATAACACTGTACACATCCCCTTTATATAGACTCTTTTATATAAATAGTTCAGATTTCTTAAGCTAGGAAAACTCTATCCAGTTTGGCTTTTTCCTTATAAGGAAGATTGACATCGTGAAAAGGGGGTGGGCGGCTCAAGTGATTTTACATTAACCTCAATTTTGTTCATCAGTACTGTGACTTTGTCACTTTTTAGTTGTAGAACTTCATGGCAAATCAATATTATTTTATCAGTTATACGATGTGTCCCATTTACTACTTGTGAAGCAATTAGTTTTCACTGACCTTTATGCTTCTTAACATTTAGGCAATGACACTTGTAAATTAGAAGCTATCCAAAGTAAATTGGAGCTTTTCATAAATTCAAAGTGAAATAAAATAGATTAGTATCGGTCTTTCACAAACAGGATACTCGGACTTCAATACTTTGAGGAAAGGACCGTGCTTGCTTGTTGAAGGGGAAAATTTCATGGTTCCAATACGACTTTTTGCAACACTTATATTATTATTGTAAAACTGAACACACACACTGGTTCATACTGATATTCAGTTCTAACCTCCTGAAGTTGTTGTAGCAGTGGCACTATAGCAGTGGCGAGCACGTGGCGGCTACCTGGTCTCTCCTCTGGCGGATTATTGATCTATTTCATTTCTTCTTGGCCACGTAAATATTAATTTTAGAGCCATTCCCAAAGCGAGAGCACCTTTTTATAGCAGTATCCACATAAGAGACCGTCCCATCATAGATTATGATACCGAACGCCTCACTCGGCACCTGTGGTGTACTCCACTACTGCTGGCCACTGACTGCCGCTTCAACTTTTTCTATGGGCGCCAAACCGCTTCCGTAGTGGAGGGGAATCATTGTCTTTTGTATTATACAATAAAAAATTGCTGCCGCCCGGAGTGGCCGAACGGTTCCAGGCGCTTCAGTCTGGAACCGCGCAACCGCTACGGTCGCAGGTTCGAATCTTGCCTCGGGCATGGATATGTGTGATGTCCTTACGTTAGTTAGGTTTACGTAGTTCTAAGTTCTAGGGGACTGATTACCTCAGATGTTAAGTCCCATAGTGCTCAGAGCCATTTGAACCATTTTTACAACATTCCTAAGTATGAACCAGTTATTGCATTGCAGTTTCTCGTACATAAACAAACATATTTACAAAATTCCATTGTTTAAACACACTATTACATTATAAAAAATATTCATCATTAAGTACCACCCCCTCCAATGATCCAAAGAACTTAACTAGTAACGAGTAAACACTTTATTTATAAAGTTGCACTGCACCGATTACTCACAATCGATTGTGGTGTTACAACAGGCTCTGGATGATTGGGTCAGTGCTTAATCATTGGAAGCCCCATTACTGATGGGAATCCTGTGGGCTTACACAAATTAAGGCAAACGGTGGCAGTACTTATCTTATCCGTAATGTGGGTCTTTCTGCTGTACTGTTCCTGCCTCAGCTGTGAATGCTGCCGATGAACTCTAGGTCGTCGCGGGTAGTTCTCGTGGCCGCCGCTTCCGTTGCGCCACCGTCGAAAAAACAGCTGCTGCTGGCCGCTGTAGACTCAAACTCAGTATGCCTCTGCATAACCTTCTTCAGTTCCGTGCCTAACTTTCCCAGCCGGCTGCGGTGGCCGAGCGGTTCTAGGCGCTCCAGTCCGGAACCGCGTGACTGCTACAGTCGCAGGTTCGAATCCTGTCTTGGGCATGGATCTGTGTAATGTTCTTAGGTTAGTTAGGTTTAAGTAGTTCTAAGTTCTAGGGGACTGATGACCTCAGATGCTAAGTCCCATAGTGCTCAGAGGCATTTGAACCATTAACTTTCCCACATCTGGCTTTTGCTAAAGATTCTTACTCAGGCAGTTGCTGGAAAATCTCATGCTCAGAGTCCCCACGTAAAATGCCAGCACGCAGTGGGTTTGGGACCTGGATCAAGGAGTAGTGTAACGTCTTATAATTAAAATTGCAGTTCTAAAGGGATTAGTCTCATACCCCGGTTGGGGCCCCAATTGCAACAGTAGCTAGCGATTCCTGCTAAGTAGTTGTTCTTCCAAACAGCAGTTTATATGAGCAGACCAGTTGCGTCTTCATCTGCATTTCCTCATACTCAAGGTACTGGTGCTATAGGTGTCTCTGTGTAAGAAGAACAGTTCGATGTAATCGCGGGATCGAGCCGCACACGTCTGCTTTCATACCCAACAGATAACTGGTAGCAAATAATAACCTGTAGCTATGATCCTGAAGTTAGATAGCCTGTGCAGTGGCTAGAAAGGCGAGTAAATAAAATACACAGAAATATAAAATAAAAGATAAACGAATATTTAATAAAAAGTGTTCTGTAACTAATGAAGACGACAGAGAATTACGTCTGATGATGTTTATTCAGGAAAGGACATCTGAAATAAATACGAAGTGGTGCTATTCAGTTAAAATACAGAAAATACTCTTATCAAAACAGTGAAGTTACTTTGAGAGCACTATGAGAATGGTAGCATAATCCACAAAGAAAATAGTTATAAAAAATCACGAATACTAAACTCTTCACCTTAAATTAGTTCATAGTTCAATATGATGACTCAGAAACACGAAGAACAGTAACTCATACTCTATTTTCAGTTCCGTAAATCAAGCAGCAAAAGTTAGAATTCGAATCTGGAGCACATTCAGACCTCTCAAAATATGAAGTCCTCAAAAGTTAGTGTATTGTAGCCGCCGTTCACCACACAGAGTGAGTCACCTATGTGACCGTATCATACACATTATCGTAGACAATTCTGACTTCTTCCGGCACATGACACAATGTATCCAGAATCACTCGCTTTATCTCTCTACTCAAAAAGTCTCAGTCTCCACTCGACTCCTGTAGTGCTCCGCTACTGCCTGCTTCTCCATTGTCTGCAGGCTGACCTCGCCGAAAATACATCGTTCATAATCTCTCAAAAGATGACGTGACTCAACATGACCAATTCCCGGACCAAACTGTTGTAACAGTTTGCTTAAATAAATAAATTTAAATAAATTTAAATGAACAACACAAAATAAACAAAAATTTAAATAAACAATTTAAATAAACAAATATCTGAAACATTCACTCACACTCAGATTATTCAAAGATGACTCGAAGCACTATGGGAGTTATCATCTGAGGTCATCAGTCCCCTAGACTTAGAACTACTTAAACGTAACTAACCTAAGTACATTACACACATCCATGCCCGAGGTAGGATTCGAACCTGTGACCGAATCAGGTGCGTGGTTCCGGTTTGAAGCGCCTATAAACGCTCGGCCACCGCGGCCGACTCAGATTACTCACAATACTTACGAATAAAAGTTTCTTCATTAATAAATAAGACAGCATTCTTGTACAAGTGCGCATACGTTACATGACAAGAGACTGTCGCTAAAAATTGCATGCAATTATTTATGGTGGCTTGACACAAGCATTTTATGACACTAATTTTAACTGTGGTGCACGCTAACGCATTGTACTGAACACTTTTAAATTAACACAGGTTTTTAATAGCACTTGCAGTCAACGTTTAAATAAAGTTACTGGTAAAGTAGTAAAATGTTCATTTAATGAAAACACAATTATACTAACATGTAAGGTACCGATGCTGTGTTCATTTGCTGTGTAGATGTGGAAAATATGACGTTTCTACAAACATTTTCGGTATAGAAAAACGTATAAAAGATGTAATTAGTCAAGAAATAAAATAGTTACATATACACAGCTTTCAGATATGATGGCTGTAATGCAATACTATCGTCAGAGATACCCTGTGTTACAATCGCATGAACCAGTGAAAAATTATTGATTCAGAGGGTCATTGTGAACCTGTAAAATATTAACTCCCCCCCCCCCCCCCCCCCACCACCACCACCACCACCCAACCAACAAAGCGAAGGACCGTCGTGGTGTAGGGAGTGCGACCAAGGCGGGGGAGGCAGGAGTGTGGGCTCAACATCGGGCTGGAAGCTGTGGTTGCAGGGGACGCAGAGCTTCCGGCCGTAAGCCCGCCATCCGACCTGTCCTCTGGCGGAAACGTTCCCTGGAAAACGACCAGAAGGGTACGCGTCCACTTCCTGGTGCCATGAATCAGATGAGGATGGCGGCCACTGCTGCGGTGTGGGCGGGTCCAGCTCTGTCGGTAAGACGAGAAGAGGTGGAGGAGGCGAAGGCTCCGTCTCCATCTCCATGGGGTCGTCCTGCAGTGTCCTTTGTACCCTTGGATCTGGGTGAAGAAACACTGCAACGTCATCGTGCACGTGACAGAGGAGAACTTGATTTTGATGGCGGTGCTGCAAGCCATACGGACCTGAAATACCTGCAAGCGCCATGTCAACGGATGTTCTCGCCTCGCGCCCACCGCCTACTGTCGCTAAAATCCCTGTAAAGGATAATATCGTGCGGCGCAAAGCGATACTTGCGGCCTTCCTTCAGTGCCGGATACTGAGGAGGGTAGAGCAGGTGGAGCAGTGTCCGGTGGTGGGGTCCGTGAAGCATTTCCGCCCCGGTCGTTCATCTCGTGGGTGCGAACGATATGAGGAGAGAAACAGTTGCTGGTGTGTGCGGAGCGAAGTTTGGCCATCTACTGCTCGAAGGTTCTGGCAAAACGTTCCGCTTCGCCGTTTGACTGTGGATGGAACGGTGCACTAGTGAGATGCTGTATGCCATTGGGTTCACCGAATGTTGCAGATTCATTTAACGTGGGCTGAGGTCCGTTGTCTGACGGTATTACTTCAGGTAAACCTTCTACGCAAAAAATCGGCGACAACATCTGAACTGTGCTACATGACGTTGTCAAGTTCATTGGCACAGCAAACGAAAACCTGCTGTATGAGTCAACCACAATCAACCAACGGGTGTTCCAAAAAGGTCTATGTGCACATGTTGCCATGGCGGTTGCAATTTAGGCCAAGCAGAGAATTTTTGCTGCGGAGCGGACTGATTTCCCGCATATGCATCACACTGTGAAGTCATCTGTTCTATTTGGCCGTCCATACCCTGCCAAGTACAGTTGGCTCAAATGGCTCTGAGCACTATTGGTCTTAACTTCTGAGGTCATCAGTCCCCTATAACATAGAACTACTTAAACCTAACTAACCTAAGGACATCACACACATCCATGCCCGAGGCAGGATTCGGACCTGCGACCGTAGCGGTCGCGCGATTCCAGACTGTAGCGCCTAGAACCCCTCGGCCAACCCCGCCTTGGCTCAAATGGCTCTGAGCACTATGGCACATAACTTCTGAGGTCATCAGTCACCTAGAACGTAGAACTACTTAAATCTAACTAACCTAAGGACATCACATACATCCACGCCCGAGGCAGGATTCGAACCTGCGACCGTAGCGGTCGCGCGGTTCCAGACTATAGCGCCTAGAACCGCTTGGCCGTCCCAGCCTTGGCTCAAATGGCTCTGAGCACTATGGCACATAACTTCTGAGGTCATCAGTCCCCTAGAACGTAGAACTACTTAAACCTAACTAACCTAAGGACATCACATACATCCATGCCCGAGGCAGGATTCGGACCTGCGGCCGTAGTGGTCGCGCGGTTCCAGCCTGTAGCGCCTAGAACCGCTCGGCCACCCTGGCCGGCCGCCAATTACAGTGTCGACACGCTAACTGTTTCGTACTAAGAATCACCCAGCCTCCTTGGTGAAGTAACTGCAACACTTCTTTTTGCAATGCTTTAGGGATCAACACGTGTGACTGGTCACTGTTATTCTGAAGAAGAATCACACCTTTCTCTACAGCGAGGCTATGCCGTCTTGCAAAGTATTGGCGCACTACAGGGTTCTTTACGCCATTCAATGAGTGAGGCCAAGATGCGCGAATGTATTTGAGCAATATGTTCAAATCTGAATCAGCTTCCATGACCTCTGCAATTTTACTATAGTTCAGTGGAAAAGACTGAAGAAATTCAGAATCCTGAGCATCAATGTGACAACAATACCAAGCAGAAGCGTCAGAGGCTCTATTAGGGCTAATCGGAAGACATGAAAGCGCGTCCGCATTACAATTTTGAGCTGCCCGACGATACGCAATCTCGTTCTGGTATTGAGACATCAACAAAGACCATCTTTGCAATTTCTTGCAAGTTCCTACAGGAACCGGTTTCTTCGGATTAAACGAGGCCTGCAAAGGCTCGTGATCCGTTATTAAGTATATTTTTCTGCCATAAAAATAGCGGTGAAATTTGGTGACAACATACACAGTACCCAAAACCTTTTTTTAAATTCGTGAATACTTACACTGAGCTTGGGACAGCACTGGTGTGAAAGCGATAGGCCTCTCCTTATCGTCAATTCTGTGCGCAAATACTGCATCGTGTCCGTACGTGGAAGCGTCAACTTTCAATACAACTGATTTGGAAGGATCAAAGTGAGCGAAGGATTGATCACTGGACGATGCACCTTTAAGTTTTTGAAAAGCAATTTGTCACTCATCTGTCCAAACAAATGGGACATTCTTGTGACGCAAGCGATGCAATGGAGCTACAATTTGTGCACCATTCGCTATGAACCGAATGTAATAGTACTTTTTCCCTAAGACTGATTGCAATTCTGTGACATTGCGTGGAACTGACAAATCACGTATGGCCAACAAATGCAACGGGGTTTTACAGAAATGTTGCAATGAAGTTTGCTGGGTTTGTAGAGAGTGTCCTACGGAACAAACCGAGGATAGGAACCTGTGGCCTGAAACGCCATCCAAAGCCGCTACAGCGTCGAAGTTGTAGGCGCTGGCGCCTGCACCTAGGCCACCCCTTTGGCACCCAATGTGACTGGGCGCTGACAGACTGTAGGATGAATTTGCCGCTATGTTGTTTGTTATGTAGTGGTCACGACTGATTACCCTGATCGACAGTGGAGAAGATAGAGCTATGAATGTGAAGCTTTATTGCCATAGAGGATCACAGTTTCAGACACTGGTTTCCCTCTGCTTTTTATTCTTCTCCTGCGTACCGAAAAACATTGGAGATTTTAAAATTTTGTGAAGTTCATTGCAATATTTCTGGGACACCCAATATTTTATTTGAATGGTAACTGGTTCAAACTTGATGATTATTGTCACACCATTACGTGTCTCCTCTGGATAGAGCACGAACACATGCTGAGATACGTATCGTCGAATGTTCATTATGAACCAGTTACAATTAAAATAAAATATTTAAGAAACGTTTCTTAGAATCAGGGCAATTTTTTTCTTTTAAATAAAAAAACTTTCTCTGAGCACAACTGAAGCAATTTGATGACTCCTTAACAGCAGCCAGCATCTAATCCTCATAAACCAAGGCGAACTTCAACCTAAATATATTCTGATGAACAGAGGTACTCACAGGCCAGTGGTGGTCACATCAGTGTCTAAAAATAACGGCTACCGGTCACCAAATTGTGGAGAGGGGCCTGTCTGTAAGCGTTGTGAAGGTGTTAACCGTTACTGGTCCGAGCCAACAGCACGAATTGAAAACTGTATTGCTCAATATCTATGAAAAGTGCTATTGATGTTGGAACTACCTTATTCTGAGGTACCGAAACTTCTCTGACTTCTACTCCTACATTCAAATTCACTCAGTCACGCCTGGCGGGGAAAGGACAGAGTTCGCTGATACCAGGATGAAATAAAATAGATGGTCCAAATGTATTACTTTTCTAAGTTATTAGTCGGACAACAGAACACTGCCCGCGAGACATAAGGTAATAACAGCGTGCTGGTGTTAACGCCATGTGTAGTTTAATAACTATTTAGGAAATATCCCGTTCGTGGCTGCACAGTGTAAGTAACGAATAATAAAGTGGGCGGCATCCACTGTATGCTCGTAGTGGCCTTGCAGCAACAGCAACCTCAGAGGGAGTTGTTTTAAAAGTTAACTTTCAGTTGTAGCTAAGAATTTTCCTTGTGTTGTAGGTGCTACATGTAAATTTTTGATGTAATTCTCATTTAATGTTTCGGTTAATATCTGATTAAAGTAATGTCTTTCGTGCATTAAGGTTAATAAATAGATTTTAAAATATTTATATATTTTTGGTATCTTTGATAAAAATCAATAAGACACTTGCAGGTAACTACAACATTTCTGTATTTTTCTTGTCTAGTTTACGATATCGGTGATCGCTGTCAAAATCTTCGTGCAAAATTGAATACTGACGATCTACGGAAGGCCATTGTACCGTTTAGATCTGCAATTACTCTTTCAGAGGCATCAAGGACATTTAACAACTCGCGAAGAGCTCTTCGGGACTGGCTAAAAGAGACTGAACGTAAGACACACACTAGGAAAAGGGTCATTGTCATGTGTTGAAAGCCGAGTTGTTAGACTACAGCAAGTTCGTTTTGGTGCCATCAGAAAACTTTTACGCAAGGAGGCGGCTCAAATCAGTACACTCTTGGGCATAAAAACTCCTTTCCCTGGCAGTGAACCGTGAAGATACTGATTGAAAGGACTTCTAAAGCATTAACAAGAAATTGTTCTTAGGAAGCATGAAAATTTAAGTTATGGGAAGGTTACGCGATTCAATATGCAGACAGGCTACGGTGTGTGACAAAACTGAGCAGTTGTCACATGAAATTTATAATGTGGATGAAACTGATCTTCAGTTAATTTTCAGAAGTGCCAACAAAGTCCTTTCGCGAAAGGGCACTATATGAGTGCATGTGGCAACACATGGAGAACAAGGAAACAATCACAGTTTCTGCATGTTGTAAAGTAGATATGTGAATTCCACCTATGCTCCTTTACAACGGAAAAAAGGAATTAGCAGACGACTTCCCAGCTGAAAGCACATTTGCAACGATGCCAAAGCGCTGCGTCCCTACAAATGTTTTATACTCGTTTCTGAGACATTTCAAACAGTACTGATCTTCTTGAAACTGACTGCATACTCTAGACGCCCATGGAAGTCACATGGATCTTAGTGTACTCGATTTAGCAGAACTAGGTATCAAGACACTCTGCCTTCCTGCCCATTGTAGTCATGAGCTCAGTCCCCGGTACAAGAGGATTTTAAAATCTCTTAATGTCTAGTGGAACGACGCTGTTGCCCGTTTCCTCCTCAGGATTCAGGACGATCACTTAGGATGCTACAATTCCCAAAACTATTTTCTGAAGCGTGGTACCAAGTTGCAACTCCTGCTAATGTTAGTTCTGTGTTAAGGGCAAATAGAATTTTTCCATACAACCCAAATATTTTCTCAGAAACGTAATCTGTACCGAATTATGTCTGAGAGACCCATTGCAGATGCCAGCTTGACAACACAAAGGGAGAAGACTCCTGAGAAATCACCAGTTCAACAACTAACGGCATTCAGTTTAGAAAGGAAAGCTGAATAGTAAAGCAACAGTTCTCAACAGAGCGTTACTGAATACTGAGCTGTCTGCAGCATCAACATCGGGTCTTGCAAATTCTTGCAAGAAAACCTCAAACAAAGCATATTGCAAGTCCTGTAATAAGGATCTGTACTTCGGTGATTGAGGTGACTACTTGTATGACAAAAGGAGTAAGAAGGACTGGATTCAGTGCGCACAACGTAAAACATGTTATCAGGAAACATCTGATCATGGGTCTATTAAAAAGTCAGGGCTTTGTACATTGCGCGAAGACGGCTGTATTGAACATTCAAGTGACTGAATTAGGCTTTCATCTTATTCTCAATTATTGCCTCGTTTCCATAATTGTCTAATGTACCACTTCCGTTATTGGTTACAACTATGAATTTTTTCATTTCTAAGTAATGTGTAGTACACTGGTTGTCACAAACTACAGAGAATTTCAAGGTGGCGTTATTACCTTCATTAGTCTTTACAAACACTAGTTTTTCCCTTCCCCACATAAAAAATTGTATAAAAAAGAGAATATAGGCCAATTATTTTTAAAATAATACACAACGGCGCTATTAGAGCATAACTCATTAAAATTAGATATTTTGCGCATTTAAATACAACGTTAGAGGCAATACATGTCTGAAACTTCCTGGCAGATTAAAACTGTGTGCCCGACCGAGACTCGAACTCGGGACCTTTGCCTGTCGCGGGAAAGTCCTCTACCTGTGCCAGGAAGTTTCATACCAGCGCACACTCCGCTGCAGAGTGAAAATCTCATTCTGGAAACATCCCCAAGGCTGTGGCTAAGCCATGTCTCCGCAATATCCTTTCTTTCAGGAGTGCTAGTTCTGCAAGGTTAGCAGGAGAGCTTCTGTCACGTTTGGAAGGTAGAAGACGCGATACTGGCAGTAGTAAAGCTGTGAGTACCGGGCGTGAGTAGTGCTTCGGTAGGTTAGTTGGTAGAGCACTTGCCCGCGAAAGGCAAAGGTCCCGAGTTCGAGTCTCGGTCGGGCACACAGTTTTAATCTGCCAGGAAGTTTGATACCAGCGCACACTCCGCTGCAGAGTGAAAATCTCATTCTGAATACATGTCTGTGTTGCCTTTCAGTTCCTCTATTAATAAGATAAGAATTAAAGAAATGTGAAAGGCGGCTTTAGTAGACCCCTTTCAACGTAATGAATATCACGTTTTCGTTAACAGGATCTCTTATCAAACAATTCACTGCTATTACACACGTGAAACAGCAAGACAGCCTAGTCTCAAATGCGATCTCTTTGCTCTAATCCAACGTCAGGGCGTATGAAGACATGCCTTCACATGGTGACTTGTATGCTGCAAGTCCTTCCCGGTCAGGCTCTTAATAGTGGTCTATCCACCACAATGGAGCGCTTTCTCTAGGTCTGCGCCCGTCGACGTTTACCTCTGTGACTCTTACTTACTTTGCTTCTTGTCTCTTGGCAGTGTGACTAGAATACTTCAACCGGTATTTGACTGATAATAGTCGGCAGAAGTTTTCTGATGGCGATCTGCCTCAAGATCGATTCATTAGTTTCATGTTCTGTCCACGGTATTCGAAGAAGTCTTCTACAAAACCACAACATTACCAGAGCACCCGGTCATGTGACTATCCGCCGTCTACGATATCCAAGTTTCTGCTATGTAATTCATGATAGGGAAGTCTGCAGTTCGGACGAAGGTGAGCTTTGTCTTGGGAGTGATGGGAGTGTACTTCCGAATACGAGCAAATTTTGCTGTAGAATTTCTCGTAATGTAAATGCGCTTACGGGTTTCAGACTCCCAATCTACAGTATCAAACAGATCCTAAATACTAAACTACTAATTATCTCACAACCTGCAATTCTCGTGATTTCAGGTCTGTTATCGTTACGGCGATCTATTATCGTCATTTTGGACTTTGTCATATTGATGTCAAGACCATATTCTGTGCTGCGTTCGGCAAGTTTGCAGTTCCTGCTTGAACATAGCGGCATCTGTATACCTGAGGTTGTAAATTTTCAACCAGCTACAACTGTGTCGCCATGTCTCTCTTCAAGAACCTCCCTCATAATTTGCTCACTATATGCATTGAACAATAATGAGGAAAAATGCAATATTATCTCTCTTCGTCATAAATAGAGAGATTGTCTGAGAAGGTTTTATTTATTCCTACTGTCGCTGCGTACAGACAACACAGTCGATCTCAGATGTACCCTAATGTCAAATATAAACGTCTCTCCAAACGGCCAGCTCATGATTTTAGATGTAACGTTTGTAGAACTAACATTGAAGTATTAAGTAATAACAAGGAAAAATTGAAACAGGGAGACCTGAATAAGAACAATATACGACGAAGGTTTTATGATGTGATCTTTGTTGATTTGCCAATAAACATGAACAGAAAGTCGTACAGACGTAGCAAAACATTCACTTTTCATGGGATGATTCCATACCAATAACATGCCAACGTTCAGTATATACATTAACAAACTGAATGAATCAATAATACACCTCCCTTGTCTCACAAAAGCAAACTTTTATTATTGGTTATAAGCTTCAGTTGATGGGTCCGTTATCCTTGCAAAGCAAAATGTACATGATCTTTCATTAACTACTCAAAATCAAGAGTATGTGATGTAAACACAGAAAAATTTACTGTGACCAATGGAGACAGTGCCACATTAACCGCAAAGTCGTAGACATAAATGTTGTATCAATTCACATTCATCCATCTGGTGATGAAGGTTTTGGTTGATTTTTTCACTTGGGGGAGGAGACAAGACAGCGAGGTCATCGGTACCATCGGATTATGGAAGGATGAGGAAGGAAGTCGACCGTGCCTTTTCTGAGGAACCATTTGCGATTTAGTGAAATCACGGAAAACTTGTCAGGACGGTGGGACGCGAATTTGAAAAGACGTCCTCCTGAACGCGAATCCAGTGTCCTAATCACTGCGCCACCTCGCTCTTTGATGAAGGTTTAAACATGTGGTATATGTAGTGTGGTAAAATTAATTGTAATTCGTAACAGTAAACTTGTAGTTCGAATTGATATAAGCATTTGCGGGGAGGTACTTGCATGGACTTTATTCGTCATTTAGCATGAGTAATGCTACCAGATGTCTGGAAAAGTATGACGTAAACTGTCTAATCTGAACTTCACCTGATAAGTATAAAGCAGTTACCAGATTATATTCTAAATTAAAAATAGTTTTCAAGCTCTGATCTCTTGATCACAAAACGCAAAAATCACTAACAGCCTCCGGAAGAAATTATGAAGCGTTTTTCGTAAGCGGGTATCAGTTTATTGTAATTTCGTTTACGGTAGCCTTTGTATGCATGTTCGATAGTAAATTATCTTATTAATGCGTGTGGGTTGGTCTAAATCCCCATCAGCCATAAACACGCAGCTTTATCGTGGCACTATGTGTGTGTGTGTGTGTGTGTGTGTGTGTGTGTGTGTGTGTTCGTGAGAGAGCTGTGGGGATTTGGCGGTGGATGACTTATTCATCGGCCGTGTACTACCCAACTGCCCACATATTGCGTTAATGGGAATTACTCGCCGCTTGTCCTCTCACAAATTTCGCGAAATTTTGTTTTCTCGCATCAACACATAAAAAGCTTTGCTACCATTTTGGATTACCGTAGCCACGGAAATGAACTCCATATTTATAAATTAGATTTTAGTTCACCTTCCATGGTTTTGTATGTGGATACCTTTCATTGGCAAATACTGACTAATAGGGAAAATCGTTTATTTTCATTTTATTTTTGTGTCAGCGGCTTAAAATTTAATCTAGAAACTGCTGAAACTGTTTGAGTTTTTCAGGTTTTTCGCTAAAAACGCTTTCAACTTTTGTGGCATCCAAACAAATGCTTCAGCATTCATTTGAGGGCAGTATATGTCATTTAACCGCCGACAAATAATTATTTAGTGACAGCATTTTTTACTCTAAGTCGGGTGTATAGCTCTGAAAGGAAATACAGCTGGTGGAGGAAAATGTGTAAGCACCACGATAAGTGCATGCTTGAGCATAAAAGCATGTGCAAGTCTGCAGGTTGCGTTGTTGTATCTGACCACTAATGGCATCTGTGCAATGTTCTCAATACGTTGCAAGTCTCATTTTTTCTTCTGATATTGTGCTTATGTACATTACTGTTGCTATAAAACTTCAGTGGATTATTTACAACAAACTTCATGAGGAAGTAAATATACTGTGAACCAGTAATCAAAATTCGCATCTCCTTAACCAGATTTCTACAAGATGATTTTGGGTGAGCACCACACATTATTCTTAATGTATGGTTTTGAGCAAGAAGACCTTCTTTCTTAAAGATGAGTTTCTCCGGAGCATTATTCCATATATTATAAATGAAGACGTGCAAAATATGTCAACTTACTGATTTGTCTGTCTCCAAGATCCGATTGATCTGAACTAAGTTCTATTGGGAGTTCAAAAATGGGGTTTTCCCATTTTAAATTCTGATCAATATAGTAACCATTTTTTTTAAATTTCCGCCCTACTTATTATTTACTCACCATGTGTGGTGAAATACTTTAGATGTCCAGAACTGAATATGATGTGTATTTTTAAAGTTGAGAATTAGTCCAATCTTGGAAAACCAGTAAATCAAACTTTTAAGAACATAGTTTACCATTTCATCTGTTTCTCTACATATGCTTGGATTGATTACAGTATTAATGTCATCAGGAAAGCAAATAATTCTGCTTCATATACACCAAGCAGAAGACTGTTCACGTGTGTGGAGAAGAATATTGGATCGAAGAATGTTCCTTGGGGAAACTACAATCGTTGAATTGCTGTGTGCAACTTTCTGCATTATTTTGGTTAGATACTACATTATTCACTGGCTGACTACTCCACCAGTCGCATAAAATTTTATTTTATCTTGGAAAATATTGTGATCTTCATAGTCAAACGCCTAGTCACAGAAAATACCAGTCGGTAATGTTTTTTTTTTTTTTCTAATGCTCGTAAAATCTGGTGAGTGAACATAAAGTAGCTTTCTCAGTAGAGAAACGATTCTGAAATCCTAACTATGACTTGCTGAGGATATTGACTTGCTGAGGATATTATTGTTTATCACGTGAGACACTACTATATGAAACATGTCCTTCGGGAAAATTTTGGAAAAAAAAAGGTCAGTAGCGAATGAGGCTGGTAGTTTTCGACGTCTCTCCTGTCACTTTTCGTGGAGAGTGGTTTATCACTGACATATTTCGATCTCTTTGGAAAAATTCTTGGAGTTACATATAAATTTCCCATTTCAGATAATACAGGCCTTATTATGTGGGAACAAATCAGTAGTATTCTGTTCTGAACACCATCAAATCGATGTTAGCTTTTATTTTTGAGAGAATGCATCATTTTGTTAATTTCAGAGGTAGAAGTTCGTAATAAATTCATATAAATGAAATTTACAAGAGTTTCATTTTCAATGTGCCGCTGAGTATTTTTCCTCTTGAACTGTTTTCCCTGTATTTTCAACTATGATACTATCTTTTATCATCTAGTAAAGCCGTGAGGTAATCAAAACAATCTACGAAATGATTTGGACAAAGTATCTGTATGGTGCGAAAAGAGGCAATAGATGTTGGCATTATAAAGTGTATGGTCACACTAAAGAGAATCCGTTAAATTTTGGTTACACGATGATTAATGGCTGTCAATTCGACTAAATACTAAGGATTACAGTCACCAATAACTTAAAATGAGACAATCATACGGAAAGTATCGTGGCAAAGACGAACTAAAGACTGCGTCTCATTGGCCGGACTCTTAGAAAATGCAACAAATCCGCTAAGGACACCGCCTTTACTACGCTTGTCCGTTTTCTTCTAGAATATTTCTGTGCAGTAACGGAACAGTACCAAATAGGATTGATGGAGGACATCCACAAAATTGAAAGAAGGGCAGCTCGTCTTGTATTATCACGAAGTAGGGGAGAAAGTGTCTGAGACATGACAGGCGAGTAGATGTGGCAGTTAACAGATGTGCTATGCAAAGAAATGGCACCCCAGATCATTACTCCCGGCTGTCGAGCTGTATGGCGGGCGACAGACAAATTAGTATCCCACCAATCCCCGAAGCGTCTCCACACACATCTTCGGACTGCAGTCTCATTGGCTGGAGTGTAATTGTCATTAGTGATGAGTCTCGCTTCGAACTTAGTGGCGATGAGCAGTGAAGACGTGTCTGGAGACGCCCTGGGCAACGGTGGGATGCCAACCTGGGTGAGACCCTCCATACGACAACCAGCCAGAAATGATCGGATGTGATACCATTTATTTTCCTAGTAGGATCCCTTTGATTGTCATCCCCGGCACTCTTCCAGCACAGTGGTACGTCGATGTTATCCTAGGACCCTTTTAGTTGCCCTTCTTGGCAAGCCATCCTAGGCTAATTCACTCCTGCAAATTGAAATAAGGACACCGTGAATTCATTGTCCCAGGAAGGGGAAACTTTATTGACACATTCCTGGGGTCAGATACATCACATGATCACACTGACAGAACCACAGGCACATAGACACAGGCAACAGAGCATGCACAATGTCGGCACTAGTACAGTGTATATCCACCTTTCGCAGCAATGCAGGCTGCTATTCTCCCATGGAGACGATCGTAGAGATGCTGGATGTAGTCCTGTGGAACGGCTTGCCATGCCATTTCCACCTGGCGCCTCAGTTGAACCAGCGTTCGTGCTGGACGTGCAGACCGCATGAGACGACGCTTCATCCAGTCCCAAATATGCTCAATGGGGGACACATCTGGAGATCTTGCTGGCCAGGGTAGTTGACTTACACCTTCTAGAGCACGTTTGGTGGCACGGGATACATGCGGACGAGCATTGTCCTGTTGGAACAGCAAGTTCCCTTGCCGGTCTAGGAATGGTAGAACGATGGGTTCGATGACGGTTTCGATGTACCGTGCACTATTCAGTGTCCCCTCGACGATCACCAGAGGTGTACAGCCAGTGTAGGAGATCGCTCCCCACACCATGATGCCGGGTGTTGGCCCTGTGTGCCTCGGTCGTATGCTGTCCTGATTGTGGCGCTCACCTGCACGGCGCCAAACACGCATACGACCATCATTGGCACCAAGGCAGAAGCGACTCTCATCGCTGAAGACGACACATCTCCATTCGTCCCTCCATTCACGCCTGTCGCGACACCACTGGAGACGGGCTGCACGATGTTGGGGCGTGAGCGGAAGACGGCCTAACGGTGTGCGGGACCGTAGCCCAGCTTCATGGAGACTGTTGCGAATGGTCCTCGCCGATACCCCAGCAGCAACAGTGTTCCTACTTTTCTGGGAAGTGGCGGTGCGGTCCCCTACGGCACTGCGTAGGATCCTACGGTCTTGGCGTGCATCCGTGCGTCGCTGCGGTCCGGTGCCAGGTCGACGGGCACGTGCACCTTCCGCCGACCACTGGCGACAACATCGATGTACTGTGGAGACCTCACGCCCCACGTGTTGAGCAATTCGGCGGTACGTCCACCCGGCCTCCCGCATGCCCACTATACGCCCTCGCTCAAAGTCCGCCAACTGCACATACGGTTCACGTCCACACTGTCGCGGCATGCTACCAGTGTTAAAGACTGCGATGGAGCTCCGTATGCGACGGCAAACTGGCTGACACTGACGGCGGCGGTGCACAAATGCCTCGGAGCTAGCGCCATTCGACGGCCAACACCGCGGTTCCTGGTGTGTCCGCTGTGCCGTGCGTGTGATCATAGCTTGTACAATCCTCTCGCAGTGTCCGGAGCAAGTATGGTAGGTCTGACACACCGGTGTCAATGTGTTCTTTTTTCCATTTCCAGGAGTGTATTTCAGCAATGTAATACCCTCTCCCTCATGGCGAGAGTTCCCAATGCCTGACGTCGAGCTTGACAAACCCTACCTCCGCTAGCAAGGTCGTCTGATCTTTTTACTGTGGAGAAAGTTTGGAGCATTATGGGCAAGACCTCCAACCATTTCGTGATTTTGACGATCTGACGCGCCAATTGGAGAGAATTTGATACCGTATCCCTCGGGAGGACATCTATCATCTCTGCCAATCGATGCCATCTGCTTGTACGAGAGATAGAGGTTGACCAATGTATTATTGTCTTGCTGAATTTGTAAAGCTCTTTCTCTCGAATGAACGATCCATTATTTTCTGAAATTGCAATCATTTGTTTGTCTGTACACACATCAAACAATGTGTTGCATCACCCCAATTCCATGAACTCCTAAAGATAGACGCTGACTGTGGGTATCGTATCACAGATACAGTCCCTTTGACTGTCCAGAGATGTTACTAAACCCACCCAAAGACGTAAACAACCATGCATGAGCAGCGCCTATTAGACGGAGGGGGTCCAACAGCCGATCAGTTGCACTCGTTCCACCAGGAAGGATGTAAACGCCTCTGGTTGTCTGTAGTTCAACCATGTCTAGACGGTCAATACCGCGGTTTGATCGCTTCCGCATTGTTACTTTCTGCCAGGAAGGGATCTCAACGAGGAAAGTGTCCAGGCGTCTCGGAGTGAACCAAATCTATGTAGTTTGGACATGGAGGAGCTACAGAGAGACAGGAACTCTCGATGACGTGCCTCGCTCAGGCCGCCCAAGGGCTAGTACTGCGGTGTGTGATTGCTACCTACGGATTAGGGCTCCGAGAAACCCTGACAGCAGCACCACCATGTTGAATAATGCTTTTCGTGCAGCCACTGGACGTCGTGTTAAGACTCAAACTGTGCGCAATAGGCTGCATGATGCGCAGCTTCACTCCTGACGTCCATGGCGAGGTCCGTTTTTGCAACCACGGCGCCAAGCAGCTTGGTACAATGGGCCCAATAACATGACGAATTCATCGGCTAGGGTTGACATTACGTTCTTCTCACCGATGAGTGTCTCCTATGCCTTTAAACAGACAATCGTCACACAAGTGTTTGGAGGCAACCTGGTCCAGCCGAACGCCTTAGACGGACTATCCAGAGAGTGCAGCAAGGTGGAGGTTCCCTGTGCCATTATGTGGGGCCGACCAGCGCCAGTGGTGGTCATGGAAGGCGCCGTTATGGCTGTACAGTACGTGAATGCCATCATCCGACAGATAGTGCAACCATATCGGCAGCATATTGGCGAGGCATTCGTCTTCATGGAAGCATCGTGCACATCTTGTGAATGACTTCTTTCAGGATAACGACATCGCTCGACTAGAGTGGCCAGCATGCTCTTCAGATATGAACTCTATTGAACATGTCTGGGGGATCTACGCCGAATCGCCGTTGAGGGGTGGGACAATCTGGACCACAGTGCCTTGATTAACTTGTGGGTAGTATGCCACGACGACTACAGATGCATATCAATGCAAAATGACGTGGTAGTAGGTGTTAGAGATACCATTGAATGCAGCAGTCTAGACATGCACCTCTGCAGGTCTCGCTGTATGGTGGTACAACACGCAAGTCTGATTTACATGAGCAATAAGAAGGGCATAAATGATGTTTATTTTGATATCTATTCCATTTATCTGTACAGACTCTGGAGCTCTCGCGACCGAGATGATGCAAACCTTTCTTTGATGTGTGTGTGTATATATATACCACATCTACCGATTTCTGTCCAATTCGGAAAACTTTTTTTCGTGGTACGTCGTTTTTTTTTTGTTTCTTTTTTAAAGTGTAATTTGTTAATTCCCATCTTCATAACGAGAAATAATCATCGTAATGACATATCCGAAATCAAAGCTTGCACAGAAAAACAGATGTGTTATTTTCCTTCCCCCACGTGCTACTCGAGACTGAAACTGTAGGCAAATAGTGTGAAAGTGGTTCTATGTATCAACTGCACGCACTTGAAAAGGAATCGCGAAGTAGTTGTATAGATGTAGATAACGTGGGTGACACTTGTGGTATCACTGCCAGGTGCAGCCTTGTTAAGAGAGCGGCGCCAGCCTCTGTTAAGAGGAGTGGGGAGAAACCTCCTTGAATGGACTGCGACAGTGGGTGGCAGGGACTGTGGTGGGGGTGGCCGGAGTGCGGAGATCTGCGGCAAATACCGCCGCCACTGTCAATATTTGACGTCCGCCTGCGGTCCACTGCTCGACTCGGGCGAGTGGGGGTCAGCGCCGGACGCTGGCGGCTGTGCACTGGCAACAAAGGCACTCGTTGGGTGCTCTCCACTGTTGCAAGCTGCGGCCCTTGTCACAGCTCGCTTTAGTCGCGATCCTGAGTCAGCTCTGTAGTGGAAATACAGTATGCGGGCAAGACAGTGATCGAAAGAAGACTGAGCGTTAACTGTTGTTGTTGTTGTGGTCTTCAGTCCTGAGACTGGTTTGATGCAGCTCTCCTTGCTACTCTATCCTGTGCAAGCTTCTTCACCTCCCAGTACTTCCTGCATTCTACATCCTTCTCAATCAGCTTGGTGTATTCATCTCTTGGTGTCCCTCTACAATTTTTAACCTCCACGCTGCCCTCCAATGCTAAATTTGTGAATCCTTCATGCCTCAGAGCATGTCATACCAACCGGTCCCTTCTTCTTGTCAAGTTGTGCCACAAACTACTCTTCTCCTCAATTCTATTCAATACCTCCTCATTAGTTATGTGATCTACCCGTCTGATCTTCAGCATTCTTCTGTAGCACCACATTTCAAAAGCTTCTATTCTCTCTTGTCCAAACTATTTGTCGTCCATGTTTCACTTCCATAAATGGTCCATACAAATATTTTCAGAAACGACTTCCTGACACTTAAACCTATACTCGATGTTAACAAATTTCTCTTCTTCAGAAAGCTTTCCTTGCCATTGCCAGTCTACATTTTATATCCTCTCTACTTCGACCGTCATTAGCTATTTTGCTTCCCAAATAACAAAACTCCTTTGTTATTTTAAGTGTCTAATTTTCTAATCAAATTCCCTCAGCATTATCCGCCTTAATTCGACTACATTCCATTATCCTCCTTTTGCTTTTGTTGATGTTCACCTTACATCCTCCTTTCAAGACACTGTTCATTCCGTTCAACTGCTCTTCCAAGTCCTTTGCTGTCTCTGACAGAATTACAATGTCATCGGCAAACCTCAAAGTTTTTATTTCTTCTCCATGGATTTTAATACCTACCCCGAATTTTTTTTTTCGTATCCTTTACTGCTTGCTCAATATACAGATTGAATTACATCAGGGAGAGGCTGCAACCATGTCTCACTCCATTCCCAACCACTGCTTCCCTTTCATGCCGCTCGACTCTTATAACTGCCATCTGGTTTCTGTACAAATTGTAAATAGCCTTTTGCTTCCTGAATTTTACCCCTGCTACCTTTAGAATTTGAAAGAGAGTATGCCAGTCAACATTGTCGAAAGCTTTATTTAAGTCTTCAAATGCTAGAAATGTAGGTCTGCCTTTCTTTTCTTCTAAGATAAGTCGTAACATGGTAAAGTTTTGTCAGGACTGGCTCTTCCAAGGCTGTCAGTAGTTCTAATGGAATGTTGTCTACTCCTGGGGGCCTTGTTTCGGCTTAGGCCTTTCAGTGCTCTACCAAACTCTTCACGCAGTATCATATCTCCCATTTCATCTTCATCTACATTCTCTTCCATTTCCATAATATTGTCCTCAAGTACATCGCCCTTGTATAGACCCTCTATATACTCCTTCCACATTTCTGCTTTCCCTTCTTTGGTCAGAACTGGGTTTCCATATGAGCTCTTGATATTCATGCAAGTGGTTCTCTTTTCTCAAAGGTCTCTTTAGTTTTCCTGTAGGCAGTATCTATCTTACACCTAGTGAGATAAACCTCTACATCCTTACATTTTTCCACTAGCCATGCCTGCTTAGCCATTTTGCACTTCCTTTCGATCTCATTTTTGAGACGTTTATATTCCTCTTTGCCTGCTTCATTTACTGCATTTTTATATTTTCTCCTTTCATCAATTAACTTCAATATTTCTTCTGTTACCCAAGGATTCCTACCAGCACTCGTCTTTTTATCTACTTGATCGTCTGTTGCCTTCACTACTTCATCCCTCAGAGCTACCCATTCTTCTTCTACTGTATTTATTTCCCCCATTCCTGTAAATTGTTCCCTTATGCTCTCCCGGAAACACTGTGCAACCTCTGGTTGTCAGGTCCCATCTCCTTAAATTCCCTTATTTTATGCAGTTTCTTCAGTTTTAAACTACAGTTCATAACCAATAGATTGTGGTCAGAGACCACATCTGCCCCTTGAAATGTCTTACTATTTAAAACCTAGTTTCTAAATCTCTGTTTTGCCATTATCTAATCTATCTGATACCTTCTAGTATCTCCAGGATTCTTCCACATGTACAACCTTCTTTCATGATTTTTGATTAAGTTATGCTCTGTGCAAAATTCTACCAGACGACTTCCTCTTTCATATCTTACCCCCAACCCATATTCACGTACTATGTTTCCCTCTCTCCCTTTTCCTACTCTCGAATTCCAGTCACCCACGACTATTTAATTTTTGTCTCCCTTCACTACCTGAATAATTTCTTTTATCTCATCACACATTTCATGAATTTCTTCATTATTTGCAGAGGTAGCTGGCGTATAAACTTGTACTACTGTAGTAGGCGTGGTCTTCGTGTCTATCTTTGCCACAATAATGCGTTAACTACTACATGGTAAATTAGCAGTGGTTCTGTGCACCATCAGCAGCTATAGAGCACTTACTGCTGGACAAAGGCCTCCTGAAATTCAATACGCTTCAACGACAGCCCATATATTTTGTAACTATACACTATCTGGTCAAAAGTACTTGGTCACCTGTTGGTGGATGTACTGGGTATGTCACTCCTTCGTCTTTATGATGGCCTGAATTCTGCTGAGGGCACTTTACATCATATGTTTGCGTATCTCTGGACGAGGAGCAAATATTACATTCTAACACGTCTCTGAGTTGTCCCACTGGATTCAAGTCAATATACTGGGCAGGCCAGCTCTTTTAGAAATACTGTTGTTTACAATTTATTGTCTAGCGACAGAATGCGTTGTCATGGTAATACCAATATCTTCTCCGAAGTATAACTCTATACAGTACACAATGATATGAATTTATTTGCATCCTTCCACATCTACCGTTTCATTGTGTGCAGTAAAGAGACCACACACTAACCATGAAACAAAAACACCCCAATTAAAGATTAGGGGCTGTACGTCAATAGAGAGTGGATAAGTTGGACATTGAAATCGTTCAGAGATCGTGTCCAGATGGCGGACAGTTGTGGCGATCAAGGCGACCTAAAGTAAGAAATGGAGCAATCCGGGTGCGAGTCTCGATCTGGCACAAATTTGTAACTTTCATAATGACGCATTTCAAATTTCAATAGCAGTTGGTATCTTATTTTTCCTTTGGGCCACCCACTTGCCTAGGGACGCCTTAATGTCGTCAAGCCCTGAATGAAAATTGCGCAACGGATAACTGGGAAGGAGAGCTTGAGAGCGCTACCTAGAGAGTGTGGCCTATTTTGTACGATATTGGGCAAGGGGCTGCTGATTTTCAGTCCCAGAATTATATATCTTTTATTTTAAATGAATTCCTTTAACTTGACTCCTTTGTGATTTTTAGGGTATCTAAAGATTGATGCCAAATGGTTATTTATTTATTTTAAAAATTATCACTCCACTTTACTGCGATTGCACTAATTGATCCAGTTTACAGATATTACAATTTTACAACTTATAGCTCGGGTATGTTGTATATTAATCTGCACGTACATTTCTACCGGAAAGACGGATTTGCGTTGGCCAAATGTATATCACCAAAGTCTCCCGATATTTTACGTTGGACATCCACTATGTGAGGAGGATAACGGCAAACTGGATTCAAATGGCTCTGAGCACTATAGGACTTAAAATCTATGGTCATCAGTCCCCTAGAACTTAGAACTACTTAAACCTAACTAACCTAAGGACATCACACAACACCCAGTCATCACGAGGCAGAGAAAATCCATGACCCCGCCGAGAATCGAACCCGGGAACCCGGGCGCGGGAAGCGAGAACGCTACCACACGACCACGAGCTGCGGGCGGCAAACTGAGGACCAGATACATTAACACAGGGGGTAAAATGTCCGAAGCTGGAAATAAAAGAATTGGTTCAAATATTCAAATACCTATATTCCACGCGTTACCATCGAGACAGACGCACTGAGGGCACGTCTCCTCACTTAACTGTCTTCTGTATCACTCTAAGAGTATGGCGGGCACCCGGAGGTCTTCCTTGGCTCCGATGGAGGGGATGGTCGAACCGCCGCCGTGACCAACCTCTCCACCCCAAATCTTGTGACACTGGAACGTCTCTGACTTTGACCTGCCTGTGCTGCCTCTTTGATCCCCTATCCAGGAGTAAGGTTGGCACTACTATGTTACAGAACTACTTCCCAACAACGATTTGACCACTCTTAATGTAAAGGTGTGAGGAGGGTTAGGAAAGTTCATGTGCAGATTCACATTCACGTACAAGAAATGCGTAACACATGACACATATAAACATGTGTTATAAAGCCTGACACATTTCTTTCCACCCGTCCACATTGGTTCTGTTGCACCCGCGACCAAAAGCGTCGTGCAATATAATTGGCGGCGGAACCGCCTCCGTTTGTGTTTCCCTGTGCTAGTGGGCAGCGAAACCTGCTGCTTATGGAGCGGAAACTACTGTACCGTTTCACCACTATCAATTATGTATCTGCATGTCTGTGGAGGAAGAGAATCACTTTCTTCCGCAAGAACTGAAGGTAGTTATGTTGGACACTAGGGTCGCGAGCAAAGTCGACTTTCAAACTCGTCCCAAAAGTGTCCAATTAGGTTCAGATCAGGACGCTGAGCAGGCCAGCCCATTTTAGGAATGCTGCTGTGCATAATCTATTGGCTCACACATTCTGCTTTATGACAAGGCGCTTTGTCACGCTGATATTATCATGGTCTCCAAACTGTTCCTCTGCGAGTACACAATGCTGTAAAACGTATTCTTAACCTCCTACATTTCAAGTTTTCTTGATCCTAATAATGTAACATGACCTTTCTACTTCACTGTTGGCTCTACACATGATAGGAGGTAATGTTCTCCAGGAATTCGCCTAGCTCAAACCATTCCATCGGATTACCGCAGGATATAGGTTGATTCTCTGCCTAGTGGCAGAGTGGAGGAGTGGATTGCCACAGGGTATAGTGTGATCCTCTGCCTACTGGCAGAGTAGATTACCAAAGGGTATAGTGTGATCATCTGCCTAGTGGCAGAGTGGATTACCACATGGTATAGTGTGATCCTCTCCCTAGAGGCAGAGTCGCGGAGTGGATTGCCACATGGTATAGCGTGATCCTCTACCTAGTGGCAGAGTGAATTACCACAGGGTATAGTGTGATCCTCTACATAATGGCAGAGTAATGGAGCAGAGTGCATTACCACAGGGTATAGTGTGATCCTCTGTCTAGTAGCAGAGTGGTGCAGTGGAGTGGATTACCACAGGGTATAGTGTGATGCTCTGCCTAGTGGCAGAGTGGTGGAGTGGAGTGGATTACCATAGGGTATAGTGTGGTCCTCTTGCTAGTGGCACAGTGGTGGAGTGCATTACCACAGGGGATAATGTGATCCTCTTCCCAGTGGCAAAGTGGTGGAGCGGAGTGGATTACCACAGGGTATAGTGTGAAGCTCTGCCTAGTGGCAGAGTGGTGGAGCAGAGTGGATTACCACAGGGTATAGTGTGGTCCTCTTCCTAATGGCAAAGTGGTGGAGCGGAGTGGATTACCACAGGGTATAGTGTGATCCTCTGCCTAGTGGCAGAGTGGTGGAGCGGAGTGGATTACCACAGGGTATAGTGTGATCCTCTGCCTAGTGGCAGAGTGGTGGAGCGGAGTGGATTACCACAGGGTATAGTGTGATCCTCTGCCTAGTGGCAGAGTGGTGGAGCGGAGTGGATTACCACAGGGTATAGTGTGACCCTCTGCCTAGTGGCAGAGTGGCGGAGTGATCCTCTGCCTAGTGAGGATGCTCTTTACATCACCTCAAAGTTAACACTGACTATAGAAATCTTAACATACGAGGAGCAGTTCGAGCAACATACCCCACACTTTGAAAGTCACGAATGATTGCTTTTGCTGCCTTTTTTTCTGTTGCCCTCTGTGATACTCGACTGTCCTGTCTGTCGTTACATGAAGTCTGCCTTGTCTCGGTTTAGCAGTGTTTGTTGTAAGGTGTCAAACAAATGACACACCTTACGTTGAATTCCTGAAACAATGCCGGTTAACTTCATATGTCAGACGACATATTTACGTGAAATTGAATGAATTTTGTTATATGTAGATGTAATAAATAAGCCAGCATTTTGTGAATATAAACTACTATCACTCACACTAGTAGTTACACGCAAGTAACTTAACTGATCTGAGCTACGAGATGCAGTTCTGACGGAAAGGAGAGTTTTACAACGGTACGGCATCCTGCTCGGCGAAAAAATTCTCGCCACAGGATACCTAGCAGAAAACGAGACGCTGCCGCCACCGTGCAGGTTGCCGGCAAAAGCAGCCCTTGTCCTTGCTTTTAACGACGACACTTCGAAAATCGTTTCTACAGAAACACGGCGAGAGACCCCAGATAAAACGTCCAGAGAAACCCAATTCAGAACATTGGTGACACACTGTAACCACCCGCGTTAAAACTCGTATGAAAGAAAAAGCTGTTTATCTCAGTATTACGTAGCAGAAGTTAAATTCTGCCCTACAAGAGAAGCGACGCCTGTGATAGGCTATAAAAGCTGTAGTGGGTGGAGTTATAACAAGAACAAACGCCCTGATAAGCCAGAAAGGAAACATGTGGCCACCAGCTTTGATATAGGCGAATTGTAGACAGAGTAATTGGGCTCTTCTCTTGCAGAAAATCGTTGAATGCTTGAGAAAGGCGACTCCCTCTGCGCTGAGACCATTGAAAGAATCATTATGTCAACACTTGTTCATTAGCTCGTCTTAACTCGCAAGGAGTTCAGCTGCAAAGATTCCTGGTACGGATAATCGCACCGAGCACTGACGGTTAACGCTTGCAAGCGATTTGAAGGCAACAGCTTACACGCTATTCCAGCCAAAAAGCGTGTAGCATGCCACATAACTTACCTAGGGAATAAATCGGAGTCTCCGTTTCACCAAAGACGTAGGAAATGTATCGAACTGGTGTTTAACGGTCGAGAGAGATTTAGAATAGATGCTCTGGTTCACAGCTCGCGCCAACAGCCGCCACTGCTGCCGCCGACACGAAGTAAACACACGCCGCTCACTTCACTCCAGTAGGTGATATTCAGTTGACACTCGGAACTGCTGTCGCCTCCGTCTCTCTCTCTTTTTTTTTTTTTTTGTACATTCAACCATGATCTGCAGTTAAACATATTCACGAGTGGCGGGCCTAACTGAAGTTGAAACTTGAGATGTCCGATCTAATGAAAAGGGCTGATGAGCCACGTTTTGGGGCGCTCTTTACTGAACCCCATTCAATTTTGGGTTTTTTCACTGTGCATTATAGCGTAATTGACATCTCTAGCCCCAAATGTAATTAATTATTTTGTATTTTTATCGACCCACTGACATGGTCGTCAACCATCTTACCACTAAAGAACCTTATAATAGTTAGGAATTTGGTTCCATAGTTGTGAAAATCCCAGTATCAATATATTACCATCCTGTAGATACTTTTTGCTAACATTGCTATGTCATGAAGTTATACCTCAATATCGAAAATCTTAGATTTTCATTTTTCCTAACATCTAGTTACGCCTGAAATCGTACACTAATTTCTGTTAGCGATAATGTTTCCTTTACAGGGAGTCTAGTTTAAGTTACATTGAGATCATTGTCTGATTACATGACTGCCCATACTGCTGCACTCTTCTGAACTCTGCATGTGTGAGATGGTATCTTCCTACCTTGCAGGACGTAGGTTCAACAGAAAATTTCTAAAACACTCACAGTACGTAATTGCTCAAATGTAGTAGGAAGTTAGATCAGAACCAGTCTCACACGTGTTAGATTGTTCCTTTGCGTTTCCACTTCGACAGTTTCAGTGGCCTGAGATCTGCTTTATGCATCTGTTACTGAGGTGGCAATCTATGACTCATCCACGTTCGAAGTCACTCAGCACTCCTGACTGAACCGTTCAGCTGTCACACGGTTCCTCTTGTGGCAACACTCTACTCCTCGCCTCCTGTAATGCTGCGGGGATGCCTCTAGTGACATCTTTTGGTCAATTCCTCATCACATGAAGGTGTCCGTATAGTTTTGGTCACATAGTGTGCCTATTCATCTTTAATTTCCTCGCTTTCCAATTTTATCCAACCACTTACCACCATTTCGTTGTGCCGATCTTTCACTATCTCTTGTCTTCTAACAAAGAACTCCTTTGATCAATTAAACACCAATCCTTGTTTACCGCTATGCCGTTTCTCGCTTCTCAACATTCACAGTTTACCGTCTTTCCAATCCGACTGTTGGATATCCCTTGAGTCCATAGCTCCCAACACACCTCACACATTTTCTACGTTGTCGACCTTGTTTTCTTTTTCCCCTTGGTATCCCAGTATTTACCTTCTTTGATCATCTACTATAATCCATTCCTTGTAAATCAACTACCATAGCGATTTCTTTTTTTCAAATAGCTACTCAGAATTACATCCCGCATCGATAATGTCTAATTTTCCCAATTATTGACACTCAAGTGCAGTATCCCAAGCATTTCTTTTCCATGGATAGCAGTTGACTGTTCTCTCTTTGTTATTCACTAAACGTCTGATCCGTCTGCTATTGTTTAGTATGTACTCAGGCCCGCCCTCGGTAGCTAAGTGGTCAGCGCGACAGAATGTCAACCCTAAGGGCCCGGGTTCGATTCGCAGCTGGGTCGGAGCTTTTCTCCGCTCAGGGGCTGCGTGTTGTGTAGTGCTAATATATCATAATTTCATCCCCATCGACGAGCAAGTTGCATAAGTGGTGTAAAATCGAGATACTTGAACCCGGCGAGCGGTCTAACCGAAGGGAGGTCCTAATCGCACAACATCTATATCCTACTGTGTGCCCGACCCAGACTCGAACTCGGGACCTTTGCCTTTCGCGGGCAAGTGCTCTACCATCTGAGCTACCGAAGCACGACTCATGCCCGGTACTCAAAGCTTTACTTCTGCCAGTATCCGTCTCCTACCTTCCAAACTTTACAGAAGCTCTCCTGCGAACCTTGCAGAACTAGCACTCCTGAAAGAAAGGATATTGCGGAGGCATGGCTTAGCCACAGACTGGGGGATGTTTCCAGAATGAGATTTTCACTCTGCAGCGGAGTGTGAATGTTGAGAAGAGCTGTGAGTACCGGGCGTGAGTCGTGTTCGGTAGCTCAGATGGTAGAGCACTTGCCCGCGAAAGGCAAAGGTCCCGAGTTCGAGTCTCGGTCGGGCAAACAGTTTTAATCTGCCAGGAAGTTTCATATCAGCGCACACTCCGCTGCAGAGTGAAAATCTCATTCTGGAAACATGCCTCAGGCTATGGCTAAGCCATGTCTCCGCAATATCCTTTCTTTCAGGAGTGCTAGTTCTGCAAGGTTCGCAGGAGAGCTGCTGTAAAGTTTGGAAGGTAGGAGACGGATACTGGCAGAAGTAAAACTGTGAGTACCGGGCGTGAGTCGTGCTTCGGTAGCTCAGATGGTAGAGCACTTGCCCGCGAAAGGCAAAGGTCCCGAGTTCGAGTCTCGGTCGGGCAAACAGTTTTAATCTGCCAGGAAGTTTCATATCAGCGCACATTCCGCTGCAGAGTGAAAATCTCATTCTGGATTTATATCCAACTTTTATTTGTAACAATCTTCCTCAGAAAAACTGAATTTAGATTTCGGGTAACACATTTCCCTTTCCCAATTTTATTTGTAAATCACTCTGTCTTCCAATTCACTATTATAAAAGCGTCTAGCTGTTCAAAAGAAGAACATTTAACACTTAATATCACAGCATCGTCATTGTCTTATATAGTACTCAGTTTTCTTTTTGTTTGTTATTAAAGCTCATTTGTAACATTTTTCAAACCGACCCCTTAGATTGCAAATAAAGTCGTCATTATCTTCGGCTACACATATGCGAATAGTAGAGACCATATCATTTCACACTGACATTCGCATAGGGTATCAGGTACTTCTCCATGTCTTTAATACTTCTCCGAGGTACCTTTCAAACACGAGAGGAGCAGATAACTGGCGAAGCCCTTTGATAATTAGTAACTGGTCTGATAACATATTATCCGGTTTCACTGAGCTGGTGCCCACAATATTAGACTGAAACTGTATTATTTAGGGCATCAAGTCATCATTGTTTAATGGTGCTGTGACACAGGCCTTTTCTAGGCTCATGTATCTTCCATGGACTGCTTGCCTTCTTTTAATACTTTTACCATCAGTTCTTACACAGTGAAAATACCATCTACATATGCACAACCTGTTCTGATTGGTCTTCTCATTATTTAAAATATTTTGAAGTTCTGGTTTTTAGAGTCTAATAATAGTTTTCGCATTCCTGGGAAGTAGTACAGCTTTTTTCTGAGGTATTATCTGAGTCTTGAGTACTTTATTGCCTCCTGGATAAATGTACCGAGAAAAGAGAGGATGGAAATTTCCGTTACACGATAAATCACGCAAATCTAAAGGTTGTCTATGAAAAAAAAAATACCCAGGAATTACAAACATAAAATCTTCAATTGGAACTGTCGCACAGATAATGTTATGGGAAAGTCAACGTTGAGTTTTACTAGAAGAACACTTGGAACATGCAACAGGTCTATTAAAGAGAGTGCCTCCATTAACTTTGTCGTCCTGCGGAAGAGTACTACTGTGAATCCTGTGATCCTTACCAGATGGGGTAGAAGGAGGATATCGAAATAGTCCAAAAAAGGATAGCTCGTTTTGTGTTACGGCGAAACAGCGGAGAGACTCTCACGGATATTATAAGCGAGTAATAGTGGTAATCATCAAAACAAAGGCGTTTTACGTTGAGGCGAGATCTTTTCACGTAATTTTACTCATCTTTCTGCTCTGAATGCGTGACTATTTTACTGTCGGCAACCTTAGTAGGGAGTGATGATCATCGTAATAACGTGAGGGAAACCAGTGCTAGGATGGTAGAAAAATATTTTGAAGCTGATTCGGAGAACAACCTGCCAGGTACGTAACTATAAATTACAGAACACTCATGTGATTTAGATGTACAGGATGTCCATGTTGAAAGTTCCACTTTCAAAACTCTACCGCTGGGCTCGGGCTCCTTGCCGCTAACGAAGTGATTGCTTTTGGTGACATCATTTGCAATAGCGACTGCGCGAATTGACGGTAGCTCGTACGGAAAACAAGAGTAGCTGATGCTACCGAGGACTCGGCCGCGGGCATTTCCGACGACTTCTTGGGCTCTTATTCGTGGTGGCATTCAGACAGGCAAGGGAGCTGTCGATTGTTGCATACGAATGCGAAATACCTGCATTGTGCGTTTCCGCAAAGTGATTTTTACGCCAAAGTTGCGATCGTCCTATACGTTGTGTCACATGTGGAGCTCAGAGCGTAGCAGTTTCCGTGGTGTAGCGTTTGTCTCGTCTGCCTAACACGCAGAAGGTCCCCGGTTCGATTCCGGGCGGAAACCCTTTTTCGTCGCACTCAACAAGACACTACAGTACTATCGATGCAAATTCTCTCATGTTCAGAAGTTTCTTCCTGATGACCTACCAGCAAACGTTTCTTGTGGCTTGGAGGTGAACGATAAATGATCATGAGACATTCTATGCCCTGACGAAGCCCATTTCCATCTCCAAGGAAACGTCAATACACAGAATTGCAGAATTTGGGCAACGGAAAATCCACTCGCGCATCAACGGTACCAATTCATTTTGAAAAGCTGACTGTGTAGAGCGAGTTGACGCTACCGTTAATCGTAGGGCCGCATTTTTTCGAGATGAGTTCTTTGGCTCCTGTTTGTTGCACCGTCATTGGTAAACGCTATGAGAGTTTTTGTGTTCATTCGAGTCCTTCAACAGCGTGGATGTGTGGATAGAATCTTATTCAAGCTAGATGGTGTTCTCCTGCGCCCTGGAAAGCCTTTTCGGAAATGCTAGAATTATCAGTTGTCATTTACATACAGCCTGGCCAGAACATATAATCTTAATCAGTGTGACATCTGGCTGTGTGGTTGTGTTCAATGTTCGGACTGCGATCGTAGCTGATTTGAAGACGCGCAGTTCGCAACGCACTCCAAACGTAACCCCTGAGACATTCTGATCTGTTGCGGAATATGCTGTTTCTCAGTTTCAGCTTGTGGCAGAATATGGTACACAACATACTGAAAATGTCCTGTACCAGCCTCACGACAGATAGAAACTGATGACACTTTGCTCTCAATGAGGTTTTTTGCCACAGGACAATTAGAAACAGATTTTTCCCATCCTATAAAGTGCTACCTTTCCTTGGTGGATGGGCTTACCTAACTTACAATGTCACAGGTGTTGACAGCCGAGGTTGTGCAGTGATGCAGACTGAACAGTACGGACGGTGTAATGAGCAACTCAAACGACAGCCGTCGTATTGCTATTCACCAGTCATTTGTAGCTGACACCATTTTACATTAAGATGCTTACAGCGCCACCTATTGTTCAACTTTTTTTTGTGTGCACACATCAAAGAAAGGTTTGCATCACCTCGGATCCGAGAGGTCCACAACCCGTACAGAAAATTGGAATAAACTTAAACATCTTTTCGCCCTTTTTATTGCTTATGAAAACCACACACTGCTTGTTGTAGCACCATACACCGAGACCTTCAGTTGCAGGTAGTCCATATTGCTATCACACCGGTACCTCTAATACCCAGTATCACGTCCTCTTGCATTGATGCATGCCTTTATTCGTCGTGGCATACTATCCACAAGTTCATCAAGACACTGTTGGTCCAGATTGTCCCATTCCTCAACGACGATTCGGCGTGGATACCTCAGAGTGGTTGGTAGCTCACGTAGTCCATGAGCAGCCCTTTTCAAACTATCTCAGGCATGTTCTAAAAGGTTCATGTCTGGAGAACATGCTGGCGATTCTAGTCCAGCGATGTCGTTATGCTGAAGGAAGTCATTCACGAAGACGCATGCCTAGCCAATATGCTGCTGATATGGTTGCACTAACGGTCGGAGAATGTCATTCACGTATAGTACAGCCGTTACGGCGCCTTCCATAACCACCAACGGCGTACGCCAGCCCCATATACTGCCACCCCAAAAAGGTGGGGATCTTATACTTTGCTGCACTCGCTTTAATCGTTCAACCTGACCTGGTTGCCGCTAACCACGTCTCCGAAGATTGTCTGGTTGAAGGCATATGCGACACTCATCGGTGAAGAGAACGTGATGCCAATCCTGAGCGATCCATTCGGCGTGTTGTTGGACCCATCTGTATAGCGCTGCATAGTGTCCTGATTGCAAAGATGGACGTCGTCATGGACGTCGGGAGTGAGGCTGCACATCACGTAGCCTACTGCGCACAGTTTTAAACGTAACACGACGTTCTGTGACTGCGCGAAAAGCACTATTCAACATGGTGGCGTTGCTGTCAGGGTTCCTCCGAGCCATTATCCGTAGGTAGTGGTTCTCAACTGCATTAGTAGCCCCTGGGCGGCCTAATCGAGGCATGTCAACGACAGTTCCTCTCTCTCTTTATGTCTTCCAAGTCCGAACAACATCAATTCGGTTCACTCTGAGACGCTTGGACACTTCCCTTGTTGAGAGTGGTTTTTATGTTGGTGAGGCCACGTAGCGCTCTGCATTAAAATTGCTGACAGCGCGGTGTGCAGTCTGTGGCAGGTTGGACTCATTGTTGTATTATTCGCTAGTGTAGTGTTGGACAGTTGGATGTGAACAGCCCGTAGCTTTGGGCAGTTGGAGATGAGCAGCCAGCAGTGGTGGATTTGGGGAGAGAGATGTCAGAGTTCTGAGATTTTGATATGTGCTGACGATCTGGACGTGTGTCCGTCAGAAATAGACGTCAAGACTTTTGAACACTATTAAGGTAAATACATTGTTGATTCTCTATCAAAATCTTTCATTTGCTAACTATATGGCCGGCTGGAGTGGCCGTGCGGTTCTAGGCGCTACAGTCTGGAACCGCGCGACCGCTACGGTCGCAAGTTCGAATCTTGCCTCGGGCATGGATGTGTGTGATGTCCTTAGGTTGGTTAGGTTTATGTAGTTCTAAGTTCTAGGGGACTGATGACCACAGTAGTTAAGTCCCATAGTGCTCAGAGCCATTTCAACCATTTTGAACCGACGTCTTGGGTTGTCTATCATCGTTCATCCTCTGTACAGCCTCGACTTCACCGTATCATATTTTTATCTGTTTTCAAAACTTAAAGAAAGCCTTCGGTGCAATCAGAGGGCAGGCTGTGGCTCCGTCAACAACGTCAAACATTCTACAGTGACGGAATCAACAAACTGGTCCCTCGTTGGGAAGAATGTATTCATCGCCAGACTGACTGTTTTAAGAAATAAATATTTAAACAAGAAAACTAAGATGTAGACTGTTCATAACTTTTGTTTTAGTTTAAAATCCTTAAGAGTTTTCAGGTAAAGAATGACTTGCAGTATGTCCTCGCTTTAAGAAACGAACGCCAGGCCTTTTTTCACTCAAGTTTCTGTTTTTTTTTATGCTGTACATGGCCATCACTCTATTCAACTATTACATCTGTCATCCCATAATCATTGCCAGATGATATCAATAAAGCTGCTCGCGATATAAATGAATATGAAAAAATATCGCAGTCATTTAGATATGACAGCGCTAAAGTATTTCCAGAACTTCCGAAGACGAGAGCAGTGTTTCAGAACTTGGAGAAAACTTTAAATGTTCGGAGTCATAAAGCAGAAATAAAAGACTTCTAAAGTTATACTACGCCCCCCCCCCCCCTGTCCCTCTGTCCCCTCTAATATATAGGATATTCGCTAAAATTATCAAGTATAGTGCAGAAAAAAAAACATAGGATTTCAATCGCGCAAGGAAAACACATTGTTATGGAATTGATCACTGAGTGTGTTACCCCTTTACATGGGTTTCACAAACTATATATTTTCTAGCTGCTCTCCAAGAACAAAATATTCATTCACCTATTTTATAAAATTGAATAATAGCTATATAAATGAGTACTATAGAATCCATTTGACTTCTCATGACAGTGGGAAATGCAGAATTAAAGTAGTGATAGGACTACGTGCCAAGGGGCTCTTAGAAAGCTAAACAGGAAACAACGAAAAAGCACACATTAAAACAACATATTTGAACAAACTTTTGTATGCTGATAATATATCGTTGTTGGCCTCTAATGATGATAAACTACAACAACGAATAAATTGGAAGTTTGAAAGTGGGTCGTCAAATTAATTTCAGTAGTACCAAAATGATATATTATCAACATATCGAAAAGTAAATTGTCCAGATTGAAAATGAGTTCATAGAAACATTTGATGAGATCTTTGTATACAGAGTAGTTGAAGACAAGTGCTAGACAGACAAAGAACGAAATATTAGTTCGTATGAACAAGAAAACGTCATTCCTCTGGAGCGTGTTTTCCTCAACAGAAGTAACACTATGAGGTACCACATCATTCTTAACCTAAACCTTGTCTTCCACACTGTATCTAAAAGCCATATTTTTACAGTTGTCCCACTGAATAAAGGTATAATTAATAAATAAGGAGGCAGAGGCTTTGTAGAGATCTGGAAAACTGTGGCGCTGTCCGAAAAGTCAGAGTTAAGAAAAAAATCAGAAAACCATTCTATGGCGTTCTGTCGCTGTTGCTGCATTTTGAATTTGAAATATTTTGACACAGTTTGAAGTCCTAACTTTAAAATGTTAGTTCCTTTAGGCTAGCTGCTTTAATACTCACCGTCCGGTCGTAAGGTCAGGAGTTGGTAGTCTGGACAGGATTGATATCCTCTGGTGTGTGACGATAACTTGAGAGAAGGCGGCCCTAGAAACGCATCAAAAGTTTAATTAAACAACCAGCTACCGCCGCTTTGCCTGGATATGGAACTTGCAGCTTCTTGGCCTCCATCACCGGTTTCTGTTATACTCTAGGGCGAAATAGTGGTAGCACCTCGGGGAAATTAACTCTGGACTTACTGAAAACTGTGACGTCAGTTGTGTCTCACAACAGTGCTGTGTAGGCGAAGACTTGTACAGAGAAGTAAAGTAATTATAGAGAACCTAAATTAAACACTTAATCTTGCATAGCATTGCATCATCAGCATTTAGTGGACCCCACATTATTGCTAAGAACAAATTGTCAAGCTCGTCAAGTTTATTTACACTTCATTGTTGTGGTACACTGTTCAGTGACAATTGTGGGGCCCCTTAGTTGCGTTACTTGGGTTTGTAACACCTCTTTGTTTAAATATAATTTACTAAGATGGATGATGGGAGACTGTGTTGTTCGAGAAAGTTTTAGCATTTCTCCTGGTAATAAAATAGTGCTACAAATAATTATCTACTTCTATCGTTGCTAAATCTGAAAAAATTTGCTAATTAAATCTTAGGCTGTTAGAATGCAGAATCCTTTTTTGGTAAGACAGAATATAATGTACTCCTATTTCCAGCCCCTCTTCGTGACTCATTCCATTTGACAATGGTCGAAGGCTCGTGAAATTTTAATCGCTCAATGCGGCTGGAAACTTGAGAACATTTTATTCAAATCTTAGCATTAACACAGACCTGTTTTGTTGCAGCTGTACTCTTCAGTTTCCCTACGCTACTTCATCATTTGCAGTTCTCTTCACCTTTGTATAACTATTGAAACAGACATCTGCTCCAAACTGCTTGCAATCCTTGGTCTTTTCCTACAAGTTTTTCCCCGCTCACTTCCCTTCATAACAAAATTAATTATTTTTAATTCCTCAGAACATAATATATACACCAATCTCTTCTCTTAGTTAAGTTGTGCCATAAAGCACTTCCCCTCCCACTTACATGCAGCAGATCTTTATCAGTTACCTGACCTACCCCTGTAATACTCAGCATTCTCCTTTAATATCAAACTTCAATATCTTCTTCTCTCCTCTTGCCTCCAACATTTATCACACACACTTCACTTCCATATAAGGCTGCATTATGTTTTGAGAGAAACTATAAAAAGGTGGGAATTTGAGGAGATGCGACCTCGATAAACTGAAAGAACCAGAGGCTGTAGAGAGTTTGACAGGAAGCATTAGTGAACGATTGACTGGGGGAAAGAAATACAGTTGAAGAAGAATGGCCGGCCGCGGTGGTCTCGCGGTTCTAGGCGCGCAGTCCGGAACCGTGCGACTGCTACGGTCGCAGATTCGAATCCTGCCTCGGGCATGGATGTGTGTGATGTCCTTAGGTTAGTTAGGTTTAAGTAGTTCTAAGTTCTAGGGGACTAATGACCATAGCATTTGAGTCCCATAGTGCTCAGAGCCATGAAGAAGAATGGGTAGCTTTGAGAGATGAAATAGTGAAGGCGGCAGAGGATCACGTTGGTAAAAACACGAGGGCTAGTAGAAATCCTTGGGTAACAGAAGAGATTTTGAATTTAATTGATGAAAGGAGAATATATAAAAATACAGTAAATGAAGCAGGCAAAAAAGAATACAAACGTCTAAAAAATGAGATCGACAGGAAGTGCAAAATGACTAAGCAGGCATGGCTAAAGGACAAATGTAAGGATGTAGAGGCTAATCTCACTAGGGGCAAGATAGATACAGCCTACAGGAAAATTAAAGAGACCTTTGGAGAAAAGAGAGCCACTTGTATGAATATCAAGAGCTCAAATGGAAACCCAGTTCTAAGCAAAGAAGGAAAAGCAGAAAGGTGGAAGGAGTATATAGAGGATCTATACAAGGATGATGTTCTTGTGGACAATATTATAGAAATGGAAGAGAATCTAGATGAACATGAAATGGGAGATATGATACTGCGTGATGAGTTTGACAGAGCACTGAAAGACCTAAGTCCGAACAAGGCCCCGGGACTAGACAACATTCCATTAGAACTAATGACAGTCTTGGGAGAGCCAGACCTAACAAAACACTACCATCTAGTGAGCAAGATGAATGAGACAGGCGAAACAATGTAATAATTCCAATCCCAAAGAAAGCAGGGGTTGACAGATGTGAAAATTATCGAACTATCAGTTTAATAAGCCACAGCTGCAAAATACTAACACGAATTCTTACAGACGAATGGAAAAGCTGGTAGAAGTCGACATCGGGGAAGATCACTTTGGATTCCGTGGAGATATTGGAACACGTGAGGCAAGGCAATACTGACCCTATGACTTATCTTAGAAAATAGATTAAGGAAAGGCAAACCTACGTTTCTAGCTTTTGTAGACTTATAGAAAGCTTTTGACTATGTTGACTGGAATACTCTCTTTCAAATTCTGAAGGTGGCACGGGTAAAATACAGAGTGCGAAAGGCTATTTACAATTTGTGCAGAAACGAGAAGGCAGTTATAAGAACCGAGGGGCATGAAAGGGAAGCAGTGGTTGGGAAAGGAGTGAGACGGGGTTGTAGCCTATCCCCGATGTTATTCAATCGGTATATTGAGCAAGCAGTATAGGAAACAAAAGAAAAATTCGGAGAAGTGTTTAAAATCCAAGGAGAAGTAATAAAAACTTTGAGGTCCGCCGATGATATTGTAATTCTGTCAGAGACAGTAAAGGACCTGGAAGAGCAGTTGAACGGAATGGACAGTGTCTTGAAAGGATATAAGATGAACATAAAAAAAAGCGAAACGACCATAATGGAATGTAGTCGAATTTAATCGGGTGAGGCTGCATGAGTTAGATTACGAAATGAGACGCTTAAAGTAGTAAATGAGTTTTGATATTTGGGGAGCAAAATAACTGATGTTGGTCGAAGTAGAGAGGATATAAAATGTAGACTGGCAATGGCAGGGAATGCTTTCTGAAGAAGAGAAATTTGTTAACATCGGGTATATATTTAAATGTCAGCAAGTAGTTTCTGAAAGTATTTCTATAGAGTGTAGCAATGTATGGAAGTGAAACGTGGACGATAAATAGTTTAGACAAAAAGAGAATACAAGCTTAAGAAACGTGGTGCCATAGAAGAATGTTGAAGATTAGATGGGAGGTATTGAATAATTGGTGAGAAGAGAAATTTGTGGCACGGGTAGGGCATATTCTGAGGCATCAAGGGATCACCAATTTTCTATTGGAGAGCAACGTGGAGGATAAAATTCGTAGAGGGAGACCAAGAGTTGAACACACTAAACAGATTCTGAAAGATGTAGGTTGCAGTAGGTACTGGGAGATGAAGACGTTTGCACAGGATAGAGTAACATGGAAGGCTGCATCAAACCAGTCTTTGGACTGAAGACCACAACAGCAACATATTATGAGACAGTTTTCGGAACAGTCTTGTAATATGTGTAAATTCATATAAATTAATGATGAGACCCACTCTCGATCTGATTAATTAATATCTAATGTATGAGTGATTGTTTCCACAGAAATCTAAAACTAATTTGCGTGCTGCTTAAAAATAAGGGGTGACGAGGACACAGAAAAAAGTTCTTGAACAGTCAGGGAACCTCCTAAGTCCGTCTTAGAAGGCCAGCTAAGATAGGGACATTGTCACAGCCGGGCCCAATATCCCACGCCCCACAGCGTCGCTGGGCAGAAAGACATCAGTTAGAATATCATGTAGCGACAGCTCGCACAAATGTTTCTACAATGTGGAGCGAGGAGGAATTTTTAGCAAATGCACTATTCTCAGCAAACGTAGCAAGCCGACTTTTGGAACAAATGCAGGAGATTGCTATCCTCCAGGTGAAACCAGAGCACCAAGATAGGCTTTGGGACACCTTGAGATGCAGCCGGACGTGTAGCTCTCACAAACAAATTCCTTTAAGGACGAAATACCTACATACATTGGTTTACCTCAATTTTCTCCAGAGTGACAGAGAAATGTCACAGTGCGCGAGGGTAGCTACTTCTCTGGCCTAGCAGGGACCTAGCGATAGTAAGAAATTACTTTTTTAATGTTAACCAAGAGAAGAGGTCCCCACTCTCTGAGGTGCATTTTGTTTTATTCGAGGTTGAAAGATTCAGAAAACAGCCAAACAACATCTGAAACTTTTACTCTACTTTGTCTTCTTAAAAAATGTTTCTGGTGCAATGTGTTACAAGAAAAATATTGACTATTTCCATCGTCATATGAATTTTTAAGAGTAACTGGCTTTTCCTTTTGTTTCAGGTAACACCAGTAACAACTAACTGATCTGCCTGATGTTGAACAGAGTACTCGCTTTCATGAACCAGCTTACCGTGAGTACGGTGCTTCTACTCAACAACAAATACTATTTGCTGTCTGCTACTGCAATTTCATCAGATCAGCTTGTAAACTGGAGATAGTGTAGTAGCTGATATAGATGCTCTCCATTCTTTAGGAAATTCTCGTTCATTTACTTCTAAACTTCACAGTGTGCCTGAATCAGCTGGATGCCTAAAATCCAGCAATGTAGAATAATACACAGCAGAATGTGGCAATCGCTGCACGCTGTTAGATATCTGTGTCACATACTTTCATATATCAGTCTTCTATGGAAAATGGGACGATGACTGTTCAGTTTATTTTTAAAATTGCTTTACTGAGTACAAATGGTTTCGGTGCTACACTCCATCATCATTCCCTATGTATAAAATTTTGATTATAACATTAATCATACAAGAAAAAGAAGCAATGTCGCAATAAATATTACCGAATACTCCATCCTCAATAACTATGTTCCGTGACGAACGCCCTGACGGAGCCACATTAGAAAGGCATAGGCAACTCGCAGTGTAAATCTTTCATGAACACGAGTACAATGAATCCATGTCTTGAACAGTCATCTAGACTGCTGACTGTCCCGGAACCTGGTTCCAATTGTCGGTTGCCTACCTAACTGCTTCCAGGGGCAACAAAAGTTTGATTTTCAGTATTTCGTGTAATTATTGACTGAATTTAAAAACCTGAAATGCTTCTATAATCCACTGATTAAGAGATATAATCTTATGTTACAGGATAACCCAGTAACAGACGTATTACGATTAGAAACAGTGTGCTTAACATCAGACAGTGTAACTGTAGCCGGGCAAAAATCCGGACTTTATTCATCCAGTGTTTGAGAATGAGAGCACTTAGTAACTTTCAACAAACTTTAAGCATAGTTTCAAAACTTTTATAAACTTCTTTTAGTTTACAAGATTAACGTTAAGTATTTAATACATTCAGTCGTTCCTAAGTATTCAGATGTTTCAAGCTGATATATACATAGAAGTTTGATTCTCTGAAGAATCAGGTTATTGGAATGTACTGTTATGATGGTGTAGAAGCAAAATGGGCTGTGCAGTGGCAGTGGTGGGAGCTGCGGAAGGGAGACATATTTTAGCAATGACACAATCTATTTATAACAGCTCGTATTGCTACAATTATCAAACATAATCAGTAAAACAGCTCCAAAAAGATTAATTAAAATGTGCAAAATTATTCTAGAAACCTTAAATGGTTCCTATTCAATTCATTTGGAAAGGAATAGTTCAGAAAATTTGCTTCGACTGAAATTTCAGTACCTACAGTACAAATAATTGCAAATTACATCACACTTCACGCGTACACTACAAAATTTAAAATCCATAATTGATTCGTGGCTCTAAATTATCTACATCCACAATTAGAGAACGAAATATTGGGAACTCCGAAATTATGACCTAAGATACGTTACCTTCGCAATTAAGATGTAAGTTCCACTACATAAATTAAATCCATGGTGCACGAGCATAACAAGATAGAGATAGAAAGCTGGCTGGTCAGAGCCATTTAATCAAGAACTGAGATCCTTATTCACTGAACATATGTGTCAGCAAAAATTATGGGTTAATATCAAGCAGGCAGCTCATAACAAGAAAACAGGACACCTAAACGCTAATTCGGGAAAGGTAGTGCAACCCTTGACGGATAGTAGTGAAGACAGAGGTTACCATCACCCTTCAGAGCAGAGGAGAGACGGATCACACTGCGAAAAATCAGTCACCCAACAGCAGATATGGCGGGGTCAGTGATTTTCTCTGCCTCGTGATGGCTGGGTGTTGTGTGTCGTCCTTAGGTTAGTTAGGTTTAAGTAGTTCTAAGTTCTAGGGGACTAATGTTCCCAGATGTTAAGTCCCATAGTGCTCAGAGCCAGCAGATATGCAGCCACACCACCCACAATTATCTATTCGCTGTGACTTACAGAAGCCATCACTCCACCCTATAGGTTCATGTCTTCTCACTTCTGCTCCAGTTTACGACTTGTCATGTATGCCAGAGACATTACCATGGACCCATGAATTCTTCCACTAAATGGTGGAAACATGAAAGGACGTTATCTGCAATGGAGAGTAGTTGTAAAAGTTAGTATACGAGTGCAAGGTACTGGTATGCCGAAATCCACATGGACTGACCCCTCCATCTCGCCAGTGAGGGAGGGGTTGGCATGGTAGTGAATGAATTCTGTTGTGTGGTAAGTCCGAAAGAACAGACACCACGTCTTCATATAACTGATTCTCCTAAATGGGAAATACATCCACCTTTCTTCAGTGGGGATACACAGGTACGTTCTACTCCCTGTCGGAGTCTCAGAGAAACGAGCATGGGGGAAATGGATTGCGGATAGACTGCGCTTAATAGAGGTGTGGACCGGGCGTGAGAAGTGTCGAGGTAGTCCGTGCATTTGCGATAATAATGTGTTCCGGATGGTGCAGTGGTTAACGCACCTGGCTAGTAATCAGAAGATCCCAGGCTCAAATCTCGGTCCTACACACATTTTCTCTCGTCGCTGCTGATTCCGCGTAAGGTCCCGATGCAACTGGCATCAGTATTTACTCAATTTTCTTTCCTTTCCCTCCCACTTTATCTTCAAATTGTATCTAATTCCACTGTGGTGAATATTGAATTGGTATTACCTGCTTAGTATGATAATTTTGTAACATCATTGCTCCTGTATTGATTCAGAATTATTTGAGATGTTACCATAGGATGATCAATTTGTCCCTATTACACCCCATCCTCCCTCATCTTGTGCAGTGATCTCAATCGACCTATTGAGAAAATCGTAACTCAATAACATGCTTGTTCACTGGGCCATGCAGAATGCAAAAGTCTTGTGCACGTAACAGCTAGTGATTGCTGCGTTTTGGCCCTGCCAGAAACACATTAATCACGTTTCCAGGATCGTCTTAAGAAATGCAGACGCCCCTTCGACGCACAGTAATTTTTCAGTATCATTCAGCACTTATCTTTCAGAGACACCCACTTGCTGTTGTAGTTACAGTATAGCACAGTTCCCTTTCAGCCGGCTTATATTAAGGAAGCAGTTTTGGAACAGTGATTCGACAGAAGTCTGCGTAGCCTCACAGATACAAGCTAGCTAGGAATAGTCGATTGGCATCGCCTTCACTCAGCTAGTAGGTGCCTGCGTATTGACTCCTCTGCACAATAATCTATCCTCCATTCCTAAATTAGTATCTAGACTCCAATCAGATTAAACAATTTTTTATGGGAAGCGGACTGAATCCTGACTCCCGTTTTCCCTCGTCTAAGTTTCTAACCCATTAAGTTCCGCTATCCTTAGAGAAGGTTCTGCCGGGAGACCTTTCTCATATAGGCACTAGTTCCCAACGTCTCTGAGATAATTTTCCCATTACGTGACGTAGATTATTGGGCTGTAGCATGTTAGTAGGTCAAATGTCTTCTTACGTAATCGACGTTTCTACCATTCTGCTGGTATCTTCCTTGGGATCTTTTAATTAGCTGACCTATCGATTTCTTATGCCTTTCGAACCTGCCACGGACAGTTGAATGGGTGGAATTGAAGTCCCGAGTAAAAGAAAAAATACTGCAGGAATCTCTGCTTCATATACAACTCAAAGCACACTGACATCTTGTTACTGACGTGAATTGCTGTCTTAAACATTGGAAATTTTCGAGGTGACTGTTCGGGAACATGTGCACTGAGGAAAGTATTACTCTCTATTACGTTTCGACAAGTTGATAAATTTGTTTCTTCTTTGTCAACAAAATCGCAGTCGCTCTCTCTGATATCACTGTGAGAAATGCTTTAAATATTGAAGACAGTCCGCGACCACACAATCATGTGGCTCCTACGTTTATGTGGTAATGAATAAAAAGATTGCTTACCCATCTACATATGATTCTGTGAATGTCTTTATTATAAAAAGACATTTATTTCGAAATTTCCATTTCAAGTTCAACGGGGTGTCTGAATGATCTTCAGCCTAAAGAAATGACAGTAATACAAATAACTTTTTAAAAATATGAATATCAGTTTCCTGACAGAGATGTAATTAAGCCCATCTTGATTTTACTCCTGGGAGAAATTTTCATTATACGCCTCAGGGGTAATTACTCTAGTTCGTGGTAACCCCAGGGAATGCCGGACATTTGCCACGCATGATATTTGCCACGCCGGACATTTGCCACACTTGCCCCTTCGCCAGGTAGCGATCCCTCAGGTAAGGGCGCCCTTCCTCGTACTATTTCTGTCTCTTTCAAACCGCCGTCTCCACATCTTACTCGATACACAGAGTACGTAAGGGGCCTTCTTCTTCGACATCTTGGCGAAATGCAGAGCTTCTTTTCCGAAATGGAAATATTTATAACTTTTGGGAAACGAAAGCAATACCGACGGTCATGTCAGTATGTAATTAGTTCTGCCAAGTATAAATATAGACGCTCTGTCTTACGGTAGCTTCCTTTCACGCTTACTGATTGCGATAGAAACAGTCCATCGGCAGGGGAGCAACAAGAAAGGAACGATGTAAAGAGAATGCGAATGTACGCTAATCATTTCTTTTTGATCACTGCATTTGTGCCTACTTTAATTACTACAACTGATCCCCCTTGGTACACAAAACACGACCTGTAGGATGAAACGCCCCCTCAGAAAAATTATTGAATTACTGGGCTGATAAACCTCTTACACTATTCGATTTTCAAACAGCTGAGCAAAACTGAACGTACTCAGACATTTCGCTCTTTCCCTGTTCGGATCAACACTAAACTGACACACAATAATTTTTTTTACCGCAACGCAATCTGACTTTCAATAAAACCTACAAAAGAATGCCCCTGACTAACATTAACCTATACCTCTCACAAATCACTTACCTCACAAAAATCTTCGTTACTCGAACTACTGCAATACAGCGAGCGCCACTACTGCCAGCTAAATAAAAGATTCAGACTACTGAAGGCACTAACTACTGATAGGCATAGTTAGCAAATGAAAGATTCTGATAGAGAACAAACAATGTATTTACCTTAATATTGTTCAAAAGTCATAATATATATATAGCAGTTCATGACATCCATTCTTAGAAATGGATGGACACACGTCTAGATCATCCGCTCTCAAAAATCCGCCATCTCACTTCCCCACATCCACCACTGCTGGCGGCTCACCTCCAACTGCACAACGCTACGCGCTGTTAACAGCCCAACACTACAATAGGAATATTACAACAATGTCACCCAGCCACAGACTGCACACACCACAGCCAGTGATTTTCATACAGAGAGCAACATGGCGTTACCAATATAGAAACCTAAACAGCCTACTTACAAGGAGCACCGAAATTTGCTGCGGATTTCCATGAGAGATGCATTTAATAGTTTCCGCAACGAAAACCTCTCTAGAAATGTGGTGGAATATCCAAAAACATTCTGGTCCAGCGGAAAGGCTTTGTACCTTTACTGCGCGATGGCGGTGAGGAGGAAGAGGAGGGGGAGACGAGCGACCCAACCCTTCGGAGCAGGTAAAATCGTGGCAAATGTCCGGCGCGGCAAATGTCCGCACACCAACCCAAGGTTACTACGATTCTGCGCCTAGACTGCTCTGTTAACAATGCTTGATCCACGCTGCTTGCAGAATTCTGCGAGGGCGGAGAAAAGTACGGTAATCCCACAACAGTCGAGATTTTTGCCAGCTGGAGTGAGCAGAGCAGTAAGAGCCACATTTAGCGCCTTCTGGCCGTGTACAGCGTTGCACACGCCACGCTTCTGCAACGGAGGTGTACGCTTGTAAAGCGAGGGCGCGGTAATTGCACGTGTGCTCGCCAGGCGGCTCCGCTGTCGCGGCGCGCAGCAGGCGCCACTGTGAGCCACGCTTCAAACCCCCCCCCCCCCCCCCCCCCCCCCACCCACTCCAACCTCACAGCCCACAGGACACCTGGAGCCGCTACTGTGCGGGCTTTCCGCTCTGGGAGAGGCGGAATTTGTTTCCGCAGAGTGCGGCCAATTTTGGGAACTCGTTGTCGCGGCCTGGGAGAACGCGGGAGTTTTTGTCGCGGAACGGTGAGCGCGGCAGCGTCGTTAATCGCCCGTGCTGCGTGCAGCAGCAGCGAGGCGCCAGCCGTTAATTCGTGGCGCTGCACGGCTCGTGCTTCCACACAGGCGCCCTAGGCTGGAACACTGCCGCGCTGCCAACGTGAGAGCAAATAAGCTGCGACAGACGAAACGAGAGTCTTACCAAAAGACGGTACTTCATCCGGTGAGAAACTGTAGCGAAGGACGTAGGAGGAACTCACACGTGTAACAAAGATTTCCACTAAGGTCAATACTCAGCTACTGAACGGTGCATATTAGGAAGCATAAAGTGGCAAGCAGATATTGGTATGATGTACAGGTGTGGACAGACATATGGGAGCATCAAAAACACAAAGCATTGCTATTAGTTTACTCATGTTAAGCGCGTAGGGGTGATCTTTAGTGATCACTCAGGAGAAGAAGAAATTGCTTTATTATTCCAGTCTCTAATCACAAATCAATTATTTAGATGATGACGCGTTTCAGTCTGACCATCTTCAGATCTTTTTGACACCATGTACTAAAGTGTTGCGGCCATAATGGCATCGTCAAAACATATAAATAGAATCAGCATAGCATCGTGAACTAGATTTAAATGTTTATATGTTTTGAAGATGCCATTATGGTCGTATCACTTTAGGACATTGTGTAAAAAAGATTTGAAGATAGTCATTACAGACGGAAACCGGTCGTTATCTAAAGAATTCATTTGTGATCAGAGACTGGAATAAAAAAGCATTTTACAGTATTAGATCACTGTTTGTACACACGATTATGTCGCAGTTGCTGAAGACGAAATTCATAGTCGAGATCGCTATAAAAAGACTTTTTTGTAGATAACCTGTTCCGTTTAGAGTAATTGAGCACCTCCAAGCCTTCATAGAGGTTATTAAACTTCTCATCAAAGTAGACCACAAAGGACCAATGCCTTTGAGATCTGGTGTCTGTGGTGGTCAGGGCAGATGTGACAGTTCTGTCACATTCACAAAACCAGTCCGTGACTATCTGAGCTGTTTGGAGAGCGGCCCTGTCGTTTTGGAACAAAGCATCGCTGTTAGCCAACAAACTTTTTACCATGACATGCACCTGATTAGCCAAACGGTGACATGAAAATAATTTTTTCATAACGTGGGGCCACAGTCATAATATATTTCTTTAAAGTCAGTACCGCCATTAGACGGTTTTTGAGTCAATATGGTAAAACAAAGCAGGAGGCTTTGCCAGAAATATTGACCCTTAGACAATGTGCGCAATAGTTTGTTTTAAATACGACAGTATGCCGTCTTAGGCATTGTATAACAGTTAAAACACTTGATAACGGCACTTTGAAGCCGAAATATTGTTCGTGTAAATGTAACACTGCAAATAAAAAACAATCTAACGGCGGTACTGACTTTAAAGGTGACATGATACCTTGCAGGATGACCATGGGACTAATGTAATACCACGATATGGCTCCTCGCCAAGTTTCACACTTAGTACGCAAGCTCGACCAGAAGTTGGGAACAGTATAAAGCAAGATTCATCTGACTAACTGACTAAATTACTTCTTTCCATTGTTCCACAGTCCAGGTTTTATGGTTTCGGCACCACATTATCCCATTACAAGTATTTATACACTGAGGTGACAAGAAAGGCGTGGGATTGCCTTATGAACATATAGCAGATGGCGGTGCTGTCGAGTTCACAAGTCATTGACGGAACTGTCATTTGTACTCAGATGATTCATCTGGAAAGGTTTCCGAAGCGATTCTGGCCACACGGCGTGAATTAACAGAATTTCAACACGGAATGATAGTTGGAGCTAGGACCATGGGACGTTCCACTTTCGGAAATCGTTAGAGAATTTAATATTCCAAGATCCACAGTGTAAAAAGATTGACAGGAATACCAAATTTCAGGCATTACCTCTCGCCAATGGCAACCCTGTGGGCGAAGACCTTCACGAAGAAGCTGCATTTGCGCAGTTTTCATTGCTAAGAGACAAGCAACACTTCGTAAAATGATAACCACAGTCAATGTTTGCCGCGAAATTTGGCATTAATGGGATATGACAAAAGACGAACGACGCAAGTGCCTTTACTAACAGCTAACATCACCTCTCCTGGTCTCGTGACCGTATCTGTAGGACCTTACACGACTGAAAAACCTTGACCTGGTCAGACCAGTCCCGATTTATAAAATTAAGAGGTGATGGTAAGATTCGAGTTCGGTGCAGACCCACAAATCCATGGACCCAACAAGCTGGTGGTGGTTCCATAATGGTGTGGGCTGTGTTTACAGGGAATGGACTGGGTCCTCAGGTCCAGTAGAACCGATCATTGACTGAAAATGGGTAATTTTGCTCTTCGTGTCCCCAAACGGATGACGGTTCTTCATGTCACCGGATCACAGTTGTTCGCAACTGGTTTGAAGATTATTTTCGATAGTTCGAGGAAATGAATTGGCCACCCAGATCGCCCGATATGAATCACATACAACATTATGTGACTTAATCGAGAGGTCAGTTCGTGCGCAAAATCCTGCACCGCAAACATTACGGGCAGCTGTAGAGGCAACATGGCTCAGTATTTCTGCTTGGGACTCCCAACAACTTGCTGACTACAAGTCACGTCGAGATGCTGCACTACATTGGGTAAAAAGGAGATCTGACTCGATATTAAGAAGTATCCCATGACTGTCTCAATTTATCTCTGATCAGTGTTTTTGCCACTGCAGCTCTCCCTGCAATCCTTTGCTTCTGTAGCTCCCTTCGAGTTGTTCCTAGGCGACAGACTTCAAAAGTGCGACATTCGGTTTTGCAGTGAAGTTTACAGTTACAGTCCTCCTTGTTTGTCGTTTCAATACTTTTCTATGACCGGCTGTCACAATCAGGCATCATACACTTTCGTTAGCATTGTGACGTAGCGGACGAAGTGCGGTGTAAATCTTTCCGCACGGTGCCTCTTCAAATACAGAGCTCTTCGGCTACCTTGCTTACGGAAACACGTACCACAAGATCACCAACAATCTGTCGACTTAGGAGACACATAGCTCTGACATAATGCACTCAAAACTACACAGAATAAACTTCGTACTACGACTGACATTTGCAACGTATAGCGGACATTGCACAAATGCCGTCCGTCATCAATTGCAACAGCACAACATGCAGAATTGAGTAGCCTCTGCATTTACACGTAAGCCCCAGAGAAACTGGTATGGGCATACATATTCAAATACAGGGATATGTATAAAGGCAAAATTCGGCGCTGCAGTCGGCAACGCTTATACAAGACAACAAGTGTCTGGTGAAGTTGTTAGATCGGTTGCTGCTGCTACAGTGGCACGTTATCAAGATTAAAGTGAGTTATAACGTGGTGTTACAGTCGGGGCACGAGCTGTGGGACACAGTATCTCAGAGGTATCTCCGAGGTAGGGATTTTCATGTCGACTATTTCGCGAGTATACAGTGAATATCAGGAATTCGGTAAAACATCAAGTGAGATCCTCCAAGAATGGGACAAACGATGACAGAAGAGAATCATTTAACGAGTCAGCAATGTAACCTGCCCGCAAATTGCTGCAGATTTTAATGCTGGGCCATCAACAAGTGTCAGCGTACGAACCATTGAACGAAAGATTATTGACCCGAAGGCCCACTCGTGGACCCTTGATGATGACTCACCTGGGCCTGTCAACACCGACATTGCACTGTTGATGACGGGAAACATGTTGCATAGTCGGACAAGTCTCTTTTCAAATTTTATCAAGCGGTAGGACGTATATTGGTATGGAGACAACCTCATGAATCCATGGACCTTGCATGTTCAAATAGTTCAAATGGCTCTCAGCCCTATGGGACTTAACATCTGAGGTCATCAGTGTCCTCCAACATAGAGCTACTTAAACCTAACTAACCTAAGGACATCACAGACATCCATGCCCTACAGCGGTCGCACGGTTCCAGAGTGATGCGCCTAGAACCGCTTGGCCACATCAGCCGGCGGACCCTGCATGTCAGCAGGGGACTGTTAAAGCTGGTGGAGGCTCTATAATGGTGTGGGACGTGTACACGTGGAGTGATATGAGACCCCTGATAAGTCTAGATACGATTCTGACAGGCGACACGTACATAAGTGTCCTGTCTGACTACCTACATCCATTCATGTGCACTGTGTATTCCAAGGAACATGGAAAATTCCAGCAGGAAATTGCGACATCCCATACGTTCACAAGCAGCTCCAGGAACACTCCTCTGAGTTTCAACACTTCCGCTGGCCACCAAACAACCCAGACATGAACATTATTAAGCATATATGAGATGTCTTGCAACGTGCTATTTATAAGAGATCTCCAACCCCTCATACTCTTACTGATTTATGGACAGCCCTACAGGATTCATGAGTCATTTCCCTCCAGCACTACTTCAGACATTAATGGATTCCATGCCACGTGTGGTTGTGGCACTTTTGCGTGCTCGAGGTGGGGTGGGATGCGGGGGGAGGGGGCTTTACACGATATTAGGCCGGTTTACCAGTTTCTTTTGGTGTTCAGTGTATATTCTAGCATGCACTTCCGATGCCGTTCCCTGTACATTCTGCCATGTACATTAATCGTACAGACATAGATGTAGACAAGGAGTCCCATTACACCACGTTATACACTGCCTGAAAAGAAAGTGAAGCACCCAGAATACATGATCGGATGTCAATGTAAATTTGTAGACGTACACACCATTGACGGCTAATCGAGTACGTAAATATTTCAATATTTGAAGGATCAGCCACAGTTGAGCGAATTTTCTGGTCTTTACCAGGTTTCGGCTAAATTAATCTAGCCTTCTTCAGAAGCATAAAATTACTATAACATACAGAGTAAGGCACAGTCAAAATTAAAATTAAAACCTATAGTACCCTGGTAGCATGTCAAATGAAAACTATTTAACTGAAGTCCAGCCCCGGCATCTCTTCACCACGCGGTCGGTTGGCAGAGGTAACTACGTTGATAAATGAATAGACTTACAACTCTGTGCAGAACAGCCACCAGAGTGATTGGTGATGGTCGTGTAAGGTATTGTTACCACCACTGGTAGAGTATATAACGGGCGAGAACATCATCAGATGTTGAGTGAACGCTGTCAGATGCCGCCTACTCGCCTGAGACAAAATTTCCTCAGCTGACAGAGATGTGTGTCTCCGTTTGGCCAGCTGGCTGAATCGTACAATATCCAAATTTATCAGACATTTGAATGTGCCAGTGGCCCTATGTTGAGTGGTATGGAAAGGTGACAGCAGGTATACTCGTCGTCAACGTTTCACTCGACTACGTTTGGCACCACAAGAGAGGATCCCAGTGCCCGTCAACAAGAACGTCGTATCCCTTTCACATTTGAGCGTGCCATCCAAGAAAAAACAGTGGACTTCCTGAAACGTTCTGTGCCAACCGGTGCCATTGCTCAATGTTTAGAAGCGGCCAGCTGAGGGAATTGCCGTCATGCGGGTAGCCTGCCGTTAACACAACACAAACGGTTGCGATTTGGCTGGTGCCTTCTCCGGAAAGCATAACACTTCATCTTCAGGCCCCAAGTGTCCCATTGGTATCATCCGACCGCCGTGTCATCCTCACTGAGAATGCGGATAGGAATGCCGTGCGGTCAGCACACCGCTCTCCCGGTCGTTATGATGGTTTTCAGTGACCGGAGTCGCTACTAATCGGCCGAGTAGCTCCTCAGTTGGCATCAAGAGGCTGAGTGCACTCCGAAAAATGGCAACAGCACATGGCGGCCCGGATGATCACCTATCCAAGTGCCAGCCAAGCCCGACAGCGCTTAACTTCGGTGATCTGACGGGAACCGGTGTATCCACTGCGACAAGGCCGTTGCCCCGGGAAGCATAGGCTGTTGGCGAATAGTGTCGCACTGTGTTCAGCGATGAATCGCATTTCTGTACTATTCTAGACGAGCATCGTCGGCGATTAAGGCCCGGCGAGAAGTACCACTCTTCCAGTGCTTTGGAGAGGCGCAGTGGCGTTAGTCCTGGTGTCATGGGGTAAGGAATCATTGGATATCACTTCAGGTGACAGGTGGTAGTTAGCGAAGGAACTCTGATGGGGCACCGGTACGTCTCGTACGTCCTGCATCTTCGTGTGTTACCTCTATTGCCATAGTATCGTGGCGCCATTTAGAAACGAGGTAATGCTCTTGTGTGTGTGAACTGCCTTCTGATGATGCGGTACTCCTGCGGCCAGCAAGCTGCTACATCTGTTTTTGATAGAAAATGGGTAAGTTCAGTTCGGACATCAGCTCTGGCCCAGTGCCAGGATCGGCCCGTGTGGCCGAGCGGTTCTAGGCGCTTCAGTCTGGATCCGCCTGACCGCCACGGCCGCAGGTTCGTATCCTGCCTCAGGCATGGATGTGTGTGATATCCTTAGGTTAGTTAGGTTCAAGTAGCTCTAAGTTCTAGGGGACTGATGACCACAGCAGTTAAGTCCCATAGTGCTCAGAGCCATTTTGAACCCAAGTGCCAGAATCCAGGGTATCGAGCAGCATTTACAACGATTTTCGTATATGGGAAACTGGACGAGGATTGGTGATATCACCTTCAGCTGTCTGTTCTTAAAATTTCTTTATTTATTGTGAACGGTTAATTTTTTTTCCTGTTAGTATTCGTATATTATTGCTTTCGAGTCGTACGATTGTGTTTTGCTTTAAGTAACTATATACTGTCTAATACAGGTATCGCTTACGACGTGGCCTAAACGATATCATCATCGTTTCATGTATTGATTTTAATATTCCTCTAGTGACGAATTTGTTTTATTACGTGTGACCCACGGACACTACGTGGATGTGAGTTCTTTTAACAGTTAATAAGAGCGCTGTATTTCCTTGCAATGAGCCAGCTACGCATTTTTAACTGTGCCTAGATTTCGTAAGCCTTTCTGTATCTGTCGTCGTCTGAGAGACGTTATTTATTTTGTGTTACTATGCATGTGCTGCAAGACTACTGTTAAAGTTTAGCAATGAGTGTACGTTTCCTGAGTAATGTAGAAGGCTGTTTGGTCATGTTTGACTGGCGATTTTGTAGAGCTTTATAAAAGGATTTTGTTTTTTGATTCTATCCTGCGGTAACTGCAAACTTCATTTCTGTGGTGAGTAGAGAATATTTGCGGCTTACTGTGGACTGGAGGCCACCCCGTAAGAGTTCTGTGCGCTGTGCTGTTGTTGGGACTATTTGATAACGCTTGGCGGCCGCGGTGGTCTCGCGGGTCTAGGCGCGCAGTCCGGAACCGTTCGACTTGTACGGTCGCAGGTGCGAATCCTGCCTCGGGCATGGATGTGTGTGATGTCCTTAGGTGAGTTAGGTTTAAGTAGTTCTAAGTTCTAGGGGACTGAAGACCACAGCAGTTGAGTCCCATAGTGCTCAGAGCCCTTTTTGGTTTTGTTTTGATAACGCTTGTTGCTTACGAACATTTTTTGCCAGATTTTATTTATGTTAGACACAGGTACTGGTAAATCGTAGGCAGTCACTGCGCGACACTAACTTATGATTGCTACTCTGCACATATCCTTCGTGAGTTACATCTTACATTTTCATATTGGTTGACTTTTGTACCCTTATATTTATATGATTTACTACTCCCAGTCAGCAATATTACTATTTTTCTGGCCATTTTGATTCACGTTTTGATTGGTACATATTCTCGAAGGTTATTTTATTTAATGACTATTACTGAGCAGCATACTCGTTTATACTCGTATGAAATTTTCTATTAATTTTAGTAATGGACAGAACAAATTACGTTGTATGTATGATTTTCTTCACCTAATGATAATACGTTAAAATGAGCTGTAACATCATTTCCTTTCTAAAAGAAAGAGTATTTGATAGGATTTATTGTAACATTGTTTTTATGTTTCTTTTATGTATGTTGACGTGAAATTGATGTACATAGTGACTGGTTACAGTACAGTGAAAAAAGGAATTTTAAAAACACACACCTAAATCCTCAGTTACATCAGTGGTGGGCCAGTTTGTCCTGTGAGACTGTACAGGAAATTTAGGTCACCCTTCCCAAACGAATCCAATTGGATGGAACGTTATACTGATCAGTAGCCTCATATTTGAAATTTGACTCGATTTAGTAATCTCTGAAATACACTCCTGGAAATGGAAAAAAGAACACATTGACACCGGTGTGTCAGACCCACCATACTTGCTCCGGACACTGTGAGAAGGCTGTACAAGCAATGATCACACGCACGGCACAGCGGACACACCAGGAACCGCGGTGTTGGCCGTCGAATGGCGCTAGCTGCGCAGCATTTGTGTACCGCCGCCGTCAGTGTCAGCCACTTTGCCGTGGCATACGGAGCTCCATCGCAGTCTTTAACACTGGTAGCATGCCGCGACAGCGTGGACGTGAACCGTATGTGCAGTTGACGGACTTTGAGCGAGGGCGTATAGTGGGCATGCGGGAGGCCGGGTGGACGTACCACCGAATTGCTCAACACGTGGGGCGTGAGGTCTCCACAGTACATCGATGTTGTCGCCAGTGGTCGGCGGAAGGTGCACGTGCCCGTCGACCTGGGACCGGACCGCAGCGACGCACGGATGCACGCCAAGACCGTAGGATCCTACGCAGTGCCGTAGGGGACCGCACCGCCACTTCCCAGCAAATTAGGGACACTGTTGCTCCTGGGGTATCGGCGAGGAGCATTCGCAACCGTCTCCATGAAGCTGGGCTACGGTCCCGCACACAGTTAGGCCGTCTTCCGCTCACGCCCCAACATCGTGCAGCCCGCCTCCAGTGGTGTTGCGACAGGCGTGAATGGAGGGACGAATGGAGACGTGTCGTCTTCAGCGATAAGAGTCGCTTCTGCCTTGGTGCCAATGATGGTCGTATGCGTGTTTGGCGCCGTGCAGGTGAGCGCCACAATCAGGACTGCATACGACCGAGGCACACAGGGCCAACACCCGGCATCATGGTGTGGGGAGCGATCTCCTACACTGGCCGTACACCTCTGGTGATCGTCGAGGGGACACTGAATAGTGCACGGTAGATCCCAAACGTTATCGAACCCATCGTTCTACCATTCCTAGACCGGCAGGGGAACTTGCTGTTCCAACAGGACAACGCACGTCCGCATGTATCCCGTGCCACCCAATGTGCTCTAGAAGGTGTAAGTCAATTACCCTGGCCAGCAAGATCTCTGGATCTGTCCCCCATTGAGCATTTTTGGGACTGGATGAAGCGCCGTCTCACGCGGTCTGCACGTCCAGCACGAACACTGGTCCAACTGAGGCGCCAGGTGGAAATGGCATGGCAAGCCGTTCCACAGGACTACATCCAGCATCTCTACGATCGTCTCCATGGGAGAATAGCAGCCTGCATTGCTGCGAAAGGTGGATATACACTGTACTAGTGCCGACATTGTGCATGCTCTGTTGCCTGTGTCTATGTGCCTGTGGTTCTGTCAGTGTGATCATGTGATGTATATGACACCAGGAATGCGTCAATCAAGTTTCCCCTTCCTGGGACAATGAATTCACGGTCTTCTTATTTCAATTTCCAGGAGCGTAGTATTACATGTCCTCCCTACCAGGGAAGTTTCATTTAGTTTCCTACTCATCTTCTGGTTGCTTAATTTTTCTGTGAGGCAGTGTAGTTGACTTTCTGCTTCTGTTCAAACGGGTTTGGACGAAATTTTAGTTACCCGGCGAAAAAAGAGCACATTGGCCCCTTAGGTGCATTGTATTCGTAAGTGGTGAAAAACAGGTACCGGACAGTCATGTGACCGGTTATCGATAAAGTTTTGTATAAATGTGAGTCGGTTATGTGAAGTCATGACTGGACATGAGTCGACAATAAGGCGTGAGAGAATGGCAGAAATGAGTTGTCGTGTTTGGATGTGCGTCTGAGAACGCCTTCAATGTAATTGCCTGACTTATCTACAAGGAACGATGTATAACTTTCGGAGAAAAGCAATGGTCTTAAAAAAAGTCATAGAATCAAGACGAGTTCAGGCATTTTGAATCAAAATTGATTTAAAATACCTCATGGGTTGCTCCCGTCAGTGGGTGCATGTCAATCTTCACCAGTTACAGAGCAAATCTTCCTGAAGAATCTGCAAGAAACGGACATTTGGAGTCTGGTACTTCGCAAAAGGCCATTGTTCACAGCAGAACATATAGATACACGTGTTCAACGGAGAAACTGGTTTGTAGCTGTCTATGGCTTTACAATGCTGTCAACGAGTACGGATTTTGCCTTTTGTCGTATGGGACAACACGACCACAGCATTGAATGCTCTATTATGTGTGAAAGATGTAGTCTGCTCGCACTGTGATGTTTTGAAGATGTTTTTCTTACTATTACTTAGGCCCAATCAATCACGTTACAGTGAACATCAAACAGGCTGTTTATTTCAGTGTTCTTGTTGCTCTTCACGATAAGTGTGCTTCCATCTTCCATTTAACAACAGCCTTATTCCAGAGCTGAACGCCTAGGTTCCTGGAATATCACACGTTGACTTCCCGGGTAAGTCACACAGGTTTAATGTAAAAGAAAATTTATGGGATATTAGTAGCAGTGGGTGAAACATAGTAATAAATATCCCCACAATAATGTAACTCTTTGTGATCCTCGCATGAATGAATGGCTCCAACTGAATGTGACTTTCGTGGATAAAACTTATGGACTCTTTCAGCGAAATGACTAGGGAAAAACTTTTCTCAGTGTAAGAAGGGCCAAAATAAGCGAAAACGTGTCTCTGATTATCCGTAGATAATTGACCGTTTCTGAAAAAACGACAGTCAAATTTTCCAAAGTATTTTCCACGTATTGTATCCGCCTTTTACCACACCGGATCCTCGGACGAAACGATGGCACATTGATTGGTATCGCTGCTTTTTGATTTTGCACTTCCTGTTCGAAATCCGATTATTACTTTCATTTCGGTTTTTCATTTATGTACCAATGTTTGTAAAAGGTTACTACATGAAAGTTTTACAGTGTATGTTATTATAAGGCTGTCCTGGTTCGTCTACTAATTTATGTCTGAGGAATCAATTTTTTTAAATGATAAGATTATTTGAAATTGTTTTCGGTGAAATTCCTGTAGTCACAATCAATTCAAGCTCCAGTTCTAGGAAAAACGATCCGTTGTGCATGATTTGTCACGAAATTATTACCAAACCTGAAATTTTCTCCCCTGTTGACGCAGTTTCTTTCCCTAAGTAGAACGTACGAAGAAATTTCACTGTGGTAAATCTGCCTCCTTGCGATGCACGTGGTATTCGGAATATCCGTGTTTCGACTGTTTCTACGATCTGTATCATCCAAGAGAATGTACCAAATCTGCCTGAAAAATAATCGTATGAATAAAATATAAATATCAGTATAAGAACTGGTATGAGAATGAAATATCAAAATGTGAGAATACAAAAGCCTCAACACACCATACATACATGTATCAAACAGCGAAAGTGTGACACTTAGAGAGATATGGTGTTGTATCTTTACAATTAATACAACGTCATTGCATCCCCTTATTTGACAATAGACATCCATGTAGTAATCTACTACTGGCTTAGGTAAGTATATGAAAACATCAAAAGTAAAATAAAATATATAAAAACAATATTCGTGATTCAAAAAATGGTCATAAAATTAAGAAGACGAGACGGTAACAACTGAGCCAACACTAGGTACCAAGACGAAATGGGTAAAAAAGACCTAAAGTACCTCGAAATTACATAGAAAAGTTTGGCTGTCGTTTTTTCTCTTCTTTTCATTACAAACAGTCGGCCCTATACGGATAAGCCGAGACACATGTTCTCATATTTTGACCGCTCATCTTAGATTGGAAGGAACACATAGAAAATGTTGTGAGGAATGCTAACCAAAGACTGCAGTTTATTGGCAGGACACTTAGAAAATGTAACAGATCAGCTAAGGAGACTTGTCCGTCCTCTTTTTAGAATACTGCTGCGCAGTGTGGGATCCTTACCAGATAGGACTGACGGAGTACATCGAAAAAGTTCAAAGAAAGGCCGCACGTTTTGTATTATCGCGAAATATGGGAGAGAGTGTCACAGAAATGATACAGGATTTGGGTTGGACATCATTAAAAGGAAGGCGTTTTTCGTTGCCTCGGAATCTCCTCACGAAATTCCAATCACCAACTTTCTCCTCCAAATACGAAAATATTTTGCTGACACCGACCTACATAGGGTGAATCGATAACCACGATAAAAAAGGGAGCGGGGGAATCAGAGGTCGGACGGAAAAATAAAGGTGTTCATTCTTTCCGTGCGCTATACGAGGTTGGATTAATAGAAAATTGTGTAGGTGGTTCGATGAACCCTCTGCCAGGCACTTATATGTGATTTGCAGAGTATCTATGTAGATGTAGATGTAGATCCACTGGGCGAACTCGGTGTGATGCCACTTGCCGTGTTCTCTTCGTGAGCCCATTGTGAAGGCCAGTGATGGCACTAAGTGTTATTAGTGTGTCTAATTGCTTATCCGGTATGTTTAAACAAGCAAACGGTCCTGCGACACCTCACAGAAAAATGCACTTTGTAATTAAAGAGTCACTTGTGAATTTCAGCATCTACCTGTGTGGGGACTGTCTGTACACTCTCAAGATAAAGAAATGTAGGAAGGAATATAAAAACCCTTTAGATCGGAATTATTAATCAACACTGAGAAATGAAATGCATATTAGTATCTTTGACTGACGGCAGTTAATTATCTTCATTTACACTTTTTGTGTAGCCATCAGGAAGCACATTGGGACGTTCTGTCAGCCCTCGGGAGAGCAGCTGTGCTCCATAACCTGAACGTGTTGCTACAGCAATATCATCCGTAGGGACAGTAAAGTAATTTTTAGGGCTTTAGGATTCATAAGCATCACTCTGAAAACTTGTGTTCAGGCTCAAATGCCCAATTTCCTTCCAACTCCGGCCACAAATGCAACGCATCCCTTCTCTTTACACTTGTGTGTCGTAGTAACATCACGACTAACACGGTGCAACTTTGCAACTGCAGTTGTTTCGTACTTTTAAGAAATTGTTAGAATATTACGCCAGACGCTTTTGTCAGATGCGTCAAGGTTTTACGTTAGAATTATCATTACTAGTGAGGTGATTTACATGCCAGTTTAATGCCGTAAATCGAACTGCTTGTGACTCTTGTTTCATTTAGTAGTCATCGAATTCCTAATGCATTATTTTGGTGGGTTTCTGATTGATTCCTGTTAGATAATTCGGCCAATTAGAATGCTTTTAGATTCAGAATGTCCCCTTGCAACGTACTACGCAAAAATATATGGACGTGATTGTTTCTGTGTGATGCACCATAAGTGAAGTCACGTAAGTGAATTAACTGGAATCACTCTCATCCTTTAAATAACTGGAAGTACGCATACGGCATGCGGAACCGCGGGGCTGCTACGGTCGCAGGTTCGAATCCTGCCTCGGGCATGGGTGTGTGTGATGTCCTTAGGTTAGTTTAAATAGTTCTAAGTTCTAGGGGACTTATGACCTAAGATGTTGAGTGCCATAGTGCTCAGAGCCATTTGAACCATACGGCATGGTTTAAAGTGTACGAACACGTAATAGTATGAACACAGAAAACTAATCGTAAGAAAGAGTAGACACTGAAACTCATTGGAAGAATCTTCAGAAAGTGTAGTCTCCCACGAAAGACGTTGTTTGTAAAACACTCCTTCGAGTGATACTTCCGTATTATTAGTCAGACTGGTACCGTTACCAGATATGACTGACTGAGAGAGTAGAGGATGTCCAACAGACGAGCTACCCGTTGTCAAAAGCGTACGATGCTATATATACGTTTTTCTGCAACGTATACCTCCCGAAAAAAATCACGATGGTAAAATTAAACAGAATGAGCCTCTCACGTTTACCAACTACCCTTCCTCCCGCTCACTATTGGAATGAGCAAATAGGGGAGTAACAGTGTTACACAAAGTCACCTCCGCTGCATCTTATATAGTTGCTTGCTGAGTATAGTTGTAAATACACAAAGACATATATATATAATATGAATATTGAATGAATGACGCTCACAATACCATTACGTTTAGGTCTATATACTTCGCTTCACTATGAAACATTCTAATGGAATGTGAACCATTACTACTTGCTCTATAAAATAATTTAATTGAAGCCGAATACCGGCTGAAACTATTTTTGAGACTTCGAACATTTCACATGGCGATAATTTATCGAGTGACAAATTTACTACCAATACTTCAAAATGATTTACTGAAAGAACATACTAAGTGCCCGGTGGATCAGTAGATGAAGTTGATTATATTTCGTGGTTATCACGCTACCTCCCCGTTGGCTAGCGGATTCGTTTTCTAATTACAGCCTATTGGAAACGATCCAGATACCGCAGTAAACAACTTTGCAAGCACCACTGTTCTAGTTAACTTCTTTTTCCTTACAATATATTATAACTATGCAACTTTTTCTCGTAATGCATGTGACTTCAAGTTTTGTGCCCAGCAGACATCATTATCAGCATCTAAAGTCCACACGCTTCTTTATTTGCCGCTTCTGGCGACGTTATATGCAGTTCAAAGGCAATACCTTCTGTCGTCTGACAATGCCTGTAGTCAACTGGCGCGTTGTGACGTTTCATTACTTGCTAAAAATAAAATAATGAGGAGTAAACGCAATATTCCTGATGGGAGGTTGAAAGCAATACGCTGCACTCCACTCCATTCTGTGAACGTCTATTCACAGTGGCCGTTGTTGTACATCAGCAGCTACGGGAATGCATTTTGCACGTCAAAGGAAAACAAATTATTGACTGCCGCTGCTATAAAACACAGTATCACCGTAACGGAGAACTGGTTCCAATTATGACCGGCTAACTTTTGGTGTCGGGATGTGTCAGCCCTCAGATGAGTATTAAAGGATTTTATCCTCGCGCGCACTCCAGCTGTTCACTAATGTGCAGAAGCGTGTTTTCTGGTGCCTGACATGTAGTAGCGCCTGTGCTGCTGATTGGGTTGCAATATATACAATGGCTCTGAGCACTATGGGACTTAACATCTGTGGTCATTAGTCCCCTAGAACTTAGAACTACTTAAAGCTAACTAATCTAAGGACATCACACACATCCATGCCCGACGCAGGATTCGAACCTGCGACCGTAGCAGTCTCGCGGTTCCGGACTGAGCGCCTAGAACCGCTAGACCACCGCGGCCGGCTGATTGGGTTGCAAGGGCATAGCATTACCAAGGAAAATTGAAAAATAAAATTCTTAAAAGTCTCAATAACAGTCAAGTGGTTTCATTATGCTTAAAAAGTCACTAGAAATACCATACTCGACAATTTAAAAAACTAGTCAGGACAACCCTCGAAAAAGTTTATGAGATAAAAGGATCAATAACACTATGGTAAATTTGTCACGTAATTTTTAAAGGTACTTCATCGTACTGCTTCGTAACTAGGACTGACTGTATATTTCTAGAGTTGTAAGTTATATTTGACTTATTTATTACATCTGTCTGGCAGTGTAATGTCGACTAATGCATGGTATCATGAGCTCCCTATACCCATTTACATATATACTATGAATGAAGTGATCACGTATCGATTTGGTAATAGGAAAATTCCTGCGTGGACACATATATAAATGCGGAATTTAATATTTCGATTTTCTGTCAAATGTCTTCAGATTCAATACCACACTGATCCACGAAGAATTGACTGGAAGGTTTGTACTCTTCAGGATCTGCCTGTGGGTATTACTGTAGGCTCCACAGCTACCTGCCGATATACTAAGTGCCATAAAGAGTTATCTCTTACGTTTTCCTCATCCCCTATTTTAGTGGTTGAACCCTTAAAGTACAATGGGTCTCTGACGTCTTATGTTTATTTTACTTGCCATACTATACTTCCTATGATCTTTTTGTAGTTCAGTGACATTTATTCTGGATTTAGACTATACATTCTCAGCTCGTGTTAATTACTATCAGTTAGCTGTACTACTGATAAATACCTTCCTAACTTTCTTGAACGCCTTTTTGCTACGGTGAGCTGTCGACATGCAGTAGGCTCATGGTTGCGACTCCGTCACGCTCTGGTGACACTCTCGACCAGCGTCCAACGGGATTAATGACGGCAGGGTGTGGTACCTGGGCCTCAACATACATCATCACATAGAGGGTTTCAGAAAACTGATCTCATACCTGGAGACCTGGCCTTGGTAGAACTAACACCCATCATACTCGTACATTTCTTAGTACACATCAGTTAACTAATACAAGAAAATAGAAACACATAATCATAACCACGTCAAAACAATGATTGCACTCTCTAACAGCAGCAACGGTGTGCACTTACAGTTTTTGTTGCTGCTAGCTCAAGGAGTGGTTTGATAAATCTCCGTGTAAGTGGATTACATACAAGCCTCTTCGCCTCTGCAAAACTACTCCAACCCGCACATATTCTAACTCACTTGCTGTACTAAAGTACTGTTCACCCCATGTAACTTTAACCCACACTTCCCTCCATTACCAAATTAACTTTTTCGAACCCACAACTTCCTACACGTCAGTTACTTACATGAAGCTTTCTGTATGGTATTATGTTGTATTCCGTGTATTTCTCTCTAGGATGAGTTCTATCAGCTTTCCCTTTTATAATTCCAATAAATATCTTTTCTGTGCAGTTCGATTCAGTAGCTATTCGCTAGACATCCGAGCTACCCATCTAAACTTCAGTACCTTTCTCTGGCTCTTCTTGTCTCTACTGTACAGCAACAAATAGAATCATATGCCTGTGAGCTTAAAATAAATAATGGTACTTCCCCATTGGGAAATTTTCAGCTGTTTCTAAAAAACTTGGATTCTTTGTTACTGTATCTGTTAGACAGAGGGAAGCAAATTATCGTTTGAGGCTATATACTGTACGGTTCCTTATATATATACTTCATAATACTTAAATTTTTATTAAACGTCAAAAAAATTTAGGAATGCTTTTTTTTCTATCGATATTTTGTATCCTACCTACATGGGCCATCGTCATTCAATTCGCTGTCAAAGTAGCAAAACTGTTACTTTTAGTGAACTTTCCTAATACCGCTTTATGATGACCAGCTACATCAAACAGTGAGACCAATATTGATGGCAGATATGAGAATTAATTGCTTGGGAGATACAAGTAGATAGGAAGGACCTGTGTGCTGGTCAGAGGGCAGACGAATGCCGCAAGTTACGGACAGTTCTCCATACTGGTCTGTCCCGTACAACTATCTACATTTCTCAAAAAATATTCTCAACCATAACTTGCTTGATAAGGTAAAGAGCTGGGAGTTGGAAGTTGTCCGAAAAAAGATTTTTCAGGCCAGTGCTGCACGAAAACAATAAATTCTACACAGGTTTATTTGCCGTGAGGCTAAACACAATTACATATGAATTAAAAACGTGCTCCACCGGTACTGAAAAATTTATGAAATACATAAATGCACTCAGTTTACAACTGTTAAGGTCATCAGTCCCGAAGCCTACACACTACTTAACCTAAACTATTCTAAGGACACACACACACACACACACACACACACACACACACACACACACACACACACACACACCCATGCCCGAGGGAGGACTCGAACCTCCGCCGGGACTAGTCGCACAGTCCGTGAGTGCAGCGCCTTAGACCGCTCGGCTAATCCCACGCGGCAAGGAATTATCACACACAAACTTCCGACGAGTTTACATCAGACGAAAAAAGCACCCTCGCCGTCAAAGTGGAAAACGGATAGTGGAGAATGTCACACAAAGATGATACACGTTAATTCCTAACGGTCGCTGAGCCTCTAAAAAGCGATGACTACTTTCACTAATCATGTTGCTAAACTGATCTCACACGTGTTTTGTCAGGTTTTAGGTGAGTATTTTATACTGAAGGAGTTAAACATTGACAAAAGTTTTCCGTTGAGTTCTAATATTGCTTTATTTTAAGACATTTTAGTCGCATTTGGAGCTTTTACAGCAGCAAGAAAATCTGTTCAACAAACTGAACGGAGTGGACCGTCAGGAAAAGTTTTTACTTGGTATACAGTCTCCTGCAAACGACAGTGCAAATCGTAGCTGTCACCCTCTGGAAAATAAGCTTCTCCGCTTGCGCCGACGCCCGTGTTACTGCATGCAAACGCCTTCTTATTGAGAAAATGGCACAAAAAAGAGGATGAAGGAGAGGGCGGAATGAGTTCACCGTGCTGCCACGGACAGAAGCGAAGAGAGATAGGGAATGTGAGAGAGAGAATTAGCATGCTGTTTCTTTTTCCCGTTTCGGAGATTTCTCTCTCAGTGCGCAGTCTTTTTGAAGGCGGATTTCGCCCACAGATGCCGGTTTCCGGCAATTTAGTCGCAAGGTAGGAGACGACCCACTTCCCTGCGCTGCTCCCCACCTGCAGAGCGCCACCTCGTGGTAGAGGGAGGTGAGGGCGGTGGAAAGAGAGGTCGGCAGCGGAGGCGGAGGGCGAGGTAGCCCTTTGCAATTCCGATAAACAGTTTGCGCGGGGCGTGCAGACGACATGCGGGCCTCGCCGGCAGGTGTGTGGGCTGCATATGCAGCAGACCTCGCAGCAGCGGCCTCTGTTATGGAAATGCGCGGACATCTGTCGGCGAGCCGGCCGAAGCCTCTGGCCCGGACTGGCTGCGCCGCTCGCCAAACCCCGCCGGTCCGCCGCCCACACACCGCAGCCGGCACAGCGGAACACTGTGTCGCGCGCTGCAGATGACACTCGCGACCGCCTGCTCGCACAACCCTCTCAGCTCCGCCACACCCCGACAACTGCTTGTATCGAGGCTGCCGAGTGGATACAGCCTCCACTATCTGATTAGAGGGAAGCTGGTGTGTAGTAATACCCTTAAGCACCAGCCACGGATTCGGCCTTGGGCCTTTTCCCACTGGCATACTCCTGCCTAAGAGGCAGTACGTGTACATGTGGTCAGCATGTCGCCGTCAGTGTCAGTAAAAATAAAGATGCAACGTACGGGGGGTATACGAGGTGCATTCAAGTTCTAAGGCCTCCGATTTTTTTTTTTCTTATTAACTACTCACCCGAAATTGATGAAACTGGCGTTACTTCTCGACGTAATCGCCCTGCAGACGTACACATTTTCACAACGCTGACGCCATGATTCCATGGCAGCGGATAAGGCTTCTTTAGGAGTCTGTATTGACCACTGGAAAATCGCTGAGGCAATAGTAGCACGGCTGGTGAATGTGCGGCAACGGACAGTGTTTTTCATTGTTGGAAAAAGCCAAAAGTCACAAGGAGCCAGGTCAGGTGAGTAGGTAGCATGAGGAATCACTTAAAAGTTGTTATCACGAAGAAACTGTTGCGTAATGTTAGCTCGATGTGCGGGTGCGTTGTCTTGGTGAAACAACAAACGCGCATCCCTTCCCGGACCTTTTTGTTGCAGTTCAGGAAGGAATTTGTTCTTCAAAACATTTTCATAGTATACACCTGTTACCGTAGTGCTCTTTGGAACGCAATGGGTAAAGATTACGCCCTCCCTGTCCCAGAACATGGACACCATCATTTTTTCAGCACTGGCGGTTACCCGAAATTTTGTTGGTGGCGGTAAATCTGTGAGCTTCCCTTGCGCTGACTGGCGTTTTGTTTCTGGATTGAAAAATGGCATCCACGTCTCATCCATTGTCACAACCGACGAAAAGAAAGTCCCATTCATGCTGTCGTTGTGTGTCAACATTGCTTGGCAACATGCCGCACGGGCAGCCATGTGGTCATCCGTCAGCATTCGTGGCACCCTCCTGGATGACAGTTTTCGCATTTTCAGGTCGTCATGAAGGATTGTGTGCACAGAACCCACAGAAATGCCATCTCTGGAGGCGATCTGTTCAACAGTCATTCGGCGATATCCCAAAACAATTCTCTCCACTTTCTCGATCATGTCGTCAGTCGGGCTTGTGCGAGCCCGAGGTTGTTTTGGTTTGTTGTCACACGATGTTCTGCCTTCATTAAACTGTCGCACCCACGAACGCACTTTCGACACATCCATAACTCCATCACCACATGTGTCCTTCAACTGTCGATGAATTTCAGTTGGTTTCACACCACGCAAATTCAGAAAACGAATGATTGCATGCTGTTCAAGTAAGGAAAACCTCGCCATTTTAAGTATTTAAAACAGTTCTCATTCTCGCCGCTGGCGGTAAAATTCCATCTGCCGTACGGTGCTGCCATCTCTGGGACGTATTGACAATGAATGCGGCCTCATCTTAAAACAATGCGCATGTTTCTCTCTCTTTCGAGTCCGGAGAAAAAAATCGGAGGGTTTTAGAACTTGAATGAATATTATTAATATATTTAAAAATATCTATTCGTAGTCTTAGACTCGAAACCATCACTACACTAATTATTAAATAAAAATATGGTGACTGCTAGCTACGAAATCAATAATGCGGTGATTAGCATATGATACCAAATTAAGATTTATTCAGAACAGGATGAGCAATATTTGTAGCATAAGATGATAATACAATACACTCGCTAACCTAACGAGCCTATCTTTGGCACAATGTATCCTCTTTTTCCTAACTACTTAAGTCAACACTGAACCCGCAAGTGACTCTATTGCAGTTCTACCTGAACGGACACAGACTCAGAGAGCGCCAGTCAAAGAGCTAGCTGAATACGAATTCATTTATAATTACAGTGCCTTACTTTGGCTGATGATTGCTACACTCCTGGAAATGGGAAAAAGAACACATTGACACCGGTGTGTCACACCCACCATACTTGCTCCGGACACTGCGAGAGGGCTGTACGAGAAATGATCACACGCACGGCACAGCGGACACACCAGGCATCGCGGTGTTGGCCGTCGAATGGCGCTAGCTGCGCACCATTTGTGCACCGCCGCCGTCAGTGTCAGACAGTTTGCCGTGGCATACGGAGCTCCATCGCAGTCTTTAACACTGGTAGCATGCCGCGACAGCGTGGACGTGAACCGTATGTGCAGTTGACGGACTTTGAGCGAGGGCGTATAGTGGGCATGCGGGAGGCCGGGTGGACGTACCGCCGAATTGCTCAACACGTGGGGCGTGAGGTCTCCACAGTACATCGATGTTGTCGCCAGTGGTCGGCGGATGGCGCACGTGCCCGTCGACCTGGGACCGGACCGCAGCGACGCACGGATGCACGCCAAGACCGTAGGAACCTACGTAGTGCCGTAGGGGACCGCACCGCCACTTCTCAACAAATTAGGGACACTGTTGCTCCTGGGGTATCGGCGAGGACCATTCGCAACCGTCTCCATGAAGCTGGGCTACGGTCCCGCACACCGTTAGGCCGTCTTCCGCTCACGCCCCAACATCGTGCAGCCCGCCTCCAGTGGTGTCGCGACAGGCGTGAATGGAGGGACGAATGGAGACGTGTCGTCTTCAGCGATGAGAGTCGCTTCTGCCTTGGTGCCAATGATGGTCGTATGCGTGTTTGGCGCCGTGCAGGTGAGCGCCACAATCAGGACTGCATACGACCGAGGCACACAGGGCCAACACCCGGCATCATGGTGTGGGGAGCGATCTCCTACACTGGCCGTACACCTCTGGTGATCGTCGAGGAGACACTGAATAATGCACGGTACATCCAAACCGTCATCGAACCCATCGTTCTACCATTCCTAGACCGGCAAGGGAACTTGCTGTTCCAACAGGACAATGCACATCCTCATGTATCCCGTGCCACCCAACGTGCTCTAGAAGGTGTAAGTCAACTACCCTGGCCAGCAAGATCTCCGGATTTGTCCCCCATTGAGCATATTTGGGACTGGATGCAGCGTCGACTCACGCGGTCTGCACGTCCAGCACGAACGCTGGTCCAACTGAGGCGCCAGGTGGAAATGACATAGCAAGCCGTTCCATAGGACTACATCCAGCATCTCTACGATCGTCTCCATGGGAGAATAGCAGCCTGCATTGGTGCGAAAGGTGGATATACACTGTACTAGTGCCGACATTGTGCATGCTCTGTTGCCTGTGTCTATGTGCTTGTGGTTCTGTCAGTGTGATCATGTGATGTATCGGACCCCAGGAATCTGTCAATAAAGTTTCCCCTTCCTGGGACAATGAATTCACGGTGCTCTTATTTCAGTTTCCAGGAGTGTAATAGCACCGTAATTCTCCGTGATGATTACGACGGTCCGACCAACCAACGTCGTGATGGCGTCTTTCCCGTGAGCGAGCTTGTCTTTAATCTCCAATGTGGACGTGGTTTGCGCCCGTAAACTCCTGTACATAAGTGTTCAATTGCGGAGTCCGTCACTAGTCAATACTCAAGCTACTTGCACGTATGACAAGAGTAGTTGGTCGACCCAAGTGCGCGGCAGCAAAGGTACACTTCAGATTACATATGAACACCGCATGTTAGTAAAAATCTGTTTCTCTCCTCAGAGGAACAGATGATGCTACGTGTGTGGTGTCGTACGCTCTAAACTATTCAGACTTGGAGAGTAACCACTGGACTCAACGCCGGTAACTTCACCAACCTAATTCTCTGCACGCTCTCCAAGCAGGGCAGCCCGACACCTCGACTACTCTCCTCCACCGTCGACCCCCGAGTCCTCCTTCAGAGTTTTTGGAAAGCTGGCCGTTCTTCGCCGCATGGATCCGTGCACGTTGGTAGCCAATCACGACACAGACTTCCATGTATCCGTGCGCGTTTGTACCCAACCACGACAAAGAATTATTCCGCGGATACTGTTGCCACCAAACTTTTAACACGTATCTCTATGCGCTCTGCGCCAATCCCGTCACAGTCTTCCGCAAATTTTCCACTGTGGTGCGAAATCGTCTTTCTCTCTTTCGCATATAGTGTCTTCTCGCTTCTTCTTGTGATGGCCCAGCCTCTCCGTACGTCTTTGGTAGTCTGAAGTGCCAGCCGACAAAAGGGGTCCGGACGCGACCATCCCGTTAGTTTCACATGACATAAACACCTTCCTTAGGGGGTCCGGCCGTGTTCCAGCCTCTGAGCCCATCTCGTTAGTCTGACATGACACACACAACTTCTCTCCTACCGGTGGGCCAATTATCAATTATTATTCTGTGTATTAGTACTGATTTAGCATCATATAAGGTGCAAAATCTGCTGCCGTTCAAAGAAAACGAACCACCACATCCGCGTCATCAAAGAAATTTACGAGATCTGTTCACAAAACTTCGGATCTTTATCCACAACATTTTTCAACACTTACCTTTACTTACTATGGCATCCTTCGCAATACTCTGGCCGGCCGCGGTGGTCTCTCGGTTCTAGGCGCGCAGTCCGGAACCGTGCGGCTGCTACGGTCGCAGGTTCGAATCCTGCCTCGGGCATGGATGTGTGTGATGTCCTTAGGTTAGTTAGGTTTAAGTAGTTCTAAGTTCTAGGGGACTGATAACCACAGCAGTTGAGTCCCATAGTGCTCAGAGCCATTTGAACCATTTGCAATACTCTGCTCCACAAGCGATATACCGCCCCCTAAGCCATTTCCACTTCCGAAAGAAATCTTGGTACGCCCCTTGCTGGATCGCGAAAAGCGCCTTCTGCGAGTTTTAGTTTATCTCGTCTGTCCGTCTCTCGTCGCAAATCTTCGTCCTTTCAACTTTGGAAATAAAATAAAATGCTTAGGGGCCAGGTCTGGAGAGTATTGCCGAATGAAGCAGCACGGTGATTGCGTTTTTCGTGTAAAAGTCACGCACCAGCAGAGATGAATGTGCTCGTGATACAAGAGTTATGAATTGTCTCGTCACATTTCAGGCCGTTTCCTTCACATATTTTCTCGCAGGAGTCGCAACACGTCACGGTCGTGCCATCGTGAATTCATGATGAACTAACCCTCCAAAGTCAAAGAAAATTTTCAGCATGGCTTTGACATTTAGCCTGGCCTGACCAGTTGTTTTTGGTCTTGGACGACCTTCCCCGACCCGTTGTGAAGAGTGAACCTTGGTCTGCACATCATAACCGTAGACCCACGCCTCATTGCTGGTTATGTTAAGGAACATCTCGTTCTCATTTGAGCGACCCAAAAACTCTTCACAAATTGCGGGGCGAATGTCTTTCGGGTGTTAGCTCATGAAGTGTGGAACGAACTTGGGTACAACCAGATGCATTCCAAGAAGGTGTGTCAAGATTTCGTGACATGATCCAACGGATAAACCAGGGTCACTCCAAAAGAAATGCACACTATTCTTGTAAAAATACAGTTTTCATTCTGCCTGTGTGAAAGTTTTACAGTGCGTAGATGCATCCTTTCCGCTTGTTTTCAAACTTAGTTCAACCTGTTCCCGTGAGTGGCGCCGTCACAGCATGTCTTCAAGATGGCTGCTACACTTGAGGTTCGCCAGAAGCAAGGGGCTGTCATAGAATTCCTGTGCTGTGAAAACGAGACAGTGATAAACATCCACAAGAGGTTGAGAAAGGTGTATAGAGATGCTGCTGTCGATCGCAGTACAATTAGACGGTGGGTAAGCAAGTTACGTGATGAAAGCGGGCACAGCAATATTAAGGATTGTCCTCGCAGCGGCAGGCCTCGTACTGCACACACTCCAGACAATGTGCAGAGTGTTAAGGAATTGGTGACTGCTGACAGACACTGAAGAAACTTCAAGCTCGACTGAGTCGTGTTCGACCACATCGGCAAAAGCCGAATGTTTTGCTGTTCCACGACAATGAACGGCAACATGTCAGTCAAAAAATTGTGGAAGCGATCACAGAACTCGGATGGACAACTCTGAAACACGCGCCTTGCAGTCCTGACGTGGCTCCATGTGACTATCATCTCTTTGGGAAACTGAAAGACTCTCTTCGTGGAACAAGGTTTGAAGATGATGACTTCTTGGTACACGCTGCCAAACAGTGGCGCCAACCGGTTGGCCCAGAATTTTTCCATGCGGGCATACAGACCCTGGTTCCAAGATGGCGTAAGACAGTTGAGAGAAATGGAAATTATGTGGAGAAATGAAAATATTGTTCCTAAAGGATGTGTCTACACACTGTAAAACTTTCAAACTTGTAGAATAAAAGTTTTTTATATAAATAGTGTGCATTTCTTTTGGAGTGACCCTCTAATTCATTCATCTGCAGCCTCTCTGGGAGTCAATCTTCGAGTGTCATGCGCAGTTTTGTTGACGTCCCAGACATGAGCGCCGTCGGTAGACATCGAAGGGCGTCCTCAACGAGGGTCGTCTTTAATTTCCGTCCGGCCATTTTTAAACGTTGTGAACCACTGGTAACACTGTGTACACCTTAAACCCTCATCACTGTAGGCTTCCTGCATCATTTCGTGTTTTTCTCTAAAGCTTTTCTTGAGTTTCGCGCAAAATTTAATGCAGACTCGTTGCTCCTCTAACTTTGCAGTCTCGAAATACACAAACTGTGCAACGCAACGTTCTGCTTAATACAGCACTGAACAATAACTGTCAGACATACAACAATGGAACTTCCAGCAGTTGCTCGTTAAGCACAGGTGTGTGCAGGGATGCCAACCACATTTTGTTCCAAATCACCATTGGCGCGAAATTACGAATGTTCCTGAATTTTCTGGACAGATCTCGAATTTCAAACGACCAGTTTCGGAGTCGTGCCTATCGCTATCTTCAGGCCCACTGATGTATGCAATCAACGAGGAATAGTATTATATGTGTTCTTCGACAAAAGGGCCAAAAGTGAAAGAACTGTCTTGGCTTATATTGGACATAAAAATGGCGTAAGGTGTTGCCCGGAAACTAGTCGTTTGAAGCAAGTTTCTTTGATGATAGGCTGTAGTGGCTCGTTTCCTTTACGCAGTGTGAACATTAATAAAACCGAAAAACTGCAGGGACGGGTTCCTGACTAGATGTCGAGGATAAAAGATCCTGTTAACAAGTGTCTGGAGATGCATTGTGGTCTCAAGAGATGCCACTGACTAATGCATGTTCATCTGACCAAGAACCATGGGTTCCATGTGTAGTGAAGGCTGTATTATTGACACCGCGTACTGTAAGCAGCAGAGTGGTCCAGTATCTTGTCAGCAACAAGCCGAGAAGGTGTTTCAGTTCTGCTAAGCAGATGGAAATGGTCGAGAGGAAGATACCGGTCCTCGAAATATGGTGTACGCTCAGTCCGAACTTCCCTGTACTTTCGTCTGTCTGAAAGGACCCATGATCACACTAACGCCCAAAGGTCTTGAAATGTTGTGTGATGTGGCTGGTGTCTGACAGTATTTAGTTTGATATAGCTGTGCTACCTCTCGATGGTTCCATCTGTAGGGCTTACACAAACACCATTTCGGCTTGTTCGCGACATAAATACCTGGCCATTCTGCTGCTCACAGTGTGCTGCGTCAATCGTACAGCCTGCAACACACAGTAAACACATTGCACATTGTCAGAGGGACTTTGATTCGTCTACGCGAGAAAAATAGACTTTCAGAAGTTGTCGCCAGTACTTGGATTCAGATGATATTCTGCTTCTTTATTCAAGCACATCTGGTCTCACAAGGCTCAGTGGGGCTCCCTGCCTCAGAAGAACATCTGATGAGGCATCGGTAATCCAAACCTGGTACTCTCACGTCGGAGGCACTGACGCAAACCAAATCCGATGGTCCAATATAAAAGTAGTTCAGTGATGTAATGGTCCAGGTCCAACTTCTAGAGTGGCTCAAGGACAAAGTATATCATATATAGAGTCTCCCAGGAGGAGTGCTCAATACGTCTACATATTCATATTCTGCAAGCTTCCAACGGTGCATGGCATCATCACTTACCACTACTAGTAATTTTCTTTCGTTTCTAGGGAAGGACGCCTGTCTTAAAGCCAGAGTACGAGTCCTAATTTTTCACAACGAATATTTGTGGTCCTTACGCTAAATGCACGGGCAGCAGTAGTATCGTTATGCAGTCAGCCTCAAATGCCGGTTGTCTAAACTTCAGCAATAACGCGTCCCGAAAACAGCATCGTTTTGCCTCCAGGATTTCCCATTTGATTTCACGAAGCATCGCTATAATACTTGCATGCTGATCGAATCTACCGGCAACAAATCTAACACCATGCTTCTGAATTCTTGGAAGTCTTCCTTTGATCAGGAACACCTGCAGCGGACAGGCACTTGGTGCAGGGAGTGGCAACTGACCCTTAACATAGATAAATGTAATGTATGGCGAATACATAGAAAGAAGGATCCTTTATTGTATGATTATATGATAGCGGAAAAAACCCTGGTAGCAGGTACTTCTGTAAAATATCTGGGAATATGCGTGCGGAACGATTTGAAATGGAATGATCATATAAAATTATTTGTTGGTAAGGCGGGTACCAGGTTGAGATTCATTGGGAGAGTCCTTAGAAAATGTAGTCCATCAACAAAGGAGGTGGCTTACAAAACACTCGTTCGACCTATACTTGAGTATTACTCATCAGTATGGGATCCGTACCAGATCGAGTTGACGGAGGAGATAGAGATGATCCAAAGAAGAGCGGCGCGTTTCGTCACAGGGTTATTTGGTAACCGTGATAGCGTTACGGAGATGTTTAACAAACTAAAGTGGCAAACTCTGCAAGAGAGGCGCTCTGCATCGCGGTGTAGCTTGCTCGCCTGGTTTAGAGAGGGTGCGTTTCTACTTATACCTCCCGAGGAGATCACGAATGTAAAATTAGAGAGATTAGAGCGTGCAAGGAGGCTTTCAGACAGTAGTTCTTCCCGTGAACTATACGAGACTGGAACAGGAGAGAGAGGTAATGACAGTGGCACGTAAAGTGCACTCCGCCACACACCGCTGGGTGGCTTGCGGAGTATAAATGTAGATGTAGATGTAGATCCGACCTGGTGGGGATCCTAAATACACGAACGGTACGCAATAATGAGTAGCAGCAGCGCTCGATATGCTGTCTCCTTTATAGATGAGCTACACCTTCCTAAAGTTCTACCAAAGAAACGAAGACCAGCATTCGCCTTCCCTAATACCGTCACGATATGCCCATTCCATTTCATACAGCTTTGCAACATTGCGTCAATAATCTGGAATATGTTAGGAACGCTCATTTGAGACAAAAATCTTCATTTTATAAAATGCATCTTAACCATCAGCTGTTTATTTTCCCCATAAGTCATCTACAGGTTTCGGTTATTAACCATCATCCATGACGCAGGGTACAACAGATTACTTAAAAGCATCCAGTATTCCTTTGACACTGAACAATACCGAAATTCTCCGATGAAATTGTCCAGACACCTGACATAAATTTTCTTAGAATACTGACTGACATATCTCGTACCAAATAGACAAATATCACAGGAAAAACAAGATTACATTCGTGCACGTTGAAAATGAACTGATGGCTCACCTGCGTCATGTCATTGTCGTGTCACTTGCACAACTTGAACTTTTACCAGATAAGGGTATTAATACTATGTGTTGATATTGTTCCAGAAGCAATGTTCTTTTTTTAAATATCAAGACTCCTGTGTCGATTTCTTAGATTCGTTTTTGAAACTAAATGAAAATGTCGACGTACGCGCTCCAGTTGTTTCACCACATGGGAAACTATTTTCTGATTACAGGCGTCTGTTGTCCAACAACAGCCATCCGGTTACATTCAAAAACCTTTCCATGCTACTGTCGTTCACTGCAATAGCTCTAAGATGGCTATGCCAAAAATTTTCGTACGTCTTGAATAAATGAGTGTTCTCAAAGAGAAACTAGCGGTTTTAAATTAATTATCCTTTCTGTAATTTTGGTTCCAAACTCTTGTAAGCTTCCATTATTCTAGTTCATATGAGAACTTAGTTTGCTAATGAGACTTCGCGGATAATTAAACCTATGTGCTGGACTGAGACTCGAAGTCAGGAACTTTGTCTCTCGCGGGCAAGTGTTGTCAAATGGCTGAGCTACCCAGTCACGACTCATGAACTGTGCTGCATCTGCAAGTTTCGCAGGAAAGATTCTGTAAATTTTGGAAGGTAGGAGATGAACTAACGGCCGTCACCATGCACAGCAAGTCAATTGCCAATAATACACAGCAGGTAACTTTGTCGAGCTTTGTCGCCGACTCTGCCGTGCTAATGTTGGGGTCGTCCTGGACTTCGATTCTGTCGGCGTGTACATCCCACGCACCCTCTCGTTTGATTAGGGGATTACATTAATGGAACCTTTCACCTCCAAGGAGACCACTACCGCTATTTAAAGGCGCTAGTTAAAGAAGCTTACTGCTTCGATGTCATTTCCCTGATCCTGGTAATTCCAGACTACAATTTTTACTAAATTATATCTACATCACGATGGGGGAGAACAAGTGTTGAGACACTATGCAGTAATTCCATGGTATTAGAACGAGCTGTTGGTGGATAAAAACTCTTGGGGAAGACGGAGACCGGAATATATACGACAAGTAATTGAGAATGTGGGACGCAAGTGCTGCTCTGAGATGAAGGCGGAAGACTGATGATTAAAAATTAAACTGTCAAAGATGTTGCTGTTCATAAAGCAATGTCACGACAGAGCTAATTCCTAGATTTTCGGACGAATATTTCTCAAATGACGTTCTGAATAGCAATTTCTTGAAAGGCAAAACGAACTACGCACTGATTTTGTCAAATGATTGCTGTTACTATAGTGTTAAGACGTTATACTTTATTGTTATTATAAATGAAATTCTAGGACTCTGCGGCGCTTTAAAAGTGAGATTGACTTAAAGTTATAATTGGTGGCTTGGTCGGGGGAGTGGTAGTGGGAAGGGAGACGGATTTGACAGACTGCGACATTCTATGCAGAGCCAAAACTTGGATATGCTCCTGCTACTCTATGGCAAACTACGAACTGCAGCAGTTGCTCAATTGTGGTCTTCCGGAACGCGGTGCCCTGTCCTCTCAGAGCAGCTAGACTTGTGAAAAGATCTCGCAAACAGTGCACCACTTTTGTTTCGACAACTCGTCATCGCCGGCTGCGGTCCTCTGTGGAGACGGCAGATCTGCGCCGCTCGCGGAGGGCAGACGCAGGGCAGAGCAGACCGGACAATGGCCGGCAGCGGCAGGTAAACAAAACGCCATTGTTCCGCGCGGACGGTCCTCGGCGACAATAGGCGCTGCGCCCTTTGTTTGCCGCGGGGAAGTCCCTGAGACGGCGACTGCGTGGCTAGACGATCCCTCTCCACTGCACGGTCTCCTCGCTGCTGTTGCTGCTCCTGCTCCTACTACTGCCAGCTCTGGGGACGCCACACGTGTGCGCTGCTTCAGACTCAGAGACCCGTCCATCGCTTCGCTGTGGATGGGGCACTCCGTTGCTCTCTTGCAGCAGCAACTGCTGTGTGTTTCCTTGGAGATTGTAAGACGAGTGTCAGATGAATTAGCCGTGGCAGAAGTTCACACGGGTTAGTCGTGGCACTGGCGTCAGCAAAGGGGTGTGGGGGCGGGTGATTCGATTGGGAAGGGTGGCATGGGCCAGCTGTCCCCAGTAGAAGAGGGAATTTACATATTTTACGAATATGAGAAAGGGCATGCAACTGCAGGGTCCTGTCCCTTCTTCTACAGCTCGCTCTAATACCATGGGATTATTGTATGGTGTCTTAACACTTGTTCTCCCATCCCGTCCCTTCTTCTTGTCAGCAATCCCTATACCTTCCTTCTTAGCCGATTCTGCGGAGAACAGTTTCATTTGTGATCTTATCAGTCCACCTGATTTTCAACGTTCTTCTGTAGCACCACATCTCAGACGCTTCGATTCTCGTCTGTTAAAGCTTTCCCTCTACACATGACTAACTACGACACAATATTTTGCCCTAAACGGACAATGTCACAAACTTTTTACTCATGTTAGTGCCGATATTTGATGTTTGTAGAGTTCTTTTGTTCAGGAACGCCTTGCAAATTTGCTTCTCGTGCTCTCCTTGCTTTGCATGCCATGTATTATTTTACTTGGGATGCAGCACACTTCTCTCACTTATCCCACAACGTGGTCGCTAATTTTGGTTGTAAGCTTCTCACTAATCTCATTTGATTATATTAGTCTTACTTTGGTTCACTCTTAACCTATACTCTGTGCTCAACAGACTATTAATTCCACTCAGTATGTCCTGCAATTTTACTTCGCTTTCAGTGAGGATAGGAGTGTGATCAGCTACTCTTGTACCCGATATCCTCAGTTTCAATCCCACTCTGTAAGGTTTCTTTTATTTCCATCCTTTCTTATTCGAAACAGATTGACCATTAGGATTTTGGTCATCCATTCAGAATGTTCCATCTTGGTTATTGTACACATTCAATATTATAATTTTTTCCTATACTTCTACACCATTGTTTATTAGTTTCAAATACCTTGCAACATTTTCTATTGTCGAAAGCTTCGTCTTGATTTTTCTTATACACTCCTGGAAATGGAAAATAGATCACATTGACACCGGTGTGTCGGACCCACCATACTTGCTCCGGACACTGCGAGAGGGCTGTACAAGCAATGATCACACGCACGGCACAGCCGACACACCAGGAACCGTGGTGTTGGCCGTCGAATGGCGCTAGCTGCGCAGCATTTGTGTACCGCCGCCGTCAGTGTCAGCCAGTTTGCCGTGGCATATGGAGCTCCATCGCAGTCTTTAACACTGGTAGCATGCCGCGACAGCGTGGACGTGAACCGTATGTGCAGTTGACGGACTTTAAGTGAGGGCATATAGTGGGCATGTGGGAGGCCGGGTGGACGTACCGCCGAATTGCTCAACACGTGGGGCGTGAGGTCTCCACAGTACATCGATGTTGTCGCCAGTGGTCGGCGGAAGGTGCACGTGCCCGTCGACCTGGGACCGGACCGCAGCGACGCACGGATGCACGCCAAGACCGTAGGATCCTACGCAGTGCCGTAGGGGACCGCACCGCCACTTCCCAGCAAATTAGGGACACTGTTGCTCCTGGGGTATCGGTGAGGACCATTCGCAACCGTCTCCATGAATCTGGGCTACGGTCCCGCACACCGTTAGGCCGTCTTCCGCTCACGCTCAAACATTGTGCAGCCCGCTTCCAGTGGTGTCGCGACAGGCGTGAATGGAGGGACGAATGGAGACGTGTCGTCTTCACCGATGAGCGTCGCTTCTGCCTTGGTGCCAATGATAGTCGTATGCGTGTTTGGCGCCGTGCAGGTGAGCGCCACAATCAGGACTGCATACGACCGAGGCACACAGGACCAACACCCGGCATCATGGTGTGGGGAGCGATCTCCTACACTGGCCGTACACCTCTGGTGTTCGTCGAGGGGACACTGAATAGTGCACGGTACATCCAAACCGTCATCGAACCCATCGTTCTACCATTCCTAGACCGGCAAGGGAACTTGCTGTTCCAACAGGACAATGCACGTCCGCATGTATCCCGTGCCACTCAACGTGCTCTAGAAGGAGTAAGTCAACTACCCTGGCCAGCAAGATTCCGGATCTGTACCCCATTGAGCATGTTTGGGACTGGATGAAGCGTCGTCTGACGCGGTCTGCACGTCCAGCACGAACGCTGGTCCAACTGAGGCGCCAGGTGGAAATGGCATGGCAAGCCGTTCCACAGGACTACATCCAACATCTCTACGATCGTCTCCATGGGAGAATAGCAGGCTGCATTGCTGCGAAAGGTGGATATACACTGTACTAGTGCCGACATTGTGCATGCTCTGTTGCCTGTGTCTATGTGCCTGTGGTTCTGTCAGTGTGATAATGTGATGTATCTGACCCCAGGAATGTGTCAATTAAGTTTCCCCTTCCTGAGACAATGAATTCACGGTGTTCTTATTTCAATTTCCAGGAGTGTATTTAGCTTCCATTATCAAGCACATTAGAAATCCGCTCCGAATCCTACCCTCAACTATGTTTTCCCTTCTTCTGTATGCTATACGCGTTAGCAATTTAGATGGGTGAGCTTCTAAGTTGATAGTTTTCGCATTTATGTATCCTTGTGGTTTTCAGAATTACGTGGTTGTTATTTTTCCCTGAGTCTTATGTTGCGTCTCCTGCCTCATATACCCCACACACGAACCTGCACTATCCTTTGGTTGCACACCCAGCAACGATTTTAAAAATTCCGAAGGAATGTTATCTAGTTCCAGCTGAAAGTCTTCGAAGACGTCTTCACAACTTAAAGTCGTAGTGAGCAGACACCATTATTAGCACTGCACTTAATACCACGGTTGTGAAGAGAAGTCTGCCAACCATGGCTACTCGAGCCTGAAACTGTGTGAGAACGCTGTCTGTTATTTCCCCCTGTCTTCCTAGAAGGTAATGTAATTCTTTTCTTAGTAGCGCGCCTTTGCCTTTCGCTCTGGCCTCACTCAGCTACCTTTGGTTTCTCGGCTCCACCAGATGAGTCAGAAACTGTGTTGGACTTTTCGTTAGCAGCAGGTACAGTTAGTCAGCGAATCTGCGTCTTTATTTGGTTCAAAGCTGCCAGTCAGGAAACCCATGCACGAGTAGGAGCACTCAAGCAGGCACTAAAAAGGGTTATAGATCAAACACAGCTTGTACTTTTCTAGAATTCCTTTCCATTTTACAGACGTATAGTTTTTGCGCTCTTTTTATGCACCGAAAGTTAGTTATAAATTTGCAGATAATTGTATGAAAAATATGTAAGATTATAGAAAATATTTCTTCTTTAGAGAATGGGGAGACGCGCGACGTCCATCATCAAACTCTTTCTTGGATCCAGACTTGTATTGAAGTGTGTTCGGAAGTTCTCTGTTCACTCCACACTCACTATTGGACCAGTGTATCCTAGGTCACAGTTCGTAGTGACAGACGGTAAATCATCGAGTAGAACAGAAGTGATATCTGGCATTCCGCAAGGTAGTGTGTATATAGACTGCACGGCGCCCACGGAGACGAGGCGCTCGCCGGAGCTTAAGTCTTGGAGGTGACTTAGTTTCTATGTAGCGCATTTTTAAAATGTGACTACCTCTATTCAGACTGTTTTAGTTTTATTTCTATACAATGCCCTCGCAGACATATTAAAGAATCAGGTTTATCTTCTGACGAAGGTTCAATTACTTGGGCTGAAACCTACACTCCTGGAAATTGAAATAAGAACACCGTGAATTCATTAGAGATAATATTGTGGAAAAGACAAACTAAAGACTGCACTTTGTTGGCAGAACACTTAGAAGATGCAACAAACCCACAGCCTACATTACACTTGTCCATCCTCATCTGCAATATTGCTGCGCGGTGTGGTATCCTTACCAGTTGGGACTGACGGAGAACACAGAAAAAGGGCAGCTCGTTTCATGTTATCGCGCAATAGGGGTGAGAGTGCGACTGATGGGATACGTGAGTTGGGGTGGCAGTCACTGAAACAAAGGAGGTTTTCTTTGCGGCCTTATCTATTTACAAAATCTCAATCACCAACTTACTCTTCCGAATGTGAAAATATTTTATTGACAACCACGTACGTAGGGAGAAATGATCATCGTAATAAAAGAAGAGAAATCAGAGATCGAAAGGAAAGATTTAGGCGTTCCTTTTTCCCATGCGCCATTCGAGAGTGGAATGGTAGAGAAGTAGTATGAAAATGGTTTGATGAACCCTCTGCCAGGCATTTAAGTATTAATTGCCGAGTAAGCATGTAGATGTAGGTGTATATGTAGATCACAGAAACTCCAAACCTGTAAGTTCAGAGTACACTATTTGATCAAAAGTATCCAGACACTCCTAGCTAATGCGGTATCGACCACTAAAAGTGACGAGAGGCGGACACGTCAGTACAAGAGATGGCGGGCACAGCACAATAGATGGGTTAGGAGATCTCACTGACATCGAAAGTAGACTAGCCGCTGGATGTTACCTGAGTAACAAAACTTGTCAGGGATATTTCATACCAACAGCCAAGTCGGCTGTCGGTGGTGTGACTGTGAAGAGGGCCAAAGCTAACCTAAGGCCTGGCAGACAGACGGGGAACGTTGCGGATTGAAAATGATAGCATGAAATCAGCGGAAGGAAGCAATCATGAATTCCAAAGTGCTACCAACAGTGCAGCTAGTACAATTACTGAGCGTAGGGAATTAAAAAGAATGGGGACAATTGTCGAGCAGTCCACCATAATCCACACATTTTTGTTCTCAGTGCTACGCTATGCTAAAGGTGGTGTTAAGGAGTGACTGCAGTGGACAGTGGGTGACTGGAAACGAGTGATTAGGATTGATGAACAACGCTAAACCCAATGACCCTATGGAAGACTTTGGGTTTGGCGAATGCCTGGAGCCGTCCGCTGGTGGCCGAGCGGTTCTAGGCGCTTCAGTCTGGAACCGCGCGACCGCTACGGTCGCAGGTTCGAATACTGCATCGGGCATGGATGTCTGTGATGTCCTTAGCTTAGTTAGATTTAAGTAGTTCTAAGTTCTAGGGGACTGTTGACCTGAGATGTGATGTCAGATAGTGCTCAGAGCCATGTGAACCATTTTTTTTTATGCTTGGAGAACGTTGCCTACCGTCTTATGTACTGCGAACAGTGCAGTACGGAGGAGGTGGTATTAGGGTAAGGGAGTGTTTCTTGGTGTTTATGTGTGGTCTTCTTATTCCGCTTAAGAATAGTCAACCTGCGCAGGGATATAAAAATACCTTATAGCGTTGACTACTGCGTAGCACACAGCCCCTCTTCTAACTACACTCCTGGAAATTGAAATAAGAACACCGTGAATTCATTGTCCCAGGAAGGGGAAACTTTATTGACACATTCCTGGTGTCAGATACATCACATGATCACACTGACAGAGCCACAGGCACATAGACACAGGCAACAGAGCATGCACAATGTCGGCACTAGTACAGTGTATATCCACCTTTCGCAGCAATGCAGGCTGCTATTCTCCCATGGAGACGATCGTAGAGATGCTGGATGTAGTCCTGTGGAACGGCTTGCCATGCCATTTCCATCTGGCGTCTCAGCTGGACCAGCGTTCGTGATGGACGTGCAGACCGCGTGAGACGGCGCTTCATCCAGTCCCAAACATGCTCAATGGGGTACAGATCCGGAATCTTGCTGGCCAGGGTAGTTGACTTACTCCTTCTAGAGCACGTTGAGTGGCACGGGATACATGCGGACGTGCATTGTCCTGTTGGAACAGCAAGTTCCCTTGCCGGTCTAGGAATGGTAGAACGATGGGTTCGATGACGGTTTGGATGTACCGTGCACTATTCAGTGTCCCCTCGACGAACACCAGAGGTGTACGGCCAGTGTAGGAGATCGCTCCCCACACCATGATGCCGGGTGTTGGTCCTGTGTGCCTCGGTCGTATGCAGTCCTGATTGTGGCGCTCACCTGCACGGCGCCAAACACGCATACGACTATCATTGGCACCAAGGCAGAAGCGACTCTTATCGCTGAAGACGACACGTCTCCATTTGTCCCTCCATTCACGCCTGTCGCGACACCACTGGAGGCGGGCTGCACGATGTTGGGGCGTGAGCGGAAGACGGCCTAACGGTGTGCGGGACCGTAGCCCAGTTTCATGGAGACGGTTGCGAATGGTCCTCACCGATACCCCAGGAGCAACAGTGTCCCTAATTTGCTGGGAAGTGGCGGTGCGGTCCCCTACGGCACTACGTAGTTTCCTACGGTCTTGGCGTGCATCCGTGCGTCGCTGCGGTCCGGTCCCAGGTCGACGGGCACGTGCGCCATCCGCCGACCACTGGCGACAACATCGATGTAGTGTGGAGACCTCACGCCCCACGTGTTGAGCAACTCGGCGTTACCTTCACCCGGCCTCCCGCATGCCCACTATACGCCCTCGCTCAAAGTCCGTCAACTGCACATACGGTTCACGTCCACGCTGTCGCGGCATGCTACCAGTGTTAAAGACTGCGATGGAGCTTCGTATGCCACTGCAAACTGGCTGACACTGACGGCGGCGGTGCACAAATGTTGCGCAGCTAGCGCCATTCGACGGCCAACACTGCGGTTCCTGGTGTGTCCGCTGTGCCGTGCGTGTGATCATTGCTTATACAGACCTCTCCCAGTCTCCGGAGCAAGTATGGTGGGTCTGACACACCGGTGTCAATGTGTTCTTTTTTCCATTTCCAGGAGTATATATGGTATCGTAGATCCCTAGAACAAAAAACTGTGCCCAATTCTTGGAAAAGAGCACAGATCACAGCCGTCTACACGAAGGGTAGTAGAAGTGATCCACAAAACTACCATTCGATATCCTGGACATCGATTTGTTGTAGAATCTTAGAACATAACCTGAGCTCAAACATAATGAGGTAGAGAGTGATCTCTTCAGTGCCAACCAGCATGGATTTCGAAAAGAGCCACCACTGAAACCGAACTCACACTTTTCTCACATGAGACACTGAAAGCTTTGGATCAAGGTAACCAGAGCGATGTGGTGTTTCTTGATTTCAGTAAAGCATTTGAAGCAGTGCCGCACCTACGCTTACTGTCCAAAGTACGATCAAACAGGGTATCGAGTGAAATTTGTGACTGGTTCAAAATGATTCAAATGGCTCTAAGCACTATGGGATTTAATATCTGAGGTCAACAGTCCTCTAGACTTAGAACTACTTAAACCTAAGTAACCTAAGAACACCACACACATCCATGCCCGAAACAGTATTCGAATCTGCGACCGTAGCAGTAGGGCGGTTCCGGACTGAAGCGCCTAGAACAGCTCTGCCACAGTGGCCGGCTTTGTGACTGGACTGAGGAATATTTAGTAGGGAGGACACAGGGTGCTGTTTGTGATGGAGACCAATCTTCAGATGTAGAAGTAACTTCGTGTGTGCGCCAGAAAAGTTTGTTGGGACCCTTGCTGCTCATGTTGTGTATTATTGAACTTGCATACGATATTAGTAGTAACTTCAGGATTTTTGCAGATGGTGTACTTATCTGTAATGAACTACTGTTGAGAGAAGCTGCTAAAATATTCAGTCAGATGTTGACAAGATATAATGTGATACAGAGATCGGGAAATTGCTCTAAATGTTCAGAAAGAAACTTAGTATTCTAAGACTATAATATCAGTGAGTCACTGTTGAAATCAGCCAACTCACACAAACACCTGGGTGTAACACTTTGTAGGGATATGAAATGCAAGGCTCACATACGTTCAGTCTTGCGTAAAGCAAGTGGTAGACTTGAGTTTATTGGTAAAATACAAGGGAAGTGAATGAAACGTTCTCGGTTTTCAAGCCGCGTCAATTCAAATAAAATCCTCGAGCTTTCGATGACCATGTCCGCAATCGTCGTCAGGAGTCCACTTACTGCCGGGGCAGTCGGACAAACAATTCGCGCGGTTTCGGAACGTTATAATGAGCACAAGTGCCATATGAAACAAAAGGAGCGTGCCATGTCGGCAATAGCGAAGCATTGCCTAGAAAACGGACATAAAAATCAGTTCGAAAAGTGTTGCCTGCATATTGGGACTCCGCTATAAAGGATGCTGCCGAGATACGTTTAAAAACCAACAGTTTGAACAGAGACGAGGGGTACCCACTCAGCAGGGCATGGGGGCGGGCGTTGGACTTGGAAAGAAAGCAGAGACAGATGCGCGACGCTGGAGCGGCAGTTTCAAACGTGGCGTCTGCCCCTGGCACCACGTGACGTCACCGGTCCTGCCCCGGGCAATAGCTCCACTAGCTGCCATGGTCGACTTACGCGCGCTCCACATTGGGTCTATTTGATTTGCTACTGATGATGTTATCATGCCTATATAAGCGAGAAACCGTAGCAGCCCCGGTAGTCAGTGAGATGGCCATCGAAAGCTAGAGGAATTTATTTGAACTGACGCGGCTTGAAAAGCGAGAACGTTTTATTCATGTTTGCCGTCGCGAAAGACTCCGAGGACAAATACTGGGGAAGTACAATCAGTCTACAGAAAAACGATCGCTTAAAAATCATGCGTGCGATCGGTTCTAGAATATTGCTCAAGTGTGTGGGATCCGTACCAAATGGAACTAACATGGGATATTTAACGTACACAGAGAAGGGCAGCACTTGTGGTCACAGGTTTGTTTAATCCGTGGGAGAGTGTCACGGAGATACTGAAGGAACTGAAATGGCAGAATCTTGAAGACAGACGTAAGCTATGCCGAGAAAGCCTATTAACAAATTTTCAAGAACAGGCTTTAAATGATGAATATGCTACAACCCCCTGCGTATCGCTCACTTAGGGATCGTGAGCATAAGGTCAGAATAATTACGACACGCACAGAGGCATTTAGACAATCATTGTTCCCGCGCTCCATACGTGAATGGAACATGAAGAAACCGTCATAAATGGTACAATGGGTCGTACTGTCCTCCATGCACTTCATGTTCATTTGCAGAGTATAGATGTAGATGTAAATGTAGATGTAAAGTACAGGAACAGATTGAACACGATGCTGGTATCAGCAGTGCACATTGCACATTGTCACACAGCAGCATCTGTGAGAAAATGGTTTGTCGACAATAACATTCCCGATACGATTGGCCTGCCTAGAGTCTCCATGTGACTTCCCACTTGGTGCATGGACCGCAAGAATTTCACGGCGAACATGCGTGACGTTTACATGTTGTGCCCACAATATCGTATTTTCCAGCATACGTCGACATACAAGCACTTTCCCAACTACCGCATTATTTCACTCGCACACTGTGACGCCACTGTTAGCAGTACAGCAACATAATTGTGTCTGTAGGAAACGCGCAAGTAGTTCTCACTTCAGATAATGTGCCATTCGTGCTGCGGAATATTGTCAGTGTAGGACGACTTGTGAATCTTTCTTGCTGAAGCCCGGACGTGTAAAGAAAGTTAAAATGATACTCTCATCAAAAAGCAAAGGATACTTTCTTACAATTACAACAGTTTTCGCGTTTCCGAATTCATAGTTTCTCTCATTGCTACAGCTCCTTTCTGTAAAATGTCTTCGTGTTGAAGAAATGCGTAGTGGCGAGTAATTCGAGTGCCCCCGGGAAGTGTGGTAGGACGGTCCGCTGTTGTTTTCTATCTACATAAATGATTTTTTGGATAGGGTGGATAGCAATGTGTGGCTGTTTGCTGATGATGCTGTGATGTACGGGAAGGTGTCTTCCTTGAGCGGCTGTAGAAGGATACAAAATGACTTGGACAGGATTTGTGATTGGTGTATAGAATGGCATCTAACTCTAAATATAGGTAAATGTAAATTAATGCAGATGAATATGAAAAAGAATCCCGTAATGTTTGAATACTCCATTAGTAGTGTAGAGCTTGACACAGCCATGTCGGTTAAATATTTTGGCGTAAAATTGCAGAGCGATATGAAGTGGGACAAGCATGTAATGGCAGTTGTGAGGAAGGTGGATAGTCGTCTTCGGTTCATTGGTAGAATTTTGGAAAGATGTGGTTCATCTGTGAAGGAGAGCGCTTATAAAACACTAATACGACCTATTCCTGAGTACTGCTCGGGCGTTTGGGATCCCAATCAGGTCGGATTGAGGGAGGACATAGAAGCAATTCAGAGGCGGGCTGCTAGATTTGTTACTGGTAGGTTTGATTATCACGCGAGTGTTACGGAAGTGCTTCAGGAACTCGGGTGGGAGTGTCTGGAGGAAAGGAGGCGTTCTTTTCGTGAATCGCTACTGAGGAAATTTAGAGAACCAGCATTTGAGGCTGACTGCAGTACAATTTTACTGCCGCCAAGTTACATTTCCCGGAAAGACCACAAAGATAAGAGAGATTATGGCTCGTACAGAGGCATATAGGCAGTCATTTTTCCCTCGTTCTGTTTGGGAGTGGAACAGGGAGAGAAGATGCTAGTTGTGGTACGAGGCACTCTCTGCCACGCACCGTATGGTGGATTTCGGAGTATTTATATAGATGTAGAATTGGCTCCACGACGAAGTCTAGCCCGAGAGGCCGGTAGGCCGATATGCTGGCACGCCATTAACAGGCGACTGCCGCTGACAGCAACACCCCGACTAGCGGACTCTGCTGAGGACACGGTCAGCCCTTCACATCCGCACCAGAAGCCGAAACAGCCAAAGTCAGGGTGTGCCAGGAACCTCCAGCGCCTGATAGAGAGCGGGCAGCTGGCCCATCAAGCCGACCGCCGCAGCGGCAGACAATGCGTACAGCCTGTAGCACGCGCCTAAAATACTCCCGGAACTCTGGTACGTTATGCCACAAGTACTGTCCTCTAATGAAAAGTCAATTTCTGCTCTAATAGATAACCATTCCCCTCCGATCATGTTAATTGCGACACTGCTTTCCATTTTACATCTGGTAGCTCCTTTATTACTCTATGTACAGAGCAGCCGTTAGGAGGTGACTGTAGATCAGTTTCAGAACGGAAACGGTCTCAGTTGCTAAATAATTAGTGGCAATATGTCAATGACGCGTTTCACCCTTCTGGGGCATCATCAGATTGTCTATAAAAACAACAAACGAATGAGTCAGGTAAAATGGAGGGAAAGGGTATAGTCCCATCTTCCACGGCTACACAGGCAATGCGAAATAAAAAGTAATTAAAACTTACCTAAACGTGGTCGGATACGTCACCCATTAGTAGAAAAGCCACATATAATGTAAAATAGACACCCAGGGAATCGGGTATATAATCTCTCATGAAACATCTAAACCATGAAGTGGGCCCAGTGAAAGAAGAAGAAGAGATACAATAACACCACGAAAGTACCAATACGTGGTGTAATTTTTTTTTACGTTTATCATATATTACCTTGAGCACACCAGCCGGCTCGGCCACGCCAACAAAACCGCGGTACGAGCTGCCCACATGAGGATGTCTGTATTGGCGCACACACAAACATTACTACGATTAAGCTTCCTGTAATTTACATCTATGGCCACAAACATTTTATTAACAAAAAAAAAAGGTTCAAATGGATCTGAGCACTATGGGACTTAACTGCTGTGGTCATCAGTCCCCTAGAAGTTAGAGCTACTTAAACCTAACTAACCTAAGGACATCACACACATCCATGCCCGAGGCAGGGTTCGAACCTGCGACCGTAGCGGTCGCTCGGTTCCGGATTGTAGCGCCTAGAACCGCTCGGCCACTCTGGCCGGCTTTTTATTAACAGATAACCAGTTTCGGTCTATCATGACCATCATCTGTTTTATAACAACAAAGCCCTAATATAGTGCACCCATTAGGACTTTGTTGTTATAAAACAGATCTGAAGATGGTCAGTCTGGAACCGCGCGACCGCTACGGTCGCCGGTTCAAATCCTGCTTTGGGCATGGATGTGTGTGATGTCCTTAGGTTAGTTAGGTTTAAGTACTTCTAGGGGACGGATGACAACAGCAGTTCAGTTCCATAGTGCTCAGAACAATTTGAACCATTTTTTTGATGATGGTCATTATAGACCGAAACCGCTAATCTGTTAACAAAAAGATTGCGATCATAGACGTAAATTAAATTAAACTTATCGTATATACGGGTTACTGTTTAATTCTCGACAATGTCTTGACTTGTGAAATCACTATGATAAATAGATACCGGTGCCACGTATATTGCGCTTATGCAGTACCCAGGTGACACGCATTACCAGCTTAAGTGCGTAATTTAGTCATTAAAATGCATATAAGCAAACCAGTACAGACGGATAAAAGCCAAAAATAAAATAAAGTAATACCACTCACATATAGCGTACAAAGGCTAGGTGAAATGATTACGTGAAAAGCAACGAATCAAACTCTCTCATTAAAACTCCGTCTCACGTAGTAAAACAGATAAATTATCCGAGTGGTCTAAGGCGCTGCAGTCACGTACCGTGCGGCTGGTCCCGGCGGAGGTTCGAGTCCTCCCCCGGGCATGGATGTGTGTGTTTGTCCTTACGATAATTTAGGTTAAGTAGTGTGTAAACTTAGGGACTGATGACCTTAGCAGTTAAGTCCTATAAGATTTCACACACATTTGATCATTTTTTACTAACATTGAATAATTTCTGAAACACATTTAAACCGGTTGCTGTGACTGACTGCCACAATGGAATGGGAAAATTTTTACAGTATATCCGTGGTTGGATAATCCACCCTTTGAGGCTTTTCCAGCCACTGCCATTTTATTTAAGCAGTAACAAGACGTTCACTGCAGAACTGCCAACGAAAGGAAGAAGTGGAAAACATTAAAAATAAAGGGGAGGATGACAGGATGTGTTAACGCGTTAGTATGTAGCTTCCTTGGCACTAGATGGTGCTGCATAGGATAAACGCTGTAGGGGAAGGTAGAGAATGGAACATACTAAATAAATCAGAAGGTTAAGTATTTCATCGTACAACACACAGTATTCTGCCTTATTTTTCTAGAAGGCAATCGATTTCGGTCCAGAATCAGACGATCTTCGGGTCTCCTCACCAAGGGAGAGAAAACCAGATAACACACAAAACGTTATTCATCATGTACTGAAGACATTACACGTTGTTGCAAGATAATACTCACAAACACACTTCAGCTCTATATTATCCATTGCAATGCCAAATGCGTCTTATAGAATGTTCCATTTTTATTGTCAGCCATATGTGGGTCCTGGCAACAGAGACGGTGTTCATTCACACTGCGTAACTCACCCTAAATGGATTATATAGTATGACTCAAAACTTTGATGTACGTAAAAAAGTTTTAGATGGCGTTGAGTCATGCAGTTCTTTTTAAATAAGTGAACCGTTATAAGACTGTGTATTATTATTATATTTATCTTCTATACTATCCATGTTTCTGCTTTTATGCCATTATCAAGTACAATGCTAAACGTTGTTAAACCATTATTACGTCATATATGTTACGGCAGTCCAAATCAAGTAAAAAGGCCGACACATATGTCTAAGATGTAACTGCCAAGGACATTCTTTGACTTAATAATGGTCTAACAACTTTTAGCATTGTGTACAATGCTGTATCACATCCACTGCAAAGTGATTCAACAAGAGAATTGAATCGAACACAACAATGCCATTTACTGCGGCAGGACAGGGCGTTAGGGCAAGACGTATGAGGAACTGCAACACGCTCTAAGAAGAAACCATGCACAATGTAACTGTGACTGCATGATACAGCGAGTATTGAATCGCGGTCTCTGTAACAAAGTGTGATTCAATAAATGATTGCTAGTATGGAAACCATGTATTTGCGGACATAAGTTCATTAGACCTTTTTCTTTTCGTGTCCTCTCATCGTTCAATCCCTAGAATTTGCACACGGTGGACAAAATCACCCTTTATATTAGTAATTTTCACTGTTCACTGTATTTGCGTGTCTCAATATTAACCGCAGTTTCAGGAACGTACATTATTATAATTTATTTTATTTACTTTTTTATTTTTCTATGTATATTTCTACTTGTTTTGACGCCGCTGCAAGAACGATTTCATGAAGACTGACGTAAACTATTTTATAATACTTCATGAGTATCTGTTGATCAAAACGGCTTGTTAGTAAATGTTTACCTCATGAGCAGCTCTTGATGGGTCTTACAGATGACGTTTTTTATAATGTCTAAGAGCTCTGGGCCACCTCCTGCTCAAAATGTAAGTACTACTCCTGTTGTCCAGGTCTTTTGTTTTTTTCTTTGAGTCTAGCGAAGAACTTCCCGTATCTTACTACCATCCATCGATTTAATTTCCATTACCTCTTTCACACCAATGCGTTTCCCGAAACATCTGCTTGTGTTTCTGTCTGTCCTCGCAATTACCATCAGGAACCTCTGCGCGTTGCGCTGAGCAGTCCTGAGTTTGATAATCTCCTACCGCGTCTAAAACCCACGTTTCTCTGCCATAAGTAAAATCTCATAACAGACGCTTCTTGTTAACGCCCAGTTTCGTACACGATGGAACCACCGTTTTGAACGCAGCACTAGAGACAATTTTTTACGTCTGTTTATTTTTTTTGATGTCCATCTGGTTGCTGTAGTTGCTAATTATCATTCCTGATACGGTGTAACAGCATGACTAAGTGTTTCTCAATTCTAAGAAAGTTTTCGCTGAATGAATGGAGAGTCTCATGTAGTGAAGTTTGGGCCAAATTACAATTCTTATGCTACGCAAATGCAACACAGAAGGTAGAGTTTGCTAAAATAGAAGTAGTATTTATAGCCCGTTCTCGGTTTGTCACAACTTGCTGATGGGGAAATAGATATTCGACGATAGTAACGATAAATAACAAACTCCAGGAAACCGATTATGTAGAGGGATTGCTTTAGATGTTGACTGGACAGCACCAAATCAAATTTAATAGATTGTTAGAAGTAAGGAGTACCAACTGTCTCATATATCCATTACATCACTGTTTACCGATAACGTACAAAACACGTGTTTTATTTATCGCTAGTTAAATATCATTTAGCTAGAGCAGGAACAATTTATTTGCGTTTAATTATGGAAAGTAAAAAACTGAACTTGGCTTTCCAGTGAGCATTTCCGACAGACAATCAAGGTGTTCCTCTGCATCACTGTTTAAATATTTGACTCGCCCCAATCACTCTGCAGCCTTTGTGTTATTCAGATCCATCTCATTAACACTGTGCACAATGTGACACGTTCCTGCAGCACAGGAAAGGTATTGTCCAGCTAAACGCCTGCTTCATGCTCACACTTACTTGTTGTACGGACGAACATTGGTCATTTGGATGTAACCCCTGAGTGTAGCAGTTCGTTACTAAAATGAGTGCAAGAGACTACAGATAACGATCCCTTTTTTCAAAAGGTAACACTTTAATATAAAATTCAGTAGGATATTGCGTATTAGAGGAGTGAATATATAGCTTTTTAACGTACGTGTTCATTTGAAACAATTAAATGAACTCTTATGTTGGGGAGCCAACTTTAATCGATAAATTAAACTGACTGTTACAAACTATCGTGACAGCTAATTACCGAAGCAAAAAAGTACCTCACTTTTTGTTTCATCCCTTTAACAACGATATCTATAGTACATTTATTTAATCCTACAGTATGCTGATAAAATGTGCAGGAAAGCCGCCTCGTAAGACATGGTGTCAGTTTAGGCTACTGAGCAAGAGAATCGCAGTGCTTTAGGTGTGGTGCTTCAGAAGAATGTTGACAATCACATGGACTGGTAAGGAACGATAAAGCTCTCCACGGAAACGGCAAAGGAAGCAAAACAGCGCCGTGTGGCCGCCTTGTCGCGAACTGCGCAGCGCCTCCCGCCGAAGATTAGAGTACACGTTCGGGCATATGTGTGTGTGTTGTCCTTAGCATAAGTTAGTTTCGGTAGTGCATAATTCTAGGGGATCTCAGCATTTTTGTACCTTAGGATTCACATACATTTGAACATATGAACATTTTGAAGCAAAACGCAAAACACTGGCAAGAATAAATGAGAGGATGATAGGACATGTGCTGACGCATCAGGAATAACTTCCATGGTGCTAGAGGGAACTATAGAGGTTAAAAGCTGCAGGGGAAGACAGAGGTTCGAATATATCCAACAAACGATAGGGGATTTAGAGTCCAAGTGCCACTCTGAGATGAAGAGGTTAGTGAAGGGGATGAATTCATGGCGTGCCGCATACAACCAGTCGAAAGACTGGTGGCTTAAGAAAAATACATAAAATATAGTAAAAGGGGTTCAGATACCAGGTTTCTCGGCAGCCTAGAGACAGGAGTGCACAAGACATGAGGTGGTCATTACTTTCAGCACTAAGTCGCTGTGTCTTGCCAACTGTGGTAGGTGCTTACATTCAGCTTGTGCCAGGGACCAGTCGGGGCTGGTTCCATCAGGTCATCCCCGCTTAAGTTGGTACCCTGAACCCACATCGTGGGAGAGCTGCTGAAAAAATGGCTCTGAGCAGTTGCAAGTTGTCTATATATGCGGAAAAAGGCTAAAGCTTGAGACGCCCTTCTAAAACCGCAGGACAGGACATGTAGTTTAAATTGTGGAAAGGCGCCAAAATACGCGGCTGTCAGTTACACTGGTTCAAACAGCTCTGAGCACTACCGGACTTACAGAGCGAGGTGGCGCAGTGGTTAGACACTGGATTCGAATTCGGGAGGACGACGGTTCAATCCCAGGTCTGGCCATCCTCATTTAGGTTTTCCGTGAGTTCCCTAAATCGCTCCAGGCAAATGCCGGGATGGTTCTTTTCAAAGGGCACGCCCGACTTCCTTCCCCGTCCTTCCCTAATCCGATGAGACCGATGACGTCGCTGTCTGGCCTCCTTCCCCAAAACAACCCAACCCCGTCCCTCAACTACGGGACTTAACATCTGAGGTCACGCGGTTCCAGACTGAAGCGCCTAGAACCGCTCGGCCACTCCTGCTGGCGTCAGTTACAATCGAACATACACCTTTATTTATTTGGCCAAACATTACAAAAGCCAAGAAAATTTAAAAAAAGACACAGCGTTAATTATTGGCAGTTAATAACCGGCTGAATACACCATACAATCTCATGCCTTAAGGGCAAGATCACTTTAATTTAAAATCGGTTGAAAGCCAATAACTTAAGATTCAAACCAAAATCAGATTTTTTTAAAAAGCCAAAGGCTTTGCCTTAAGACGGTTCTTTAATTAAGCTGAAGGCCTAAACAATCTGACACCTTGAGAGTAAAATAATTTTAATTCAAAATCGGCTGAAGGCCCATCACTTAAGATTCAACAAAATTAATTTTTTTTTTAAAAAAAGATCAAATGCCTTACGTAAAACAGTTCTTTAAATTAGGCTGAAAGCGCAAACAATCTTACGCCTTACGGCAAAACAACCTTAATTTAAAAATCGGCTAGAAACCATACCCTCTACTGTCACAGGTTCGAATTCTGCCTCGGGCATGGGTGTCTGTAATGTCCTTAGGTTAGTTAGGTTTAAGTGGTCCTACGTTCTGGGGGACTGATGACCTCAGAAGTTAAGTCCCATAGTGCTCAGAGCCAGAAGCCATACCACACGAACAAAAACAACAAACAAGAAAAGGCACTACACCCAATGGCGCTCAGAAGTTTCCGAGGGTCGGCCTGGAATTCAAACACTAACGCTGGCTTAGGTGAGACAGGCAGTCGGCCCAAACATTCTCGATCCGACGACAACCCAACTGATAGACAGTCAACGGACCCACCGACGAGATAACTTCCTTTCCACCCGATCAGCACACTGCAGGGAGTTCAATGGAACAACATAGAAAGTATTGGCGCCCACAACCAGTTATACATAGAGCTGTCAAATTACACACCGTGTTGCACAGCGCCAACACGATGAGGAAAATACACTGCCTGAATTTACGTCGACGTCCAGGGCAGGTTACCGGAACGATAACGGCCACGGGGCAGAAGATTCCGCTGTGCACTTAAAATTCAAAGTAGCCAAGTACCGTTAAACTCCACCAGGGGGTGGCTAAAAGTTGCTAGCTTGAAAACACGTTGTTGCTCGAGAGAATGGCCAAGCAGCCGACAACGAAATCCAAACGACACAATGTGAACAGTCGTGCCTTACTGGTAGATTAAGTCAAAACTCAAGCCAGCGGCCCTGGCCAAACTACGCGGCGCGGAGATTTCCTCGCTGCTCCACGCCAACCGACCAATTCGTCGCGCACAGCACAGCCGGAAACTATAAAGCGCCAAGCCAAAGATAGTACAAGATGCGAATATCGATACACACCGCTGCTGCCACTCGCCGAGAGAGGGGATAACAGCATAATCGCGATAATCGCGGGAGACTAAACACAGAATATCAACCAAGATTTAATCAAACGAATACTATGAGCCAACCACGACTCACAGCTCATAAGGTCCTTTGATATGTAAGGCTGGTGAATGGTTTTGCATTGCAACCAAATACCATCACAAATCTGTCCAATGTGACGGTGAACGTGTCACACTATCGGAAGGTCGTCACAGCTCTACTTTGTTCTGACGCCTCAGTGATGAAGGATATGAAGGATAGAACCGTGTCGCCCAGAGTTAGAACCATGCAGATTTGTTATGAGTGCTCGAGGAAAACATTCCAGACGCTCCGTCGCTCGGAATCGGCACGAAAATGCAGCAGCAGGTACCGTAAAGGCCATCAATGAGGCCACTAATTTCCATCGGGCGTCGATGTCCACATACAGGGTGTTTCAAAAATGACCGGTATATTTGAAACGGCAATACAAACTAAACGAGCAGCGATAGAAATACACCGTTTGTTGCAATATGCTTGGGACAACAGTACATTTTCAGGCAGACAAACTTTCGAAATTACAGTAGTTACAATTGTCAACAACAGATGGCGCTGCGGTCTGGGAAACTCTATAGTACGATATTTTCCACATATCCACCATGCGTAGCAATAATATGGCGTATTCTCTGAATGAAATTACCCGAAACCTTTGACAACGTGTCTGGCGGAATGGCTTCACATGCAGATGAGATGTACTGCTTCATCTGTTCAATTGTTTCTGGATTCTGGCGGTACACCTGGTCTTTCAAGTGTCCCCACAGAAAGAAGTCACAGGGGTTCATGTCTGGCGAATAGGGAGGCCAATCCACGCCGCCTCCTGTATGTTTCAGATAGCCCAAAGCAATCACACGATCATCGAAATATTCATTCAGGAAATTAAAGACGTCGGCCGTGCGATGTGGCCGGGCACCATCTTGCATAAACCACGAGGTGTTCGCAGTGTCGTCTAAGGCAGTTTGTACCGCCACAAATTCACGAAGAATGTCCAGATAGCGTGATGCAGTAATCGTTTCGGATCTGAAAAATGGGCCAATGATTCCTTTGGAAGAAATGGCGGCCCAGACCAGTACTTTTTGAGGATGCAGGGACGATGGGACTGCAACATGGGGCTTTTCGGTTCCCCATATGCGCCAGTTTTGTTTATTGACGAAGCCGTCCAGGTAAAAATAGGCTTCGTCAGTAAACTAAATGCTGCCCACATGAATATCGCCGTCATCAATCCTGTGCACTATATCGTTAGCGAATGTCTCTCGTGCAGCAATGGTAGCGGCGCTGAGGGGTTGCCGCGTTTGAATTTTGTATGGATGGAGGTGTAAACTCTGGCGCATGAGACGATACGTGGACGTTGGCGTCATTTGGACCGCAGCTGCAACACGGCGAACGGAAACCCGAGGCCGCTGTTGGATCACCTGCTGCACTAGCTGCGCTTTGCCCTCTGTGGTTGCCGTACGCGGTCGCCCTACCTTTCCAGCACGTTCATCCGTCTCGTTCCCAGTCCGTTGAAATTTTTCAAACAGATCCTTTATTGTATCGCTTTTCGGTCCTTTGGTTACATTAAACATCCGTTGAAAACTTCGTCTTTTTGCAACAACACTGTGTTCTAGGCGGTGGAATTCCAACACCAGAAAAATCATCTGTTCAAAGGAGTAAACCATGTTGTCCACAGCACACTTGCACGTTGTGAACAGCACACGCTTACAGCAGAAAGACGACGTACAGAATGGCGCATCCACAGACTGCGTTGTCTTCTATATCTTTCACATGACTTGCAGCGCCATCTGTTGTTGAAAATTGTAACTACTGTAATTTCGAAAGTTTGTCCGCCTGAAAATGTACTGTTGTCCCAAGCATATTGCAGCAAACGGTGTATTTCTATCGCTGCTCGTTTAGTTTTTATTGCCGTTTCAAATATACCAGTCATTTTTGTAACACCATGTATTTCCCGCTCGAAAACGACAGTTCGCAGTGCCACGACCAACAGGAAGACATTGTTCACCCCCTTTGACACTGCTGACACCCTCGGGAGTATCAACCTAGCAGTCCTATCGAGCGTGATCGCACCTGTTTGGAGGGCACCGCCACCACAGTTTTTGCTCTCATGTACAGGTTCGGACCATTACTGACCGTTTAAAACCATTCGACGAACTCTGAACGTGATCCAAAACAGCTATGTTGCTTATGAAGCGCCCACATTTATTGCTAATTTTAAAAGTGTAGCTGTACAGACAGCACCAATGGTGTCAGGATCAGGCGGGCTCTGTCGCCTCTACACCGTCTTTCGCCTGGTAGCAGGTCACCCGGATACGAGTGTGTCGTAGCGGTTGCAAGCCTGCAAGCGCTAAGTACCTCGTCAAGGTTTCTATCTGTAAAGAACATTTTTTAAATGTCTGCACCATTACAGAAGAAAGATTTGCGCACCTTAGCTTTACACTGAAGCGTCGTAACGGATGAAAATCAAACAGGTCACGAAAAAATGAGCTCTTAATCCTGTTGTGCAGATTGTAAAGTTTACAGCGTTTCTCGTTGTTATAAGGTCACTGAAGCAGTGGCTTTCAGTCCTACCGCACAAAAGTCAGCACTTTTTCTAACCATTGATATCATCTCTTCATTGCTTGCCTTGCGGCACACTACGTCTTTCCATTCCTAGTTAGGCCACTGTTGTATTACTAGCTGTTGAAGACTTTGTGCGTGTACTCCAGTGAACTGTTCCGGTTAGTTTACGCACAGCTTCAGTATAATGAAGATTCTAGCAGAACAGTTTCAGCCATGTTCTCATTGCTACAGACATCAGTAAACTATATTTGTTTGTCCTCCTCTTATAATTACGACTTCTTACTGACTTGAGCAAGGGTACCAGGATGGAGTTACATTAACTCTTGCAAGTCACGGTACATAGGAAACACGCAGTCATCAAAGCTGCAGATCTCGAACTTCTCCTGCGTATAGGGAAATTAATGAAATTACTTTTGCGTGTGGAAAATCTATCTAATTAAAAAAGTACAAGTTCGTTTGTTGAAAATCGGTAAGTTCTTCGCAGACTTTGAAATTTTGACAAAACGTGGCATTCGAGAACGCACGTGTTTGTGTGTATCTACTGGAGCGTCATTTTGTAATACGCTCTTATAAATACATATGTAATACAGGCAGCTCGAAGTCTGAAAATTAAGTGCCATAATTAGTACTCTTGGCGTCTCCTACAACTCACATATTCGTAACATTTGGCATCCTCTGTGTGGGGAAAACACCGCTAAGCAGTGGTTAATTTTGATATGATGTCTTTACCCTCATTACTCATTACCATACATGGAATCATTCTCGTCGCATGTAAATTAATTTCACACGCACCCGGGAGACTTTTACTTCCCCCTTCACATGACATTATTGTCACGTCTTCAGATGACAAAATGTCGACCTAAACATTATACAAAAATTGTTATTAGATCTTAACCAGGATATTCCGAATTGACAAAATGTAGGAATACGGACGTGGAAATACATAATTTCCCCAAAATCTTCGTAAGAGTAAATAAGAAAAGTCACAACACAAACGTGACGTTATAAACTATTCAACCGTCGTCTATACAGTAACTAGAGGAACTACAGAAGGACGTAAACAGAGATTATGTTCCAAAAAGACATATTTCTTCTTTTGTATCCCACCTGGAAGGCGGCGCTTCGGTCTGCCTCCTGTAATTTAGAGGGTAGACCGAATGTAGGAAGCTAGGAGGAGGAGGAGGAGGTGAGGTAGAGCTCTAGGTACTACAATTAAAGTAAATGTGGTTTTACTATATCTCTACACAATGAGAGACTAGAATACATAACTTTTTATTGAGGAGTACGTTGGTGACAAGCTAACAGACGTTACACAGGCAAAATCTGTAGTGGCTCGCCCAGTATGGGAATGAAACAATGTTCGTCAGTCGTGTGCTCGTGATCAGCTGGCTGAATTTGGAGTGGCGCTCGTAGAGCTGCACAGCGCCGGCTAGAGGGCGCTGTCGTCAGTGAAGATCTTCCGTTCTCATTGTGCCAACCTAACAACTTGCACCTACGCCGTGGCATCGTAGCTGTCGATACCACCCATTCTCCGATTAGAAACCCCACGGGGTATAGTTTAGGTTATATGGCAGGTCCCTGATAAAAATAAAATCCAGAGGCGGAATTACGACCTCCAAAGTGAAGCTGGTGAAGAATGACCCATACATATTTATTACACGAGCCGTATTCGGAAGGTAAGGTCCGATTAGGCGCTAAATGGAAACCACTGTAATATCCAGAGGAACTTTGCACGGACTACTTAGTGTGCCTGTCGATCGCTTCACGTCGCTCTTTTGAGTTCAGTGCGCCAAGCGGTGACGTAGAAATGCCTAAAACAATAGTGTTTCAATCCATGTGGTTGGATCTGATAGATCTGGTGAGAGATTTAGCCTGAAGCTATGCAGCCTACATAACATACAATGTCATGCCTTTCTTTCTTCAAGACAATTTTCAGACGCACTCTGCAGGGGTAATGAAGACGCTCCTGGAGCGTTTTCGTTGGGAAGTGTTTGATGACCCACAATACAGCCCTTAATTGGCTCCCTCCGTTGTTCATCTCTGCTCACACGAACCGCTGGCTATAAAGACAACATTTTGGCACATTCAACGAAGGGCAGCCCAGTGTAGAGAACTGGCGGAAGGCACAAGCGGCTGCTTTCTGTCACAAAGGACTGGAAAGTTTGTCAGAGTGATGACTATTTAGAGAAGTAGCTGGAAGGTAAGGCTAACTGCTGAAAAATAAAAGTTTTTTGATTTTCACTGTGGTTTTCATTTCACCTCAGATCGGACCTTACTTTCCGAACAACCGTCTTACATAGAAAGAAAATGGTTCAATTGGCTGTGAGCACTATGGGAATTAACTTCTAAGGTCATCAGTCCCCTACAACTTAGAACTACTTAAATCTAACTAAGCTAAGGACATCACACACATTCATGCCCGAGGCAGGATTCGAACCTGCGACCGTAGCGGTCCCGTGGTTCCAGACTGAAGCGCCTAGAACCGCTCGGCCACCCCGGCCTGCTCTTACATCACGTCGTAGTAACAAACAAATAACGGAATGCCTCCAGGAAGGTCTATTTCATTTACACCATGTTGCGAAACTCTTTCTACAGTCATATAACTTCATTACAGAAAATTATATCCAGTAGACATGTAACGGGTTAGACCTACGTTGTGTGTCTTGTCATCAGTGGATGTGACTTCTGTATCTAGGCAACAGTCTATGAGCCCGATAGGTGTGAAGAAGCGCGCAACAAACAATATCAGACAGCCATTCACATGTATGTTACACCCAATCGAAAAAACTGTAAATGCTTATGTCCAAAACAATGATTAATTTAATAACGCAAACAGTCGATTTTCATGTGGTAGATTAGTCCTAGCCCGTACCGAGCGAGGTGGTTCAGTGGCTAGCAAACTGGACACATATTCGAGAAGACGGCGGTTCTACCCCGTGTCCGGCCATCCTGATTTACGTTTGCCGTGATTTCGCTAAATCACTCCAGACAAATGCCGTGATGGTGCCTTCGGAAAGGGCACGGCCGACTTCCTTCCCCGTCCTTTCCTAATCCGATGAGACCGATGACCTCGCTGTCTGGTCTCCTCCCCCTAAACAACTCAACTCAGCCCGAGCCTGTGCAAATGTGCCGTTTAAATTTCTCCCCAGCCTAGACATTGATCTGTGGCGATGTCTTTCGTTGTCGCTAGGCTGCCAACATCCGTTGCTCTCCTTGTCGGCGTGCGTAATGATACCTTCGGCGAAGAGGTCGCTGCTCCTCGGCAGGTGAGCTGCGTTTTAACTGCTGAGCTCGTTGGAACAGCAAATGCTACTACCTATTAGTCTTCGTAAGGCAGCTTACATCCTGAGTTTCACTGTCATATGAAACTGCGCACTGCTTGTTCTACGTGGTTGTTGACTTGCAACATAGTTCAGCTAACACTAGCGACCTGTGTGTTGGATAGCAGTGTACGTCCGCCTGGCGAGTAGGCTGCCCTGTGTAACCTGCGTTGCTGGAGGGAACGCTAGCTTGGAGTGGAATTCCGACCTCTTGACTCGCGGTCGCTACAATGTCCTATTGGTAGCATTAGTCTCTCCAACCTTCAGGGAACGCTCAAGTGGCCGAGAGTCTTCCCAAATCATTACGAACAGTAATTCCCTTGAACAGCTAATTGCCTTGACGTGAAACGCAATCTACTTTCCAAATCATCAGAGAGAATGAAGCCTATAAAAAAACCACAAAGACAGAAAGTAATGAATGACTGATAAGATCAACACGAAGTTATTTAGTGAAATGTCTGTCTTGCAAGGAATTTATTTCCAGTCAACTGCAAAATGTTTCAACAATATACCATCATCACATACAGAACACGTGCAACTAAGAGGCACAGTGTTTACCAGGCGTCATAACCATACAAAATCTTCTCACTTGTGCGTGCACCAACCCCTAAATTATAAACATATTCGTTGCATGTACCGCAGCTGCTCATACATTCATTCAGCAAATAACGCTTGAAAAGTCCATTTGGTCCCCAGTGTTCTTTATTCATAAACGTAGAGCAAATGTTGAGCCAAATCGAAACCGTACGAAATAGTTTTAATCCATTTCGGCATCTACTGAAATTTGCATGTAACATTTACCATCCACGTTTCACTTGACTGATTTAAATAAATGTCAGTCGTCTGGAATAAAACATATTTGCGGTTATGGTTTCCTGCTGTATCTAAAAGCATTTCACTCCAAGAGCTATTGAAGTTTGATTGTGAAGTCTGCTTGCATGTTTTGGTGTTATTGCGTTACTTGACTCTGATGATTTTGGTCTAGTTTCCTTTTGAACTGCACCATCAAAAATATGTTGACGTAAAAATGACAAAATATTGTACTACTGAGGTTAGCTTCCCCTGTTTGTACCTTCTGTGCTTCTGTCGTGTTGCCAAATTACCTGCTAGAATCGGTTTCTATAGTATTTAGAAATTTTCGCTACTGAGCCTGGTCTGTAAATGGGACTTGTTATCGGGAAGTCGGCACTTCAAATCCCCGTTCAGCCATCAAGACGTAGGTTTTCTGCTAATTTCCCCAAATCGATCCATGCAAGTTACAGGGTGGTCCTTTGAAAGAGGCTCCATTGAGTTGTTTCCCTATCCTTTTATAATCCGAGCTTGTGCTCCGTCTCCAACCGCACCGCTGTCGATAGTGTGTTAAACTATAACCTCCCTTCATTCCTCTTTCTGATATTTGCTTTGCCGTATGTGTACTATAACATTTACACCGATCTTCAAACTTAAACCAGCCACCACTAGTTTCCCCACCTGTGTCTAATGCACGATGTAATCATACATATTGTCAACAAGATGGAACATTAAGAGTCTAATACTAAGATAGAAGTGTTCGGATTAGAAAGGGTGTAAGACAGTGATAAAGTCTTTCACCTCTACTGTTCAATCAATACAACAAAGAAGCAATGAGGGAAATAAAATAAATTTCAAGAGTGGGATTGAAATTCAGGGTGTAATGATATCAATGATAAGATTAGCCGATGAGATCGCTATATTCAGTGAAAGTGAAATGGAGTTGCAGGACGTGTTGAACGGAATGAACAGTCTAATGTGTACAGAATATGGACTGAGAGTAAACCCAAGCAAGATGGAAGTAACGAGAAGTAGCAGAAATGAGAACAGCGAGAAACTTGATATTAGAACTGATGATCACGAAGTGGACGAAGTTAAGCAATTCTTCTAACCAGATGGAACAATAACCAGCCTATGACATAACGGACGGAGCAAGGGGGACGTAAAAAGCAGACTAGCAATGGCGAAAAAGGCATTCCTGGCCAAGGGCAGTCAACTAGTATCAAACATAGGTCTTAACTTGAGGAAGAAACTTCTGAAAATGTACGTTTGGATCACAGTAGTGGGACATGAACTAGGGGGAAAACCAGAGCAGGAGAGATAGAAACCTTTGAGATGTGGTGCTATAGAAGAATGTTGAAAATTAGGTGGGCTGACAAGGTAAGAAATGAGAAGGGAACGCGCAGAATCCGCGAGGGATGACAAATATGGAAAACACTGACAAGAAGAAGGGACAGAACTGTAGAGGGTAAAAACTGTAGAGGAAGACAGGTATTGGAATACATCCAACAAATAATTGAGCACGTAGGGTGCTATTGCTGAGGGGAATTCGTTGCGGGCTGAATGAAACCAGTCAGTGTCCCTACGAGATGGGATTCCGGTCAATGGACAACCACGACAACGATGACATCAGCGCACCTGTCAAATGGGGTAGTGTTTGCCGGCTAAAGTGCACGTCATTTATGACGACGGCCGAGTTTAGATAAGTTCTGCGCATCTGACGTCACAAAACACAGTCAGCCAATGAACAGAGAACGACGTTGCCAGTGCACGACTGCATTGCAGAGCACGGACGAGTATCTTCAGTTTTAGAAACGTTCAGTCATAAATAAAGTAATTGAACAAAAGCAATGTCTTGTTAGCAGACCTTCTTTTATAGAAAGTTTGGAAAAAGCGTTCTTTATACCAATTGCTTCATATTCTATTAATTAATTAAACCAAACAAGCAATAAGCCTCCTAATTCAGGCGATAGCGAGGGAAGGTGTATGTATCATTCACACTAACCGCTTTTTCGGAATAAAGAACAGCGGTAATTGCTTATTTCCTATCGTACTTCGACGAAATCGTGAGTAGTTCATAATCATACCAACAGTGTTTGTCGGTATTTTGCGTGGTATGTTAAAGTCCTCCGGGAGAAATGTTGGCTGGCAAGCTGTGTTAGCGTAGTGGTTGAAATGTATGGCTGCTAAGCGAAAGCTTCTGAGTTCAAACCTTCATCAGTGATAAGTATTTTCTTTATTTATAAAAAAAATCGAAGTGTCTTACTTCATGAATTTTATTCATTTGAATGTAATTTATGAATTTTACAGTGGCAACTAAAATCGACCATACGGAAAGTATACGCTATGGACTTTTACCTCTGCAAACTCTTCAAAATTTCGTGCAATGCTTCTACTACATCTAATGCTGCACAATAACTATGTTGAACACCGAAAAAAAATAAGTCATTTATGGGGGGAAGGTATCAGTGAAGAAGATGTGTAAAAATCAAATTTATGGGCCAAATAGTTTTTGTGAAATCGAATGATAAAGTATGTCAAAGCAGTCGAAATACCATGTGTCTGTACAGGCGAGCAGTGCAATGATGACAAAATCGCGCACGTCGCGGAATGCCGGGAGCACGTCTCTGTAGCAGCGAAAGGGTTAATGCGGCTGTGGTGGCTTTACTTCATAAATGCGCGCTTCCCTCTAAACGTAAGTTTGCGAACTATACGATGGCGCTGCTTCTCTTGGCGCGTACAACTAGCAACGCAGCAATCTCCCGCGTCTGGGCGGGCATGCGCGAACCTCCAAGATAAAAGAATTGAACTATAGTTCCACATCCACAGTCGCTATGTACACAGACGGTGTAGTATGGCACAGAGAAGACGCCCACCAGACTCTGCGGAGGATGGCCATATTAAGGACAGAAACACGATAGTCGCAAAGTGATGTGACCCGATAGTTTGACGTGAATCGTTCTGTTGTTTCTGGGATGTGGCTATAGTTTATAGAGAGCAGAAGTGTATCCCAAACACCAGGGCAAGGTCCCTTACTGGAATCTGACCTCGCAGCATCCACTGGACATCTTGTATCGACTCAAAGGTGTATAGAAGACTTCGGAAGATTCGCCATTGTTGTCGGAGACATGCTGTATGTGTACCTCCGACGCGCCTTCACATAAGGGAACGTCTAGAGTGCAGTCGACGAAATTCTGCGTGGACGGGCTAACAGTGGGTCAGTGTTGTTTTCACAGAGTAGTCCCAGTTTGGTGAGGAGAGTGAGTCTCAGCGGATTCTCATCTGGAGAGCACGTGGCACATGATTTGGGGACCCAGACATTACAGAAAGAGACCAGTACCGTCGAGTATCCCTAATGGTGCTGACAGGGATTGTGTTGACCAATGGAACACCGCTTCATGGAATTGTATGAGTGAGTCGGCAGTGCGTAGCTGCTGTCATGTGTCGTGACGAGATCTTGGGACAACACCACTTTCCAAATCTGTTGCTACGTTTTCTCCCACTACAAGACATTCAGCCTTGGCAAGAAGTATTGAAAGGCCCCCATTGATTGTAATGTTCTCTGAGTTTCTGGAACGCACATTCCATATCTTCAGCACCTGTTGCTTCTGTTTCAACTGGGCTTCCCATGCCGCAGTAATTACGTTTCCATTCTAGTAAACCTTGCTCTAAAAAGATTCTAAGAGAGTAGGAGCTTAAGTACGTCCTATGGAAATACGATGTTTAAAAATCGTGAATTCGTTGTTAAATACAGATTTGATACTTCAGGAAGGTATTCCTTTTTTGTAATTCAACAGTGCTAAGCAAGTGTTCTGTTTCACTCGAAATTATTGGACAGTAATTAATAATAATTATTGATGTACATATCTCTCCTTAAAGTACAAGATAAACACATATTCAATACCAGTGAAACTGAAACAAGTTGGACCTAAATCAGGTAATGGGTGAAGATAGCTTTAGAGATATAGCGAAATGGACAGTTTTTATGGAGTGACTGAAATTGTAGAACATTGCAATGAATATGAATTACCTTTTTGCTCCAGACGCATTTATTCCTAGAAAGCTTTCGAACTAATTAAAGCACAGTTATTCTAACTGCTGTCCCAAAATAAGATATTCCTTCTGGCTCCATTAGTGTAATAAGAAATTTATGCATCCGCTAATGGGAAATACACGATTCAAAGAGAAGTCTGGGGAGATATTTGTTGAAGTTTTCAGATTCGTGCGCTAGGGAGAGAAACATACATGATTCCCTCCGTATTACAGGTATCAATAGATTATTTGTCTTTAGTGATGCTAAATATCAAATACGAATGGAGTAACTAAGTAGCAAAAGATTCAAAGGATGCCTGGAAACCGACAACAATAAGTTTATAATCAGCTGCAATAAGAATATTGAAAAGAAAGCAGTAAAAGTGTCCGTTGATAAGACAGTAAGAAATACAGAAGATACAGAAATCTTTACGTTTGTTTCGACGCGTTCAATATAGCTGTGCAGGTGACAGTGAAATATCATAAGTGAGCCCAAAGTCACAGATATAACGAACACAGGCATTCGTAACCATTTCCAGGCATCGTTACTGAGAAAGGCCTTGCAGCATAACATCTATCTAATCAATAACTCGAAGTATAAGTGTGTGTACAAGTTTCTTGTCCAAGTCAAAACGGAATATCTATTCATATTTTTGTAGGGCATGGAGAGATGCCGACGGTCATCGCGCATGCTACAATAAAGTGTTCACTGCGATGCAAATTTTCATCTGTTATTACTCCTACACTCTTTACTGAAGGCGAGTAGCTGGTACTTGTCCCATTTAGGGCTACGAATGACAGGAATTCCCGACATTTCTGTATGACAGGCCTACAATTAGAAGCCATTAGCGCTTGGGTTTTAAGTGTGTTAAGCTTTTCTGCACTGCCTGTAGCTATTTTGATAGTGCCTGATATTCAGCGACTTTTATTTAGGAGTGGATGTCACTTGACGATGATAACAAAGATGATGGGGAAGAGTTCAAGAGGAGACCTTTTATCCCTGTATTGGTTAGCGATCTCTCCCAAATGGCGACAGTATATCGTACAAAACGGAGCGAGACTTCCCACGACTTGATGCGGTACGCAGTTGTCTGAGCTAGGGGCGACTGCGTCCGCGCTTTCATTTCATTTCAGTTCTGTCCCTGTGGAGCTCACGTCAGGTGAAGTTATACGCACAGAAACGTTCATAAAAAAGGGAAAAAAAGAATGCTTCGCACGCTCTACGGCGTGGTGCCTATAAATGTCCCACTATGCGCCATTAAGCTGCTCGCTAAAAAAGAGGAAAAAATATATCCAAACGCTGGCAGAGATATTTAATTAAACAAAGCGCTACGTGTGTTCATAAATAAAGCAGCAGGCGGCAGCAACGGTGCTGTAAATTCTGAAAGGGAACTGTGTGTGTGTGTGTGTGTGTGTGTGTGTGTGTGTGTGTGTGTGTGTGTGGGCGTATGTGTATGTGGGTGTGTGTGCTTGCCTTCGTGAAACACAGAAGGGGGTGGTGGCGCGTTCTACGTCAGCAGGACCTGATTTGCACCGACTGCTTTATGAAACATCGAGCCTGGTTTCTCGGTAAAATGTCGAACTGCACATTGTTGAAATTGTTGCCTGCATACATTATCAAAAGTATGTGGACAGCTGTTAGTGGACATTAATATGGGCCTGTGTGCACCCTCCGCCTGTATGAGGGATTAAACTAACCTGGGCACATTTTCAGTCTGGTGAAACTGAAAGCAGAGAACGTAGTCATGTTGGACACACTGGAACACCTTTGCGATGAGCTATAACTTGGATTTCGCACCAGATTCTAACGTCCAACATGACTACGTTTTCTGCATTCAGTTTCATCAGACTGAAAATGTGCCCAGGTTATTTTAATCCCTCATACAGGCGGAAGGTGCACACAGCTCCATAGAACATACTGTCTGTAAAACTTGTAGAGAATACGTATAATTAGCACTGAATAAATATTAATTATAATATCACACCCCATGCAGTACTTATACTGCATTAACAGCGAAAAGTAGTATGTGATAGAAATTTATTCCTTTCATCATTTTGTAGGGGTTGTCAGCGGAAAAAAATTTCGTTAGATTTTGAAGTTAAGTGAAAATTTTGTTGCAAGTCGCTAAGTGCAGTCAAGTCTCAAATACTGGAAGAATAAAATAATAATTCACATGTTGTAGGCTACATTTCTTTTTCACCTCCATCCCCACCCACGTCTCTTTGATAGGTACGTGATTCTTACACCGACAGCGATTGTTGCCTGACAGTAAGGTATATGTGTACCAAGCTTGGTTGAAATAGGTCCAGTAGTTCAGGAGGAGACGTACACAAACAAACGCAAACATTATGTGATATGTATGGATAATGAAAATGATTACTCTCACGAATAATATGTGATTGGGTTCGTTGTACGAGGGTTGTCCAGAAAGTAAGTTCCGGTCGGTCGGAAAATGGAAGCCACAGTGAAAAACAAAAACATTTTATTTGCAACAGTTGGGGTACACCTTCCACCTACTTCTCTACATAGTCGCCGCTCCAACTTCGAGTTTTCTCGTAGTGTTGTATCAACTTTCCAATATCCTCGTCATAAAAAGCAGCCGCCTGTGCTTTCGGCCAGTTAGCTGCACTGGTCTGCGCTCATTGTCTGTGGAAAAATTTTGTCTACTTAGGCAGCGGTTCTTGTGAGCGGAGATGAGACTCAGGGGGAGCCAGTTACGAACTGAAATGTGGGTGATAAAACGGTTCTCATCGGAAACGCTGCAGGAGCGTCTTCATTGCTCCTGCAGTGTTCGGCCGAGAATTGCCATGAAAAAGGAACTGCTCGACAGTTGTGTTATGTGGGCTGCATGACACAGGCGAAATATCTAACCAGGCCCTCATACTTGGCGGGAGACACTATTCCCTATGCATCTTTACTTGCTCACGGTTCACTCAAAACTGAAAATAGCAACGCGACATGACCGACGGGCATGTTAGAGACACTGCCCAACAAACCTGTGCAAAGCTTTACCGGATTTTCCCAGTGGTTTCCATTTCGTGACCGATCGGAACATACTTTCTGGACAACCCTCGTTCCATATTTGAGATCACTATGTAAAGCTCACTGACGCCGATGTTCTTAATACTTGGTGTTATGTTAATCTCTAGTTCTGCCAGTGTGTGCAGTTTGCTTTTATAGACCGTTCCTTCGACGTAGTCAGATAGGAACAGGTCTGAAGACTTTAAATCGGGAGAAAGAGGGCTGTTAAACCTTTATAATAATTCGACCGCCAAAATTCCTTTTATGGAAGGAATTGATCGTCTAGACGTGTGACAAGTGGCAATGCTCTACTGCGACCAACAGTATCGTTCGTCTGCCTCAAGAAGCGAAATAAACTGTGCAGTAATGTTTTGTGGCACAGCTCTGTCCACGGTAGTTTCAACGGAAATAGGGTCCCACTATTCTAAAGTTCCAAACAGTACGTTACACTCAAATTTTCTGACAGTGCAAGGTGTTATCAAGAAAGGCACATAGATTTTAGATGGACAAAAATACTGTGTTCACGCATCTGCTAAAATGAAACAACGCCTCATCAATACAGAAATCACGCTCCATTTCTGTAAGTCCACTGTTGTCAATAAATGATAGCTGATTCAGTTCCTGTACACTACGAACATGATATGCACGAAATTTTAACTTCTGTGTCGCTTCCTGAACACTGCGATACAAAGTTTGCACTAGGTTTTTCGGTTGAGGATCCATGGCACGGACAGCCCAATCAAGGTGGTCCCACAGATTCTCGATTGGACTTAAATCCGGTTAGTTTGGTGGCCAGCGGAGTACCGTAAGCTCGTCCTGCTGCTCTTCGAACCATACACGTATACTGCGTACTATGTGACACGTTGCATTATCCTGCTGGTTGACTCCACTGTACTGGCAAAAAACATATTGCATACAGGGGTTGATACAGTCCCCAAGGATAGATGTATACCTGTGTCAACCAGAATGATGTGGTTGCCTAGGGAATTCCCCGAAAACAGTCCCTAGACCCTGATGCTCATTCCGCCGGCCTAGATCCCTTGCTTTCAGGCGTGTTACGCCTTACACGCCAACGGCCTGAAATGCCTGGGCTAGCAGGACAGAGCGGATTAGATTGTTGAAATGGGGCAAAATAAGTTGCTGTCAGTTGCACTCAACATACAAACTTTATTTATCAACACACAATATTACAAAACGGATGCAAAACATTCAAAACCTTAATCGATCTCCTTTGATTAACTTCAGATCGGCTGAAGGCCACACTCCAAATCCAAGACCCAAGGACTAAGCAAGAAAATTAAGTACAAAGTTTTTCTGGAGATTTCACTCAAGAATATTTTCTAAATCTTCGATATAAACAGGCTGGAGGCCTTAGCAATTTAATTTTAATGGGACTTGTCTGGAGGCCGCATATTAAGCAATAAGAAGAGTTTCAATCAAAAGGCAAAAGCCTTCATCTTAAAACATCTCCTGTAAAACTCGGATAAGGCCCCATATAAAACAATCTCATGGCTTAAGGGCAAGACAAGAACATTAATTTAAGACATATTGATTCTGTGCTGAAGGCCACATATCAACCAAGTAACTAAAACCCAAACAGGGTAATTACTACGTAACACACAGGGAACGGCGCTCAGAAGTTTCCAAGGGTCGGACTTCTTAATCTGGCGGAAACCCAACCGACAGACAGCCGACTGACCAATTAACAAAATCAGTTCCACTCCACGTAATCAGCGAAACGACCACAAGATTTCAATACAACGACACACAGAATATTGGCGCCCACAACTACCAGCAACACCTCAGCTGTCGAATTACACGTCGCGCTGGACAGCAACAACACGACGAGGAAAATACACTGCCGAAAATCACGTCAACGGCCAGGGCAGGTAACCGTAACGTCAACGGCCACAAGGCAGAAGATACCGCTGGTCAACTTCAATAACCGAGAATAAATTAAGTAAAAGTCCACAGGAAGACGGCTGGAATCTTAGCCGACTTGAATACATACACGTTGTTGCTTGCGGGAATGTCCCAAACCCAACAACCAGGATCAAACGAAGAAATGTGAGCAGTTGAGGCTCGATAGTAGGTTAAGTGAGGACTCAAATTTCATGTTCAAGATCGGTGGGCGACGAATTTCGTAGTACGCGCAAGCAGCACCTCACACTTCAACTGCGCGTGCTCATCGCCAGCGGCCACCGCCAGAGTACGGGTGATGGTGACTTCTTTGCTACTCCACGCCAACTGACCGACTGCCCAGGGCAGGTAAAGGTGAAAGGGCCTAATATACGTCGTCCGATGAGACGACCAAGCAACGGTCGTCCCGCTAGTCTCCCTCCGTCGGACAGTTCACGTGTGTCGCCAGCAGTCGGCGAGCACTGGCTGTCCGCGTCTCACCGGCGCTCCGTCCTCGACTTCACTGCTTCTGCATCGCGACTGCACTGCTGGTCCGTCTCCATATGACTGCCAGACACAGGCCGACCCGGAAATACTATCGGTCGCTCCAGAGATGGTACGACAGAGCACTTATCGATGTGCGCTGCTGCTGCCGCTCACGGGCAAGTAAGTCAGGCAGTTAGTGACGTCGCCGGCCACGGTGGTCTCGCGGTTCTAGGCGCTCAGTCCCGAACCGCGCTACTGCTGCGGTCGCAGGTTCGAATCCTTCCTCGGGCATGGACGTGTGTGATGTTCTTAGTTTAGTTAGATTTAAGTAGTTCTAAGTTCTAGGGGACTGGTGACCACAGATGTTAAGTCTCATAGTGCTCAGAGGCATTTTTGAGTTAGTGACGTCCGTAAATGGAATAAGAAAACGAGGCGGCAGTACCGTAATAGAAGATGACAAATAATAAATGGCATGAACACGAGCCGTGCACGGCTCAGGCCATCTATGTAATGAAGCGTGAAACGTGGTTCATCTAAAAAGGTCGTCTTTTGCCACTCAGTGGACATCAAGTTTCAGTATTGACGTGCAAATCGGAGCTTTCGTCGCCGATAAAAAGCAGTCAACATGGGTAAACGAGCTAGACAACGGCTGCGCAGGGCCATACGCAGCAACGTTCGCAGAACGATTGGTGAGAAGACACTGTTGGCAGACCCTTGGTTCATCTGGTCGGTCAGACGCTTAACAGTTGCACGTCTATTCGCCAGCACACATCTCCGCAGCCGTCGTTCACCCCTGTCACCTGTGACTCTTGATGCCCTACAGTAGCCTCGGCGCCGCTTTTCGTGCCGTATGGCCATGCGTGGTACACTTTAACGACAGCGCCACACTCATGCTCATAAATTAAGGATAATGCTGGTACATGGTGAAACAACGCTCTGGTGGGTGGTTTGCGGGTTTAAATCGCCTCGGAGTATGACCAGGTACTGCATTTGACCTGTGGTCGTCGCACGGTGGCGCTGAGAGCAGTCCACATACCCAGAGGTGTGTTGGTGCATGTCCGAGCACGGTGCAGCGAGTAAGTGTACAGACGTTTTCAGACGTGCTAATGGTGATTGTGTCTTGAAAATGGCTCAAAGAAAACACATTGATGACATTATGAGGGATAGAATATTAGGGCGACTGGAGGCTGGTCAAACACAGCAGGTCGTAGCACGGGCCCTCCGTGTGCCACAAGTGTGATCTCAAGAATATGGCAACGATTCCAGTAGACAGGAAACGTCTCGAGGCGCTACAGTATGGGACGTCCACAGTGTACAACACCGAAAGGAGACCGATATCTCACCATCAGTGCCCGCAGACGGCCACGGAGTACTGCAGGTAACCTTGCTCAGGACCTTACCGCAGCCACTGGAACAGTTGTCCCCAGACACACCGTCTACAGGCGACTGAAAAGACATGGTTTATTCGCCCGGAGACCTGCAAGGTGCATTCCACTGACCCCTGGTCACAGGGAAGCCCGTAAAGCCTGGTGTCAGGAACGCAGCACACGTTCATTGGAAAAGTGGTCCCAAGTTATGTTCACGGACGAGTCCAGGTATGTGAACAGTGATTATAGCCGCGTTTTCATCTGGCTTGAAACAGGAATCAGATACCAACTCCTTAATGTCCTTGAAAGGGACCTGTATGGAGGTCGTGGTTTGATGATTTGGAGTGGGATTGTGATTTGTGCACGTACACCCCTGCAAGTCTTTGGCAGAGGCACTGTAACAGATCAGGTGTATCGAGACATAATTTTGCACCAGCATGTCCGCCTTTTCACGGGTGTAGTGGGTCCAACCTTCCTCCTGATGGACGATAACGCAGGGCCCCACCGAGCTGCCATCGTGGAGGAGTACCGTGAAACAGAAGATATCAGGCGAATGGAGTGGCCTGCCTGTTCTCCAGACCTAAGCCCCATCGAGCACGTCTTGGATGCTCTCGGTCGACGTATTGCTGCGCATCTTCAAATCCCTAGGACACCTCAGGAGCTCCTAAGGGCACTGGTGCTCAACCACCTGATCCACAGTATGCCAAACCGTTGTGCAGCCTGTGTACATGTGCATGGTGATCATATCGCATATTGATGTCGGGGTACATGCGCAGGAAACAGTGGCGTTTTGTTGCACATGTGTTTCGGGACGGTTTTCTCAACGTATCACCAATACCATTGACTTACAGAACTGTATGTTTCCTATGTGCCTATGCTATTAGCGCCAGTTTTGTATAGTGCCACGTTTGTTTCACCACATTCTGCAATTATCCTTAATTTATTAGTTTGAGTGTATTTATGGACTTATCCGTTCCGGCGAAGCCAATGATCACGCCCTTCCCTCAGGAGTCGGCTAAATCGCTCATTTTCACATTAATACAACGACTGCACTGTTCTATGCGTCACTTCTACACGCTTTATACACCCTGCACTGCTATTGGTGCCACCAGCCGTCTGTGAGTGGTTACTTCATGTTGACGTCGTGCATAGACGGTGGTCGCATTGACATGACTGCGCAGTACTGCAGATAACATGTGACCAATAATACTAACATTTGTTATCAGTAAAACCTGTGATGTTATCTAGCGGTAGCTGTTCGAACGAATGCAGTGAAACGTCTGTTTACGCTGTGTTTTTCGAACATACGACTATTCGGTCGCACTGGATTTTATTCTGTTGTCATTCTATCTCATCATTTAATATTAATTATTAAACCTGATATTCCACAAGTGTGTGTGTGTGTGTGTGTGTGTGTGTGTGTGTGTGTGTGTGTGTGGAAGGGGATGTACGTGAGACAGAGGGGAGAGAGGAAGGAAATAAGGAGGTAAGGAGAGGGGCAGATAGAGTGAGGGGGGGGGGGGGAGGGAGGAAGGGAGAGAGAGAGAGAGAGAGAGAGAGACGGAGAGAGAGAGAGAAGTACGTAGAGATTAAACTGTCATTTTGTGTTCTGCGTATCATTTCTATAGGATAAGCGACCACAACTAAGCCAGGGCTTAGGAATTTCGGATAAGCTCAGAAAGAGAAGTTTGTCACCCGGTCCTTCCCTGCAGTCTGGCAAACACTAAGCAGACTGGCTCAATTAGGGAAGCGACTTACCTCTGTTAAAGCTCTCATCCAGTCTCTCACGGTGCTGGCATGTGTTCTGACACACACATGCACACACACACACACACACACACACACACACACACACACACACACACACAAGAATAAAAACCGAATGCGGCGACTCGTCTGTCACAAAGGGCATATCGCTGCGAATATCTCAATAAATAGCGGAGCCGCAAATGACAATGATGACGTTTCATTATCCGTCCACAAAAGCCTGATTTATGGCGAGCGGATCAAATTATACAACGTGTCGGTGGGACGCACTAACAATAATCGGAAACCACAATGAAGCTGTCAGTGAATAAATGATTTAGCACTGTGCAGAAACATGGTCCAATTATACCGTGTTTAGCGACCATGTTGAAGCGTTCAAGGCACTGAAACGAAGAAAAACGGATGCCTGAGACACACGGATACACGTCGGTTTTCTTTATAAATGAACTTTATATTCTTTATCCTTTCTTTCTCTAAATTGAGCTACTTTTGAATTAGGCGCCTTTTGCGAAAAAGACGGCTAAGAAATAAATTTACGCATTTTATAACAACCTGTGCAATCCTACTTGGTGTTCCTTTTGTTACTGAGCCATTGTCAACTATGCTCTTATTTATTGCAAACCTCACACCACTTTTTCTTCCATCTGGTTCCCTTGAATGGTACAGAACTTTTCCTTAGTTTAGTGTTACACATTGCTCCCCTTTACGGAACACTTCGCCTTGATAAAAAAGGACAATCTGATTTCCTCCAATTCCTTCTCAATTTGACTTAGTCTGTGTTCTCAAATGATCGGCACATATATACACTATGTGATGAGGAGTATCCGAACACCACCAAAAACATACGTACTTCATACTAGGTCCATTTTTCTGCGATCTGCTTCCAGAATCCAGCGCTCCGCAGAGCGCCAGGGCTTCGGTCGTGGTCAGGTGATTGGCTGTCACTTGTGTCATACGTGTGTACCCGAGATTTCCACACTCCTAAGCACTCCTAGGTCCGCTGTTTCCGATGTGATAGTGAATTGGAAACGTGAATGGACACGTAAAGCACAAAAGCGTACAGGCCGACCTCGTCCGTTGACTGACAGAGGCCGCTGACAGTTGGAGAGAATCGTAATGTGCCGTAGGCAGACATCTATCTAGACCATGACACTGGAATTCCAAACTGCAGCAGGGTCCACTGTAAGTACTGTAACAGTTAGGGGGGAAATGAAAAAAACGTGGAATTTATGGTCGACCGGCTGCTCATAAGCCATAATTAGTCGAGTTTTGAGGAGACTTTTCTGACAGTCACCCTACTTTTGAACAAGCACTCATCGAAGATGTCCGAACGAGGCACGTAAACATACTACGGAACGCATAATATCCTTCGATGGCTTCGGTCAGCACAGGAAAACCGCGAGGCAATTTTTCATACGAAAAAGAGTAAGGAAGGGTCATCCGACATACCTGAAACTACACAGACGGAAAAAATATCGCAACACCAAAAATAATTAATATAAGGTAATGAAAGTTTGGGAATACATTTGTCTAGTAACATATTAAAGTGATTAGTATTGCAAGTTCACAGTTTAATGTAACCCATTGCAAATGTGAAATGCTGGTACATTAATAACCTGTGTAGCCGCCGATTGCCGAATGCAAGCATCCAAACGTGCATGCACTGCGTCACACAGGTGACAGGTGTCATTTTATGGCATGGAGTTCTATACCTTTTGCACCTAGCCTGTTAGCACAGGGAGGGTTAGCCGCGCGGGGTAGCCGTGCGGTGTAAGGTGCCTTGGCAGGGTTCCGGCGGCTACCCCCGTCGGAGGATCGAGTCCTCCCTTGGGACTGGGTGTGTGTATTGTCCTTAGCATCAGTTAGTTTAAGTTAGATTAAGCAGTGTGTAAGCCTAGGGACCGATGACCTCAGCAGTTTGGTCCCATAGAACTTACCACAAATTTCCACACGGACGTTTCATGCTGTTGTAGATGATGCTGGAGTTATCGACCAATGGCGTCCCATATGTGCTCCATTGGATACATATTTGGTGGTCGAGTATGCGAAGGCAACATGTCGACACTTTTTAGAGCGTGTTGGGTCACAACAGCAGTATGTGGGCGAGTGTTACTCTGCTGGAAAACACACGCTGGGCAGCAAAACACGTCGAATCACCAGACTGACGTACAAATTTGCTGTTAGCGCGAGGAATAGCCACGAGAGTTCTCCTGCTGCCGTACGACATCTGACCCAATACCATAATTCCAGGTGCAGGTGCAGAGTATCTAGCAGACAGAAAGGTTGGTCGCAGGCTCCCTTCGAACCAACAAGTGGCCACCACTGGCACAGAGGTATGATCACCTTTCATCAGATAACACAACAGACCTCCATCCTACCCTCCAATGAGGTCTCGCTTGACATCACTGAAGCAGCAAATGGCGGTAGTTTGGGGTCAGTTGAATTCTCGCTATTGGGCGTCTGCCTGGCAGCTGTCCTTGAAGTAATCGACTTGTAACAATTTGTTGTGTGACTATGTTGCAGCTGCTGCTCCGATTGCTGCTGCTTATGATGTGCGATGCGCCAGAGTCATACACCGAATACATACATTTCCCTCTTGGTAATGCCACGTTATCGTCCGTAGCCCGGATTCATCCTACCGTACATTCTCGTGACCACCGCTGACAGCAGTCATGTACAGTCGCTACATTCTTGTCAAGTCCTCCCACAATACCGCAGAGAGAAGATCCAGCCTCCGGAGGTTACATTCTGTGAAGAGCCTTGGATGTCGAACCATATAGAATCTAGTTGTAGCTTCACTGTGGTATCACTTTCCGTAGATGCTTACGACAGTAGCACGTGAACATTTGACCAGCTTCTCCGTTTTCGGGAGACTCATTATAGGGTCTACGTAATAATAACCTGCCCTTTTTTTAAGTCGTTTATCTCAAAGGATTTCCCCATTTTCAGCCCATATTTCCGCTTGGGTGAAACCCCGTCTGTGTCTGCTTCTCTTATGCACTTTTGTTACCGCATCACATGCCCGCAACGCCACCACACTACATCCAAAATCGCGGTGGGTAGAGGTCATAATGTTTTCGCTGATGAGCGTAGTAATATTCTGATCACATGCGTAAAGACAGCACTCGTTATGATATAACGTTCGACACGTATTAAGCACAACTGAAGTAGAAATAGTGCGGGTACGACCTTAACTGATCAAAGCTACTAGGGAAACTACCATGTTCTACACTTACTTATGATGCTCTAGGGTGGCGTAGTTACGAACGATGTCTGCTACTGACTTAAGCATTTCATTTTGACATGCTTATGTGAAATGGGAGATACGATACTGCGTGACGAGTTTGACAGAGCACTGAAAGACCTAAGTCGAAACAAGGCCCTGGGAGAAGACAACATCCCATTAGAACTACTGACAGCCTTGGGAGAACCAGTCCTGACAAAACTCTACCATCTGGTGAGCAAGATGTATGAGACAGGCGAAATTCCCTCAGACTTAAAGAAGTATATAATAATTCCAATCGTAAAGAAAGCAGGTGTTGACATATGCGAAAATTACCAAACTGGCAGTTTAACAAGTCACAGCTCCAAAGTACTATGATTCTTTACAGACGAATGGAATAACTGGTAGAAGCCGATCTCGGGGAAGATCAGTATTGATTTCGTAGAAACACTGGAACACATGAGGCAATACAGAGCCTACCACTTACAAGAAAGATTAAGGAAAGGGAAACCTACATTTCTAGCATTTGTAGACTTAGAGAAAGCTTTTGACAATATTGACTGGAATACTCTCTTTCAAATTCTAAATGTGGCAAGGGTAAAATAGAGGGAGCGAAAGGCTATTTACAATTTGTACAGAAACCAGATGGCAGTTATAAGAGTCGTAGGGAATGAAAGGGAAACGGTGGTTTGGAAGGGAGTGACACAGGGTTGTAGCCTGTCCCCGATGCTATTCAATCTGTATATTGAGCAAGCAGTAAAGGAAACAAAAGAAAAGTTCGGAGTAGGTATTAAAACCCATGGAGAGGAAATAAAGGCTTTGAGGTTCGCCAATGACATTGTAATTCTGTCAGAAACAGCAAAGGACTTGGAAGAGCAGTTGAACGGAATGGACAGTGTCTTGAAAGGAGGATATAAGATGAACATCGACAAAAGCAAAACAAGGATAATGGAATGTAGTCGATTTAAGTCGGGTGATGCTGAGGGAATTAGATTAGGAAATGAGACACTTAAAGTAGTAAAGGAGTTTTGCTATTTGGCGAGCAAAATAACTGATGATGGTCGAAGTAGAAAGGATATAAAACTTAGACTTGCAATGCCAAGGAAAGCGTTTCAGAAGAAGAGAAATTTGTTAACATCGAGTATTGATTTAAGTGTCAGGAAGTCGTTTCTGAAAGTATTTGTGTGGAGTGTAGCTATGTATGGAAGTTAAACGAGGACGATAAATAGTTTAGACAAAAAGAGAATAGAATCATTCGAAATCTGGTGCTACATAAGAATGCTGAAGATTAGATGGGTAAATCACATAACTAATGAGGAGGTATTGAATAGAATTGGAGAGGAGAGGAATTTGTGGCACAACTTGACTAGAAGAAGGGATCGGTTGGTAGGACATGTGTTGAGGCATCAAGGGATAACAAATTTAGCATTGGATTGCAGCGTGGAGGGTAAAAATCGTAGAGGGAGACCAAGAGATGAATACATTAAGCAGATTCAGAAGGATGTAGGCTGCAGTAGGTACTGGGAGATGAAGAAGCTTGCACAGGATAGAGTAGCATGGAGAGCTGCATCAAACCAGTCTCAGGAATGAAGACCACAACAACAACAATGTGAAAAGAGTTGGACATCATGGGTGTGTCAGCAAAGTCTGACGCTGCAACAAGATTAGTTGAAATGATCTTTTTTGTGTGTTTAGTACCGCCGCTGCTGATACGATATTCACGTCATTGGAATAAATGAGGAAACAAATAATACGCCATGCTCAGAATTCATTTACGCAAATCATTATTGATTATTACTCAAATTCACAACGAATAACCTGGGATTGTCGCGGCGGTGTACCCCTTCCAAGACTGAAAACGAATTTCCGCACGTTACTCTAATTTATCATTGACCTGTGCAGTTTGGTTTCGACTGCTAGAGTGGAGCCTTACTTAGCTTTATACCTTGGATGTTGCGATGCAACCAACGCGTTCCAGTTAATGAGTCCTCCCTGATTAAAAATAACCATTTGGGTTTGAGGATTGGACTGTGGAACGAGGATTCATGCATGTAGTAGCTGTTCTGTAATTACGATTACACGGTGTGCTTCACCAAACAATAGAACAAGTAAGCTATCACACACGAAATAATTAACTAGAAGTTTAACGTAAAGGCAAGAGCAGTTATTAATTGAGATAATAATTGCGTCGCGATTTTGAGATGACTGATGCTAGGGCAGTAACACGACAGATGATCACATTAGCTGGGATAGTTGCACCTATCTGCATGCACCCTCACATCAGAATGAAAGCCATGTAAATAACTACCAATCAGTTATTAATTATATGATTAACGGGCATTGTACTGGTAACCCAATGCGCATTGTCTGGTCTTTTAGTTTTAAGTGCAAGAGGCATTTATTTCTTCCGAATGAAAGTCTGCCTAAGTCTACTGCCTAGTTCAACGTGAAAGACAATATTTAACTGAACATGAAGTAAAAACTGAAATTGTACCGAATATCATTTTAATTCCATAACTGGTCTAAGGCGCTGCAGTCACGGACTTTGCGGCTGGTCCCGGCGGAGGTTCGAGTCCTCCTTCAGGCATGGCAGCGTGTGTTTGTCCGTAGGATAATTTAGGTTAAGTGGTGTGTAAGCTTAGGGACTGATGACCTTAGCAGTTAAGTACCATAAGATTTCACACACATTTTAACATTTTGAACATTCCATAACACACAATAACAGTCATGTTTTCTCTTCACTTTATTCGCCATAGTGTCCATACTTCTTAATAATAACTTCGGACTTTACCTATTGAAGTCAGCTTTATTGTATATTCCACAGGTCGTTGATTACCAATGAGGCGACACAAGACGTGACACCTTTTAATATCGTGTCGGACCTCCTTTCTCCCGGTGTAGTGCAGCAACCCGACGTGGAATGGACCCAACAAGTCGTTGAAAGTCTCTTGCGGAAATATTGAGCCATGCTGCCTCTACGGCCGTTCACAATTGTGAGAATGTTGCCGGTGCAGCATTTTGTGTACAAAATGAAAACTCAATCATGTCCCATAAATGTTCGATGGGATTCATGTCGGACGGTCTGGGTGGGGAAACCAGTCGCTCGAATTGTCCGGAATATACATCAAACCAATCGCGAACACTTGTGGCCTTGTGACATGGCGCACCGTCATCCATGAAATTTGCGTAGTTGTTTGGGAACATGAAGGCCATTATGGGCTGAAATGATCTCAGTTGGACCAGAGGACCCAGTCCAGTCCATGTAAACATAGCTCACACCATTATGGAGCCACCACCAGCCTGCACTACTTGGCTGTGCGACACACTCGAATCCTACCATCACCTCTTACCATGTCAAAGCGGGAGTCATCTGAAAAGGCCACGGTTTCCCAGTCATCTATGGTCCACCCGATAATGTCACGAGTCCAAGAGAAACGTTGCAGGCGATGCCGTGCTGTTAGCAAAGGCACTCGCATCGGTCGTTTGTTACCATAACCCATTAATGCCACATTTCGCCCCATTGTGCTAACAGATACGTTCGTCGCGTGTCCGACATAGTTTTCTGCGGTTATTTCACGCAGTGTTGCTTGTCTGTTAGCACTAACATCTCTACGCAAACGCCGCTGATTGCGATGGTTAGGTGAAAGCCGTCGGCACTGTGTTGTCCGAGGTGAGAGATAATGCCTTAAAATGCGATATTCTCGGCACGCTCTTGACACTGTGGATCTGGGAATATTCAATTCCCTAACGATTTCTGAAATGGAAAATCCCATGCGGCTAGCTCCAAGAACCACTTCGCGTTCAAAGTATGTTAATTGCCACCGTGCACCCATAATAACGTCGTAAATCTGATCACATGAAACACCTGACAACAAAGGACAGCCTCGACGATGCAGTGCCGTATTATACCCTGTGTACGCGATACTACCGCAATTCCGTGTATGTGCATGTCGCTTTCCCATAAATTTTGTCACCTCAGTGTGTTTGCTACAGCGAGATCAATTAGTATTTAGATAATTATTTTGTGTTAGTTGATGTTAAACGCATAGCTGGCATAAGTCTTCTACTGTAAATGTTACAATCGAACCAAATTTTAGGCACATGGAATATATGATTGGTTCGAACACACTGCTTACATAAAGAAACACAAGTCCAGTTGCAATGAACAAACAAATAATTTAAAAAAATAAAACAGAACACTTGAGAGAGAGACTGGCTTCACAAACCAAAAAGCTAATTTTACACAGTGGTGTCCATTGATTGTACAACGCTTGTAATAGGTAATGTTGAGTCTGTAGTTGTTTAAGGGAACAATTAATTTGCCCCTGCTGGAAATGCTACACAGCTGCATCCATTAAAGCTTTTCTGCTATACAGCAGCTTGTAATCCATGTAAGCAGCTGAATTCATTGTAGAAATAGCCAGGCACCACTCATAGGGTACGCTGCGATGTCTATTTCGTCACTGCAAGACTGGTTTTTAAATAACTGTAAAGACAGAGTCAACATACTCCGCCTCGACGATGTACAGCTGATAGGCCTATGTATGAACTGTTACACCAGTGCCAAGGTAGCCCCTGAGGGCCGGCAACCCATATAACACCACAAAGTACGAGGTTGTCTATGCCCAAGGCGTACCCAAAAGCACAATGGTAAACACCGGCTATTTACATACAAGAGAATGGAAACAGACATGCCGAGCACTACTTCCTGCAGGGGGAGCTCGAGCCACGGCCTGCAAGAAGTATCTCTACGCCAAAGCCTGATTGGCTGGAGACAGCTATTTAGGGGCTAGAACCAGGCCTGAAGTTCAGTTCACGCTGGATGCTGACCTCGTGTCAGGCGACCGTTGAGGATTACGTCTTCGTCTAGGAATGTGACTGTTGCTAGTGTGCGAGAGTGTTACCACGCACCTTTGTGAAAAATTAGAAGTGAACGTTTGTTTGCCTCAATTAGGACACTGTTTTCGTCATTTTTACCTTTAGTTTGTATTTTCAGTCACCAACCTTTTGAACTTACATTAATAAAAGTTGTGTTTGTGAAAAATTGCGAATTGTCAGTCACCACATAAAAGTACATTCCGCAAATTAGATTTTTACGAAGTTTACCGATGCTTAACCCATGTTCCCACGGATGTTCTCATAAACAAAACGGCTTTAAGCACTGCGGGACTTAACATCTGAGGTCATCAGTCCCCTAGAACGTAGGACTACTTAAACCTAACCAACCTAATGACATCACACACAGCCATTTCCGAGGCAGGATTCGAACTTGGGACCGTAGCGGTCGCGCGAATCCAGACTGTAGCTCCTAGAACCGCTCGGCCACCACGACCGGCCTTCTCATAAACAACTTTTCGCCAATATCCTTAAATAACGATCAATGATAGGTGGGATTATATCGCTTTCTTTGTCCAGCAGTACACCACATAAGCTACGAAATAGATTTTTCTTTACAGACATTATTTTCTCGTTAGTTACATAAGTAATTTTACAATTACATTTAATTTTTTGTTTTATATATGACAAAATTTAAGTATTAAACATCTTAATCATTAACAAACATTATCTAGAACACAATAAACAGTGCATCTCATTAATGTAAGTCTTTGGCGCTAGGTAGCGGCACATTGCAGTACAGTAATACCGCGTCATGCTGCACTTGGTTAATTCGCACTACTGCCTGTACATGTAGCAGGCCTGTACTCAAGTAACAGTCATACTTCATCCACATTATGACCGGTAGTCCGATCTACTTGTACACGTTGTTAACTCACAAACCGAAAAAGTATTCTAACAAATTTATATCGATGGTAATGCGTGGATCGTTACAAGGTTGTACTTAAAAGACTATTCCTCGTACTAACCCGGAGGATGTCGCTACTCGGAAACTAAAAACGAGCAGCCGTTGTCGGCCTAGGCGAGTTATTTCTTTTGCGAGTGTTTCTTTGGATCTTTATACACCTCCTTCCTTTTAAGTGCACTCGGCGCTGACGCTCCGACCACGCGCTTTGAGTTACGGTATGTATTTTGCGCGGCCTGCAGCGCCGTTTATTAATGTGGAAACAGTGACCACCGCCGGCGCGCTTCCACACTGTCACCCGACAGGCAGATATATAGGCCTCCGGCTGGGCGCGCGGCGCTGGAATTTCATTTGTTGCCCGCTGGAGCAGGCATCCCGCGCCATCCGTCGACGTCCACCCCACAGGGTCGGCTGCAGCTCCCACTACTGTGCCGTGACTGCGTGCGTCGCTGGCTGCACGCCCGCATATCTCAGCACGTGGCTTTGTCTCAGCTTTACTGCGCAATCCTCAGTGCCTCGCATGATCAACGACACAAAAACTCGTCACGTGCTTATTTTAAATGCGTCCGCAATAAGCGCACTTACCTCTGCTGTAGTGTGTAGGGGTGTGATACACACATGATGACGAATTTATATAGTTAACAGCTAGATGACATATCACACTCTGTAATCCCTGTGACACAGTACTCGTTAAAGCCTGTGCTATGGAAAGTGAGCGGGATTCACTTTCTGAGAAAGGATTTTGGCATTGATACCGACCGTGTGTACCTGAATGGTGGCAAATCAGACTTACATCTACTCTGTAATAACAATGATCCGTCAAGTAAGTTCGAAATGCAATTACACGTCAGGATGGATAAAAAAAACCAACCCACAAGATGCTACCAATTTGATAATGATACGGTCGCCAGCCTAATTAGGCATTAACTGAGTTTCTTCCCTGTACGAGTTGGTATATATTCATGCAAAACAACAAGTTGTAACACTGCATAATACAGTAGAATTTTAGGACCAGAAAATCTATTGAACTGATAGTTTCACATTCTGTACTCATATGGAAAATCATGAAAACATCACACTACACTATAATGTTTACTACAAAACTTCATACGGTCTATTAATCTGATTAAAATCGGGCATAGGTTACCCTAGAAATTACACTTTCGTGCCACACACAAAATATCAATTTTGATAAAGATAAAACACTGAAAACACTGACTTTTATATTGATTTTAACCAATTTAGAACACTTGATAATTCAAATGAATGAGGCGGCACCCTGAAACTGTTATGGTCGCTGTATTTAAAAAATTGATTACTGGGTTTATTAACCGTTCAAGATTTCCAGTATATAAGTTACTACTCTTTTCATCTTATTTACTGCTCATTTAAATGCCTTTAAATCTGTCTCGAAATAATAAACTTCTTTACTATATAAATACTTAAGTTATCTTTCAACTTCGTTAGACCTTCGTTATTCCTTTACTGGTTCATTAACAAAACATTTCTTTAAACACCATTCTGTCATAGCTAGTTCTGGAAATAATTATTATTAACACAAATTTTAATTTTCATTTCGGGATACTCGGATTGCACAACATTTGGAAAGGACCCTGTCTAGGTTAGGTGTGAGGATAATTAAATGATGGGACAGTTCTGGTAAAATTTAGGTTATTATTGCACCAAACAAACACAGTTCACTCTCTGATCCATACGAATATAGTACGAAAAGTTTCAACCGGCTAGTGTCGATTCGGCTGTTGGTGAGCGGCGAGATGGCGAGGCACAGGGCACACATACAACCACAGCTATGGCTCTTGACGTATCGGCACTTTAATTCTTCTTAGCGTCACAATACTTTTCCATTTAGTGCCTATGGAATTTTTGCCATGCTGTGTGGGCGTTGGAACGGCATACCCGAGGCTCAGTAAAGCTATGTCTTTCAGGAGAGCCACCTCGCTCCAGAATGTGTTGCTCAGACCAGTGCCAAACTCCAACTACTACTACTGCTGCTGCTGAGCCCGTTGTGCCGTGCAGTGCCCGTACGCCTGCCATCCACCTTTTACCGCTCCCTTACTGACAGGGTATTCACCCGAGGTTTTGCATTCTACATATCCTAACACATTGCCTACGTATGGACCAGACGCACTGTTACAAATTTAAACATCTTACAACAGTCTCAACATTTGTTACATTTCAATTCTATTACAATATTACTTGATATTTGACATCAACATTAATATTCACATTGAAACTTATTTACAGTTTTCTTAACACAATGGCGTGAAAAAAATTGAAATCAGAACATCAATTACACAAGTTTATCGAAAAATCAGATGCAAAAAATTACTTTTATGTACAATAGTACAGCGTCGTTGTAGTCACAAATCGTTTGTGGTTTCAACTAGCTGCTACGAGATGTGAGTAGAGTGGTAAAGGTGAGTTTTTGTAACTCTATTTGAGAGTAGGACTTCGTGCGCTGCTACTCAGACAACTTAGAACAAGCTATGGATTGTGAAACTCCAACACCCACTCTCCTCCCATTACAAAGAGAAGTCGAGGTAGCTATTTTTTTGCATTTTATGAGTATTTTTCTTAAGATATATTTAATCTCACAATCAACAGCAAATATTGTTATATATGGATGATTATGGGCCAGAAGGGATCAAAGTGCATGCTTTGATTGGTCACATACCCATCTTTCAGGTGTCGTTGGCGATGACTAACAATGAGCCGCACCATTAAAGTATTGCAGTCTCTTTTTGTATTTTCTGATATTATGGAAGAAATTGTTTTGTTTACAGATAAGCGCGTAGACACTCTGATATTCAGTCACACAAAAATGTACTAAAATTTATAATGAAGCACGAAATGGTAGCAGTGCCCTCCTGTATTTAGCAACAACCTAAAAGGCAAGTAGATTGAATATGGAATACCTTTGAGCATCTGATGGAACTGGGACAATGATTTTTTGGGCTACTATTTCCATCCAAAGATTCAGATTATCTTTGCGCTGTACTCGTTTCGATGACAAAGAAACTCGAGTACCCATGAGGAAAGTAGGAACATGGTCTCCAATTACATGCGTTCTTGACCAGTTTGTAACGTAAGAAGCTTTTCTCTGTCAGTGATTACGTTACACTGGGTGAGAAACTATAAGTGTATGGCTCACTGTTTGTAACTGCTATGTGACTAACAGTTAATAAATTACATTCGATCTGTGTGTTAATACTACAGGATAATATTAATCCATAGTAATAACTTATAATTGGGTAAACCATTCGTTGCAAAGTTAAAATATTGAAAATATATTATGTACACTATACCCCACACACCACCTGCATTAGAATTCCAGGCAACGCCACTACAGGGTTAATTAGTCAGAACCTGTTGCCATACAAGTTTTCTTATTCCCTATTCGTTCACCGATAAGTCTGAGAAACGTCTCTCAAAGAGACTCCTCGTGCAAGACACAGGTTGCTTTACAGACAAGCATTGTCTTGCAAATCGGAAAGGCAAGTACACTATCTGATCAAAAGTTTCCGGACATCTATAACTGGACCATTAATATCGTGTGTGTCCTCCCTTCTCATTTACGGCGGCTTGAAATCAACTGGGGACACTGTCAATCAGGTGCCTGAATGTGTATGGAGAAATGATTCCTCAAGATCCAAGCCCAGACAAAGTTGGTCGCAGAGGTCTTGAGCGAAGTCTACGTTCTAACTTTTCCCAAAGGTGTTTCATTGTGTTCAGGTCGGAACTCAGAACCGGACAGTCCATTTCAGTAACGTTATTGTCCACAAACCATTGCCTCACAGATGCTGCTCTATGACACAGTGCATTGAAGAACGGCCCTTTACTGTGGAAAGCACATCAAGCTGTAATATGTGTGAAATTCTTTCGAACTTAGCACTTCTTATGGGCAAATGATGGAACATAATCTAACCGCGAGAAACACCTCCAGCTGTCGTAATACCGTCTCCTGTTGCCACTTCACGTGACGGCAGGTAGCCTTCTTCAGACATTCACCAAACCCAAAACCTTCCATCGGATTGCTGCAAACTATATAATCATTCATCAATTCAAATCTCTCGTCTTCAGTCATCCATTGTCCAGTAGCATCGCTCTTTGCATCACCTCAGGCACTGATTTCAGAAACGTGGCTTACGAGGAGCTGCTTCACTAACGTATTACTTTCTTTTTTATTACACACGAAATCGTTGTGCTAGTTGGTATGCTGGTAGCACTATGCAACCCGGGAGTCATTCCTTCAGCTAGCTGACAGCGTGTAATTTTGTACAACCACCCTGGCAGTGCCCGACGGTCGCTGTCCGTCAGTGTGTATCTGCCTGGTCTCGCTTTTGCTGTTCTTGTTGCTTTACGAATCCATTTCACAATCATCAGGACAGTTTTAAAAGGACTGAAATGTGACTGGCGGTTTACTTCGGTGATGTCTAAATGATTTTCGTATGAAATCTTGCGCCAGCTGGAAATGGCGATGAAAGCTTGTGTTGGATACATTTGTGACGTTCGCTGTTTCGACCGTATCACTCCTGCCTAAGAATAATAACCATGGCTATGTGCCGAAAAGAATAGATAGTGTCACCCCCTTTTTTTCCACTACCGCCTTCTCAATCATAGTACTTACTAGAGTTTATTTTCAATACATTGCTTTCTAAAAAGCACAGGAGAAATATTAATCCTCAACAAAGTAAACCATATTATATACTATTACTTTACACGGCCATCTTCTGAAAAGCGGTTTCTGGATCATGAACCAGAATTTCGAATGATTGTTCTCAAAATAAGAGAGAAAATATCTTCGTTTCGAACTTAAAAAAAAAAGCCTATTGTCCACCTATCACAATAGCTATCTTTTCCATATAATTTTCAACCAAAGGTCCCCCACCGCTTTTCCTTCCCCTTATCCACAGAGATCTGTATTGAGAATCTTCACTTTCTTAATAGCTATTGTCCCTCTCATTACAGTCTTGTCCTCTTGCATTAGATTCTCCGTTCCTGGTCATAATATACGCATCTTCAAATGTGTTAAAGTAATTATTATTATGGGCCCGCCCGGTTATCCGAGCGGACTTGTGTCGAGGTCCGGTGAGACGTCCATAATCGTGATGGTCTTTAGGCGGTTTCCCAACTGCCTCGGCGAATGCGGGCTGGTTCCCCTTATTCCGCCTCAGCTACACTATGTCGGCGATTGCTGCGCAAACAAGTTCTTCACGTACGCGTACACCACCATTACTCTACCACGCAAACATAGGGGTTACACTCGTCTGGTGTGAGACGTTGCCTGGGGGGGGGGGGGGGTACACAGGGGGCCGAACCTCACAGTAACCCTGGGTTCGGTGTGGGGCGGCGGAGGGGTGAAGTGGACTGCGGTAGTCGTCGTGATGTTGTGAACCACTGCGGCTGCGGCGGGGACGGAGCCTCCCAGTCGTTTCTAGATCCCCGGTTAACATACAATACAATATAATAATAATAATAATTATTATTATTGTCGTTATTATTCACTACTAATATTTGTGTCTGTAATTATAACTGTTCCCACAAAATTTATTGTCCCAAGGACTACTGAAAATGTACTGTAATATGTTTTGCTATCTTTCGTTCCTAATACGAGCAGGCCTTAAGGCAGTAATCTAATGTCTAAGTAAACATTAAATCGACGAGATACCATGATACGATCTTAACAGAAATATGGTAAGACTCGAAAATATTTTTTTGACTAACAGAAAATAATGGTTCAAACGGTTAAAATGGCTCTAAGCACTATGGGACTCAACTTCTGAGGTCATCAGTCCCCTAGAACGTAGAACTAGTTAAACCTAACTAACCTAAGGACATCACACACATCCGTGCCCGAGGCAGGATTCGAACCTGCGACCGTAGCGGTCGCGCGGTTGCAGACAGTAGCGCTTAGAACCACACGGCCACTCCGGCCTTCAGAAAATAATGCTTTACTTTGGACCCCAAAATGTCAATATTAGGCGAATACTACAACGACTAATAGGACTTCATATCGAGGGAAGGCGACGCTCGTTTCGGAGAACACTATTGAGAAAATTCGGAGAACTTGCATTTGAAACTGACTGACACGCAATTCCGCTTCCGCCAACGCACATTGCGGGTAAGGATCACGAATATAAGATACGAAAAATCTGGGTTCGTATGAGGCATTTAGATAGTTGTTTTACCTTCGCTCTATTTTCGAGTGGAACAGGTAAGAAACTGACTAGTAGTCGTACAGGGTACCCTACCCCACTCGCCTTATGGTAGCTTGCGGAATATCTATGTAGATGTAGACAGTGATGCAACATTCAATTACTCAGGTGACACTTTAAAAGCTGCTTTTCCAGTTATTTGATTCCTGCCATAAAAGTGTTCTTTATTAAGTAATATGTTTTTTTACAATATATGTCAAATGAGACTATTATTTTACAGTTTCTTTAATAATATTCAGACCTGTCTGGAAGCTTGTCTTATTCAGTCATACCATTGTCCCTCAAACTAACATATCTGTAATATATGTGTAACAGTTCTAAGTGCTTATTGTACATGCCCGCTAAATGACTGAAAATTTTTGAACGCTTACTCGTTTACGGATAGTGGAACAACCTCAGAGTTAGAACTAATCTGTAACACAAAGTTCTTAATATGATGATTTGCTTACATACTGGTCCAATATATCACCCTTATCCATCTCTTCCTGAAACGTCTGCACGAAATTGATTAAACTATTACGGTGTGACATTATTCAAGCTTATCATCTGTACATATTCTTCCAGCCTGTCAAATCGGAAACTGTGTGGTTTGTATGCAGTATGTGTTTCCTACCATCCAGTAATCCGCTCTACCTGAACGGTGGTAGGTCAAGTTGCTGATTTGCTTTTAAAATGTTTTTCTCCACATAGAGGCACTCATTTTTAGGATTTTCTTATTGCAAATCATACCATCAGTCTACTGCAGTAGATAGTATACTGCACACCTGGTTAGGTGGGTGAAATCTCGCCATTACAGGGTTGGCGAATACTAAGGTGCGCCTATCGTTGTTGGAAAGTGTCAGAGGACATATTGTCTCTGACAAGACATGTTCCCCATGACTGTAACATCATCCCTAGGTAATGTGCGTTATGTGGAAATAACTTATAAAAATTACATTTCAATAAAACGTAGTTCCATTTGTCACAAAAATTCATCAAGGTAGGCATAATTTGTAGAAAGGAAATAAAGAACGTAAATGATAAATGACTGAGTAAATGTATGTGACATGAATGTATCAATAGGGCCACGAGACCGCGAGTAATCTTATGCGGTAATCGGATCTGTATGAGAACTAATTACATAGAGTAATGCATAAGTTTCCATCTCAGGCCTCTTACTTCTTCATTTGAATATTAATGACTTTGGCCAACAACACCACAAAATGCCAGAGTACCATTGTTTGCAGACAAGCACTTCAAAAAATAGGAAACCAGTTACAGTTTCGAAACATCAGTCAATGAAATTTCTGTTCGTCTCATTGCGTAGGTTTTTTTAAATTACATTCTGTACATAATATAGCAGTTATTTCTCTGTATGGTCCAAGTTTCATCGAGCTTCATTACTTCAGACTAACACTTTATGTGAAAACTACTTTCGTGCTTAAGTTTTGCACACCAGCTTAAATTTCTTTCTCAAACCAACAGATCAGTTTAATAGCTTGCCAACAGCCACCAAGTTTTTAACTACTAAGGAGGGATTTACTAGTGGTCAAGTCCTTCTATTGCACTGATGTGTTTCTTAGTAGAATCATTGGTGTATATACTATTAACAATATCAAAAACGGTAGTGTTATGTAAAATTTGTTACTTAAATCTGACTTTTGCAGGGCTTCGGTGCTTTACTGTCGTCAAAGTAAATACGTAGTGTAAACTAATGATGTGTTTGATGATGCATTGCTAGAAAAGCCAAAGAAATATCGTACCATTCTCTATTATACATATACGTGTTTTGTGTCAAATTTTATTAATAAATATTAGGTGAAAAATTAAGATTTTGTGACAGATCCACGTGGGCCATTTCACTCAGTAACTGTGGAAGGTATATTACAATAGTTAATCAAAACAAGACATGATTGTCTTAATGGGATTTCCGCGATCGTTCTTTAAATAAAAATATGGCATTTCAGTCTTTGATCGCTATTTTTTATTTTTTATTTCCAATGACCGATTTCAGGCTAGCTGCTCACTTTCAGATCAGTTAGACAAAGTTAAAATTTTATTAACAAGAGAGATACATTTACTGATAGAAATACCTTAGTTTACAAAAAGAAGGTATTCTGGAATGTATTAAATGCCAACGTACCATATATTGGTGTTACAGAGTAACTTGTCAGTAGATAACTATCGTTTCAGTATTGCAGTTTTGCAGACACCTGATTGGAAACAGTAAAAAATGCCCTCTACCTATAATAATTGTGCATATCTTAACTTTTCACCCTACATATTAATGGCGAATATATTTCTTAATAAAACAATAAACCGAAATAATTTACACTAATGTAAAAATGTTTATACAGAAACTTAGAAGTATAATTAAAATGTAGATATTCTTCCGAAAATGGGCGTTTCCTCTTCTTTGTATTGATAGGTGGTGGAGAGAGTTTCCCTACGTCAGAATGTATAAAACGCCTCGCCAAAAGACCTCTTCCGCCGCGCCCAATTCACCGCGCTGCCAGTACGGCGAAGGCCGAATTTCAAAATTCCGCCCTGACTGTCCTATATAATAACTGTCACAGGACATACAGGGAACATTGCAGTCACAGCAATCGGACAGAATTTGGAGCGCATGTAAAAGATACTAAACATGAAGTGAGTATCATAAATGAACAAATGGAGGTACTACATAAAGCTCCAAAGAGTGTCTATCTTAACGTGCTCGAAGAGATTCAAATATACGCCAATCAAAGAAAAACCCCAGATCTACTACTTAATGAGCAAAGTGATTTTATGCATAGAAGTTATTATGAGATTTTTAAAGACCTGTTTTAGGCTTACTGTTGAATGCAACAGCGGAACGGCCCTCAGCGTACTGGCAGCGAGGTGAATTGGGCGCGGCGGAAGAGGACTTGGCGTGGCGTTTTATACATTCTGTTGTAGGGAAACCCCCTCCAACACCTATCAATACAAAGAAGAGGAAACGCACATTTTCGGGAGAATATCTACATTTTAATTATACTTTTAAGTTTCTGCATAAACATTTTTACATTAAAACTGTGTGCCCGACCGACACTCGAACTCCCGAGTTCGAGTCTCGGTCGAGCACACAGTTTTAATCTGCCAGGAAGTTTCATATCAGCGCATACTCCGCTGCACAGTGAAAATCTCATTCAGATTTTTACATTAGTGTAAATTATTTCGGTTTATTATTTTATTAAAAAATCTATTCGCCATTAATATCTACGGTTAAAAATAACATATGCACAATTATTATAGGTAGATGGCACTTTTTACTGTTTCCAATCAGGTTTCTGCATAACTGCAATAGTGAGCCGATGGTTCTGTACTGACAAGTTACTCTGTAACTGCAATATATGGTAAATTGGCATTTAATACATTCCAAAATTTCTTCTTTTTGTAAACTAAGATATTTCTATCAGTAAATGTTTATCTCTTGTAAATAATATTTTAGCTTTGTCTAACAGATCTGAAGGTGAGCAGCTAGCCTGAAACCGGTCATTGGAAATAAAAAATAAAAAATAGTGTTCAAGGAATGAAATTCCATATTTTGTACATTACAATAGTTCTTTTCTTTGTAAATATGTTTACTGTATTCTTATAACACGTTGTATATCCTTGAGGGTATTATCATCATGGATCTTTGGAATAAAAGGTGTGTCTAATCAACTTTTAGGTAAAAGAGCCAAAGAGTCTTTCGTTACACTGTCGATCGCGTGGGCTTTGAATGTTGAAAGCGGTATATTAACGCAAATTCTGTCTGTATACGAGCATGTATAGCGGTTACTCAAATCAAAACCAGACAGATTGAAAAAGTAAGTAAACAGTTTATTATTTCAAAACTAATCACCATAACTGTTAGTTCGTTTATGCTGCTATGTCTAAAGATGGTAAATGCCTTTCTCGAAAAATGTTTGTGGTTGCACCCAGGCGTGCACCTTTTCATCCGAAGCAAATTTACAGTCTGGAATGTCTGTCTCCAGGGTTCCAGAAGCATGGAAATCGAATGGGAAGAGATAGGAACTATATATACGATGTGTAACACCTTCCCAACGGAACTTCTACAGCGTAGTCGATACAAGTTGTCACACCCATACATTGGCAAGGTTGCTGTGAGTGCGCCGCAAAAGTTTCGCTGGAAACACCCTATCCTGTAAATCATCCACCCAGTCTAGATCTCTCCTCATGTTATTAATATATTTAGAACCCTTGAGAAAGACATTCGTGGCCCTCAATTTTCTTCGGACGAAGAAACGCACGTCTGGCTCAGTCACTGTTACGTAGACAACCTGAAACATTTTTCCACGTAGGCATTGATCGTCTTGAGTCACAGTGCGATAAATATATTAATAGCTATGGCTATTACTGTTGAAATAATAAAGAAGTTAATTTTTAATATTAAGCATGTTATGTTTGTACGGTAGTAATTAGTAGCATTTAATTGTAATTTTTATACTACCTCTAACTCAATAACGCGTTTAGGGAGTAAATACTCTCATCATTTGGTGCAAAACTTTACTCATGAGGTTAAGACTCTGAAAAGTGTACGAAGACTGCCACGCGGGGTTGCCGGGCGGTCTGGGGCGTCCTGTCACGGTCCGTGCGGCTCCCCCCCCCCCCCCCCCCCCTCCGAGTTTCGAGTCCTTCCTCGGGCATGTGTGTTTGCATTGTGCATAGCGTAAGTTAGTTTAGGTTAGATTAAGTAGTGCGTAGGCTTACGGACGGATGACCTAAGTAGTTTGGTCCCATAAGACTTTACCACAAGTTTCCGATTTGTTCGAAGAGTCATCTGCTGTGGGTTACAAAAGTATCAAGTTGATGCCTATCCAGAGCTGCGAGGGTTGCTGTGAACTGGCAAGCCCACGACGTTAAAGCGTAAGCGCAGCTATTAACTCGGCCCTAAGACTGTTCTATTGGTTGCCTAAATTTCGTAAGTGCAAGGTCGTCAGCTTATACCTACTTCGACAAAGAGGCATTGCAAATTGATGTTTATGTTTCTGGCTTAAAAATAACCCTACAACGGCGTTAACAAATCTCATTCCGTTATCGTTACCTTGCGCGTTTAGAATATTGCCTGGTTCTTTTCATGAACCACGATCTCTAGTTCTTCTACAAGTGGAGTTTGCTCCTTGTCTTTTTTCCCAAGCCTTATTCTATTCCTTTAAGGGGATGGCCTGTTTCGTACAATTGAGGCGCAACAGCTGATTCATCATAATTATCCAACCTGAATGCATCATTATCCTTGTATCTGTTCAGAAATGGTTTCCTCTCTGTCCAACATACTTTGCATCGCAGGATGCTCACTGAATTTTGTAAACAACCGAACTTACAGATTTTTTTGTCTTTTTACCGACATCATGTTTCAGGCTACACCTCACTCGAATGTTTACCTGAAACATTATTTTAACAGCATGCAACTCCCGGAGTTCCATTTAAGTATCAACTTGATGCTTTGGAAACCTAATCAAAGGGTATACGGCGTAATGGTGAAGTCGGATTTACACGAAAGTAAGTTCATCACTATTTTATGTAGTAGAAATTCTATGTACAGTAACAGCACAAGATCTACTATGAATTGGTTTGTATGAGACATGTTATTGCAAAGTGAAGTCCTAAGTCTGACTTGCAACGCAATGCCATGAAATAAAATTAAATTTTTTGTTCCACTACCGGAAGTTTTCTTTATTCTTATTATGATTATTATTACTACGCATTATTATTATAACTATTATTACTGTCATTATCTCCAAGAAAGGTTTTTTTTATTTTAACTTTGTCAAAACTATTTTCTCGTAAGGTTTGTATTGCAACAGTGCCTAAACTGTTCTCAGATAAGTTTTGTATAATAACATTGTCTATTCTCTTTTCAGACATTTTATGTTATTTTATTCATCAAGCTTAGAGAAACACATAAAGCAAATAGTTGGTACAAGAACAGAATATAATGTACAGTGAAACCAGCAGTGGACAAAATAGAAGTTTTAAATCGACATGTTTCTTATTTGAAAGCTGTGACAGATCCACTATGTCAACTGGGTACTGTTGACCATATTTTTATGACAATTGTACATTCATATCTACCAAGCGATGCTGATTTTGACTCTGTGAAACTCCATGCAAAAGAGAAAACTATGTACACACAGTGAGAGCGGTATAAAATTGCTGATCGATCGCGAAGAACGGAGCCATTTCCAGTAGCACAGATGAAGGAAGCACACTCTGTATCGATGGCATCTTTGCAGAAGGCAGTAGTTAACAGCAAAGCTAATGAATTACATTGTCCGTTATTTTAGCTTCAAATTTATAAAAATATAGAACATATGAACCTGCAAAGACACTTGCAAAACGCTTCTGATTGGTGATATGTAGTTTTTCACTTTGGACGTAAAAAAAGGAAAGAAGGGACTTGTAGTACTACTCAACAGAATAAAACACTAACCACCATAGGGTTAAATAGGACCAGTGAGTAATTTGAAGAAAAAGGACTTGTTAGACACATAACCGTACATCCCACCTGTTCAACATGTGTATTCACAGTCTCAAAAAGAAACTTTTGTCGACAAAGGTGCCTGGGGTGTATTTTTTTATTCAAAGTGATATTCATGTGATTTATATACAATTATGACGATAGTATTACTATTACAACACATAATGTGGGCCACAGTATTAATACTATCCCTCATTAGACTCAATATTCCTACAGGTACTTCTATTAGGCTTTTATTATTTCTCAATATAATATTTCACAAAACATTTCGTTTCTCAAATTGAGCAAAATTGACTTTCTCCTTTAAGACATAAAGTTTTAAGAACAGAAATAACCAGTCGTCAGCTGCGCAAATTTTTATTACGTTTACTTCTTAACTAGTTTCGGCAGATTAATTTGCCCCGTAGAAGAACATACAATTATGGTAACATCGAAAAGCAATAGGCCAGCAAACTTCTACAAAATATAGGTACAGACTAAGAATTTAGTGATTACCAGTGTTGGACCACAATTAACAGCATATTAATAACAATGAGTGTTCACTATTAAACAGTTTATAAACGTAAATTCGTTAAAATTTTGTACATAGTTCTATCTGCTGAAAGCTGATATCCAGCGGTCGGCTCTTACGTCAAGAGACTGAAAAAATCAATGTAGCGCCGCTTCTCCATCGGCCAACGGCGCCACCATCAGCTGATTATTAAATAAATCAGGTCACTGCACCCTTTCTTCAGCCCTTTTTACAAGCTATACATTTTTTGTGTAAAAATAGATACGCTTTATTAGTACGTTACTTAAGGTCTTAAAGATGTTTCATTTCTTCAAGACTGATAGTCAACTGCGTTTTGGCTTCCGTTACAGACATGAGCACTTAACATCTGAGGTCATCAGTCCCCTAGAACTTAGAACTACTTAAACTTAACTAACCTAAGGACATCACACACATGCATGCCCGAGGCAGGATTCGAACCTGCGACCGTAGCGGTCACGCCGTTCCAGACTGAAGCGCCTAGAGCCACACGGCCACAACGGCCGGCTGAGCGGCCTCATTGTGCTTAGTCTTTGTAAGTTACCAGGCACACTATTGTTCGCTGCTTCCTATACAGGATGTAAATTTTAAGTTGACAAACCAGAATAACTGAAAAAATAAGCTTCACACTAAAAAAGCGTGTAGAATCCAAAGCTGATTATTTTCGAGGGGGTCATCTGCTGGTGCTAAAATTAGCCCGCCACCCCAGCCCCCTGGGGGTGGAGTGGCAGGCAGCTTCAAAATATCAAATGGGAATCCCCATTGTTTATTGCAGAATCGGATCTACATAAGAAACAACGTATTTTGTCTTAAAAATTTGTTTTGATTCTTGGTAGTTGGCGCTGTACTTCAAGAAAATCCACGTTCTTATTGCTGCGTGGAAAGTGGTTACTGATAAATAAAAAATACTTTATTTACTTCGTAAATTTTTATTCGTTAAAACTAAAACCCTCCCTCTTTTCTCAGAGGCTGGGGTTTTCGAGAGAGTAATTAGAGTTTTACAAATGTTGACCCAAAATCAATATTTTACTTGTTACACGATAATTTTAGGTCACGACATCTTCGCATTTTTTTCTCTGTTGTTTAACTGCTTGAGAGCACCATGTAAAATTTTTTAACGAAAGTACGTTTGTAATCTGTTTGTTACTGTAAACTTATTGTTATTAATCTGCTATTAGTTGCGCTCCAACCTTGCTAGTCACTCAAATCATATTTTGTACACATTTTTTTAATTTTATTTTTTGTAGAACTCTATCACCCAAAGTTTGCTTTCCGATGTAAGCTTAATTGCATGTTCTCCTGAGGATGGCAAATTAATTTGCAGAAAGTAGTCCAGAAGTTAATTTAGTAAAAAGTTTTGCAGCTGACGGCTGATCATTTCTAGTCTTAAAGCGCGCTTCACAGATAGTGATTGACAGCCATGAATAAAATTTTATACAGTATCGTCTTTCAGTTATTACTGTAAAAACAGATTACTTACTTTTCTATTTGACTAGTTTTGATTTGACTGCCCTTATAGATTTAGAAAGCTCCCATTGCCAAAATAATTCCCCGTCGCTGTCGTCCGACACATTTACATTGGAGGTTCGCCTGTCGAGACATTTTAAAAGTTTACCCTGGTTTCGGCAACACGTCAAGAACAGAAATGTCTTCTGCCGACGAAGCTAGGCTAGGCTAGGCTGTCACTACACCGGGCTGGATATGCAGTGCACGGTGTTGGCGCTGCCGTCAGCGGCAGCAGCAAATGGATTCCCCTACAATATGCGTATAGATAGATTTTTTTGCCGGCGGCCGGGGAAGGCGTCGCTTTATGCGCATAAATTGGAATCGCTTTCGCCATATTTCGAGGCGCCTTGCGGCGGCGCGAATATTAGCCTGTCGCGAGCCGGCGCGGGGTAGTCATTTCACAAGGCGCGCCGCGTTTCACAAATTCGGTTTGGCTGCCGCTCCGTTCCACTCGTCGCCGGGCCGGCGGCTGCCAGAGGCGTAATTTCCGGACGCGAGAGCCGCCGATTGGCTGCCGCCGAGGCGCCGGCGACCACTCGGAATGACACGAGGCGCCACCGGCTGCACGGCGACCGCTTCCGCCGCCATTCCAAGGTCTGCAGCAGTGTGACGTCTCTGACTGGCAGTGGCAAGACCTGTACTGACATTTAGTCAATTGCGTCTTCATTTCATAACGATATTACACGTTTCAGCTCGATTACGAGGGAGGATCGCAAAGTCACATACAATAATTCTTTCTCCCCTGCTATTGCAAAATGGTTCAAACCATACCTCGCTAACAGGAAACAAAGGGTGTCAGTGCAAGGCACTAGTGAATTAACTCATCAGCCATCATCAGAATGGGAAGAAATTACATGTGGTGTTCCACAAGGATCCATCTTAGGGCCATTGCTTTTTCTTGTGTACATTAATGATCTCTCATAAGTTACACTGCCAGAAGCAGACCTCGTTTTGGTTGCAGATGACACAAGTATTGCAATAAACAGTATGTCGACTGTAGTTCTAGAAATATCTGCTAATGATATTTTCACGGATATTAATAAATGGTTTAAAGCCAACTCACTGACGTTAAACTTCGAAAAGACTCACTATATGCAATTCAGAACCTGTAAGAGGTTTCCACCCAGCATATGCATAAAGCATGAAGAAGAGCAGATACAAGAGGTTGACAGTCTTAAATTCCTGGAATTACATCTTGATAATAAGTTCAGTTGGGAAGAGCACCCCACAGTACTGCAGAAACGCCTTAACAAATCTGTATTTGCAATTCGAGTGTTAGCTAACATAGGCGACATAAAAATGAAAAAGCTTGCATACTTTGCCTACTTTCATTGCATAATGTCATATGGTATAAAATTTTGGGGTAAATCTTCAAGTCATACAAAAGTTTTTAGAGTCCCCAAAGCGTGTAATACGTATTATTTGTGGAGTAAATTCACGTACGTCCTGTAGAAACCTCTTCAAAGAACTGGGTATACTAACTACTGCCTCCCAGTATATTTACTCCTTAATGAAGTTTGTCCTAAATAATATATCTCTTTTTCCAACAAACATCTCAGTTCATACATACAATACCAGGAACAAAAATCATCTGCACAAGCACTTACTATAGTTCAGAAAGAGGTCCACCACTCAGGAACACTCGTATTCAATAATTTGCCAGCAAACATAAAAAATTTAGTTACAAATAAAGATCAGTTTAAAAGGAGCCTGAAAGACTTACTAGCGGCCATATCCTCCTACTCCATTGACGAAATTTTTAATAGAAACAAATGATGTATCATATACATTCATACTATTAGTTTTCTTATTTCAGCTTAAAAAACAAAAGACAAAAAACAGAAACAAAATTTTGACATGTTCCACATCCACGAGCATCTCCTCAGCACGGATATATGGAACGGAAAACTAATCTAATCTCATCTTATACCTGCAGCTGGAATGTTGTAATTTTATAACCATATGGTTCGAAGTTCCCCTACAGAGCGTATTTTGTTTTCATGTACAGCTCTTGCGAGAGAAGGCTGAACTACGAAACAAACATGGCGCGCGTGTTACTGCAGCCAACCAGTAAATACCAGCGAAGTGTATTCCGATATCTGTGGAACAAAAGGCATAAACCGAGTGAATTTCACAGGGACATGTGTAACGTGTGTGGGGACGACTGTACGGACCGTAGGAATGTCAGCAGATGGTGCGCGTTCTTCCAAAAGATCTGTTTGAACCTTAATTATATCCCAGGCTGCAACACCGCAGAATGTCGGAGCCGTTGAGGCAACAATTCTGAACGACCGGAGCGTGCAAATACAAACCTCATCGCAGCAGTTCAATATTTCCTACGGTGCGCTGTACGATATTGTTCATAACACTTTGAAATTTCGTAAAGTTAGTGAACGCTGAGTGCCTAAAATCCCGACAGACGACCACAAGGGCCAGCGAATGATGACAGTCCTGGACCACTTGATCAATTAACGCGTTACGCTGCACAAGGGCATGCCTTTCTGAAAGGAGTCGTCATTCAATAATGACGAGTCGTGGGCGTACCACTACACGCCCGAAACCAAGACGGTCTCTTTGGAATAGAAACATGCTAGTTTTTCCAGTAAAAAAAAAAAGATTCAGTCTGCGAAGAAAGTGCTTGTGACAGTCGTCTCAAATATACATGAGGTGTTATTTGTGGACTCGACTGAAAACGGGACCACTGAGAATGCTGCAATCTACATTAAAACCATGGATAAACTGTGTTGTGTCCTTAGTGAAAAGCGCCACAACATCAATGCCGGTGGTGTAAAATTTCCTCACGACAGTGCTCCCTCCATGTTGTTGTACCTGTTCCTGAGAAAATCTCCGAATTTGGGTGGGAGGTGCTACAGCACCCACCGGACGTTGAACCGACAGACTTTCTTCTTTTTGGCACCATGAAGAAATTCCTGGCCGGGTAATGGTGTGCGTCACCTGCAGAAATGACTTCTGCAAATAGGGTATATTTGATTGCTGCCAGGTTGGGACAAATATGTTGAGAACGTTGGTGGCTACGTAGAAAAGTAGGTAAAAGATGTCAGTTTATTTGTGATATTTTTATTACGTGTTACACGTCATGGTAATGAAATGCGAGGGTGGACCAGAAAGTAAGTTCCGATCTATCACTATATGGAAACCACAGTGAAAATCCGGTGAAGGTTTGCACGGGTGTGTTGGGCAGTGTCTCTAGTATGCCCGTCGAACGCGTTACGTCGTTCTTTTTAGTTCTGAGTGCACAGGGAACACACAAGATCTCTAGAACAATAGTGTCTCCCGCCAAGTACGATGGTCTGGTGGGGAATTTCGCCTGAAGTATGCAGCCAACATTACATAAGTGTCGTGCGTTGTCTTCTTCGAGACAATTCTCAGCCGCATTCTGCAGTGGCACTACAGATGCTCCTGCATGGTTTTCAATTGAAAATGTATGGTTACCCATAATACAGCCCGTAATTCTCTCCCTTCTCACCCTCTGGGTTTCATCTCTGCTCACACGAACCGCTGGCTATGAAGACAACATTTTGGCACAGCTATCTCTTGCAAATAAAATGTTTCTGATTTTCATTGTGGTTTCTATTTAGCGACAGATCGGAACTTACTTCAAGGACAACCCTCGTAATTTTGCGTTGCTTTCGTGTCTTTCCTCGTATTATAGAGGAAAGCTACCTACCTCCATGATGTAATTTATTTCGTGATATCAGATACATTCTTTGTTTTTGAACAAGGTAGGCCTTCTACACACATTTCCAACCGTTCTTAACAAATGGCAGAAATGTCTTCACACAGGAAAGACGGTCTGAGCAAGAGTGAGCACTTCGTGGTGAACAGGTAGTTTGTTTGTTGTGTGAAGGGAAATACGTCGTTTGCCTCACTGATCCTTTATTATAAGTTCATTTAGGTAAGTTTCTCAAGCAATTAGGCAGACACTTACGTGTAATTATACCACAAATGGACCATACTTATTCGAGCTGTGCCCCGAGTTCGACAGCTCCAGGTACCTCCCGGATAATGTGGCGCTATTAGGTGAAGACCAGAAGATTTTGGCAGGCTCCGAGTCAACACTTTCTTCTGATTCCTTTGCCGAGGAAAGAATCCGATTACACTTCCTTATGTTTACGGTAAGCGTCATTTGTCTTGTTTCCAGTGACTTGTCTCTCTTCCCTGCTGTTGGTTGTGTTTGAAGCAGGGTGGCTCTGGCCTTCCTGTTGGTTTTTCATTTGTTTATAGTGCTATGCTCCCCCATTTTCATCTAATGTGATTTCGTTGCTAAACTCTTTCCCGTGGGGAAATCGGCTTATGTGTGTAGTAAATACATAAAAAAATTTTGGATGCCTAGTTTTGACGAAAGTGAAGACTGTTGTTTTGGTGACTTAATTTTAAGGCCTGGCGGTCCTTGCCTAACTCTTTTATGTCTGGTCTCTATATTGGACTTCAGAAAAGAGATATGCTTTATTTGCCGGTATTAACTTGTTTCTTGCAATCAGTAAGGTTTTTTCTTTCCACTCAGATATCACCATAACCCTGAAGAAAAATAAATGGAATTTTTTGTATAATGCTCAAATGATTACTGACCTCTCTCAAATTACACGTAAACTGTGTTAAAAACAATTCCACGAGAACAACTGAACTCCTTATGAGCATTTGATTTGATCATCAAGCTAACAATAGGCCATTGATGTATCATGGATTGTGGATGCAAATCTGAAAGCTTCTTCTGTATTTATTAAGATTGTGGTGATACTGCTGCTACATTTCAGATACCGGTGATTTTTGTCCTTGGACGGTAGCAATTTTGGCTTTAGATGTGTATCAGGTCTCAACCCGTTCACTTTAACAAGAGGCGAGTTAACATGCATTGGCACTTTAATCTTAACCTAATATTGATTTAATAATAGTAATTGGATTTATTTGAGAGCCAGGGTAAAAAGCTTTGGTCTTACTTAACCTCTCGCTGTTTAAGAGAGCTTTGCTATTTGTGTGGTAGAATACTACCTATCCTCTCTCAGCTTATTATCGCCAGGAGTGAAGGATGGGGGATTGGGTCCCTATGTCTAGGTCTGCTGACATGACATGGGGCTGCACTATCGCTTTATTGTTGTTTTCAGATTATGATGTGCCTTGGCATGACTTTCAATGTAAATTGTTAATATTTAATATTTTGATGAATTGTAGCTTTTTGTGAAGTAGCTTCCCTGAATATATGAACTACTTTGCTTCCAATACTCCACATTTAATGGGTTTTCTGGGTGAGAGCTCAACTTTAAACTTAAATGTGTTTTTTTTTTGTTGAGCCTTGTATTGTTGGGTAATATCTTGTTTTAAAGAGAACTTGGTAACAAGTTATGTTCAGTAGCTTCCCCCAGCCCTTCCTCTATGACCTGTTGATTGGTATGCTTCTAAGATACAAACACGTATTGCATTCTTAGTCATCATTGTTAGATTTAAGAGAGTTATTACTGAATCATTCACTTGGGAGAACGACAACAGCCCTTACATTTTATGTTCATTTCAGAAACGGTTTCTCCATCTCTAGGCAAGTGTCCGAAGAGGGAAAAGAGAAAAACACGTTATGTGTGCAACAGAAAATAATATCCGACTGAAGCTCTTCAGTAGGTTTCAGTAGAAAAGTGGTAGATATAAAAAGCTGATAAACATTCCATTATTCCATATAGTACTTTAAAAGATTATGTAGACCGCAGTGATGGTGAGAAGGACGAGGTGACCATTAGGAAAATCAGTAGCGCATGTACCCTTATGACTCAACTGGAAGTAATTTAATAATGCAAGTGCAAGAAATAGAATTCTGATACTGCCTGAACGTTAACCGAATAAACCAGTAACCACTGTTCCATTGTGAAACCTGTGTCTAAGGGAAAACAGAAGTCAAGGAAGAAAATAAATTATATCTGTGCCACAACAGATATGAAAAGAACAAAATTACTTGGATTCGGTGTTTTTTGTCTGTAAACAGTTTTTAATTACTTAAATATTCTTTGTCACGGGTTAGTAGAACATGTATTGTTCTCTTACACTTAAAATATACAATTTCTATACTAAATATTTGTTTTGGGTTTTCATTTACAGTCCGTAATATCAGAAAGTTAGATTGGTTTACCCTGCAAGTTTAAACATTGACAAAGTCATGTAAACCGTTGAATCAAAACTTTATGACCACCTGCTTGATAGTTTAGTGCTCCACCCTTCGAACGCAATACAGCAGTCGTTCTGTGTGTCATAGATTTAACGATTCAATTGTTAGTTTCACGAAAGTACAGGACCAAAAATCTCTGCAGAGGTCATACAGTTCTTATAATTAAAGGGGCCGGTGGATTACGTTGCAGAATGCCATAGATATCTCCCATCAGGCAGTTTCGTGGCCAAGACACCAACGTGAGTTCACTTACTCCTCAAACAAAACTTGGCTTTTATCACGGAAAGTTATAATGCTGGAAGTTGCAATCACGGTCAGGGTAACAAAAGATACGAAGGGGTGCTGTCCACAGCTGTAATGACGGCTCTTACTCTTACCAAAGGTCCCATGGAAACGCAGGTGAATCTTCCCTGTAACATACAACTACTCATCCCCATCACGTGTCAGTAACTGTTGTATCTGCCTGTAAGTCGATTGCTCAGCACACCGGGCAGGCATTGCGGGCAGCAGGCCAACCAGGGGTACGAGTGTAAACGGCTCTCACAAACTTCGAACATCCTTCGTATGCCATGGGCTGTTTACATTTCGCCTTCACAGCGTCTGGGGGGCCAACCTCGCCGACAGCAGGGCGCGTGACGCAGCAAGGGCGCTGTCGGCAGGGGCACTATTTTCCTACGGCAGGTCGCGTGACCTCGCAGCTCCACGCATGAATCCATCCGCTTCCGATTATTTAGGTCACCGACGGACCGTTCGATGTCTTTTAGCCCTACGCCTCAAGTCTGCAGTTCAGCATTTCAGTTCCAGCCCTACCCGTGGGCATTACCAGTAGTTTCATTTCAGCACTCCAAGCCAGTAGACCCAACCTAGTTCTTCCTGGTCCGCATCGGCAGAACGTCAGCCGTCACACGCCGGCATCACCGTCCCTGTAACGTCACAGGTATTCCCCCCGCTACCACTACTGTGGTGTTCATCGTGAAGGCAAATTACAGACAACATCATACGAGAGATATTTATGTTGTTTGTAGTTATGTGGATATTCATCTAAGGACGTTATGATCGAATTTCGTTTCGTTAATAAAGTTATCCTTTTCAAAGTACCTTCGATCGCTCCTCAGAGGATACATTAGTAATCCTAGCACAGTACACCTTTAGAGCAGCCACGCATCAGCCTGGTTTAACAAGAAACGAGATTAATCCGGAGAGGCGGTACGATTTTGTTAATCCACAGTTCAGTCACTAGGATCCCGACCCCTCTGTATTCGTGATAACGTATTTGCATCAAAATGGGACATGTAGATGTCTGCTTCAGAGCCCCACGTTTGCAATGTGTCTTCAGCAGTGTGCTTCGAAACACTTTCGTTTACTACAGCATTCTCCGTCTACATCTACATGGATACTCTGCAAATCACATTTAAGTGATTGGCTGAGGGTTCATCGAACTACCTTCACAATTATCTATTATTCCAATCTCGTATAGCGCGCGGAAAGAATGAACACATATTCCTTTCCGTACGAGCTCTGATTTCCCTTATTTTGTCATGGTGATCGTTCCTCCCATTTTAAGTCGGTGGCGACAAAATATTTTCTCATTCGGAGGAGAAAGTTGGTATTGGAATTTCGTGAGAAGATTCCGTCGCAACGAAAAACGCCTTTCTTTTAATGATGTCCATCCCAAATCCTGTATCATTTCTGTGACACTCTCCAATATTACGCGAAAATACAAAATGTGCTGCCTTTATTTTCTTGTACTCTGTCATTAGATCTGCCACAGATCCCCGCCCGAATGCATTGCAAAGAAGGCAAAACAGGCAAGCTTCCCAAACCCATGTTCTATAACGAGGCGTGGACGTCTGACACTTTGTCGCCTAACGTAAAATCAGGTAAATAAAAACAGTTTTCCACTTAAAGAAGAACGGTGGTTTTAAAAAGAAAAATGAAAGTCAAAATTATATCGCGTTATTGTGCCTAACTTTAAACTTATAATTCCTTTTGAGGCGTAGTTCATGAACTTACAAAATAAAAAAGACAGAACTTAACGGCTCAATTCACCCCACAGAGAGAGGCTAGTCGAAGCAGCAGTGTTAATCTTCTTACTGTTTCGTTTGGGTAAATAGGGATATGTCAAATTCTCTTTTGGTTCTAGGAGTATAAGAAACAATATGTACTTGGATGAAAACGGCTTTTGTTCAGTAGAAAACTAACAATATTCCATAAATTTGGATTACTTTATTCTGTTTGACAAATAAACAGTCTTATATCTCTAAATACGTTATTTTAATATCTAACAGATGAACTATTCTTTGTTAACACTTTAAATGACTGACATCATCTTTAGAGATTGGCCTGGCGCCAATAGTACTCGCACTTTGAGGGTTCTGCACAAATTTACTTACCTAACAGAAAATTCGAAATCGAGAATCTTGACTATTTTTGTATGTTGTCTACATTGATAGTGGCAAGATATCAGTTCCAGGAATACCAAGACATTTGAAGAACGTTTTAATTTGAAGGATGAAGTCGGACAGCAAGTAACGAAAGGATATTTTTTCGTGTCATATAATAAATAATGAACGACTCTCAGATGTTTTTTGCGTTACCTGTACTGCGAACCTTACTTCCCCCTAAATTTTATGATTATAGGTCAATGGGAAGCGCCATGCAGGTTTTCATGAGTCAGTTTGTATCAAAATATTTGACGCAAATGGAGGTAGCCTTTGATTACATTGTCTTAGGAGCTGAAGTTCTTTTGCACAGTCATAGGACTATAGATTTTACTACTTGACAGAAATTTCAACTCAATAAGTCTGCCCGCTCCTCAGAGAAAGGAGCTTTAACACACGGGCTGGCAGGCAGCCGGAGAAAAAATGACTGAAAAGGATTTATTTGTGTGATATAATCCAAAATTAACACTTCTCGTTTTTTTTCGTTTGCTTACTCAGTGAAACATTGCTTCTTGCAAATGTCATATATTTAGACCAACCGGTCGTACCCTACGGTTTCGATGAGTGTGTTTGCGAGTATCAGAAATACCTGACATAGATTGCCGTATCTTCTGACTGCCTTGACTTGGAATCTTCAACTTTTTACTCAGAGAAGAAACCGTAAACTTAGGTATGCGAGATCAATGTCAGCTTCATATGTCTAGCCGTTCCTGAGGAAATGGGCTTTTAAAAGTAGAACACACAGGCAGACCGACAACAAAGTGATCCCGTAGGGGTTCCGTTATTATTGAGTGAGCTACGGAATAATCAGGTATTTGAAAAGTACAAATCCCACATACGAACATCTCCATGACCAAAAAATGAATGTGTTTCTTCGGCTTCGATTCTTTCAGTACCAACACAGGCGTTGCCTTCTAAATAAAAATTTTACATGCATAGAATCTAAATAACCGTGTACTTCTCCCATACTTATTGATTAAAGCGTAATCTCCTGAGTTGAGAACATTGCCAGATCGATCTTTATTTCTTCTGAAGAAACACTTACCTTTTCATTTTAAAAGCCATTGGAAAGCCCAGATCATCCAAAATGTTTTTTATTCAAGCCAACCGGTTTCAGCAGTCTTAGCTGTCATCTTCTGGTTGTCTTGAATAAAAAAAAATATTTTGTGCGACCTTGGCTTTTGTATAGTTTTTATAACTAAAACAGTTCGCCCTTCAGTACTTTCATAATGAAGAAATTCAATCCCTACTGTTTCAGTCAGACGAAACACAAGTCAGATTAAAGCATACTGTAATAATGAATTTCTGGTTCACAAAATTAAATTGCAAATTAGTTCTCCAGGTATTTTAATTAACACAACACAATTAAGCTTTGTATTTACAGATTCAGCACCTCATTCGATAATTAAAATTAAAGTTCCCAGTATCCCAATTATTTGTTCCTGTGTCCCTATGTTGCAACATACGATCCATTGTACCTCGATTTTGGCACTTCTGTTTTAGTCATGTTTCAAAGTTTTTTGTCACTGGTTACATTACTTAGGTTATTGTCATATAATGCCTATTAAACCGACAGCATATTGTGATGTGCATATACATAAATGGTGTGGAAGAAACATGTTGTTGTTGTTGTCTTCAGTCCTGAGACTGGTTTGATGCAGCTCTCCATGCTACTCTATCCTGTGCAAGCTGCTTCATCTCCCAGTACCTACTGCAACCTACATCCTTCTGAATCTGCTTAGTGTACTCATCTCTCGGTCTCCCTCTACGATTTTTACCCTCCACGCTGCCCTCCAATGCTAAATTTGTGATCCCTTGATGCCTCAAAACATGTCCTACCAACCGATCCCTTCTTCGAGTCAAGTTGTGCCACAAACTTCTCTTCTCCCCAATCCTATTCAATACCTCCTCATTAGTTACGTGATCTATCCACCTTATCTTCAGTATTCTTCTGTAGCACCACATTTCGAAAGCTTCTATTCTCTTCTTGTCCAAACTAGTTATCGTCCATGTTTCACTTCCATACATGGCTACACTCCAAACAAATACTTTCAGAAACGACTTCCTGATACATAAATCTATATTCGATGTTAACAAATTTCTCTTCTTCAGAAACGCTTTCCTTGCCATTACCAGTCTACATTTTATATCCTCTCTACTTCGACCATCATCAGTTATTTTACTTCCTAAATAGCAAAACTCCTTTACTACTTTAAGTGTCTCATTTCCTAATCTAATTCCCTCAGCATCACCCGATTTAATTTGACTACATTCCATTATCCTCGTTTTGCTTTTGTTAATGTTCATCTTATATCCTCCTTTCAAGACACTGTCCATTCCGTTCAAATGCTCTTCCAGGTCCTTTGCTGTCTCTGACAGAATTACAATGTCATCGGCGAACCTCAAAGTTTTTACTTCTTCTCCATGAATTTTAATACCTACTCCGAATTTTTCTTTTGTTTCCTTTACTGCTTGCTCAATATACAGATTGAATAACATCGGGGAGAGGCTACAACCCTGTCTCACTCCTTTCCCAACCACTGCTTCCCTTTCATGCCCCTCGACTCTTATTACTGCCATCTGGTTTCTGTACAAATTATAAATAGCCTTTCGCTCCCTGTATTTTATCCCTGCCACCTTTAGAATTTGAAAAAGAGTATTCCAGTCAACATTGTCAAAAGCTTTCTCTAAGTCTACAAATGCTAGAAACGTAGGTTTGCCTTTTCTTAATCTTTCTTCTAAGATAAGTCGTAAGGTCAGTATTGCCTCACGTGTTCCAACATTTCGACGGAATCCAAACTGATCCTCCCCGAGGTCTGCATCTACCAGTTTTTCCATTCGTCTGTAAAGAATTCGCGTTAGTATTTTGCAGCCGTGGCTTATTAAACTGATAGTTCGGTAATTTTCACATCTGTCAGCACCTGCTTTCTTTGGGATTGGAATTATTATATTCTTCTTGAAGTCTGAGGGTATTTCGCCTGTCTCATACATCTTGCTCACGAGCTGGTAGAGTTTTGTCATGACTGGCTCTCCCAAGGCCGTCAGTAGTTCTAATGGAATGTTGTCTACTCCGGGGGCCTTGTTTCGACTCAGGTCTTTCAGTGCTCTGTCAAACTCTTCACGCAGTATCGTATCTCCCGTTTCATCTTCATCTACATCCTCTTCTATTTCCATAATATTGTCCTCAAGTACATCGCCCTTGTATAAACCTTCTATATACTCCTTCCACCTTTCTGCCTTCCCTTATTTGCTTAGAACTGGGCTGCCATCTGAGCTCTTGATATTCATACACGTGGTTCTCTTCTCTCCAAAGGTCTCTTTAATTTTCCTGTAGGCAGTATCTATCTTACCCCTAGTGAGATAAGCTTCTACATCCTTACATTTGTCCTCTAGCCATCCCTGTTTAGCCATTTTGCACTTCCTGTCGATCTCATTTTTGAGACGTTTGTATTCCTTTTTGCCAGCTTCATTTACTGCATTTTTATATTTTCTCCTTTCATCAATTAAATTCAATATTTCTTCTGTTACCCAAGGATTTCTAGCAGCCCTCGTCTTTGTACCTACTTTATCCTCTGCTGCCTTCACTACTACATCCCTCAGAGCTACCCATTCTTCTTCTACTGTATTTCTTTCCCCTATTCCTGTCAATTGTTCCCTTATGCTCTCTCTGAAACTCTGTACAACCTCTGGTTCTTTCAGTTTATCCAGGTCCCATCTCCTTAATTTCCCACATTTTTGCAGTTTCTTCAGTTTTAATCTACAGGTCATAACCAATAGATTGTGGTCAGAGTTCACATCTGCCCCTGGAAATGTCTTACAACTTAAAACCTGGTTTCTAAATCTCTGTCTTACCATTATATAATCTATCTGATACCTTTTAGTATCTCCAGGGTTCTTCCACGTATACAACCTTCTTTCATGATTCTTAAACCAAGTGTTAGCTATGATTAAGTTGTGCTCTGTGCAAAATTCTACTAGGCGGCTTCCTCTTTCATTTCTTAGCCCCAATCCATATTCACCTACTATGTTTCCTTCTCTCCCTTTTCCTACACTCGAATTCCAGTCACCCATTACTATTAAATTTTATTGTGATGTGCATATACATAAATGGTGTGGAAGAAACTACATTTTATAATTGATGTCCCTAATTTTTGTACAAATATTACGTTTTAGTCTACCGTAATTGTAGTTTTGGTTCTTTTTTATCTTAAAATTATATTTGTATGTCACGTTTTATATCGATTGGTTCAAAATGGTTCAAATGGCTCTGAGCACTATGGGACTTAATTTCTGAGGTCATCAGTCCCCTAGAATTTAGAACTACTTAAACCTAACTAACCTAAGGACATCAAGCACATCCATGCCCGAAGCAGGATTCGAATCTGCGACCGTAGCGGTCACGCGGTTCCAGACTGCACCGCCTAGAGCCACTCGGTCACCCAAGCCGGCTATCGATTGGACATCATTGTGGCGTTAACTTTGAGGCTACAAGAACCTTGGCTGCTCATGCTTTCTCCAAACTACATATGACCATTTACCTGCCGTGTATGCATGACGAAGGTGTGAGAAAATTATTGTTCTCCTGTATTATTATTCATGAAATTGAGAGTTAATGAGATTTTATGGTTCAACATGAATGGAATCTGACTTGCAATAGTTTTTTTTTATAAGTCATATTTTATATGTCATGTCTTTTTGACGTTTTGAACATTGAGATCTTGATGTCATTTCTAATTTCTGGCGTTGCTTCAGGTCCCAGACGATAGTCGTTGACCGAAAGCGGTAGCTAATAACTAAACAGTTCTAATGCAGCCAAGTGTCATGCGTTTCTAGAAACATATACCCGCTGCTGACAATTTCCTGAAGAAAACACTACATATAAGGGAAACGATCAACAGCCCTCCGAGCAGCATAAGAGTTATAGAAATTTCATTCCCTATAGCTTGTAGTACAGTACTGTAGTGCATCTTGAATAGTTCCTCTCTCTCTCTCTCTCTCTCTCTCTCTCTATCTCTATCTCTATCTCTCTCGGAGATCAGAAATGACGGATTCACAGCAGAAACAGCTAAAGCTGCATTACTTCCAACCAAATTCGCAAACCAACTCAAGGAAACAGAATATTACACTACTCGTCATTAATTAATATGCAAATGATTAGCTTTTCAGAGCTTTCACACAAGGTTGGCGCCGGTGGCGACACCTACAACGTGTTGACATGAGGAAAGTTTCCAACCGATTTCTCATACACAAACAGCAGTTGACCGGCGTTGCCTGGTGAAACATTGTTGTTATGCCTCGTGTGAGGAGGAGAAAAGCGTACCATCACGTTTCCGACGTTGATAAAGGTCGGACTGTTGCCATCGCGATTGCGGTTTATCGTATCGCGACATTGCTGCTCGCGTTGGTCGAGATCCAATGACTGTTAGCATAAAATGGAATCGATGAGTTCGGAAGGGTAATACGGAGCGCCATGCTAGATCCCAACGGCCTCGTATCACTAGCAGTCGAAATGACAGGCATCTTATCCTCAAGGCTGTAATGGATCGTGCAGCCACGTCTCGATCCCTGTGTCAACAGATGGGGACGTTTGCAAGACAACAACCATATGCACGAACAGTTCGACGGCGTTTGCAGCAGCATAGACTGTCAGCTTCGAGACCATGGCTCCGGTTACTCTTGACGCTGCATCACGGACAGGAGCGACTGTGATGGTGTACTCAACGACGAACCTGGGTGCACGAATGGCAAAACTCCATTTTTTCGGATGAATCGAGGTTCTGCTTACAGCATCATGATGGTAGCATCCATGTTTGGTGACATCGAGGTGAACGCACAATGGAAGCGTCTATTCGTCATCCCCATACTGGCGTATCACCCGGCGTGGTGGTATGGAGTGCCAATGGTTAAATGTCTCGGTCACCTCTTGTTCGCATTGACGGCACTTTGAACAGTGGACGTTACATATCAAATGTGTTACGACCCGTGGCTCTACCCTTCATCTATCCCTGCGAAATTCTACATTTCGGCAGATAATACACGACCGCATGTTGCAGGTCCTGTACGGGCCTTTCTCGATACAGAAAATGTTCGACTGCTGCCGTGGCCAGCACATTTTCCAGATCTCTCACCAATTGAAAACGACTGGTCAATGGTGGCCGAGCAACTGGCTCGTCACAATACGCCAGTCACTACTCTTGAACTGTGGTATCGTGTTGAAGCTGCATGGGCAGCCGTACCTGTACACGCCATCCAAGCTCTGTTTGACTCAATGCCCAGGCGTATCATTGCCGTTATTACGGCCAGAGGTGGTCGTTCTGGGTACTGATTTCTGAGGATCTATGCACCAAAATTGCGTGAAAATGTAATCACGTGCCAGTTCTAGTATAATATACTTGTCCAATGGATACCCGTTTATCATCTGCATTTCCTCTTCGTGTAGCAATTTTAATGGCCAGTAGAGTACTTACGCGACTTGCGCCCAGAGAATTTACTTCAGTGATATCGATCATGTCAGGATATCCTTGCGTCAGAAAATAGTTCGTCTGCTGAATTTTGACGAAGCAGTGGTTGCATTATGAACAAATGTTCACTGCCATACATAGAGGTAACTTTCAGTATGTGTTTATCTCATACGTACTTGTATAGGAAAATAGTGGCAAGTGAAAGTAGTAAATAATTTGTCCAATTTAAAAACGGATAGCAACAAAAAAGCCACATACAACGTGGTGACCTTCATAACGACTACAAACAGCGTTGGGTACACGCGCGTCAGTGGCGAGGAGCTCCTATCGGCAGCTCCAGAGGGCCTCAGGGAGGAGGCAGAGGACGCACCTGCTGTGACCTCATTACGTCACGCGTTATGAAGAACGATAGCAGTGCTACGTCTCGCGCTGATTACTCGAGGCGTCGGGGTGGAGGACGAGAGGGAGAAAAAACGGGACGCCCCGAGCAGAGATGCGACCGAGGTTCGCAGGGGGGCGTGATGGCGCCTCCGCGTCCTTATCTGCTAACGCTGAGTAACGCGCCACGGCCATTAGGCGCCGCCGCCTGCCGGTGACAGCCGACATACGTTCCTCTGTCAGCGGCAGCCGCAGTCGGGGTTTTAAATCTGCCTCGCTGAAAAGGTTTACACATCGTATATTCTGCAGTGATTCAGGCACTGGAAAGAGAGGAATGGGAGGGAGGGAGGAAGAACACGAGCTGTCGTCGCTTTATGTCTCCCCAGCTAACGTCTATCTGACACAAGCAAATATACTGACTCATATGGGAGCTGTTAAACGCTGACAATCTTGATCGACCATTATTAAACTTAAACTTTAATCTTTTAAGGTCAGACAGGTTAATGAACGGCCTTGTCGATTCACTGACAAGTTTTCACAATGTTGACTACAATATACACTTCGAATTTCTGAAGTTTTAGGGGTAAAGGTGTTATTGTGGTCTTCAGTCCCAAAACTGGTCTGATGGAGCTCTGCATCTTACTCTGTCCTTTATCTCCGAACAGTTTCTGCGATCTACAGTCTTCTGACTCTGCTTACTGTATTCATCTCTTGGTCTCCGTCAACGAATCTTACCCCTCATACCTCCTTCCAGTAATAAACTGTTTGTGCCTTCACGTTTCAGAATGTTACCTGTCAACCTATTCCCTCTTCTAGTCACGTTGTGCACAAAAATATTTTCCTTCCAATTCTGCTCAGTATATCTTCATTAGTTTCGTTATCTACCCATCTAATCTGCAGTACCCTTCTGTAGAACCACATTTCAAAAGCTTGTGTTGTCTTCTTGTCTAAACTCTATATCGTCCCTGTTCTACTTCCATATGTAGCTACACTCAATACGAACACCTTGAGAAAAGACTTCTTGACACTTGAATCCGTATTCGATAACAAGTTTCTGTTCTTCAGGAACGCTTTTCGTGTCATTGTCAGTCTACATTTTACACCCTCTCTATTCTGACTATCATTAGTTATTTTGCTGCCCATATAGTAAGTGTCTTGTTTCCTATTACAATTCCCTCTGCATCACCTGATTTAAGATGACTACGTTCCATTATCCTTGCTTTGCTTTTGTTGATGTTCATCTTATATCCTTCTTTCATCCCATTCAGCTGGTCTTCCAAATTCTTGTCTATACAGGACAGAAATACAATCTCATTACAAAAAACATAGTTCTGATTTCTTCTCCATGAAGTTTAATTCCTACTGCAAATTTTTCTTTGGTTCCCTTTATTGATTGGTCTATGTACAGATTGAACAACAGGGATACGTTACAAACCTGTCTCATTCCCGCCTTAGCCACTGCTTCCCTTTCATACCCATCGACTCTTACAACTGCCGTCTAATTCATGTACAGGTTCCAAATATATTTCCTCTCATATTTTACCCCTGCTACCTTCTGAATTTTAAAGACAATATTTCAGTCACCTTTCTCTACGTCTATAAACGCTATAAACATAGGTCTGCCTCTCCTTAACATGTCTTCTAAGAGACGTCGTAGGCCAGAATTGACCGAAGTGTTCCTTTATTTCTCAGGTATCGAAAATGATCTTCCCTGAGGTCGGCTTCTACCGGTTTTAACATTCTTTTGTAAAAAATTCGTGTTAGTATTTTGCAACCATGAGTTACTAAACAAATACTTCAGTAATATTCAAACCGGTGAGCAGTTTTCTTTGGCATTGAAGTTGTTATATTCTTCTTGAAGTGAGAGGGTATATAGCCTGCCCCATACAGGGGAAAATGCAGGCAGCGAGAAACTTATCTAAAGGTTGGGCGGAAAGTAGACTGTGATCATAAGAGTCGCAGATGGTGAAAGGGAAACATTGGTTGAGAACGGAGTAAGACGGAGTTGTAACCTCCCTCCGATGTTATTAAATCTGTGGAATAAGGGACTATAAAGAAAGCTAATCAGAAATCCGCAGAAGGAAATACAGTTCAGGGAGAAAAAATAAAAACTTTGACTTCTGGCGGTGATATTGCTGTTCTGTCACAAACAGCATAGTGCTTGGGAAAGCTGTTGTATGACATGAAAAGAGGTTATAAGGTCAGCACCAACACAGGTAAAGCAAGCGAAACGGAATTAAATCAAGTAATATTCAGGGCATTAAGAACTTCAAAGTGTGGCCATCAAAGTAACTTAACATTACCGAAGCAGAGAGGATTTAAAATTCAGGATGAGTACAGCACATCTGAAACAGAGGAACAAATGTTATAATTCATACACCCACGAAGCTTTCACACTTGTGGCAATTATATTCCTTCAGGTCACATGATTTAATTAGTGCATATGTTAATAACACTCTCTAGGCTTGGAATTTTTAAAGAAAAAGGACGACACGCTAGTGAGCGAACAGAAAATACGTAAAACGAACAGCATGTGCATAAGCATATATCTTTAAAGAAGACTCTCCTAGCTCAGATTTCAAGATTTGTAACTTAGCGTAACATTTATAAAACTTAAAAATCAGAAGACAACGTTATATACCACATAACTTGTCACACACAATTAATAACAGCAGAAGTACTTGTTTAAATTAAAGACCAAAAAGTTATATAACACTTCGTAGCCACTGCTTTGGTTCAGAATTTTAGATAAGTGTGTTACAGCAATCACCAGGTTAAATATGTGGCCAATATACCAGTTCTCGCAAATGGGCCACGTACAATTCACGCGCCACGCCCACAGCCCAAGAAGCAGCATCAACACTGGCACAGGGATGTGTCCATCACGACTGTAACCAAGCCGGAGTACTCGCAGCTGCTAGTTCCGGTCAAATTCTCTAGCCCAAGCCAAAACACCATGAGTATTGACACGAACTCTCGGAACGCACTGGCACTTCCAAGTACACAAACTATGGGGAGTTCGTACACCTAAGAAACAGTTTCCAATTGCGGGGTACACCGTAGACAAAGGTGGGAACGTAGAGGCTGCATTTTCTACATTTCACTGAGAAGAGAGAACACAGACATCAAAAAAAGTTTTGCATCTTCCCGG